>NC_088101.1:13828889-15030573 GCF_036370855.1 Dromaius novaehollandiae | reverse complement strand
CACCAGCAACACTTAAAGTGATAAGGAGAGTTAAGTTTTTCATTTCTATAGTAGATGAGACAGTTGATAAAGATCTTTGTCACAAAGTAAGAAAATCAAACTGTGCACTTCTGTAGAATTGAACAAAAGAGGACAAAGTAATATCAAAGTAACGTAATAGTAATATGCAACAGTTTCAAGGGAAGAGTTTGTCTCAGTTTCTGCCTTTTTTAAGACATATTTTTCTGAATTCTTTTGGCTTTTCACAATATACAGCTTTGACAATAGTAATCTCCTTACAGTAGTGAGATCCATCATTTTTGCTAAAAGACTTCTGCTTAGCAAAACTGAATTTTCACCTTCAAGGGCAATGCGAAATATTGCCATAGAGACCACCTATTTTTAGAAAGAACTACCAAACGTGCAAGTAGAAATCTGTACTTGCTTTTTCTTGATCTGCATAGTGCAGAGAATAATATTTTGGAAGCTAGAAAGGTAGCATGATTAGTAGTTGAAATCTGAAAGGAAAACAACGAAAAATTTCAAAGAAGGGTATCAAAAGTGGGAAAGAAGAGAATGGAAGAGAGACTGGTTTCATTGGGTTTTAATTTTAGAGGTAATCTTCTCTCTCCCCTTACCAGTTTGGAAAATATTACTTTCCATCATGTACAGAATTCTGATGTGCATATTTAAAGTTTAATTACATTTTCAGTAAGCCTCTTTCTAGTTGCATAATTTCTAATCATTCTCTTGAGGAAGATCAAAACCACTGTTACTCCTAAAATGCTTGACTGTTAAACCAGTGGAATCCTTGCCATCATTTTCTGCTTTTATTTATTTATATTTTAGTGTGTACTTCCTTGACTAGACTTTTTCATCAGCTTTTCTGGCATCCATTTCACTGGAGCTTGATGGAGGAATGCCACAAAAGACTTAGCAAGTATCATTAAGGAAACCTGTAGTGCTTGCAACCCCTGCAGTTTGGAACTAGCAGAGTATGATTAATTAGAAACAGCTGGGCATTGCAACAAGCACCTATCCGTATTGCCCTGGTTGGGTTAGTTCTGTGATATGAGGATTTTCTGTAGCTCAAAATCTCCTCTAAGCTGATTTACATAACTATTCTAGGTTGCCTTTGGATGAAAAGTGTTTTTTCCACCATCTTTACCATAAGAGCGTAACATCCCCCACTTCCCCTTCTCCTCTAAACCAAGAACACCAAAGAGGTCAAGAATAAATGGTGCATGCTGTAGAAAGATCAGGAGGGAACTCAGAAAACTATTTTCACATTTTATTCACCTAATAGAACTATGACTTGTATTAAATGCCAGCTGTGCCATATGATTGGTCTGAATACTAAGAGCTTTTTAAAGATTCATGCAATAATGAATCTAATCCTTCTATTCTATCATAAAGCTCTATTAAAGAAAATCCAAAACATTCCTCTTCACCATTTCACATTTTTATCACTTACATATGTGGCATATTAACATCTATTCCTTGCTGCAGATAAATACATAAAAAGATAGATTGTTTTAGCGGCCCATCGCAGCCTCCAAGTGAATTACCACTAATGTGACTTATTGTTCATGGTCCAAAATAAATTCTAAGTTATTATATTCACAGCTGCCTTCATATATTGGTGTCTCAGACCACCATCATATGAACTGCCTATTGATGTCTGAACTTCTTCATCAACTATTACAGCTTTCACTATACCTGTACTTGCCCTATTACAACACTTTCACAGTCATTTTGAACTTCCTTACTGCCTCAATAACTACCATTGAATTCAACTGGAGTTGATTTGCAGTGATCCACTAGGGATCTGCATGTTCATGTCATGTCTTTACTGGCAACAAAGTTCACACCAGTTGCTGGTTCTCCTAGGTGCTGTCCACGTGAAGGGAACAACCTGTCTCCACCCTGCAAATAGCTCTTGTGTGCAAAGCCAGCTTGGGTTACACCAGGAGGGAGGCCAGGCCAAATACGACTCAAAGGAGACACACAAAGCAAAACTGCATCTGCAGTTCAGTCACTGCAAAATAAAACTCTTTGGAACATGCTGTTGCTTTGGATTTACTTCAACTTAGTACCAGAGGATATTAGATGGAAATGCTGTACAATGTAGCCCTGCTTAGGAATCTGTTAGAATTCTTCTGCTTTTTACGTGGCACAGATGGAGATGCGACACCTGCAACACTTTTTCCACTGTTCATCAGAATGTTCATTGCAAGTTTCTAATGCTAATTTTCATCTCTTCTTTGGCGATGAGCATCAGCTACAAAATTCTGTTAAAAAACTGAAATGGCATGTAGCCTGCGTTGAACTATTTCACCGTGGTTTTTGTAGAAAAAACAAGGTCTCAGGTTCAGCAATAAAATCAAAGTTACTTCTTTTTCTTTTGTAAAAATTACACACAGGCTTATGTCAGAAATTACTCTAGAAACATAGCACATCAAGAGTGGTGGCAATATCATTTACAAATGGGAACTTTAGAAGAGAAAACAGTATTGCATTACTAGTATTTTTCATAAATGCTCATTAATAAGAAATGATGAAATATGTTCCTTTGAAATTCAGCTAATGAAATCTGCATTGCAGAATGTGCATTACAGGAATTCACATCACAGAAAGAGAACTCTGTAACAAAACAGGTTTGCAAATTGTTTTTAATAAAAGGATAAATTAGCTTGTTCATATTTTTGGGAGGGTGAAAGAAAACAGCCTCTCTCATACATAAAATTCTTTAGCTTTGCATCTGAAACACCACATTATTCCCTCCAAAAGAAAACTGAAGAACAGTGCTCAGCAAATTCTGGTAGCAATAACTCAAGGAAATGGCAATGATGGTTTTTTTCAATGCTACTCTGACTTGCGACCATGAGAAAGAGTTCCAACGACAGAGTTCGGAAGCTTGAAACGCTGGTTGTGAAGGCGGAGATTAAAAAAACTAGCAAGGTTTTCTTCAGGGTGAGAGAAAGGTACAAAGTCAAAATCTCCTGAAATAGTTTCTTAAATGATACCATATTCATAACAAGGCAGCAATAATGCTATAGATAGAAAAGCTAAAAAAAAGCAACTGTTTTCTATGTTACACAGAGGTGCTGAACAGGAAATGCTTATACAATTTATTCATGCACCAAAAATAATAGTAGCTGTCAGGTCAATGTGACAGAGCAGTAAAACTCTTTAGGTTCAGTGGATTCAGATCTCTACATTTCGTGTGTCTTCAGTATGTGCATGTGGTCTTCAGTATCCCTAAATTCAACACCTACTGCAGTGACTGCTGGTAGATACTGTTTTTATTGGAGAGATTATTAAAAATGTGCATTTAACTGCACCCTCTCTGGTAATGATTTTGTGTGCAAGGTAATGTTCATCTTGGGAGATTATGCCTTAAGTTTATTTGGGACTGGGCTGCAGTGTGTTGGGCAGGATCAGTATGCTGCCAAATTTATAACTTTTTATGTGGAAAATGAAACAAGCCCAGCAGTTTGGGTTTTTTGCCCATGGCAAATGATCATTTATCATACTGAGTTTTGTAAAAAGTGATCCTTTGATTTGCATTAGTGTATATGACTACGGAGTTCTTCATGCTTTCCAACAGTCCTCTGCTTATCTCTAATGCTTACGCTTTTTTCTTTCTGTATAATTTTCACCTGCTTCAGTTTATTCTGTGATTAAAAAGTAGAACAAATGCAATGTAAATCTGTCCCACTGCATTAAGCATACAGTACAATAAAAAAAAGGGTAATAGGAAACAGAAATGGTAAGACTTTCAGAAGTCATTATATTCCTGTCCTGAGGAAGGATCAGTGATGCCTGTATGATACTCAATATTCCTAAATTTTTTAATGAAAACTCTCGCTAGAGCTCCACACTCTTTGAATGACTTCTCACAAGTACCAGTAGGAATTTTGCCAGTGTTGTGAACACTTTGTCTTGCTTTCTGGAGATATATAGTATTTGGATACATATTTTTGTGTTAAAATCTTCTCAGGAGAAAAACTCCTTTCTCTCTTACTTCCCAGAGTACCCACAAAGCTTACACTTAACAGATCTTGTATCACCAAGATGATGCTACAACTACTGCCTCCACAAAAGTTCTTGTCCCTTTTGTAGCCCATAGGTAATGGCAGTAACTATGTTTTATGTCCTTTTGAAGTAACCTAAGAGAAGCCACTACTACCATTCTGTACTATATGCTATTCTTCCACTGTACTGGAAACCTTTATACAATATATCTAAGCACATCACACGGGGTCTATCTGCTTCTCCCTTTAAATACTACATCCTGAACACCTCATTTCTTTCATGATGGAGGGCAATTATGAAGGCAGGAGACAGCAAATTAGTACATATTTAGGCCTCAGATATAAAACAGATTAAAGTAATTTAACTATTTCACACTTCACAAGTAGCATTCAGCTGTTTGATGTTGCCTTCATGAGGAATTATTGGACTAGTGACATTTCTGATGACATTTTGATTTTCATCTCCTAATTATCTAACATCCTCACAAAGAATAATCTCATATAGCTCCAGTGAATTCATGATGCTTCACCAAACTTGAATAGAGGAGGATCTCTGTGGCACACAGTTTCGTGGGAATATTGCCCACTGTTTGAAGACCAAGGCCTTTGGAATCTCGGCTCGCTCCAAAGTTTTATCAGACTTCATAAAGCACCTACAGCACTTCGAGATAGGACAGTAGCTGACTTCTGTTTCTTCTGACAAGGTACACAATACAATCAAGGAGCTTATTTATGTGCCCTACCTGTCAGGTCTGAAGGTCCTGAATTGAAGAACTTCTCAATAGTCAGTATCAAGCACTGTGTATTCCTTTGTACAGGTTTATAATTTGCAGAGAAAACTAAGGTCAGTCTTATCTTATATTATCCTCTCTTGATTTCACTTCCAGCCACCACCATCTGCTCAGTAAGATTTACATGCACAGAATTTCTTTCATCTACTTTGATAGAGGCAGAAATTGGCCTCCAGGAAGAAATAAAGGTAGGATGGCTCAAGGCAAATTTTGAAGAAAACCAATTCCATCCAAGAAAGTAGAAATTTTGCTCAGTTTACCAATTAATCCTCTAATGCAGACTTTAAACATGAGTTACCTGGGACAAAGATGACAGTCCTCTGTGTTATAGTTAATTTCTTGTGCAAGGGTCAAATGCAGGATAACACGTGACCTCATGAAAAATCCTTAGTATTGGCAGAATGAAGTGAAAAGTGAAACGGCAGCAATAATAGTTTGACAATTTAAACATGACTCGCTAAAGGTACTCCTTTCTTTTAGATCTATGGAAAAAACACTTCAATTCCCCACCTCACACTCCACACCCAACCATCTCGGACTGCCTGGAGCTGCAAATAAGTATGCCACCTTAACAAATCAAAAGAAATGTGATGATAAAAGCAATTAATTCTATCCAGGAAGACCACCCTGCTACATATTAATTAGCTTTATTTACTGGCATGATACTATTACTCTAAATATTTCTGTAGTTCTTTTGATTTGTATACAATCCTACATAATAACTGCCGATAAAGAAGTCAGTCACCGACATGGTGATTTGCACTGCATTATATAAGGAAGAGTTTTGAAGTTTTTTTTTTTCTTAGTTCTGTTAGGTGTGTGTGTATTCTTGTATTATGAAGGGAGGGAGATAATCTTGCTAAGTGCTGGAAAAGATCCAACGGAGAAGATTCAACACACATTCAAGCTCCGTAAAGAAAGGTGGATATCACCTATGATCTGAGACATTTTGTGGGATGAACGCTGACAAGGATACAGCCAAGCTGTTAAGGTTACTTCTGTTCTTTTCTTGAGGGGATGTAATAGCAAATACTCCCATCTACAGATGGCAGAAGCATCTGGCAACTGAAATAGCAGTTGGATTTGCACAGGGCTTTCTAACACTAAAAAAAGGAGGGGGACAAGTTAAAATAGGAGAAAGTCATTCAGAATTCCTACTTGCAGTCGAAGAACGCAGAAAAGAAAACTGCTGTCAAGTAACCCTGTGTTTAAACCTGGAGAGTGCACACGCTTAGATTATTTGAGTGTTTCACTGTTTCCTAGATCTTCCATTAGCATCGTCCATAAAACTTCTCTGGAGTAACAAAAACCAACACACATCGCTGCCAAGTGAAGGACCACCCCAAGTACAGGAAATGCTCCAGCAGGTAGCATCCATCGCACACTCACCAAATTAACAGGCAACTTTTACCCAAGAAAAGAATATTGTTTTTAATATAATCCTACCTGAAATAACAGCCTAACTTTCATTTTTGATGACTTTTACTACTCTCAGAGATAAACACTTTTCTCTTTTTTGAAGCACAGGAAAAGCAGCATACCAATGTAATGAACATTTTTGTATTCCTTTTGGCAAGAGGACTAACAATTCTCTGAGGGTTTTTTCTTTCATTCCAGTAACAATTGGTACTTTATCTCTCCGTAACGTTGTATGTTCAATTGTTTATTTCAGTTGTATTCTTTCAACGATCGCTGTTATTAAACAAACCAAAAAAAAAAGACTGCCAACTGAAAAACGGGATATGCTGCCTGATAATAAGTAGTGCAAATAGGATATTATCTCCATAGGGTGGTGTTTAAACAGTACGTTTCAGACACAGCCATAGGAACAAGCTGTCAAATTGCTGGAGTCCTGCATATGAATATAAAAGTACACTTTACAAAATTGTGTATACATATGTATATGCACATAAGCATGTATACACACACACACATTTAATGAGAACTGTATTCACATCAGCAATTGTCACAGATCTTGAAATAATTATTCTATGAAGATATAGTACTTGCTTAAAGAAGTGCTAGATTTCTTTCTCTGCATCTATGTAAAGAAAATTATTTTAAGTTACTTGAATTTCATTTAAAATCCTAGGGTTTTAGGACCTGGCAGTCTATACGTAAGTCATTTATATTTTCATGTACATTACAGCTTCCTGTACTAGAAACTTTGGGTAAAAATGTTTTTTTGCATAGGCCTACTGTGATTTTTGAACCCTCAGATGGATCTGCCAAAGCAGAAGCACTTTCCATAAAAAAAATTCAGTAGTGATTGTCCTACGGCAACTAAAATTTGTGACCTCTGAATAACAAGCGGTTTCAGTGACTCTGCCATGACTACAGGACTGGAACTCCACTTCACAGGAAACTCCAGCATCCTACTTTCAGGCTGTCTGGTGCTGAACCTGCTTGCAGAAATGATTTTTTTCTTTGCTTTGAAATGACAAAAACGTTCTCCTCTTCATTTCTTACCACTCTTGAAAATGGGTGACAAATATTTGGCCAAATACCTTGTAAAAAATGGAACTAGTAGTTTCACACATTGCAGAAATCAGAAAAGAGAAAATAGAAGACAAAAATATTTTAATCTTGAATTCATTTTCAGAAGGATGGCCTAATCGAGGAAGATTCAATTGAAGGCGCTCTTTCGTTACTACTTCGGAATACGCATCGAGTACGAGAAGTGGAAATTAAAAGCAACAGAAACAGATGCATATGAAGATTAGACACGAGGAAAGTAAGGAATTGTCCAGGTGAGCGGAAAGAAAGTAGGAGTTTTAGATTGGCATTTGTATACTGGATAGAAAATGTAAAGAAGTGTTACTGCTAAGGTGGCAGTCATGAAAACTCATGAAAAAACACTTGGGGACACCATAACAGACTTAAGGTAGGAGGAGGTGATCTAACCTTGTCAATCATAGAAAACTGAATGCATGGAACACAGGAACAAAAGCATGCCAAGTCAGCAATCAGAGCTTCAAGAGAAAAAGCTGAACTTTCAGGATGATAAATGTTCTTTTTGGGGGAAACCTTTAAACTATGCAAAAGTCCATAGGCACAGCCTATGCGAAATCAAGAACTAAGACTAATACACCAGTGCAAGGAAGGTGTTCAGAGACTGCATGTGATTTTAGATTAAGAATCTTTTATATTGTAAGAAACGGATTGCATCTGTGATGTGTAGCAGAAACTACTACTATGCAGATAACACAATTCAATCCGTTATTCTTAGACCTCATCATGTAGAGTTTGGAATATAGTTTGTCTGTGAAGATCAATGTGACAGCAAGTTATCACCAGATATACTGCACAGAACATCAAATTGTGCAGCACAGATACTATGTTTTTCATATGGCAACAGCTGCACTTTGTTCTTAAAATATCCTATAAAAAATGTACACTGCTGTTAAGTGCTGCTCAGAAATTCAGAGATATGCTTTATCTTGGACTGTCCTTTAGAATGTGTAAATTCAGGCAAACAGTAATGGCTGCTATCCTTCTTATTAGGCTAATGTGCAGGGTTACCGGACATTTGTTTCAAAGGGACTCTGTGATATAAGTTGGATTCTGAGAAGAAAGACAAAAGCAGAATATGTTATGAAAATGATTAGAAACATATTTAAAAAAGAGGACATTGAAAAGAATGAAATGAATGCAGAAAAAACATTTCAAGAGTGCTAATTCTATGTTTGCACTGCACCTGTGATTCAGGATGAGATTGCTTTAATAACCTATTTTTAGCAAAAAACTCACTCCAGTTTAGGGTTTTCATATTCAAATCCTCAGCTCAATCAAAAACTTAACTCAAAAGTTCAACTCAAATCTACTTTTGCTCTGCAACCTGTTTCTGTTAAAAGACAGCAAATGGATTCTGTAGTTCAAAGGAAGTTTTCAGGAGTGCAGGCATGGCTGTTGGGAATGGGTTTTCAGAAGAAAAACAATGTACCGGAATGAAGGCCTAACACACCGCCTTTGCAGCTTGATTAGCCATGAGATCGTGGGCACTAATTAACTGTTGCTTTGTAATGATTCTTATTAGTAACCTGTTCAGGTTCCAGCTTCATTCAAAACTAACAGAACATAATTTTATCTATTACTTTGTATATGTAACTGTAATTGTACAAAACACTGCTTCCTTTTACCTTTTTAAAATTATATTAAGACGATCAAAATTATATCCTGGTTTTCAATTCTGTGCAACTTTATGCATGAGCAGAAACGTATCAATCTGTGATTTCAGCAAATGCTTGAACGCCTAGTTGAATAACTTCGGCGAAAAAAGGGACCCAGCACAGAAAAAGAGGGGTTCTATCATGAAGAGTATTCTTAAAGTTACAGAATTGATGTCTTATAACTGACTTTAGAGCTGGGTTCATCCAAGCATGCTGGCCTTGCTCCGAACCTAGAGGGAATAAATCATTAGGAAAAGAAGATCAGGAGTACTGTAGCCCGAGCTCGGTAATTTGAAGTAAATGTCAGACAAGTTCGTGGTCATACAAAGAGCTAACTGCAATGTGAATTCAGCCTATGATTGAGGAGGAAGAAATTTCTGGAGCATTAAAAACAAACAGCCATGGGGAGGCTCAGGGAAATTGAAAACTGAAAGATTGAAGTTCATAATAGAAAGAAAAAATTCCGGCAAGTGTTTTTACTGCTTGTTTATTCTCACGTTTGGAAGGCCTTAAATCTGTCTTTCTAAATTCTTGACCTTTTTTTGTTCTCTCCTTCTCCAGATATATATTCATTTCTTGAACTTACAGATCTGAGCACGTTTAGGGATGAGTTGTTCCTAATTTTTAGTACCTTTACACTTCAGAAAGCTACAATTACATTTCCTAATGCCTACCTCAGTTCACTTTTAACACCTAAGGGATGTAAAAATATTTTACATGTGAAGTCAAGCCACTCCCTGTTTAGCATCATTGCTCATGTCCCTTCCCTATTTAAAATTTCCCTAAACATAAAGCCTATGCAGAAAAGGAAAGCACACATTTATGATTTCAAAATATTGATTGAGTGTTGTTTCAGAACATCATCTGGAAAATATGAAGGGCATAGACTGCAGTAGAGACATGTTGTTGGACAAAGATAACTGCAAGCAGGTGAGGAAGTGACAAAGAACATATGACTGAGTCAGAGATAAAGTAGCCGTACTAGCATCTGCTAACCTTGTACACTAATGCAGCAACAGACTATTTCTAAAGAAAATTAATATGGCATAATAAACCATCTGCTTAATGGGAAAACTAAATGCAGTCTTTCTCCATTTAAAACAAAAACATTATAAGCAAGGTGAAAGAGCAAGCAAGCTGCTGGCAGCAAACGTAAATGCGTAAGATGTACAAATAACCAACTGATTAAAGCATCAACTCAACACCATTTATAATTGGATAGAAAAAGCCAATGAATTTATGGAAACATCCATGTACCTAACTGCAATCTTCATATTTACAATCATCTCATCTGCTGAAAGACTTAATTTGTCATAGTTAATGAACATTGAAAACCATGAAAAAGAGCGACCTGTCTTCTTTTAAGAAAAAGCAGGCCATTAAGTCATTAAATTTAGATAATACCTAGAGATATTGGTTTAACTGTGGGGTTTCATAAACTATTCTGTGGTCATCTAAATCTGATACTAAAAGCAGTGTTTCAGGAAACAGAGAAGAAAACACGTATGTACACTACTTAAAAGGCCACAATACTTATAATCAGAATCGATCTCTCTAGCTAGGAAAAAAGTTTCAAGACACCAAGCACATAGAAAGATGATGTATTCATTATGCTGGGCATATCAAGGCTAGTGTTTTTACAAGAGGAACACAGCATACATATACCAACATAAAAGTTTTGCAGTTAAACCTACTGTTTCATTACATCTCTTAATGGAAAGAAGGGGACTGACAGAGCAAAACTAAGTAATAATTTAAAAGCATTATCATTTTGGCCCACAAGTCTTTTAGCATCTGAGATTTAGCAAATGTGTGACATTCTGTCTTGGAGAGTATTTCTGACTCCTTCAGGTTACTGTCAGGCATAGTTATGGAAAAATAGCTTTGCACTGCCTTTAAATTTATGATTTATTACTATCTTCTATAACACATTAATTAGATCTGTCTTAGGCCATTTACACTATACTGAGGTGCAGAACTATGGATGGTAAAAACAGGCTGACACATACAAAGACAGAATTCAGTAGAAAATATTCAATTGAGGGCACATACTATCAATAACAATATCCCCTGCTTTGATGCAGTCAGAGAAAGACCATGCACATCCTCTACAGAATCATGAGATGTTTCTAAGACCAGAAAAGCATTTTTTCTAGAAGCTAAGGTAAACACAGGGATGCAAAGCACAGGTTAGGACATTATGCACTGCAATAATCTCAGCTGTTTAAAGAGTGAACTTCTTGGTCCAGTGGCTAAATTAACTTTTTAATTAAAAAAGCAAAAAATGAAAAAACAGAAACAAAACAAAAATGTTGCTTTCCTTTTAATTTTTTGAAATAAGGTATCAAGGGGAATATTATTTGCACATAACATTGACATCTCTCTTTCATCTTCATAATATTCACTGAATTTGACCTAATTTCATGAAGTGAGCTTAATATTAACTAATTGTTTGTGAAGTTCTACTTATTTTAGAGCTTTTATATTAAGCTGTATTATTTAGTGAGGGACTAACATACTTCTTGTAACATTCTTGATCCTTCCTCCTCCAACTAAATCCCCATATCTGTCAAGCTGGTGAGTTGCACCACATGAGCCAATATTACAGAAGCTATTATTTTTGCAGGTTGTTTTTATAACGTAGTAAGTCAGCCCATTCTTCTACTTAAGCTGCTATGCATTAGAGGTTACACATGCCTCATGTACTTTAATTCTTCTGAAAACAGATTTGTTTAACCAGCATTAACTCTTTTATGATAAATTGTTAATTCTTAAAATAAACACGTACACAAACAGTATTTGTCCACAAGTGTTTACTACTGTAAACCTTGTGAGAATCTTTCAGGTAATAGCCAGTCAAAAAGGACGGAGTATTTGTTGCAACCACATCTTTTTCTGCAGATAGCTAAATTATGTGAATGAAATTAAATCAAAGTTTAGACAAAGGTACTATAATTATTCATTGCTTATTTGTTTTTTAAAGGTCCACACAGGTCTCTCATTTCAGTTGTACTTTAGTATAAAAATCATGAAGATTTACTGTTTTGGCTGATAGATATGATGTAATGTGATTTCTAAGGACTCAGTTCTCATCTAAAAAAGCAGTTAAACAGCACTCTTAATTTTAAGCATTTTAGCAATTGTCATTGACTTTAATGAGACTACTTATTCACTTAAAATTAACAGTAGTAACAAGAATGGGTGAACTGGACATGTCTGCAGAATTTTTCTTCATGGAAAACCAAACCTAAATGCATGGTCTTCCTACAGTAGGAACTGAAAACTGCATGAACTTGTTTTAAAATTTGGAACTCCTGCTATTCCCTCTCATTGAAGGAGGAAAAAAAAAATCAGTAAAAAAGATACATAACATACAGCTTGCCTAAGAACTATCACTGTACTGGACCACCGTTATGCCTTATGATAGAGTTCAGACCTCCCTAAATTAAACTTTTGTCAAGGACAGCTCACGAAAAAGGCAAAATGCTTTGATTCCTCTGTAATACAGGAAAAGAAACCTGCAATTCCCTGTCCTGCATATTGATAATTCTTTAAGCTGTTTGTAAAAATTGACATTTTACTGAATTCCAGTTAAGTTAGCTGAAAAACAGAGCTAAGTCAAAAGCAGTAAAACTCTCTCTGTTAACATTTATTTGTATAATAAACCATTTACTTATCATGTCAGACAGTTCACCTATGACTTTTCCCATTCCCTGTATATTTATTGGCCTGTGTGTAGATTATGTAGGAACATTTTCATGTCCTATTCACAAGAAAAGAATGTACTGTAGCAATTTCTGTATGTAATGATTGCAACAGATGGACCACTGTTATGCCCTTAGTTCCCAAGCCTCCCCCTGGCATTTTTAAAAGCAGCTTTTGCTAGTAACCAAAACTCTCTTACGCATTACTGGAAAGCAGCTACGAGAAGCCAAGGTAACTTTTAAAATGCTGCTACAAAGTAAAACAAAGGTCAAAGGAAAAGAGCAAAAGATGAGAATCCAAGACCCATTAATAGACAAATAATTTTTGTCATAAAGATAGTTGGAGCTGGCAAAAACAATGGACACTCTTTTTCAAAGAGCTATTTTTAAATAGAGTTTAATTAAAATCTGTCTGACACGCTCTGCTTTGAACAAAGCTTTGACTTGTTTCAACTTCGGTGGCGTGGCATTCATTTACGGCATAACTTTTTATAGCAGATTGGCTCCAAATGACATGGCTAAATCTATTATTATACTGCCTTTGCAGAGAGAGACAGAAAATTCAGACCAAAGCTCCTTCTATTGTGACTTTGCTATCTTTTCAAAGTCTAGGACCACCAGTTCAAGCTATTCACGATGCTTGAAACAGGTAGTGGAAATGAAGAATATTCTCAAAAGTTAAAATGTTCATCATTGCACACAGTAATTCCTCATCTAAGTTTTTGTGTAGTATCCCCACTAACTTCCATTTAGCCTATGACTTGCACATCCTCCTCTTTCCTTGCTAAATACAGCCCTGTTCATTATTTAAAAATAGGGATCAAATAAGAGTTAGAACAAAAACAAATAAGAGAACATAATAATTAAGTTCTCAGTGAATAATATTTGGGTGAGGGCAGAACCTTGCAGCAAAAGAAAACCACTTATAATATTTATTATGGTACGTGTTCAAGTAGGGGGATTCTACTGATCAGGACCTTTATGAGAAATAAAACTGCTTCCAAAGACATGATAGACATTACTTGTTACCGTACCGTTTACAGAGTGACTAGAACATACGAAACCGTAGAGTAACAGAGAAAAAGTAGCATGGCATCATGCCTACCCTCTCCTCTCTCTCCCTTCCTAATACATTAAAAATGTATTTGTCAGAGTTGTCCATGACTACATGAAAATATGGTTTCACTTTTCCCTATTGTTTTGTTAACAAAGATCCAGGCAAAATGGGGATAAGTTTATTAGTTAATATACTGAAATATTTAAACTATAAATCTGTCATGATTCATAAATGTAAATTCACTCCTTCCCATATTATCCCATTCCCCCCACAACCCATAGCTTTTCTGAGCTTGTCAAATCATCCTTTTGTCCTCTAAAAGTATTCTGGAACAATATCTTCTGATGACAGTGACATTTAGTGAAGACAGTAAAGCTGATAAACTGATTATTCAGTTACTATAATCTTCTGTTCTCCTCCCCCAAACCTCCCCTTCTTCTATAAAGCTGCAATAAAGAAAGTCTAGTACACGCACTGCATTAAGTAGTCCTTTTTGCATTCCCTGAAATACTAGCCTTGGAAAAACTGAGCCATTTGCAGACTGAAGCAAGATGACGCTACCATGAACTGTTTTTTCTTGATCAAAAAATGTAGACGTGTGCTTTTATAGCAATGAAAATACTATGTCACTAATAACATATTTCATGAAAAAGAGATTCAAAAGTGATTCTGCTATTTATAATATATATGCTGGTTATCTTTGTTCATATGGAAGAATCCCTGTTTAATGCAGGAACCATACTTTCCACTAGCTACAGATTCTCCTCAAAAATTTGTGTATGCCAGTGAGTATTTATGTCTCCTGTACCTTTCTTGCAACTGCCTGTCTTCATATCCCTGACAAGTTTTCTTAAAAACAGACAAAACAATAAGGCTTTCTGCCTTGATTTCTGCCTAAAGGCTATCACAGTGTCATTTTTGCAAATTTTCCTTTTTTTCTCCTACTAAACTTAAGCCTCATTTTGTTCACAGTGAATGGAGAGTAGGTTACAATCTTGATTTTAAAGTCAAGTTAATATGTGGCAAAAGGAACTGTTCTAGAAGGCATGTCTTATCACGTTTTCATTAATTGGGTAAATGTTATTTACTCTTCACTAGGGAAATTCAGGCAGAAGGAGAATCTGACTCACCCAGTATAGTCTGCAAGTCACTAGATCATCTAAGAACAGAACAAGTCAATTCTAACTCTCTCTTGTTTTCAAACTAATATATAATGCTCTGGTTAAACTGTACTTTCAAAGTGCTTGATTAGTGAGTGCATATGCAGTAAGATTTAATGAAATCTTCCCTTTGCTCCATCTGGGTGAAGGCATTTATGTTTTGTATAACTGAACTTTGCTTCTCCTTGGAGCACGCGGGGAGGAAGGTGACAAAAAGCTGCAGGAGCATTTGGCGGTGTTCTCTCGCGCTTCAGAACGCAGCATTAATAATGAGCGATTCTCAAAGCCTGACTACGGTCTTCTCACAGTGCGTATCTGCACTTTTTAATGAAAATGCATCAGTTTCTATCAGCCACAGGTCCGTTCCATGAGTTTAAATGGAAAAAAGTCTTCTACACCTGCTTGTGGTAAGAATTCTAATTAGCAGGAGCGCCTTGTGTAATGGGATCTCGATTAGGGACTCACAAAAGTTAATAGAAGTACGCTGTTGTCTTCTGCATATCGAGACCTTCACTAGAAAAGAACATCTTATTTTGTGCTTTGACAACTAGCACTATTGTTATTTCAGTAGCACGGTTGACTTAAGTGGAATAAGATACAGCTGTGTATAATTTGGGATATTAAATCTATTATTTAATACGTCCCAGAGATGTTCTAGCTATGCACTTTAGCAGTTCCTCTATTTCAAAAATGCAATCAAATTTTATGATGTCATCTTGATCAAGTTTGCTCTTAAGAAATGATAGTAAATGTTCCACCTGTGTCACAGTGGAACAAAAACAAAAAGGGGACATGTACTTCCCATGGCAGAGGTGACCCAGGATGTGTCCAGCTGAGCAGTCAAAACTGCAAATAGCTGCAATTACATTTCTGACTGGAAATTTTTCCGTTTTCTAAGAAAAACAGCAATGCTTTTTAGAATAAACCGGTAATTTTTTTTTCCTCCAAGACTCTCTTCTTTTGACAAATATTAGAACAGTAATGTATTCCATTTCTCAAAATGAGGATCAGTGGGTCAGAAAAAAAACACATCTTCAAGCTCTATTTTCCCATTTATACAAAACATAACTGATCCTATCATTCAAGAAATCACACTAACACAGTGAGTTAAACCCTAAGTGACTTAACTCCTGATTTACACATGCATGAAAATGCAAAATCTTGCTCCTTTCTTCACTTTGTTATACCTCACTTCTCAAGTCCATTCTCCCTTTCCCCTCCATATGCACAATTTTTTTCAGCAGTTTTTTAGTATTCTATGTTCTAGTCTTTTAGTATTCTATTTAGTATTCTATGTTTCATAACCAAAATATGGAGAATTTTACTTTCTGAGAACTGTGCTGTTCCTTGACTGAGTCAGACTACCTTTCTAATGAATGGGAGATCCTTCATTAATTCTTGTAAACCCAATGTTTTCTACCATATTTTGTATCTTTCAACTAAATGCAAAGTATAGCAAAGTAGATTCTGAATTAGAGCTGCCTTGTGTTTTCTTCCCTGTCTAGTAGATTGAGACATTTTAAGGACAACTAATATGAGGCCTACAACTATGCTAAATAACATTCCGAGATATACTGCCAGACATATTATTTTATTGTTAAAAAATAGTTGCAGTCTTGGAATTGCTTTGTGAAAAGTGGCATATACGACTAAAATTGAAACAAAGCTATTCTGGTGGCAGTTAGCCAGTTTTTTCATTGAATTCTATAGGGCATTCATTCACATCAACGGACACTGAAATAAGACTCAAAATTTATCTCTAGACAATCTATTTTTAACAACACTTCAACAAAATAAAAACTAACGCAGCACACAGACTAAGCATTCGACTAATTATAATCCAATAGCATTTCTTACAGAAATGAATACCTAGCTTTTCAAAAATTCTTTTCATCAGTAGATATGAAAGCATTCTGTAAAGGGTAAATCTGTCATTCCTGTTCTAGAGAACAGATAGAGAAGCTGAATGTAGAAGAAAATCTGGATCGCCTGATTCTCTGTCCAGCCACCTGTTTGCTGTGTGACATTGCCGATTCAGTATTGTACAAAGAGCAGAGTAACTGAACAGCCAGACTTTCTAAAGCTGAAGTACCACACATGCAGAAGGGGAAGAAAAGCCAGATGAATCGCTTTTCCCTACAGGTACATACATGCACCATACATGCTCTCCACTGGATCACAGTGCAGCTCCCTTCTACCTTCCCTAGCAGTCTGAGATGAAAGATGAAATACCAAGTTCATGGCTAGGAAAGCAAGTAGCTCTCCCCATGCTCACTTCAACCCAGTATTACTCAGTCATGCTCATTTTGAAGCTTTTCTATTAGCTGTTGCAGAGGAAGCTTAAACTGGTATTTTTGTAACCCAAGTAGTGAGTGTGTATGGTTCTGTAGAAAAGGTGGATGCATCAATCATAATGACTTTTTAAAAAGAACAAAAATACAAAGAATTGCAAATACAAGACTAGCACAGAGACAAGGATGCAGGGGATATCTTTTCTGAATATTCAGCTGGCACTTTCCTCACGCAAAAGCACACTGGGAAAGGAAGCCCTTTGGAAGGCCTTGTAGGGTTTTCTATACATGGGTAAATTTGCACCTTAGGAAAGAACAGCCACAAACATTAAACCTAATGTTTTAATGCAATAAAATATTTTCCTGAGTGCAGTATCACATTTTATTTCTGAATTTCAAATTGTACCTCCGATCTTAAAGTATAATATAGGAGCTGAAAAACTGTCCATCAAAAATTTGGCATCCATTTATCTCTTGATAATCAGGGATAGCATTTGAAACTTATACTGACTATCAAAATGCTCTCCCTTGGAAACATCAACAGCAGGTTTGCACTAAACATTTCAGTTTGAGGATCTTCTGTTAACTTTGCTGTCAATCCTTCAGCAGACATTTTACTACCTCTCTGGAAATCTGTAGCATCATAGCCTTACAAAAAGATTCAATTACCATAATTTGCCTCAAGATAGACTGAGAGACATCCTAAAATTAAAAATACACAAGTTGGTAAAGTAAAAAATTGTCCAAATATTATGAAAATTAGTTAAGTGAATAAACATATCTTCTAAAAAGCAGCATATCGAAACAGACACCCATTACTATAAGTACTGAAAAAGTATTTGTGTGAAAATGTTTATAAAACACTTCACCCATTCTTTTATTACACGATAGTAAACAAAGCCATGGAATAACAATTACAATTACTGCTGTTTGACCTGTACTTACTGACTGTATCTGAAGTATCATAGCTCCAAGACACTCTCTCACCTCAGAAGTTAAAATGTTATTTCTAAGTACAGTCACTTATCCTGTCAAATCTTCTCCTTAGCTTACTGCCTCATCCTAATCATGTTTTAAGCCTGGAACATCCTTGTGTATTTTACACTTCCTTAAACTTTCTCCTTTTGAGACTTCCCTCACAGCATCCACATCCTAAAACACCCCAGCAAATCCACTGGAGCTTCCTGGCTCACTCTGAGCTGCAAACTACTGCTCTGTACAAGTCTGTGCTACAGCAACCAGGAGGACTACTACCTGTGTAATGAAACACCGCTCTTCTGTGAAGACTTCCAGTGGGGACACACGCTAAATCTTTGCAGCAGTATGTCAACTGTTAAACTCAGCCTGGAGCAAGGGTTTGCAGTCCTGAGCACAGAGACTCTGTGAGTTAGGGGACTGACTGGCACATACACATTTTCCTGGATGTTGTTATTGTCTTCTAATGAGTTTGACACAGAGCTAGAACAAAACCTGCATTACAAAATTAGAGAACATAAACAGCCAAAAATTTTCGCTCTCTGACCCACACTGCATGCTTTACCCTTTTTTTCAAAAAGCTCTTCTCTAACATGGCGATTCTCTCTTAGGCTTGATATTATCACCTGACTAGCTGAAAGACAGATATGTGCCAAAAGCTCTCTGATCATACTTATAATGTTGGCCTACTTCATCCAAGGTGTTAGTCCATACTTTTCTCACCCGAACCTCCACACTTCTTCAGAGAGATACTTTTCTAAATTTCAGATGGATTCAGGACACTCCTTCCATGTTTTTTTTCAGGGGTTAGCAGATGAGCTTTCACTCAGCCTCCCTCAACACTTCTCCAGCCCTGTCAGAACCTTTTATTTTTCTTTTTTTAAAAAACAAACCAAAGAACATCTTCTGTATTTCAGGCATAAAAAGCAAAGAAATCATGCTACATATATTCAAACCTACAACTAACAGAAAGGGCAATATTTCTAGTGCTAGTGAAAAAAAGGTGATGTGGAGAAACCAGGAAAAAAGATATCTCCTGAAAATAAAGACTTCTGTATTATTTTGGGAAGGATAGGATGTAAATAACAAATCTCCTGCCATCTAGTCTAGATTTCCTATTATGCATTTGCTCAGTTTAAAATTTGGCAGCTTTCTCCCTCTGTTAGAGGTAAAGTAAGATTCTCTTACAAGCGACCACACAAACTGGCATAGCACACGCCAGCCCTATGGGAGATCATCATAGTCAATCTATTTAACTCTGACTATTCTTTTATTTCCCCAAACACTTAGGAAAAAATTATCTACTCTGCCACAGAAGGAACAGTATATTGATCACTCCTTGCAAAAGTGTTTACAGGATTAATGAGGCTTATTGTAACTGACTACAGGGTTTTTTGTCTGGGATTGCAAGGGAGAAATACTTTCATGTTCTATCTATGATTATCTGAGGCCAAAGTCTAACTTCAGCTATGTGCAGTTATTTCTATCTTTTTTTCTGTGTTCATACAAGTTACAGGGCAGTTTTACTGCCATTTCATTCACTACTGACAACATGTTAGAGATTAATTTTTCAAGCTAATGAAAATCTTGCTACTAAAAAATGTACTTTCTATAATTACGCAAAACTATTAGCAATAATTGACTTTATGATGATTTGAAGATGTATATCTGACAAGTTTTGAAGGAAACCATGAATTAAAATTTGAGTCAAAGTATAGATATTATGAAAAAGTTTTTTACTTAATTGAGGACTAAGAAATATTTTTATATTTTAGATAATCGTTTAAAAACTTTCCAGCAAAACATTAAGTAAATTATCAAATTAATCATACTTTCCTTTATTTTGAAGAGAATTGAATGCTTTGTACGTTTTGATGCACAAAGATTGTTCCCAGATACAGTATAATCATTTTTTCCCTGTATTCTTACTAGTCAGAAATTAGCTTTGCCTATATATTATTTTTCCTTAAGTATTATAACACTACTACTTTTCTCTTTGCATGAAAAAACAGCTATTTCTTTAATAATTACACATAAGAAGAGATTTTTTTCTTTTTTATGTAGGGCTTCTTCAAACAAATAAAAATTCCTTCTCGTTATCTGCAACCCAATATTGCCGCATGGACAATTTGAAAGCAAAGCTGTTGATAAACAAGAATTAATGCCTGCTTCATTGATTTGTCATCATTCTGCTTCAAAAGAAAAGATTTGTCAAAAATCAAAAAATGCGCATTATATCCAGCCTAAACAGTAAGTACACGCAAATGCAGAAAGTTAGTCCATTGTAATAATGCTGAAGTGAAACATATGAAAAAATAACTTTGAACTGTCAATTTTTCTTTTAAATGAACTTTTTGTGGGCAGCCTTCTCTAAATGAATAATATAAAATGCTCTTACTGATCTCGCATACTTTCTGAAATCAGTGTTCCAACTAACAATATAAATAATAGGTATCAGAATGGGATTCTTCACCATTTTTAGCCTACATGTTACCTTAAATACATAATGCTTCTATTTATTATTATCAGTATTGGTCAGGACATGTTCAAGAAATGATTCTTAGGAAGGGCTTCTGTAGCGTGTTATTTTACCAAGCCAGATGCAAGTCAGACAGAAACAAATACTCAGTTTTGCCTACCAGCTGTATATAAATTCCTATTGAGTCAGTTTTTTCTTATATAAATGAGGCAGGTAGGTATTAAGTACAAAGAATTGCCCAAGTGAACAATTCCTTACTGTGGATAGTTAGATTAATTGTAATTCAGCAGATTTATTTTGCCTATGACAAAGGTAGGGCTATTTAAGCTTACTGGAAAATACCTACATGGACCATAATTTCCTTTCAGTATTGCTTTAAAAATATGAAATACAAATGCCAAATTCATTCACTCTAAATGATGACACACTGCAACCTGGTAATTATTCTGACCTCTTATGTATGCTGTATCTTTCTTTATCACAGCAATCTCTTAAAGGATTGTTGTGCAATGGCCTATGCACAATGACACTTCATCTTAAACATATGGTGAATTTCAGCGCGTTTAATCTCTTTGGCACAGACAAAGCTAAAAACTCTGTTTACATATACAGTGCACTGCTTTCATTGTACATTTGTAGAGAACAAGACAATAGCTACTTCTCATGCTGCCACAGCACTAAGCTTAGTCTTGTCCAAAGGAAAAACTAAGCTCTTTAATACACTGTGTTAATATGATTCATTAAAGCATAAGTGTTCTGGCTTTACCTATTTAACGTAACATCCTCTGGAAGAAATATATTGAGGTTGGGTAAACAGATTCAATCTCAGAATCATCTATTGAATGGATAGATTTAATGCTGTTTGGGCAACAACTTTAGTTTTGTTGATCAGTGCTGATTTTTAGCTCGTGTTCTCTGCACTAGTATGAAAAGAATTCTGAAGACTCTACATACTACTGATGTACTACTGAAGGAGAGAGTAGGCAAACAATTAGAGGATGAAAATATTTGTTTAAATCAAGCTATTTCAGATAGTAATTTTGATAGAAATATATAGAGAAAGCTTTTAGAAACTTTTAGATAGGCTTTTTTCTAAAGAAAGCATTTTGCCTTTTTGTTAAAATGAACAAAAAATTTAGGCATCAGTCTGAGAAAAACTTTTCCAGGTTTTTGCTATCCACAAAACCATACATTTTCACCATCTTTCTGGTTAGAAACTGAAGCTGTTTTCCATTTTAGTTCAGCAGCAGGTAAAAAGATCCATATTCACTAAACTTCATCAATCACGACTATTCTCAAGTATTGTACTTAGTTTTCCACAAAAGTAAAGATTTTGCAACTGAAAAGGAAGCTGAAAAAAGAGGAGGCTGGAGGTTACATATGGCATAGTAGATACTCCCAAATGGATCCTACATGAGAATTTCTCGGGGCTTGAAACACATTCCATCACCACTTTTTTAAAGCTCATGTACCTCATACACTTGCTGTCATCCGACTAAATGTGGTACCCATTCAGCTGCTCTTTTAGTGGTAAATATACAGTTCATCTTACGAGAGACAGTGGAGAAATTAATATAGGTAAACATGGCGTGAGCGAAGCATAAAGTATTGCCAGTCGTTAAAGAGGAATAGCCACAATTTGGCAAATGTGTAAACTGACAGAATTAACAAAATACAACATGAGAAAAAGCACCTAATTTTGGTTCTTTAAACTCCTAACCTTGCATCCAAGTAATAATAAAGAAAATGATTTTTCTAAGATCACAAATAATCTTAGTTTATGCAGAGGTGTTTCTATTCTGTTTGTGCACAAACATACCCTTGGGTTGGTACAAAACATTTGTGAAACACAGCCATCATAAAATTGCAGTTTAAGCCTGTATTGAATCTTGTCAAGCATATATTCTCCTCGCAGAACTTAACATCATGCCTTCCAGCATACCCAAACTCAGACAAAGCTTTAATATTCAGTAAATAACACCTGCCAATTCTACTTTAAAAATGTTTTATTAATTAACTTCAAAGTTTTTAATCAGAGGGAAATTAAAACTCAAAAGTACATTATTACATTTATTTTACAATGAAATCATCTGATGTATTCTCGGTGCTACAGCACTCTCTCTGTTCAACCACTCTGATTTCTGTTGTAGCTTAATACAAAGTCTTTTATAGACTACAGCATAAACATTATACTCACAGTTAAGGGGCCACAACTCTAGAGCTGGAATCCTATTAAACTGCCACAACTATTTTCCCAGTGCTACTGCAATCAGGATACAGTCAATCAGTATGACAGCGCTTTGTATAGCAATTGTTAATATTTATGATACTAGCTTTACATGTATCAGAGTTTTGTTACAGAGTTTGAGTTTGTCTTAATTGCAGCAGTTAGTTCAAACTAGTACCCTTAAGGTGATTAATTTAAACTACTGCAGTGATAGAGGAATGCTGTGAAATAAAAGCCAGAGATACAGAGTGATTTCACTAAAAATAAGAGATGTGCAACCTTGTATTTAAGCCTTTTTGCTTCTGCCCCTTTATAAAATTGCAAAAATCACACTTATTTTTTAATATTTCTATGGGAACAAATCAGAGGATAGCATGACCTGATTCTATTAGGCACCATGCAAAAATAAATAAATAAATAAAAAGCCTCCGGAACTAGTTTATGCCTTCAAGATCTCATGATTTTGGATGTTAAAAAAATGCAAGCAGAGAGCTGTAAATTGGAGGATAGTCCAGCTAAGTACTGACACTCAAACAACCCTATGTGAGATAACAGCAATCTGTCAATAGATCAGGAACACAAGTACAGTACTAAAGATGACTTTTTTATTTTTTGAAAGAGAATAAATGCATACCTTTGTGATTTTTGACGGGGAGGATGATAGCACAGGAGAAAGCACTTCTTGTGAAACCGAATGAAGGGGGAAGTCGCACCTTACTTAATTTTACTGCATTGCTGCAGCAACACTCCATGCAAGTAGCCTTTGAAGTTCACCATTAACCGCGAGCATCGTCAAGCTGTGGGCACTTGAAGTATGTGGCCCTTGATTCCCTGAAGTCCAAGCCTTTAAGTGAAAGTGGAAAATGTGCTAAATATATACTGCAGAGAGAAACATTTCAATAGATGGCTAGGCTTAGTATTGTATTTTCTATGTGAAAAGAAGCTGTTGGTATTAACTTGAGAGTTATTCTGTTACATCCTGGAATGCAAGATTATCTGGGTTCCCTCTCATAGTATCATCCATAGCTCAGATCTTCTGAAGAACAGCTGATACTTCAACTTTTCCCCAAATCCCCCTCTGTTTAGATGTGTTGACTTTCCAGTTATAAACTGCAAGGATTTATTCTCTGCATCATCTAACAACAAAAACTGGCTGGAAGTAATTCATTATTATATTCCAGATAATCAGAATACAACATACACACTCCACAGCTAAAAACAGAGAAAAGGAGAGAGTCTGATTGGCCAAGGGGGTTTTCAAAGTCCTTGAAAAGGGAACAGGAGGGAAATCAGAACAGAATAAAACTAGTAGACATTGTGGCTGAATATGCTTCAGACAGCAAGTTAATTACAGGGATAGATGGTAGGATTTTTCTCTGCAGAAAGCACAACTGGACTATGAAATGACTACGTTAATAAAGTAGCATTTAAAAAGGTGGGAATGACAGTAGTGTAAAATTTAAATTATCCAGAGAAGTAAGAGCCCAGATTACATCTATTTGAAGTAATAAGACCAAGGGGCACAATACGCTGGGCTTTCTGAAATGTTACTAAATTCAACATGTACGTCAAATTACAAAGGAACAGAAAGGAAGAAACATCTCATTTAAGGCAGAGAAGGATCTCAGTAGCACAATTTTGATTAAAAGACAAGTTAAATTACAAAGAAGAGAGGTACTTCCAAGGCTGGGTGTATATAAAGCCATACATTTGCTGAGACAGAAGTAAACTGGAGAATGCAGGAAAAATAAGAATAAATTAGAAGGGAGGAACTGAGAATGATTAACTGAATATACAGATAGTACTGCAGTTGCTTATAGGAATTAGAAAATAAATAATACACTGCTGGAATGCCACAGCTCTGTGACATTTGGCTGGAAAGGCAGGCTGACAAAAAGACTGAGAAAAAGTCTTACTGGAACTTATAAATATCAGTGAAAGAGGTTGAGTGAAAGATATATTAACAGAAATTAAATTAGAATCTCTGCATGGATGTGGGGGAATAAAAACAGCCAATAAGATAAAAATAGTGCAAAAAATAAAGATGAAGATCAGGCAAGTCTTTTAAATACACAAGATATGAGCACCTAGATGAAGGGACTATTAAGGGACATGAGTGGCATTGTGGCTACATATTTTCAAGTCAAACTGCTGAGAGGCTGCATGAGTTCTCTGCCTAATTTTTATACATTGAAAGCTGAAGGTCATCCCTCAGGAATGAGAGAGATCTTCCTGAGAGTAAATAAAACACTTCTCTATTTAATTGCCACAGCTTATATGAACACTTTGTAACGGGTCAAGATATTAGGCAAGAAATAAATATTTAATACCATGGAATCAATTAAATAGTTCAGTTGCACTGTTAACCAAGACTGGAAAGATGCATGGAAACAATTAGAAGGGTGCATGCCCAAAAATTCATGAGGGAAACATGTAAATCTTTGGAAGATGGTTTTGTAGGTCACAGAAGGTTGAACAGAAGCTAAGAGATGGCTAATATGTGCAGATGTCCCCATAATTAAGATAAAAAACAAAATCAAGGAGCGGTTCTGTTGTCAGCTGTGACGTGCTTCAGGACACACTAATAAGAGAAAGGTTTATATACAACATGCAGTGAAATAAGGGCCAGTCAGCCTCGATTCACGAAAGAGTATCACACCTGTCAGACATGCTTGAGTTCCTCTGAGCACATTACTGAACTGGAAGGAAAAAGGTGAAGTAATGGATACAATTTGCCCAGCATGAAAAACAGGCTCACGGTATAAAATCCATGTCTGCAAGGAGGTTTGATTGCTCATGTCAAAGTGCTATAGCAGGAAAGAGTTATCAAAATGAATTAGAGCCTGCTTACAAGGAGGGGGGGGAAAAAAGTCTTATCAAGCAGTAATTGTAAGAAATGGAAGAAGATAACAGGTGGGCCTACCAGTGTCATGGAGTGCCTTGGATTTGGGTTTTTATTCTTTACATATGAATGACCTGGCAGAATACATTATTTCCAAGTACAGTGGAGCAGAGAAAATCATTTTAAGAAGTGGACACAGTATCTTCATTGGTTAGGTAGGGTTAAGAGGTAGGCTGAAAGTCTCTCCTCAACTGTCATGACATACAGATGATGGGTCTCACATGGAAATTTGCTGTAAATTGAAAGTTATAGCTAGGACTATGATAAGAAAAGAAAAACTTACTTATGTAGCAACAGTGAATGCCATTATTGAAAATGAGATCATCTTACTTATGCCAGCTATAAAAAAAACCAAACACATATATACATACTCCTGCAACCCTCAAACTCTGAGAATTATTCCCAGTTCACACAGCTGTTACTGAGAGAATTTGGTCCTTTTTATGGAATTATGGAATTTTTCAACTGAAAAGGTGCACTGAGTGCAGCTTGTTTTAACATATCCAAACTAGCTTTAAATTAATTGGAACAAATATTAGTAGCTACAAAGGCTACAATTTAGGCTGTCCCCTTGGATTCATATTACAGCTATGAACATGGCAATTAAAGCTATTTCATATCCTGAAGACATGCACAGCACAGGCTACTGAAACTCTTAAGTCTGTTTTAATTGGGTCCACAAGTTTCAGATCACACTGTAATTCAACTTCACTTCAACCACAGCAATGGTTTCAGTGCTTTGTAGACAAGACAGAGAAAAAAAGTAAAAAGTTTAAAAAAAGGCAGGGCGGGGAGAAAACTGCAACTGCAGCAGGTTCTTGATTTTTCACCCTTCAATCTTCTGTGAAGCGTTTAAGGAAAGATTGACTAGCATGAAACTGTTTGCAAATAACTTCACAATTGTTTTAAGAAACCAAGATCCATTTTTAAGAACAGAGTAAACCCTCAGATAATGTATTAAAGAAGTGATCCTCCTTTGGCACCTGGAAAGCCCATAAAACCAAATAAATGCCATCTTTTATTTCTGTAGTATTACACTGCATTCATCCAAAACACTTTAGAGAAGGGTGGATATCTCATACAAACTGGCATTTTCTTTTTCTTCACCCATGACAGCTCATTACACTCTTTGTAACAGAGAAGCTAGTTGTTAGAAAATAAAATGCAGCTCTTACCTAAGTAAAACGTTTGCTCTTAGTAAAATATTTTTTAGGAAAATATATTTATTCCACTGAATTTCCATCAGAAAAAGTCAAAATAAATCACATTCCTCATTCTGGTACTGTTGATGTGTTTCAATTATAATATAGACGTTCTTTTTTGATTGTTGGAAAATATACTTAACTGTAATACTAAGATGATGATTTTAGCATAAAATCAAAGTGAAAAACACAAATTAAACATTTTTGCTTTCATGACTAAAAATATTCAGAAGCTTTGTTCTGTAGAAAAATTAATCTTATTCTTCCAGTTTGCAATGGAAAGTAAGGTTTTTCTGTATTTGATATTCCAGTCATATATAAAGTACCACTTCTTTCTTGCAGAAAACATGAATGCTCACATAAATAGATGCAAGGAAAAATAAAAAGTTCAGGAAATAAGAGTGAGTGAAAGCAAAAAAAAGGAGCAGAGCAAGAAAATGAACTAAAAGCAGTTATCAGCAAGAAAGAAACGCTTAATAAAAGGGAGAAGGAGAAAGAAAAGATAGGGCAAGAGAAGTCAAACATGAAGAAAGAGGAATACAAAAAAACCAAAAAAAAATGCACACACTCAGTAATGACAACAACTTATACCTTCATCAGCTGTGGCCTCATCTTACAAAAGCACACTTCCCTCGCTAATTCATTTAAAACCTGAGGCCTAAATCATTTATGTGCTGCTACAAGAATTTCTGCCTTTATACAAAACTCGCATTCTTGGCAAAGAAATGTCTGTATTACCTCCAAGGGTAATAGGAAGCCCAAACTGTTTATGATGTGGAAGGGAAAATACAGAATATCCATAGTCTTAGATTAAATCAGCACTCAACTACCCTAGAAACCCACTTGTAAATCTTTACAATTCCCCGTTTCATAGTTCTCCAAAGTACTGGAAGTGAAAAAAGCCAGGTTCTGATTTCAGTGTAGTTGCCCTGTGCCTACTGGCCCAGATTAGAAACTGTCTGCAGGTTTGTTATTTCCAAAACAGAAGCGGAATAGCTACACTTGCTTCTGTTAATTTATATTAGCATAAATAAGGGAAAAATTTTAATCCTCGGTTTATGGAATTAGATCATCTTACTGCAATATCAGTGCAAAACTATAAAAATGTAATACCTAGGTATAATTCATCCATGTTTATAAAACATAAAACATTATTTCTCCAAATTCCCCCTCCACTTTTATTTTAAACTCTGTATGTGAAGTTTGACATATTTTTGGTCTCACAACCCCTGTGAATACAAGTGTACTGATTTTAAATAGATAATAGGTAAAAGTGACCTAATTTTATATTTCCCTTCATATCCCTCAAGGCAAAAGACACTGCAGAATTTGGATGCAACACTTGCAAACTGCCTGTTTTCTGAAAAGAGTTATTAAATTCCAGTAATACTCTTACATTAAGTAGGTAATTTTGCTATGAGCTAGATTCTGTTTGAGCTGTACCTCTTTCTAAGGTCAGAAGAAGTGACCTTCCCTTAAATGTGGAATACTTCACATTTAGCAAATAATGGGCATTCTACAACTGAAAAGCCTGTTCAACTAGGCATTAGATGACAGATAGATCTCATTTTGGCTCATATAACACAGCATCCAAATTATCTAAGCCAGAATAGATGGTTTAGTATTGCTGCTGTTATATATATCAGACACAAACTATTTATTGCCCTCCAAAACAAGGTGAGACTGGGAAAGGATATAAAGCCGGGGAATACTCCTAAAGACAAGGGGATGGATGCCATTTGGCGAAATCTGGCCTTATATCCTTGTACAAAAAGATCATTTGCACCTGGGAACTTCGCTTGACCTAAAACACTAGAGGTATCTGGAAGGAGGCTACGAATGCTGGCCCTGCTATGCGCAGGGGCAAACTTCTCCCTACACCATTGGCTTTCATGAAACCAGGATTGCACCTAACCAGCTCAAGTGGCATTTCAAGTCATCATACAAGAATCCTGAAAAATACAAAATCTTCAGAGCAATATGAACTGTAAAATAATACTACTGAAAATATGCAAACATATCAGGGATACACTAGTGCTTTCTACCTTATATGGTATTTCTCTCACTGCATCTGTAAGGTAATTAGAGTGAATAATCAAATAAAGCAATTACTGGCTTCTTCATCATTTCTATATAAACATTCCATCACTTCATTTCATCACTATTTACAATTACAATAATTAAATATTATAAAACTTTATATATTATTTCCTATGCGCTCCTGAACATACTGCTTGAGAAGAATTTTGATTTTTTCACGAAAATCATCAGCTTGAGAGCAAGTAAAATTGCATTAATGGCAGACTTTTTTTTTAAAGAGAAAAGCAGCTTGTTTGTATATTGTTCATCACTCTTCATCTGTACATGCCTACAGGGAAATATCATTTTCCAGATTATCACCCTGTTAGCATGAGGAAGGAAAAAGAATAATGTATCATAGATTATAAAATATAATTAAAGCTTGCACAGAAGAAACATCATTAAAATTAAGTCAGCCTGCCACAAAAAAAAAGCACAGCCCATTAATTACAATGGGGTGGAGGAAAGGGAAGAAAGTGGCAAGTAACAAACTTATCTTTAGATGCTTCAATTAATTTCACCCATAAAACTGTCAGTGCACCACGGCACATATAAATCCCATAAATATGATTTGGATGACTTTGCAAAGACTGCAGTCATGAATAGTGTGAATGCCAAGAATCCAAGGACTGCAGATGAAGATTAAATCCTAAGGTCAGAAGTTATCATTGCACAGCAAGTACTGAATGCAGTACTTGCATAAATGCCAGAAAGGGTTAATATGGATCAGTTTTCAGCCACTTATGAAGAGACTGAAATAGATATGGAAAAGTTACAAAAGAATCCCTGGAATAGGAAGAAATCTCTTTTCCAGCAAAAAAGGAGTTTATGCGGTCATCATGTACATTATTCTATATATTACATTACATATAACCTATTCCTGTATATGGCTGAAATCTTTATGCATTTGAACTCACAGTAGAGCACTGCAAAACTAGAAGACAGGTACACGTGTGTGTTACATATGGATGAATGCATATAGCCAATCTTTCTTTCTTCCAGGAAGGCAAAGATCTAACATAACATAGCAATTTCTTTTGAAGTTGCTAAGGAAAAAAATGTTGCACAGCTTTGCAAATAACAAATAACTATAATTGGCAAAAGAAACACTAAGGTTCAGGAGAATGAAACATTCTGAAATAAGTTAAAATATTTCTGAGAAGAAATGCTTTAAATATTTCTTCTAAACGCTGTACCACAACAGCTGTCAAAACCCTGTCACCCTTCACTTTGATTTCATTTTTGCTACCTAGTTAAACTTATGCCAGCAAGTCTTAACGTCTTCAGTTCTACAGTATAATTTCAGAACACATCAAGAATTTAACTGTATACTTTGATAAACTGAGCCATAAATACAATAAATACAACAAGGAACAAATACGTATTGAACACTGTATAAAGTATTTATCTTTAGGGTAGCTTTATTTCCCTGAGAAAACTGCATCCATTAGGGTCCCTATGAGAGAGAAAAAAAAAAATCTTTCAACCTTGGAAAAAGAAAGAAGTGCTTTAAATTTAAAAACAAAACAATCCTACATATCACTCAGGAACAGATAACTTTCAGACGCTTCTTTTGTTCAGCACAAAGTACTTGTTCTGAGAAGAGTGCATGGTAGCCAATAGCTCAAACTCCAGACAAAAAATAGATTTATATTAAAAACATCAGTGTGAACTCCCACATCTGAGGAAAGCTCTTAAGCACGGAGCTACACGACATTCTGAAACAGGCCTCACTCAGCTTCTCCTGCGGGTGTTCATTTCCTTTTGGGTGCTCCAAAATACTTGGACATGCATCGAAATAGCGACTGAAGTACAGGCATTACTTTCCAAGTGATCACAGCCACCTATACACCCTCTTTTCCCTGTCTCAATGACAAAAAATGTCTATGAAACGAACTGCAGGAAAGAATCACCAGAAAAGACTAAAATTAAGTCACCTCATAATATAACACGGCTCTAGAGATAGGACAGGAGATAGAAGTTGTGATTTCAAATCTGTTCAGTCAAGAAAGAAAACTGACTCTTGTGCCCTGTGCCTAGGCTAAGCGTTGCCTAAACTGAGAGCATGATGTCCTCCTGCTTTCTGACATTATGACTGGCTTTAAAGTTTGGCCCTACATTTCTATTGCTTTACTTCTATTAAAAAAATCCTGAAACGGAAAAAACCCAGCATTCTACATAAAATTAACATGTTTTGAATTGAAAAGAAATTAATTGCATTTTTTTTCAAGAAAAAATTGGGAAAATGTTCGTTTTCACTGGACTAAAAAGAAGTTTGGTTTCCTCACAGAGAGGAAACCTCTCCCTCTCCTCTCCCACGGAGAGGGAGAAAGAGTACACACACAGCTATGCAGGCAACAGAGAAAGCAATGAAAATGTTCCTGGAGTAGCTATAACAACACATCTTTACAGAGTAAAAAGGCACATCCCTACAGAGGTAAACTGAACAAAAAGAGAGAACAAATGCACACAGAAGAACACACGTATGCAGGAATCTGAGACTTTAAATAATCTTTCAGAGGAAAATACAACAAAGTAAGAAAAGCGAACCCTTATTAGTGTTTCACCTTCACATGATTCTTCTGATTCTTCTTCCCAAAGCATCAGTCTATCCCATACCAGCTTTTATCTCAAATCAAAACGTTATTTATCAAACTTCTGTCTACCAACAGTTTAAAGTGACCTCTCATTGTGGTACACACTGGACTCTGCAGTTCCTGGTTCCCCATCTCCAAAAATGTAACATGATTTTTAGAAAATCTGCTATTGCTATTTATTTTTAATGAGGAAAATAAAAGCACTCATGCCTCTCTCAAACGACTTCAGTAACTCAGGGATCTGCAAGGAGGGAATTTACATTCTCTTCACTGGGGTGATGCTCTCTCAGTGCTACAATAATCAGGCCACAGGATGAATGTACTCTGCTATGAACGGGCAGCTCCTGAGAAAGCACTGTCCACGCTTGGCCACCTGCAGCAGAACGGTTCTCCAGACATGGTAATCTTCCCCAAGGAAAGGCGGCGCAACACATCACACCGGCACTAAGTAGCTTCACCTTCTCATATGTCTCCGTAACCTGGAGGAACCCACTGTTAAGAACTGGGGAAGACACCAATGTGGAAAAACACAAAATGCATCTCCAAATGCATACCATACTGAGTACTGCCGTATGACACCACATTTCTAATCTCAGAATTTGTCTAAGTTTATCTATACGCTATATAAAATGCTTGTATCTCTCCATATTGGCATTGTTTTATCTCCTCTGACCTGACATGAACCAGTTAAACAATGTAATGCACCAAAAAATGAAAGTTTGGAGTAAATACTTTAATTCCACCATAAAATAGAGTAACTCAGGAGATTAAGAAAGTGATTTGGGCTCTTCAGTTTTGCCTTGCACATGAAAAAAACCATCATTTTTAGAGTGCACTGATTAGCACAGGACTTCACAAAATTAAATTTGCCTGTGATCTATACTAGCAGTGCTGGAACTAGGGAGCCACTTACATCCTGGTCACTGCGTGCTGTTTCTGGTGTGTTGGTACGAAACACACTGATCTTCATATGACTTTAGGAATAATACTCGTTAAAGAATCATTTGCCCAGCAAACAGAGTTTGTTATTGTTATATCAGAACACATAGCAGCCTAAAGCTTTACTTTTCCTAGGCACTACACCAAGGTTAGCATAGTATGCCAGTGAGACTAGCTGCAGAGAACAGGACTAGATACACTACAGCACAAGTCCAAGAAAAAAAGTGGAGTTCATTTGAGATAAATCTTAAAACTAGCTGCTTTCAGATCCCCTAAGAAGATCTGGATGAGAAGCAGACGATATTGCTTCCTCCCTCTTTTCTTCCTCCACACGCCTCCACACAGTCTCCTTTATCTCTTTTTTTTAAAATCTATCTATAGGTTGGCATCAGGATTTCTTTTTAAGGAAAAAGAAACAGAAATTAAATGAAGCAAAATAAAGGGATGTAACTGTATCTGAGGACATGAATAACAAAGAGTAATTGTAACTGGCATCTTCATTTACAAAGGTACTTCTCTAAGTCAGGCACCTGTAGTAGGCAATAGAACGTACAAGCTACAAAATGTGTTCATTTAATGTTAACCCCTAATTTGTATTTTAACAGTGAGTACAAAATATTGTGGTTTATGAACAACGAGTAATAAAAAGCTTAAATGTGGACCAGAGATCAGCTCTCTACTTTTTACCAGCCTGTACTCAGTGTATCTGAGTGCTCCCTGCAGAAGTAGCCCTTGATTGTGTTATATGCACTCTTATACTGCTCCCTTTGCAACAGTATCCATCCATATTTACATTCTGTTTTAGCAAAACATGCTGTCCTGGAAAAGAGAAAAGCCATCCCTCTATTTTCTGCAATGCTTCATGACAGTTAGGTTTCAAGTAATTTAGCCAGGGACAGAAGAGGAGGTCTTTACTTCGGGAACTCTGCGAGAACTAATGAAAACTGAAAACAGAGTAACAAAAGAAAAGACGAAGTTCAGCACCAGCCTAGCAGTTTAGGAACACAGTCATGTGAAATTCCTTTGCTTCAACAGAAGGAAATCACAGTTCTTCGTAATTTGACAGTGCCTATTTTCTTCAAGTTCTTAAGTGGTCTTCACGGCACTGAGACTGGAGTGGCTAACATATGTTGCACAATTGTGCTTGTCAAAGGATAAATCTTGCCTCAAGTACTAATAAATTTCTTCTCATACAGTAAAAGCTGAGCTAGTGAAACAGTATCATATTTAGGAGTCGTGAACTGAGAAGGAAGGCTAGAGTTGTCTATCAATTAAAAAAAGGAGAAGGGGGCTTTAAAAATTAGAGAATGAGATACGCAGGAGAGTAAATATCCCTAACATGTACGTGCACACCTGAGACTGGACCAGAGCCTGTGAGCAAGGCCACACAGACCCCTCTGAAGAACAACGCCTCCACTGAGGACTTCTCAGTTTCTGCCTTTTTATCATTTCATAACAAATGGGCTGTCGCTATGTCAGATGGCAAAAAGTAATATATACTGTTACAGTTCAAAGATCTGTGTTCTGCTGGCATGCACCTTTCTTTTCATACCTTAAGAAGAAAATGTTAAGAGGAGATTGACTCCATTAAAGGTATAAATAACAATTTTGCAGCTAGTGATTCCATCTCTGAGTTAAGAACATCTTCTAGTCGAATATCTAATAAATCATGCTTTGCTGCTGTCATCTCTAGCCCCTCAAGTAATTCTCAGAAGTTGAAGTAATTTTTTAGCAGTTCTACCTAACTAAAAGATTTTTATTTAAAGCACAAGATTCCACGATGCACTCTGAAAGTATTTTTCCTGAATAATACTATAAACCAAACCTTCATTTTATTGCTGTGCTTGTACAGCTTTGTAGCTAGGCTATAGCTAAAAAATTGAGAACACCTGGTTAAGATCATTTTACTTGTCTCCAGAGACAGAAGGCATCTTTACTAGGAGCCTACATACAATAGAAACTTTTTACTAGTTTTCTTTTTAATAACTGCAAGATGAACACTGAATATAAAAAGGCTTAAATTCACTGACAAACACCATGATGGATCCAACTTTGACTGATTTTGGCATAACCTTATCAGCATTTGGTAAACAACAATACTATCTGTAGCGGAAAACTGGTAAGACTAGCTTAACAATATATCAAGGAAGCTCTGAAGTACCCCAACATTAAATGTCACTTTTACACTTGCATACCAAGTAGATTTTTTTGTTCAGTTAGAAAAATACATTCAAATCAATTCTTGCCAAAGTTTTTCACCTTCCATTAGATGCAAAATGCCTATAAAAAACCTGCTTTGGCAAATTGGTGCTTTGCTTATTTGTCATTGTATTTTTCTATATTTTGTTCAATTGCATGGAACGAATTTCCATTTGTCTGGCCCTGTTATTGTTTATGCTAGCAACACAGTAATCTGCTCCTAGTGTTATGAGTCCGACTCTTCTTTACTAATGCTAACTAAAAAAAAAGGAAGAGGTGCTAGCTTATTGTACCCATTAGAAGTCATTAGTAATGCACATTATATTCTCATAACCTCATTTATTTCCTTCTTTAAGGACAAAGAATCAGAAATAATGCTCACCTCAAAGACCCTGTTTATGCCAAATGGCTTTACATTATGTAGTACCAAGAACAACAAAAAGCGCTAAATGAAATGAAATGCATTAAAGAAATTTAAATGACTTTGTTGTTGCTGGTTCTGGTGCTTTTTGGAAGACAACAACAAGATCACCTAAGGGGCTGGTCAGGCTGGGTTTTTGCTGGCTTTATTACCCAGCAGATGGAATGGCAAATGTGTGACATACGGAGCAAGCTATCTTATATGCCAGTTTGTTAAACAGATTGTCTTCATCATCTGACCACTGTTAGAAAGGCAATTGAAAACCACAGGCTTCTAGCTTCTCCATAATGAATGTTAAAAATGCAAATATGGAGCCATTTCTCACCCTTCAAATGGACTGTCACAACCACACACACAGTGAAAGCTCTGCGCAAGCCAAGGTGGGTCAGTATCATCCACAATCCATACCCTGAAGTCCCTCCACGGGAACTGATGAGAATTTACATCTGTAGGAACTGGTCTTCAGTTCTTCACTCACTGGTATTCAGTAGGAAAAGAGTTCACAGTTCTGTCTGTGCAAACCAACAATAAACACTGCCTTAAACTTTCAAAGAAGTCCTCTCCGCACAAGATCTCTGTGTAAGGAAAGCTTTTGTACTTGTATGTGCTGATAATGTTCTAGGGTACCACTGTCCCTGCTCAGGGGCTCTGTGCATTACGTGTACTGCACTATTATTAGCATTTGTGTGCACAGTCAACGCGATCACACATGCAAAGCAGACTATCGAAAGACAAACAGTATCAATAAACTAAAAACTGCTAGTCTTGCAATATATTTTGAATAGAAATTAGGAGAAGGGAGTTTTGGAACTGTCTTTCAAACAGCACAGCAGGGCAAGAAAATTAATTGTTTTATGCTGGAACTGGAGAAACTTATGGGAAGGACTGTGATACAAACACCAGAATTCTTGGATCTAAAAAAACATTAGTAACATAAGCTCACAGTTACCTAGGTGTTGCTTTCTTTGAAGCACAGTGGAAGCCTGTACCATGCTTTTACTGCATTATTTCCATGCTTGTTTATTTCTGCTGGTTCTGCACAGGAGCAACTTGTGGGATGTAGAAAAGAGGACCTTTCCCCTTTTCCTTGCCTAATTTATCTTCAATTGCTACAATTACAAATACAATGTAAGGCAAGATACCGTTAGCAACACTAACATTTCTCAGGTGCTTGTTGTGTATCCTGCTGACACCAGCTAAACCAATTGCTAGGTTTGTGGGAACTCTTTACTCCCGTCAGGCTGGCAATATCATTGGGCCTTTGTAAGCTCCCCATATAAGGCAGTTTTACTTAATGTAGACCCGACGCTGCAGAGACATAAGACATAAGCGACATTCCTGCTCTCTCATCTACTTGCACGCTGCAGTTTCAGCTTTGAGTCTCTTACATTTTTAGGATTACCAGAGACAGCTGTGCCTGTCAAAGGGGAGGGGCTGGAAATTTTTGGACCCAACTATGCTTTTCCAGGGCATTTCAGTCCTGTGTTTCTATGTAATACTTGTGCCATTGGTGAAGTTATTATTTATATTCTTTCTTAACAAAAGATATTTAGAATAGAACCTTTTCCTTGCTAGCAAATTTCATCTTTAAAGCTCCCTTCTTCCCATTAAGCCAAGCCCAAGGAGTCAACAACAGCAAGTCTTATGAGAAGAATGAAGTGCACAAATATGCTCAGAAAGGTGCTTGGAACTATTAATGTGTAAGAGATGCAACTTCACTGTGATCTTACAGCAATTTCTCTTTAATGCATATGTTACTTAGCATGTCAACTGTTGTAATGCCTTTTAAATCAAGAGAGTAACACTTCCCTCAGGGAATTTCAAAGGTTAGCATTGCTTCAAATGCTTGCAAAGCAAGCTACACAGGCAGTTGGTTCACAGTTGAATATAATGCTGGCTTAAGTGTCAGTTAGATGCATTTTAGTGAGAAATGTACCATTTCTTCCTAGCATCATTAAGCCATGAATGAAAACAATTAGCAGAACTACAACTGCTAGATTCATGCTGTCTTATCATTTACATTAGTATGTCTTAGTGCAGTGACACAGTTTCAGCCTGTGCCACTGGATTGCTTTCATTAATCTCAACTTTTGCCCATTCTCTCCACTCATGCTCCTAGATAATATTATGTTTGTTTGTTGAATTTCAATACCATTTCCATATTGCTTCCTTTGGTACATGCTTAACTGGGCCTAGGGGTTTGAAAAAAATGAACTAAACACATTTTTCAGTTTGAAACTTGAGCTTTTTTGCTTTACAGAGACACTTAAAAGAAATAATATTATTTACTCTTTTTTAAAGGTATTTAAGCTGATTCCTCATAATACTTTTATACAGTTAAATATTCTACTCTGCTTTTATAGAAGGGTAAAAAGACTAAGCGAGTCTCAAGGTGCTGACAAAGGCAAAGAAGAAATAAGAATGAAGGGTAGTAAATACATCTTAGAAGCTGTATTTAAAGAAAAGCAGCTTTTTGACAGGGATTTTTTTAAACAGAAGTATTTCTTCTGATAAGTTCTTCTTGGAAAACTGAAAACAAGAGAATTTTTCTAAAAATACTATGTGCCTTCGGTTTTCAGTTGAAATAGCTCTTTTTTAATGAGGTGGCACAATTTTGTGCTGTGTAATAATATCGAGATATTTTCTGCCCAGCTCTAATTAGACTTGTAGTTCAATACTCCACCTACAACCTCATACTCTGTGTTTTGAATTAGAGATGCTCCAATACACACAAACACACATGGCACCTGGTTTCTAAATACTGACTAATGCTAAGTTTTCAGCTTTTCGTATGCATGACTATATTCTAAAAGATCCGTAAGAAGATACCATGAGCAGTTAGTGAGAGCAGATAGTGAGATTGCTCAGCAAAGGGCAGGTAAACCAAAAAAGCCTGCTGAGCCCAGAAGATGACTACAAGGCCTGCAGAGCACACCGTGGGAATCTCCTGCATGCTCTCTAAAATCACAGACTACAAATTGACCCAAGAGCCCATCTGAAATCAAAGAAAGGCAGACAGACATGCTCCTCTTAGGATACAACAGAGAGAAACACAAACATGGTACAGGGGAGTTTGGATCCTCACAGTCTAATTTTGAAGAATTAGCCATTTTTTATTTTGACTTCTTGCATTGAGCCATTTTTTAGTACTTGTGTGATGTGTAAAACAATGACAGTTCCACCTCATTCAGTCTGAAATCAGACATCCTTATGCAGTTAGGGCACATCTTATTCCTGAGGTACACTTCCACTGAATTTATTGCAACTACTTTGAAGCAAGATACTATTCAACATGAATAAAGGTATCACAATCTATATTATTATAAACTGCATAAAGAGTATGTATTACATACAGTAATACAATTCATTGTATTCTCTCTCAAAAAATTTAAGTTCATAAACAGCAAGCATGAACAGAGATGCCCAGGACTTGCATGAACAGTTTAAAGCATCACAAAGACAGGAGAAGTAGCCAAAGTAAGAATTATCATATTAACCTAATCTAGTACCCTAAATAAAGTTGGGGGTGGGGAAAGGGATTTTTAAAATCACTTATGTGCCTCAAAGCATCTCTCTCTCTCTTTTTTTTTTTTTTTGAATTCTGTGGTCCATGAGTTATAATAGAAATGCTGCTTCAGGTCCCTTAAGTGATTTTAGTCTAAAGACTGGATTTTCAGAGAAGCCTGGTGAACAAAGCACCCAGATCTCTTTATAAATATTTATAAACAAACACAAATTGGACATCAAATTTCCACAGTTTCCTTCAAAAGTCCTCTTGGAAAACTGAAATAGAAAAAATGTCAGATGATATGGCTTGGAAAATATCCTTTTTTCTAATGTATTTCAGTGACCCTGCTATAAGAAATGCCCCTCAACAGTGGACAAGTAGTTTAGTTCACTACTATTTGGAAAAGTAGAAGTAGAGTCAATTGCTATTTCCAGTTAGAGACCAGGTTATTCATAAGGAAGAATTCTGTTTCTTCTGGCACAACAACTCAGTAGAGGCCCCAGTGGAGAACATCTATGATAATAAATGCATATAATTCTCTTAGAAGGAAATAAGGACACAACATGTAACTTAGATGGTAAAGGACAATTAAATACATCAATATTTCCCTCTCAGGTATGTTGGCTTTAATGTCTCTAACACCTTAACCTTTAGTTTTAACTTCAAGTGAAATGTTTCCATCATAAATGGTGACACATGCCAATTGATAGTTGCAAGAACACATCTATTCTTGCTTTGACGCAGTAAACTCACACTGTGACAGGAGAAGTTAAGTTTAGGGAGAGATGTTGCCTAGACTGTATCCTCTTTTCTAACTGGAATCTTAACTGTCTTTTGCCTCTTTAAAATTACATGCCCTTTGATACTTCCAAAAGCTTACAATTAATTTGAGAAACTAAAAAAAATCAATCCATTTGCTTAAAAAAAATATATATATATATATATATATATACATCAAGGGTGGAGCTGAGGCAGCCTTTTCTTAAAGGCATAGCTGGGATTCACCGTGATTTTAGTAAGAGCTGATTTAGGCTAATGCTGAACAAATCTGAAGATCTGACTTCAATTATTCATAATCAGACTCAGTACAAATTGTAATAGAGAAGAAAAAGCAAGAAAAATAGTATCTCCCCATTTTTTTAAAATCTCATCGCGCCTGTCAACGAAACTTTCTAATTAATAAAAATTTACTTCTCTGAATGCTGTACCTCGGTCCAAGCTGTCACCAAAAACGCATGCAGAAGTTGTTAACCTTTAAAGTCTGCCCTTCAGTGCAGCTTGAATTACTTTGCTCATTGCTAACCCAAGGTGCTAAATGTGATATTTAGCAGGAGCTTAAACCACTTAAAATTGGCAACTGTGAGAAAATAAACTCTGTTTTGATTTTGGATGCTTGGTTTCTTTTACCTTTATTGTCTACTCCATGGACAGATCAATGTATCATGTAAGAATTTTTACATCATTACACACTCTACCATTGCAGAAGTTGGCCAAAGTAAATAACAGATCTGACAAAGAAAGAAAAGGTACTGCCAAAATAATGTCCTATGCTACACTGGGTCTCATGAAATAAACAGCATTTCTGAAGTGAATGATACAAAGCAGCATGTTTCAAAATTAGTATCATTACAGTAACACTGTTCCTACAGTCAATATGGATTACCAAGTCACGGTAATAGCTTCATTCCAAAATCAAATGACTACGGGGCAGGTCAGCGTAGCCTCACGTATTTGAAAAGGTGCGCTGGTACTTCTATGGCCATTACAATACTTCTTTTTTTTAGGCCCTCATACCAATCTTCCACAGAATTTTCTTAGGTAAAAGCATCAACTGAATCAGTAAAGCCTCTCTTATCAAACCTGTGACAAATTTTAACAGAATTCTGACGAATACTGAAATCAGGAGATTACCTTTAAATTAGTACACTTTACACAGGAAAACAGATACAATAAATTTGACTTATTCAATGAATTATTGTAACAAGTGAGCAGCTTGTGAACGGGATGGAGGGTATGAATCTGATAAATCAATGAGAAATCTCCTCAGAGTACAGGAGCCAAGTAGGACCCTGCCACCAGACCATTTGTGCTTTGCTTTATATAAAACAGCTGCTTCTAAAATGAAAGACAGTAAAAAATACCTCTTTGTGTGCAAACCCTTCAGCATGCTGTTTGTTATGGGCAGCTGCTATCAGGAAACTGATATGTGCACTAAGGATCAAATCTTTATACCCGACTCATGCGGAGTGAAATCCTGCACAGTCTGATAAAACATACGAAGATTTGGTCCCAAAGGAGCAGATATCAAGCCTGAATAAGAGTTCTGCATCCCAGAGCAGAAACCAGAGGCAAAATCTTCACAGAATCTCATATTGTTGGTGGGGGGAAAAAAAAAAAAAAAAGAAAAAGAAAAACCCTTGAACTGTTTTAACCAGTTAAAACACAATCCTTGCAGCTCCTTTTTGACTGCATAAAAGTTATCAACGGAAATCAGGATACAGCTACCTGAATTTGAGCTGTTGGTGCCAGAGACTTCCCTTATTGCAATTAAGAGAATCAAAAAATTCTGAAGAAACAATCATGTAATTTATTAGTCCTGTCTACATTGAAGACAGTAAGGTTTATTCAGCATTAAAAAAAATATAGTGAGAACTGGCCATTGCCTTCCTCCTGTATCTGAAAAACTGTTTCAGGTTCTTACATCATGAAGAAAATATGTTCAAGGTTCATTTATGTATGGAAAATGGCTGCTTGCTCTCAACAGCGATCATGCCACAGGCCCCCTGACTACTAGCAAACATTACGCCTGTGCGGACTGCGGGGTTCACAGCGGAGAAGCTGCGACGCTGCTCTCGGTGCCCTGTGGATCGCGTGCTTGCTGCTGCAGGCTGCCACATTACCACATTTCCAGAAATACGCGTCTCCCCAGGTAGCGGAGTATTTCACAATCAGAGCGAGTTTCGCTGTCGACAACCTCAGCAACCCCAGCAAAGAGCAACAGAGCACTTACTTAAATACACCACAACTATTACTTACCAATTGTTGACAAAGACTATAAAGCAAACTGGGAGCTGAAATAAGATCACTGCATTTCAGTAACCAATTAATGCTCTTTTTCAATGCCTCCCCCCCGAAAGGTACATTACTAAATTCCAGGTTTAAAACTACTGCCTTTTTTTATAGATGGACAGACAGACAAGTGGCCACCATGGCAGACTTAAACTGGTATAAAGTTTATTCCCATTTATGTATGAGAAAAGCCGGACCAGTTAAAGTACATAAGTGTAACTGCATTATGGGAAGTTACCTGTACATATCTAAATACATGGAGCTTTAGAGAGAAAGAAATGTCAGAAGAGGCTAAAAACATAGAATGAAGAGAACAGAAGTGGAATTCATAGAGAAAAGAATCATTCATGAATATGGCTATATGCATACATTTTCCTTTTTTACTCCAGGTGTGTATTTCCCACTGACTTCAATGCACATCCTGTATACAGGTCAACAACATGACACAGAAAACTAAACTGAGATCATTATGATAATGTCATTCTCCAAAAAGCTAGCATTATTTGTAGAATACTCATTTTAAACATCTTTTCCAACAGAAGACTCGCTATGTTTCTGCTGACATCACTAGAAATTAAAAAGGCTAAGAAAGATCAATTGCACAAAAGTATAACAGCCCATCCAAAAACGTCGCAAATTTCTTTTTATTACTGTATCAGTTTACTTCCTTTTATTCCATCTACCTCTGTGGAAATAATGAATGACAGTAAATGCACTATTTATAGTTATAAAAACAGTGACTTCCATCTGCTAGAACTTGGAATTGCTGCGTCCCACCAACTTGCATGCTTGATGAGAAGCTATTTTTCTTGATGAGAATTGTATTCTGCTTGAGCAGAATAGAATTAGCTAGTGTGACTGATGCATAATGTCACTTTGCACTACAGTGCACTGAAAACAAACACCCATCCCCACACCCACCCCCAATATGCCAGACCCACAGTACAGGCTTTATATACCAGATAAACAGGAGCTTTGAAAATTCTTGGGACATTACGTGCAATATCACAGCAAATGCATCTTTCCACTTTGGAAAGCTCTAGAGGACTAACATCTCAGTATCTCCTGTCCACAAATCGGGACATCACTAAGACAAGCAGCAAGCAAACACTAATAAGAAATAGTGATATTTAGATGGTGATACTAAGAATCTGGGAAAAAACAGAATGCAAAATCAGAGTACAGCACTTCCTCTTTTTAGTCTATAGTATCTGAGCAAAAATTCAAATCTTCAGAAGTCCTTAAGTGACCTCACAGCACCATGTTCCTGTTCTTTATGCACCTCAGATTTTTATGTAAGAATCAGTTTAATTGTTCACTGCAGTGCATGCTAGATACATTCAGTGCTGCCAGATGACGATCTCACCAAAAACACAACCAGTGGATAAACTGAATAAATTGAACCATTCAACCATCTTCAGGAAGATTAAGTACACTTTATTCCTAAACGAGTGCATCAGAGCTTCGTGGATTAATACAATAAATACAGAAGCTTCACGCTTGCAGCTGATTAATCTTACCCTGCTCAAGTCTTTTCACACTAAAAAATGAACCCTCTTGGGGCATATTGGGAAAAGTTTGCAGTGCTGCCATTTAAATTGTAACTGTGCTTTAGAAAAGGTTCTTCCCAGCAATTTCTATCAGCAGTATTTTTTCACATGAAAGAGGAGGAAAAAAATTATATTTAAATATACCTTCAGGTCTAGCAAATAATTTAGCAGCCAAAGTCTTGTAGCAGTACTCAGAAAAAAGAGCACTTCCACTCTCAAATCTGCAGACTTTTATGGACAGCTTGTCTGTAGCTTGAGGTTTTGCTTATTTAGGAGAATCAAATCCCTTCAGGTTCATCATAGAGGGAAAACAATTCTGATTTCAAGGTATGCTTTGAGTACTTTATTATGTTTTCCCTTCAATGTTAAAATTTATTTTTCACAGAAAAAGGCACTTTTGAAAGGGACCTTCTCTTTTCCTCTTGAATAACCCCAACTGTAAAATGTTTGTCTGACAAGTTGGTGACTGAAGGAAAGTAGAAATTTTAGTTTAAATGCCAACATATTTCAGCATCAAAAGAGTCCAACTTACTGCTCCACTGAAACAAAATTAAGAGTAGAAATCCCACAGAAAATCAGTTTTTATACGATGCCTTCCAGTTTTCAAGTATTTTTCTCATTTATTTAAATCTTGCAGGAAATCATGCCCAATAAACACTCGGAATTAAGGCAAGGTTAAATAGTATTATGTTAAATACCATTTATTATTCACTGAGGACAACGGACTCTCCAAATTTAAATTGTTTCAAGTGATTGTGGTTAAACCTATCAACCACTTTCCTACAAGAATTAAACTTGAGACTTTTAATGGAATCTAGACCACTAAATCCCACTGACTGCAGTGAGACTCAGGCTCCTAACAGGGTCTAGCATCGGTGGATAAATCTTAGCCTTCCAATATAAGGCTAGACACATCTTGACTATACTGAGGGATGAGCCACTTTTCACACTATGCTTACTACAACAGTCCTCAGTTTTCAATGAGGACAACTCCTCTGCACAGCAGGAGATTAAAAAACATCCTTTCTCCTGCTGACCCCTTTGTTATTCACTGTATAATTAGCTTCTCATGAACTGAAGAGTATGCAAGTTAACAAGTGGCAAAAACTGTTGACAGTTAAAGATCATTTAAGTTTGGGTTTCCTCACAGTGAAAAAGTGAGAGGAATATCCAAGTATCTACTTGCCTGACTGCTTTAGTAGTCCCACTGCAATCAACTCAAGTACACACAGAGAAATTAGGCCTCCTAAATGAAGGACTAAATAATTCCATTTCTCACCATAATATATGCCTTTGCTTGTGTATAAGTGCATACACAGTGACGTGCTCATGACCTTTACAACTCTCACCAGTAGTGCTCTGCAATGCTATTATATTTTTAAAATCTCACCCACCCGTTTGTGGCCATAGTTGTAACACAATGGGGTTTGCCTTATCAAAATATGCAGGCTTTTCTTTAATCAATCTATTTTAACTTCGGAGGGATAGGAAGGGCTTATTAGGTGTACATGTGGGTTGCTAAAGCAATTTGTATACATATTTTCTTTCAGTTATTTATTTTTGCTTGTAGCTTGTATGTATCTTAAGAAAGGCCAAGCATGAAATTAGAGCTGTAAAGCAAGTCAGAATTTATTGATATGACTCTGCTCTGAGAGCTCAATAGGTGTGCAGCAAAGCAAGAAGGGTAAAGGGGCTGAATTATTCATTGAACCTTTAAGCACCAACAAATAACATTTGCAGTGAAGAATGCATGTTTTGCAATAGTAGGTGTGAGGTGTACACATAAAAGAAAACAGATGTTCCAAAATACATGTTATGAGAACATTACAAAGCCTGCTTTTTGTAAGTAATTCTGAAGCAAAAAAGACACTAGCAAGTTATTTGCAGGAGATGCATAGCACAATATTTGATTATTATTTTATTTAGTGTATTATCTTGAACACTGCACCTACCGTATCAGCTTACAGGGAAGAGCTAAACTGGTAAGTAACTGATAAAAGGAAAAGTCTTTCTTATCAAGCAATTACAGTACTGCAATAAAGTAGCTGATACTAACATAAATTTAGTATGAGAAATGAAAATATGTGAACTATACCCAACTCTCTCTATATTTAAATAACATATATCACACAGATGTTATAACACAGGCAAATTACTTCTTTTAAGTTCCAGCTTCCATTCCTATTTCCATTTCTGTGATTGCTAACTTTCCCAGAAAAGTCCTTTGGGCCCGAAATTATCTTTGAGCTCAAAATTAATTGCTTTGTTATTTTTTTAGTTACTCAAATTTTAAAAGTATACTTTTCTACCATATAGTCAAAAAGAAATCTTTACTGTAAATAATTTAAATGTTCAGCCATTATTTCTGTTTTGAAACTTCACTGAAAATGTAGAATGCAAGATAGAAAAGCAAGTAAGGTGCAAATCCTAAGATGCAAAGCTAAGGATTCATATATACATGCACATATACATACATATTTTTTCTACTTCAGAATCTGACTCACACAGAATCATTTTGTCAAATTCTCAATTTATATTTATAAACACAGAGGCCCTAAGTGAGTTTAAAAAAAAAAACAAAAAAAAACAGACTTGTTTAAGTTTCAGATGAAGGACTGTGCAAACCATAAGCTCAGCTTCAAAATTAAGCACCTTCTAAGATTACTGAAATTCAGACACTGCAGCTGGGATGCCCAGAAGGATGAGAAAGGATGGAGCTACTTGTCAGCAGCCACAAGGCTGAGCAAATCTGGAAGTGCAAGAAACCAGCGCAACTCACTGCAAGAAAGCGTTGAGAACCTAAGACAGACTCAAAATATTAGTTGATATATTCATATTTGTCTAAATACCCGAGCTGTGGTGTAAGAAGGCAAAGAATTATTCTTTGCTGTGCACCCTGTGAACAAGTGGAGAACAAACTTATCCCAGGGTTTCAAATATTGACTTTTCCACTGTCAATATGGCTCTTTCACAGGTACAACAGCACAAAACTTGTCTGTTTTGCAAATGGAAATTAAATAAGGTATAATGAGTAGGACTTCATAACATGCCCATTGTCTCTATCCCCATATCCACCCCCAGCATAAGCGGTACTGCGGTTGGCGGTAGTGCTGATGCACTGTGTGCAATCCAAATCAGAATTACTCTGGTTCACCTCGATCAGACCTGGGGAGCAGCACACAGGCAGCAAGGCTTAGGCTTGCTTGACAGATAATTGAACTTACTGTGGACTCTTATCTTTAGGCTTTTTGATTTAAACAAAAAAAAAAAAAAATCAGATTTGTTTAAGGTAAAACGCCCCATCAGTACTAACTTTAACCAGATTCATTTTATAGCACACACCACTCAATTCATTGCTGTAAGCAAGCCACTTAGTTGAGAAACGCAAATGGGAACACAAATCCCATTTGAATTAACAGTGAAAATAATACAACAATGAAAATAAACAGTGCAAATGGGAATCTGATATTCTACAAGAAGATGCAATACTGTTTTCATGCTGAATTAACATTTGTCCAAAGGTAGTTAACTTGCAGTTTGAAAATACTTATTTGTATTACTATGAAATTTTTGTGACAGATCCCGAAACTGTAGTATTTCACATCTTCTGTGTTCATAGTTCTAATACTTCAGTTTGTTTTGATTTCATCTTTTGTTTGCCTAATCCTAACATCTTAACCCTCGTCTACTGCTACATCTTCTGAAGGACCACTTACAGTATCATTTGGGGTGGGGGGGGGGGAGTTTAATCTTAATATCATTTTGTACCTCAGTAAATGCAAATACTCTGCTCCTTCTTTTAATTTCCATTGTATTATCATACAGACTTTTCAAGTTTCCCATCTGCTTCTTAAAACATAGGAAACATGAGAATGACCACACCAGATTAGGCCAATACTGTGCCAGCCTGGTATCTGCCTCTGACAGTGGCCAAGACCCAATGCCTAGGAAAGGGTAGGAGATCTTGGGCAACTGGAAAGGAATAGTTCCCCAAAACACTCCCTTAGCCTCCAGCGCTTTGTGGTACAGGAACTTTTATAATAAACCACCCAGACTTCCACTTCTGCTTTTATCTGGGTTTCTTTGAGAATGTGATGTATTAACTGCTCTCATTAACCAGAACAAGAAAGCAAAGCACAGGAATTTTGGCTCCTGCGGACCATATCAAACTTTATAAAAAATACAAGTTTCTGCTTCCCTGGAGTGCGCTTACCCTGCTTGCCACTTCTGTCAGAAAGGACCGTACATCTAGAAGAGGCGGTAGGAACAAATGTGTGTCCCTTTCTCAATGGCTGCAGCTCGCAGTTTGAGTCCACAACGACTGAACCACAGTCATTTCTATCTGTTGCTCCCGCTGTGGCATTACCAACCCTTTGACAGCGAGAGACAGAGAAAAAAAGAGACAGAGAGGCAGCGGGTAAAAGGCATCTGTAACATCAAACTGCAGACACCACAACTGGAAGAATAATGTTGAAATTTGACATCACAGTAAAGACTATCGCATTACTGAGGATAGCTTTGGGCAGAAGCAGCTTAGAGCCCTACTCTGGTATGGGCAGATAGATCCAGCTGGACTGAATTTGAGGGGAAATACCAGTGGAGTGGTATTTCTCATATGTCACATGTTAGACCACTTGTTAAAAGGACATTTAAGACATGCGTTGCTCCCTATTTTCACTAAAAACTTCATAAATTTGCTAATCACAAAAATTAGCTAAATCTCAAAAACCATCGCATCTATATCAGCACGGCACAGCCTGCTTCTTGTGACACAGGCCACTTCCACCGTGAGTTATCATCCTTGAACATCTGGTTACTCTTTTCCTATGCCAGGCCAACATACCATCAAAAAGCACAAGAGGCAGTTTATAGCTGTAAACTCTTAAATAAGAAAACAGGGTTGCAATGAATTCTCCTCTCATTTCCTAATAACATATGCACACCTTCATATAAAAGAAATGTTCCTGCTTTGAAGTTTGTAGAAAATAAATAGCTTTTCCAAAGAATGGAGTAAATCAACAGTACTTCTACACTGAATTAACTGCAGGAATTATTTATTATTTTGCTTTACTACAAAGAATGAGAGCTATGCATGAAATGAAACCTATATAAAATACAGCTCCATACTTAAATTTAGCATATTTCTTGGGCACAAATTTTGTATCCTCTTTGATATCATTGTTAAAACAAGCAGCTGGCTCTTACAGAAAGATTCTGTAAATGACAGTAGTACCTGCATGTCTCAAGCATGACCAGAAAGAATCCCAATTTGGTAGGACTTGAATAAGTCATGGCTAGGGACCAGTTACTCAGTTATCTGAATAACTTCCAATTTGATAACTGAGAGGACACAGAGATACAGAAGTGGAAAGTGAGGTTGTAAAGCAAATCAGGAGTAAAACAGTGACAGACACATATTTCTAAACCTGATTCACTGTTGCATCCACTGAAACGCTCTGTCCTACCCCTATTAGCCCCCATGCACAACCCCAAGGATTGCTTTTGGAGGGCTTCAAGGGACCAGCCCTAGACTAGACTTTTGCCTGCTGCTCTAGAAGACACTCCAGGAAGATGACTGCACTCCCTTTACAAGCCTTATTACAACTAAGACAAGTCGAGCAGAAACTCCCAGGTAGGCAATTCTACTTTTGCAGAAGTGTGTGAATGACCCTACAGCCTAACCACACAGCTAGGCAGCCTCTCAGTGTACCCTATTACGTCCCAGGAACCCTTTCAGCATAAAATGAGGCAGAACCACCTTAGGAAAAGGTTGTGCGCCCCATGAAATTACTTGACAGAACTATGATGCTTTTCTCTCTTACGTTTCTTTATCCTCTTTGTACTCTGTTTAGGATTTCAAATATAGGTCTACTTTGCTGGGAAGATGTAGATCCATCTAGGTCCTATTCTAGCTGACTCATTTTGAGCCAGCAGTCCCCCAGCAGAACTCAGACCTACAGGGAGAATGGAGCCTCATTACTCTATGCTGTCTAGCACAAAGATTTTACAATTGCATCTACTGCTATCTCCTGATAACACTCTGCCTGCTATGTAGTAACTCCTGGCTAGCGAGCGCACATTTCCTTTTCATGTCCTTCATCCTATGTTGCTGTGGTTCTGTATTTCTCCATGTGTAACTAAAAATCCATCCATCTAACCTGAATCCAAGCCTGTCTAAATCACTCTGAAGTTTATTGCTTTCTTTGGCAGTTTCAGCTCAACAGAGGATTTCATCACATTTCAAGTTCTTTCTCTTGAGTCTTTAAACACACAGCAAACAAAATCCTTCTTAATAGCTTTCTATCTGGAACACTATCAGTTCACTTCCTTTGTATCAAACTGTGTCCACTCACATATTTTCTGGCTGCTGGTCTCCGACACTACCCTTCTCAGAGCCTCAGTCCTTTCTGCAATTTCTAGCTTCAAACTTTAGTCATCTGTAGCTCAATTCCAAACAATTAATCAGGTAACTTCTCTCCCTATCACACCAGAGAGGAGAGGTGAGAAGTCTCTTAACTTCTCTCCACAAGGTTGACTGTATAACATCCTCCCAAAGTTCAGGAAAAAAAAGAGGAAAAATTAGATGCGGCAAATAGTTCACTCCCAGAGATGTCTATCAAAGGGATCACTATCTAAGTTCCAGATGGCAGGTCTCCTACAGGAAGCAGCTGGTCCTTTGGCAGCATGTCCTCAAAAAGTGCCAATGGCTAAGGCCGTCTGTGGTAATTCAGGGCCACCACAGGAATATTATGCTGAAATTATTTCAGCTGTACAAGCTAAACAAAGAGCGGACCAGAGATGGTGGCCAGACTGCTTTATCGCGTATCATCCATCACGCCATACTTACTGTGCTCTATGGGGGAACATTCAGATGTACCATGTACTTTTAACTGTTTTTAACATAACCACAAAAGCTTATTGGTAAACTTGATCTATTACCAGGGCCAGTGTCTCTGATTTCTTCAAGCACTGATATATATTACTGTGCATGTAAAACTTAGGTACTAAGTTGTGTAAGAAAAAGACCAGTACGTCATCTTTTATGCACAATGGATGATACCCTTAATTCCTTCCTTAATATTATTCAGCCCTTAATCAGAATAAATCTTGAAATTTAAGTTCAGTATTACTTGATTTACTACAGTTCCTAAACTTAATGCATTCCATATCTAATATGCTAACCCTAAATTAATTTCTTCCAAATCTCTCCTATTTCTGATCAGTATGTTTAAAGCACAGCTCAGCTTATTTCCTCCTTTCATTAACTTTATTGAGAGGCATAATTAATTTGCTTCACCTACAAGTCCTCTAGAATCTCCTTAGGACAGAGATGGGTCACTTACCTCCACTCACTCTTTTCAAGCCAAACACTTCCTTTTTGCTTCTATAGAAAACTCCCCTCAACATTTTTAAGATCCTCATTAGTGTGTTCCTAAGATGACCACCTAGCTTCTCCAAATGGCAGTTTTACTCAGTAGGTGCTCAGCAAATGTGTTTTGCGCTCCTGCATAATGTACACAAGATTCGTAACATTGATCTTTTCTACACCAACTATATTGGTCAACAGAGAATCCAGTCCCTTAAAAATTAGAACACCTTGTAGCTTACGTAAGTACACTAATAGCTTAGGAGACAGACAATGACACACAATGTCAAGATTTCCAGTCAGGCTGCAAAGCCCTGCTCGCTCCACACATCAGTGGCACCAGCTGTAGCCCAATTAAACTCAATAGTGCACAGGTGTTCCAGAAATGAGTAACAAAAGCAAACTTCCCTTTAGGGTTCTTAAAAAAATTAGAGTCCTTTAACTTCTTCCAAAAGCCAAACAAAATGAGAAAATGGGAAAGAGAAAGAGAATGACATACAGAGGAATAACAACAATCTGAACTATAACTTAATTAAATTCACTGTTTTTGGTACAATTACAAAATGCATGTACTCATGGTTTACCTGTACAAATAAAGACTCATGAAACATTATAGGGCTTTGACAGGAAAGTCCACTTCAAAAGCTTCATCTTTTATCAACATTTGAAGGCAATCTGCAGCAAAGAGAATTTTGTGTAAAAGTCACTCACCTAACTCCCTACAATTTTTGGTGATTGTTCAATATGTCTGAGTAGTGTGGAACCAATTCATGTAAAATATCAAATGTAAAATATGAGACTACCTAATTTTAGAAACTTCAGAAAGCTCACAACCGCAATATTCCGAAGAGCTAATTGAAAGAGGAAAACAAGGAAAATAATTATATGAAAATGCATTAATAAAGAAAAACATTTAATTCACCTTAGAATAACCTGTTCATTAAAAGAAATCCACTTCATTTTCAAGCTAAGAAACTAATCAGTTTGGAGATTTGAAGAGTTTCATTCATCAGTAAAACATTATTTCATTAAGGCAATAAACTTGCTCTGACAAAATGAGCAAATGCATGTTTATTAATTAAACTACTAGAGAGCCAAGATACTACAGTACAGTTGTCAGCGTGTAAGGTTCACAGACTAACATTCTCTTATTAAAAATAAGAGTACTTATACTAAGTAACTGATCTTATTCTCTTAATAGAAACTCTAAGAGAAGGTGTGTGACCATACAGACAGCATAAACAATAACAAATTAATTATACTGCGAATGACAGTCTTTTCAAGTGGAGGCAGTATTTAACTTTATTGATATGGCCAGCCAATACTATTGAATATCACTGGCAGATGGTCAATTGTCTTATAAATTATTCTAATATACTAACTGGCAACACAGCAGATTTTCAGCTCATAAAAAGAAACACCATTAACACTTACTCTCTGAACTGTGAGTTTGTTTGTAATTTAATCTGGTAACAGCAATCCTACAAAATGGATTGGTCAGTCAATGGGCAGCAGGTGTTCTGGCATGCAGGATACCCCAAATCACCACAGTCCACAATGTGACTGCATTTGGTGGACTACGGGACAAGATCAGCTCCCAAAATAGCCATTACAACAACTGCAGTGTGGTAATGTGGAATATTTTCAGTCCTGCGGCAGCTCCTGGATGCAGGAGCTAGACGGACTGGGAGAAATGAGCTGGTTGTCCGTATAAGATATGTTACAAGCCCTCAAACGGAGTTTGGAAAAGTAGTGATTCCAGTTAATAGGTCAGATGCATTTAACCAAGTTCGGTGATGTTTTACAAGTTTATTTTATGCTGAAGTGCAGGAATGAAACAAGGCAGAAAAAACAATACCTTGTGAACTAAAGCTGAAAAAATGGTTCACTGATTCTCTGGGACTTGAAAACTGAGTCTTATACTGTGCTTTTCTTGTGCTGGTATACATGACTTAGTTTACTGCTCCAAGTCCACTGCATCAAACCAAAGCTCTTTGAAAGAGGCAAAAAGAGACATACAGTTCCACAAAACCCCTGAAAACCCATTCATATAAAATCTGTTTACTCTACTCTGCTGACAGACTCAAAGACAGGATGAGAGATTTCTGCTCTGAGCTCAAATCACATCCCTCCTTTGTCAAAGAATTATTTAAATCACAACACTGATGTTAGGAAACTTTTTCAAAGCAATGAGCCGCTGATAATTTGTTTTCGATTTGTGTCCCAAAATAATGGTCCTTACCTCTCTTTCATTCTTAATGGCATTGCAGATGCTGCTTGATGACCACTGTACTTGTGAACTCTCTTTTTTAAATTAGGATTGCATGGAAATAGAAATCTCAATGTGAAACTGCAAAGTTGCTCTGTTAATTTAACAAGACTTCTGTCCATTCTATTTCTGAATCAGTCTGAAAGTCAGTCAGGGAACTTGCTTTTCAAGAAGCACTTCACAAGCCTGGCCCTGTTCCCAGCAAACTACAGAGCTGCAAGCTCACAGACTATGAAAAGTAGTTCTATAGACACCTCAACTTCTGCCTAAGCTTGGCTTGAAAAACTGAGGGCAAGAAGTTTTAGTTTTTGAAGAATAAAGTCTCTACCCTTCCAGGACTACATTGCTTTCACTAATACTCAAATGGTCAAAGACTCAGTAAGCAAACACAAAGGTAATAGCCAAGGAATGATGAAAACCTGATTTAAATCACTGTTTAGAGCTTGGAGAGTCTGGTACACTGCTAAAGAGATAAAACATTTTAAGACTGTTTTTTGAAGCTGCTCTCTGTTGGAGAGCTCTTTCTTACAGTCCCGCTTAACAGCGAAGAATAATTGGCTGAAAAGCAACCAAGAAAGGAAGTAATTTTTTCGTCCTTTGATGACTTTTTTCGTGGTACCTGGTAAACCTAATTAATGCACTCTGGACAATTTTGGGTGCAGACATGCCCTTAAGCATTAAAAATACTTTTCAATAACACCAGTTAAGAATGCTGAAGACTTTAGAGTAAGAAATTTTTTTTCAAAACTGTTTTAAGTTCTATCTAAAAGAAAACATAGAATAAAGAAATGCTCGAGATAGCCTTAGATATGTCTCACTTCAAAATATGTATTATACTTCACAATATGCTGCAACAATTGACTTTATGTAGATGTGAGCTGTTTGTTTTGTCTCAAATCCTGAGCAAGGGTCTGAGGGCAAAAAGGAAAACGCGGCTTAAACAAGCACTTTTGTCATGATTCTCACATGTACAAAAGGTAGAGTTATTAGGATTAACATTATTATGCTACAAATACTGCCCATTAAATAGAGGAAAGAAAGTCAAGTTCCACCATCAAATGCCAATCTCAGGGAAGAAGGGAGCCTTTACAGACTCTTGCTTCCTTGTGCAGACACAGCAGCATCACAATTTGGCCCTTAATTTCAAGAACAGCTCAGTGGTTTCTCCTAGTTCCATTCCACTGGTCCGGAGAGCTTTTCCACAAAGGTTGGAGATGAAATAGAAATAAAATAATAAAATAAAAATCCTTCTGCTTGCAAATATAACCAAGGGAGAACCCAATTTTAGAAAGTCTTGAAAGGCATTAAAATGTTATGAGATTTTTTTTTTTCCTCCTTATACAACAGTGGATAATCCTCAGAATTACAAGTCTCTTTTTACATATAGTCATAAATTACATTGTTAAAATATTGATATAGTCAGACCTGGTTAATTCAAGCCAGTTTTGCTTCTCATTAAGGTTTAACAGAGGCTGAAGCGCATATGGTCTAATGTCATTCAAGACTTTAGGACACAAGGAATACAGCGAGCATTGAATTAGGATGGAATACAACAGTGACTCAATTGCATCAGAAATAAAGAGAACATTTGATGGGGAGAAAACATTTTTCTCTTTGGCTAATGGTAAGAGATGGAAACACAAACAACCAACCTCCCAAGAGAGTTGCCATGTGAGTAAGTCTGCTGTAGCCTTTCTCATCTGCCACCTTCTTTGTCCGGAGGGTGCCACTACCTTTTATCAGAACACCTTCCTGCACTTCAACCATGCCCCACTGTGTGGATATATCATCTCCAGCTGTCCTTTTCATCTGCAGCAATCCATCACAGCTCTGGGGGGGGCTCAGGGCCACCAAAACGGGCAATGTGATAAATCCACATGTACTTTTAAATCTATTGCGAAATAAAACAGTAGTTCAAAGTAACTACATTAAAAAACACTTTAGTTTACAAAGTCATCACTTTGCAGAGTGGCAGTACATGCACTGTAGCTTTAGATCAATACAAGATCCAACTTTATTTAATCTGGAAGAAACAGCAACATGCAATAATTGTGACAAGAATGACAAATGTGTTTTGGAGAAGTGTTGAAAAGAAGGGACTGTTTCGAGGCAATCTTTAGTTGTCTGTACTATCAGAGACTGCAGACCAGCCAACAGTAGCAAAACATCTTTTGACTAAAAAGTTCACTGAGGAAAAATAAGCAAAGCCATTTAACAGCTCAGATCTAGTCCCAAGATATTCAGCCCAAGCATTACCAGGACGACGACTGTTATTTACTTATCAGGAAATTGCCGAACCTGATACTAAGTGACAAGATACAAAGTTAAAAAAAAAAAAAAAAAAAAAAAGTTTTAATTTCTGTCGCGTCTATGTTCCCAATGATGAATAAAGACACGAGAAAATTCCTTGTTACGAAAGATCTAGGGTGGAAAGTCCAAACAGCCAGGGACAAAAGAAAATCCAACCACATTCCTAAAACAACATTAAACTACTAGACAAAAATATATGAATATAAATCAAATATTAAAAACAATAAAAACCTGCTGGTCTACTCCATGGTGCTGTATTACTACCACAACTTAGTTGCAAAAGCACAGCAACATCAAGAAGAGGTAGAGAAACATTCTTACTACGGTTACGATTGTAGTAGAATGATGATGAAATTCCAGAGGGAAACTGCAAATCGCATTTTTACCAGCAAGCAACCAGTGGAAACTAAGGAAATGTTCACTTGAAATTAACTTATTGCATTTATTTAAAAACAAAATTACTAAGCATAACCTCTCTCAATATTTCTTAATTCTTGGAAAAAGACATCTCCTTCTATGTTCCAGAAACTGGAGTCAAGCATGCAGAAAATCTTATGCACAATGCTTTAAAACTACAAAAATCGCTGACTACACCCATGTCTGCCTGTTACAGCCAGCTGCAGGTCTCTGGGGGAGGCAATATATGTACATCTGGAATTTTAAAGGATTGAGTCTTTCTCTCCAGCAGAATGCAACTCTGCTCCCTCCCTGAAATACCAAAACCAGAATTTCCCTGCTCATACATTTTCCCTTAATCTATCCTGTTGCCTTTTTAACCAGAAGACAGAAAGAACACATCCTCCTGTACCATCAAACTACACCATCTGTCTGACAATTAAACACTGGATAAACACTTCCTTTTTTACTGTACATCAGAAATAGGGTTCTTCAAAATGTAAAACTCAAAGAATATAACTTGTACCAGGCATACTAAGTCCAATTACATTTGAAGGCATTTCTGGGCCTTACAGCAGAATTAAAATGTAATTCCTCAATCTGTTCCACAAGAGGAGCTTGATAATACAACTCTGTCATCTCTGAGTGTGCACCACCATATGGTTCTAGAGAGCTTAAGTGAACTAGAGACTAAAGTTTGGGCAATCCCTCCTTAAGCAAAAATCTATGCTGCTGCCACAGTTTACGCAGGATGAAGTTAGGAAAATTTTATGATGATGCAGGAGTTTTCACTTGAACTCTTACTCATGACAAACACAATGCATATGAATAGCAAATAAAGCACAGGCCTCCATTATTTATCAAGTGGCAAACTGGAACTTTCTTCTTTGACATCAACAGAAAAGAAACTGAAATACGCACAAGCGCCCCAGTCGACCCCATACACTACCGCTATAGCATAGAGCTACAACTACAGCTGGGCTGCACTGGTCTTGCACAGAAGGCGCAGCTCCCAGCAAGAGGAATCCTGGCAGCTGGCGCCTTCAGAGCAGAACACATTACATCAGGACAAGGGTGTTTTCCAGGAAGGCACCCCCGCCCAGCGGTTTTGGAGCACCTCTGATTTCACTAGGTGACATGACTTTGTCACTGGGCTAAGTTCTCAGCAGAACCCTCCACTTGCTATTTTTAAAATCAAATCAAAACAGAACCGTTTCAATACCATTACAGTTTGCATTTCTATAAAAATGTAAATGACAAAATGTTTGGAAGCAGAGGTCTAGCCTCATCAAGAAATGTGCAAACCTATTTCCCATTATATGCTAAGTGGAATTGTATGCACACAGTAAAGGAAGAGCTGTCTAAATCTTACAGTTATAGTACATTCCTTTATCTGTGTCTAAACCCGTGTCTGTGTGATGGGATCCAATGTAGATTCAGAAGTAGATATGGGTCTATATTTGAATAAAATTCTCCCCCAAAGTGAGTTATTATTCAAGATTAGGTTTTCTACTGGAGTGCACATCTTCTATCAATTCTCTGAAAAGGTGGCATGAGAGATGCTTAAACAAAATGAGGATGCAGTATTAATCATTTCTTACTCTTTCCTAAACCAGAAAAGTGGCAACCCTCCCTTCCCAACTGTATGGCGGTGTATATGGAGGGGAAGGCAGAGAGTCTGCTAAATGGCAAACAGGCTCTCATACTGAAATAAGGAGCTCAAAGATAATAAGAGAAAAAAATCCCTCTAGGAAACTCCATATTAAGACTACAGAGGTAGCCACAAGGACAACAGGGAAAGGTTCAGTAAATGGGTGTAAGACACACAAACAAAATTAGTAAGTAAATATGAAATTATCACTGTCAGAACAGATTGCTGTTACTTAAAGATAATTAAGTGAAAGATTAAGAGAACAAATTTCTCTGATTTACTGGACAGAGCAGTTAAATGGTTGTGAACAGTGTGCCAAATTAATGACAAAGATTACATTAAGAAACTGAAAATACTGTGTTCCCAGGTTTTAGGAAAAGACAAACTATCACTAGGGTAACATTCCTAACTGAATGCTCCTCTTATGGCTACTCTGCCTGGTGCTTAGGGCAACTCCTTGTTCGATGGGAGGACAGATCCTCCAGCTCCTGTCTTGACAATCCTTTTTATAAGAAACCTTACTTTTCCAAAAAAACCTCACAAAACAAGGAAGATGATGTTACAGGACTTCTGCTGCATCAGATGGAGAAACCAGGCCTCTTGAAGTGAACCTGGATGGGGAACTAGGTTAAGACCAGAGATGGTGAAAAAAAGAGAGGACTGTAATTCAAGTTTGAAGTTCTGCATATTCTACAAAATGAAAACGACAAACTACTATTGACAAAGTGTCTTTTGGAAAGAGTCTACCATAGTATACTTTTTAAAATCTAAGATTTAAAAAAAAAAAAAAAAAAAAAAAAAAAAAAGTAAAATGAGGTGTCACTTTCCCTGCTTCAACCTTTTCAAAAGTGGCTTATTCTTTAACCTTGGTTTTCCACGTCTAACAAAATGGCTGGTGTAAAGCTTGATGCTAGGTGCAAGTCCCGTTCTTAAGCCTCGTCTCTTGGTCCTTAGCCAGACAGGCTGTAGCTGTGCGACTGTTCTTAACAACCATGGGGACTCCCAGATCACCTACTAATACAAATTTGATAAATATCAGATAGGGATCCCAGACCTATCTTAGTTGGAGTGCACAATACAGAAGAAGTGGCAGCTTTAATGTCATTATGCCAGCATTACGTCCGTTAAGAAGGTCAGACAATACCAGAACCCACATAAGCCTTCCCATACTCAATTAACCTGTCAAAATTATTTGAATCAAATGCTGAATTTATACTGCTTTGGTACTTTACTTGATATAACTATGCCACTTTTTATTTGATACAAGGAAATCCATACACAGCTACAGGTTTTCCATCGGAAAGTTGACAATTCAGAATCTCCGGATTTTGGTCACTTTACCTAAGGATCACTAGTGTCCTCAAAATACTTGACTTTCTATCTTCCAGAGGCAAAGAACTGCAAATGAAGAACAACTCACCATTCAGTTTCCCCCAAGGATTTATTGTGATGAGACATGTAGAGGCACTAATAGACTGTGAGAGCAGTGTGGGCTAAGCTAATTGAGAACCATTGATCCATTAGTGCCAGGGACATTATCATGCAACTTTCCTTGCTTAGCTGCAAAGTCTTCACAATATGGAAAATTTCAGGTGAGGTGAGTGATTCAGGAAAAAAATCCAACCCTCCAACCACCTCTCAACACTGCATTCAGTGACCCTGTTGCAATAATACTTAACAACTATGCTGTGTGGCCTAACTTATTTTCAGAGCTTTACAAATATTAGCTAATTAATCTTTTACCGCTGTAGTTTTACTCACCAACACATCTCAATTCTTCTTTGCAACTGAAGCTAAAGATGCTTCAACCAGTAGAGAACTACCCATTTCTAAGGAGAAAGCTCCATGACCTCCTCATGCTTAATTTGTACCACACAACAGGTAAAAGCTTCTAAAAGAACAGAGGAAATATACACATTTATAGAACGAACTACAATCACTTTTCTGAATAATATGTAACATAAAATACATGTTCACAACATAACAGGCAGTAATGCAGTTTTACTGGAAGTTTAATCAGAGACGTGTGATTAAAGTTTGTAGTTTTGCATTGCGGCCAGTTGACATGCTAAAATGTCAAGCACAGACTGATTGTTGCCTAATGACTGACCCATAAACAACTTTACATGGCTACAGAACTATTCTCCCAGTCCTTTATAGTGCTGCAGTCAAGACCAACTTCAAGAAGGCTGCTTAATTCACCCACTGCTTTCGATACATAATTTTATTGTTAGGACTTTTTGTTAATAGTGTCAAGTCAAAACCTGGATGACACCTCCCCAGTAATCGCTGCAATGAAACTTTCATCGCTTCTCTGTAAAAAGATTTGGTTTTTTGTTTCTGGTCCTTACTTGTTCTTGAAGCTGAAAATTGCATCAAGAGACATAGTGACTTGGTGACAGGGGTAAATGTTCACGCAAAACAAGAAAAAAACCAGCAATTCACCACAGCCCAATTGTTAAGGGGAAGAAAGTTTAGTGTATTAGCTCAGCACACTACCTCTACTCAAAGCACTTAAAATACTAATGTACAGGATATAATCTGTTCATTCCAACATGGGTGGGAAACCCTCTGAGCAATTCTGAAATCATACAGGACTTCTTGCTATTTTATGATACCAGCAAAGAAGAAGTTTGAACTATGTGAAGCTATGTCACTGTTCCCTTCAGTAAGCAGGTGATGTAAAAGAGGAAATAAACAGGTAGAATGAGCCAAGAATAAAAAAAAAGAAGTGAGGAAATCCTCTTTTTCTGAGGACAGAAACAAGTTAGATATTAGTTTTCAATAGCTTGTTTTTGTAATTTTATCATAAAACCTTTGCCTAGAGTTCTAGGTTTTATGACTTATTAAAACATGTAAAAGACAACAACACAGTCAAGCAGGGGTTTATTCTGAACAAAATTAATGGACAACACGTGTGCCACCAAGCTCTGCACATCTAAATTGCTTCCAAGAACACAAAAAGCAGATCTTCGTCATAAAATAGTCTCTCATCACTCACACATTAAAAAAAAAAAAAACTTCGTAAGTTATTAATGTATGTGATATGACTTACCTTTGATCTCTAATTAACACAAGAACTGCAAGTGCAAGATGATGCACTGCAGCATCAGGCTTTAGGAAAACTATTTACAACTGTTTACACTATGTGGACTGATTAACTGTTTATTAATACATCTATTATTTATTACTTAATGCCTTACTAAACAGCTCATCTCATTACCTGGTTATATCACATGTATTTTAACAATGACATATTGATAGGTCAGTTAAATATTTTGTTAAAACAATACAAGACTAAAATATATGTTTTCCTTGGTATCCTTTCCTTGGTAAAGTATGTTCTCCTTATTTTAAAACCTAATCTCATTTAGGCATGTTTGATAATTTTGTGTGTTGTGCAAATGAGCCATTAAGCACCTAAGAAAAACTTCACATTTCCCAATACGCTTTCGACTCATTTTTCTAATCTGAAAAAGTAAAGTTGTTTTGAGAAGTTTATTATTTTGGTACCCCTGCTGTGTATAATGCATTTCCTTCATACAGAAAGTTTGATTCTACTACAGTTCTTTCATTTTTCTAACAAATAGCCTCCCTATTCTATTTATTGCATATTACATTTTTGTTTGTCTCACCAAATTTTGCTTCACCATCAACATAATGCAAATCTAGCATAAGAATAACAACGTTGTCACTGCTCTTTTAAGAGCTCAGTACATTTTCCTAAGAACTTGGTTGACTGAACAGCTTAAAAAGTTGCCGAATATTTGAAGTAACCAGCTTATGGCCATTATATTCTATACTGCTGAATGTCCTGTAAATCTACAGTTTTCACTCTACTTCTATGCAGTTCAGTAAATCTTAAAAATTATGCTAGTACCTTTTCTCTATTTTCTGCCCCATCCTAAAGGCTGCATTACAATCCTGATAAGAAAGCACAGCTAGTCTTGACTACTAAAACCATGAAGATGGGTTCCCATGGAGTTGTGGCACTGAAGTCTGGAATGCTGTCACAACATTGCTCTTTCAGTCTTATTCAATGTGTTTTAATCTTGGCATCTTGGCTGAACTGAACTCTCATCTAGATTCAATTGTCATTTTCTCTAAATGAAATCCCTTAGTGGTTTTGTGCACAATCTTATTCTAAGTTTTTATATACATACTAAAGAAACACGTTATTCCCCTCTGAAGATGTAAAATCGCGTTGGCTTTGTGACTGACAACGAAGCTGGTTTAGCAAGTTTCCCATCTGCCTGTCCCTGGACTGCTCCTTGCTGGCTTCAGGAATGCCAGCACGTGTCTCTACCTGAGTTGTGCTGTTACATCTACAGTAGAGCTGCGCTGCAAACCAAATCACCGATACGATGTTGATTAAAAATAAATTTCAATTTTACTTAAAAATTAACTCACATTATTCAACTTGTTTCTGGTGTGAAAAATGTTCCCATAAAGCACTGTATTGGCATATCTGACAGTGTGGCAAACTCCGCCTAGGACTGGAGGCAGCACCTTTCTTTTCCAATCAAAATGAAAAAAAAACCACACTCTGACTAACATTTTCTACTATGGCAAGTGATAAGTGCATAGCTGTATCATTTACCCCTACTTACAGCTACTTTTGAAATAAGTGTGTACAGATTACTCTTTGTACTTCAAAATTTCCTCCACTGGACAGAGGAAGCAAAGAAGTGCTACCGCCAATAATTTGATACTCAACATTTTTTTTTAAAGCCAATTTGTAAAATAATTTAAATGCCACATCTTTTTTCCCCTAAGGTTAGAGCTGTGAACTCATTTTTCATTTATTCTGCTCTGGAAAGAGAAAAAAATTTTTTGAAAGAATACCATTATTATGAATACTATTCTCCTGGATTCAGGTTACACTGCGTTTTACTCTCTTATTTGAATGTTTTAGTTCTCCCTGATTATGATTCCTGGGCCTCTAACATTTGGAATAAAATATGTATTTGTGAGCTCCATTTATGAGTTCAACTTCTTCCTTTCTCTCCTCTATTTTATTTGCAATTTTTGCATTTTTTCCTTCCTCCTCACACCCTGTTAACTCAATCCCTATTTCCTGTACAGTAACTAGTAAAACCTTGCTTCATAATCAAGCTGTTGTAGAAAGCTCGCATTTCAGAAATTAGTATACAGATATATAAATCATCTTTATGCTCTTCAGACCTGCTTTTGAATTCAATGAAACAACATGGTAAATCCTTTCAATACTGCAGTGACCCCTTCTCCCAAATACCATCATTATAACTCAAAGTCACTGATCTGCTGATGAATTTTGTATTATAGTGTGATGCAAGAAGTTTTGTTACCAAAAAAAAAAAAAAAAATTCCCCCAAATTGCTACACAAGAGAATTTTACTCACAAATATCCTTTACTCACAGCCTTCATTTAGCCCCCACTCTTGCCCTCTCCAGCTGTTTGGCCTCCTGTAATCCTTTTTGCATCTGACTACGAACAAGACTCCAAAACACATTTAGGCAAGTAAATGACAGACAGGGTGGCATCTCATTTTCAGGTACCTGGTCCTGGAGAAAAACCCATAGCCCTTAATCAGGCACCCGGATTCCTTATTCAGTACTTCATAGCAGCAACAGTCTTAGAGGAGTGCTTCATAAACTGCCTGCAATAGGAGGAGATAATCCCCTCTCAAGCTATGCTACCAACTGCGAGTGCGTGCAGCCCACCCACACACTGCCGAGGGCACAGAGATCTCTCTGGAAAGGGTGAAACCCCCATCAACTCTTGGAAAGAAAGACAGAGGCCTCTCACTCTTTTGCTGTAAAACATGTGGAGGAGGGGAAGGTAGTTATCCAGGGGGTTATTTTTGGAACGGTATTGTTTCCATGCTCTCCTCGGCCCTGTGGCCAAAGCTGCTCACCTCCAAGTTCCTACGAGAGGCCCCATTTGGGGCAGTGGGTCAGGCAGAGCTGAGCACTTTCCACTCGTCCTGAGGGTGCTGTGATGCTGCAAAAGGAGAGACTTATGCGCACAGAGAGCACACACATGATCGAGAGCATAATTTAGGATCTGTGAGGTCAGGCACTCAGTAGACATTATTTCTAAGTGGGCACTAAAAAGAAGAGCAATTGAATGAAACAAGAAACTAAGTGACACTGGCCACTCTAGGGCGACGTGAAAAGTAGCAGAGAAGAGGAGAGGCAGAACTGGAGGGGATAAGAGTATGAACAGTGAGATCTCAGTTCTACCTAAAACTCCTTCTAAGGTACTTACAGCCATGATTTAATTACACCTTTCATCTTCATTTCTCATACTTGCAATCTCTTTTCATCCTATGCACGTCAACTGAGTTAACAGTAACAGCTTTTTTTCATTGTGATTGCGGTCTTAGTCACATTCCTCGGTTTTCTATGTATTTTGCCAAATGACAAATACATTTGACTATGTTTAAAAGTTAATTCTCTCTCCTAGTGATTTCTCAGTTTGTTTCTGATAACATATTTGTTATTTCTTTGAATCAAGTGCTACACCTCTGTGCGGACATATGTCTCTCTTTCATTATTTCTGCACATGTTATTTTGTTCTGTTTTCATAGAAGAATACACTAAAATACCCAAGGAAAAAAAAGGCTTAGTTAGCCAAGCTGGCAGAAGGACATGTCTTCTTGGATGAAATGGGTGCCTACATAAGATAAATTTATTATATTTAAAAAAATGAAATAAAATAACAAAATAAGAAAGAATTGTTATTTTTGAAAGTCAGATGATTTGAAAACTGCCTCTGAACTGCAGCAGTATGAGTGCACAATTGCAGACAAAAGCTCTTCTTCTGCTCCTCTGTGGTGTTTATATTGACAAGTCCAATTAGAAAATCAGGGTGGTTTCAGCACAACACTGAACACATCAGAAGCAGACACTATGTGCAGGGCAGCAAAAGGCAAGGCCATGTGCCTTGATGTATCTTTAAACCAACAGTAAATTATGAACCCCTAAACACAGGCAATATCTATAAGCACAGTGTTAATATGAGCACTGGTGAGCGTGTAGAAAGGCAATACATTTTCCCTGAATAAAGCTTTATTCATGTTGCTCCTGCCGACAGTCTTCCTCTCCTTCACAGGATGACCTGACGTTACAAGCCACAGCCACCAGTAGCACTGTGCTGTCGTTAAAACACAAATTATGACCGAAAGCCAGAACGTCCTGCCGAGGAGAAGAGCTGAGGCCTTCAACACTGATGTCTTTCCCCAGACATTAAGAGCTCCCGTGCTACCACTCATGTGAAACTATTCTCTGCCAGTGGAAAATCTAGGTGGCAAATTAGTAGTACTCACAAATAACTTCTGTGGGAATTAAAAGTTTTGGAACCAGTAACTGGCACACAGCCTAACAGTGATTTTCAGTTACGCTGCATAACAAACATACGGCTGGAAAGAAGAAAACATTCAAAGCCTCAGTCTATTGTAGAATCCGCCTAAATAGCTTATAGGGGTGGAAATGGAAATAAAGTGATTATTTCAATTATCAAAGGCTCACAGGAATATATTGAGCTGTAAGAAATTTACCCTCATTTAATAAACTGCTTAAAATTAGTACTGTAAAAAAGCAGCAAGACAGTCAAAAGCTATATGAAGTTCAACCGATCTGACTGCAGCTGCACAGGGAAGCAGGACGTGCTGAGCAAATGGTGACAACGCTTCTCTTCCCAGGCTGTGGTGACAAACACCGATTAAGCTCTATAAAGAATTATGACTAGTCTTAAAAACACCAAAACTGAGGCATTTGCATGGACCTGGAATATCATTTAACTATTTTAATTTTTTATTTTATATGTTTAGATATCCTGAAACACCTTGCCTTTTGCTTCTATCCTCTGGCACTTGTCCACTACAGTGGTGTGCCAAAAGTGAATTGTTTCATTAAAATTTGAAACATATGTAACTGAATCTGAGTTACAAAAACTGATTTTTTGAGAAGATACTATTTGTTAAGAGACAACATCTGATCACCGTGATTCAGTGGTGGCATTTAATGCCATTACATATTCATACCCTCAGTGCATTTTAAATTAACCCACAAGCACATTTTCAACAAAACTCCAGTAGTATTTTCTTTATAAAACTACAGATAGATTTCTTTTCTTTGCTTTACACAAACTTAAAAGTGTGAAGATTTCAGCTGTTTCATGAGTGGAACTATAGCAATCTCCTCCTACTTACACTTTTTTTTAATTATTACTTTTTTTGCACAAACCCAAGGCAGCTACATAGAAAAATTATGCTTTAATCCTGTCTGATTTTTAATGATCAGAGGGAAAAACACTTCCAAGTCTCACAATTTGATCGCAGAACAGCATCTCTAAATAACCTGAACTATCAATAATATATTGTTTGATGAAAAATTACGGTATTAAATATATGGCATTACATTTCCATGACAAAGACTTTCAGTATATGTTTTGGAAAATAAATTACAGAACAAGTGACACTAATAAAAAGTACTTCAATGCTAATATTCCCAACCACAGAATCTCACTGAGGTAACTCAATTGCCAAGATGTGTTTGAAGAAAAAGGTTTTAAAAGTGGAATTACACAGAACAAAAAGTAAAATAGCATTGACCAGATCTAAACAGTACTACTCACATGTACTCTTCTATTACTGATTACATCCAAAAAAGTACTAACGTTTAATTCATCTATTCTATGAGACAGAAGGGGTAGTTTAGGGGATATCTCTGATAAATAATATAATACCAACCCATGGGATCAGAGAAGGCTCAAATTGCCAGGATCAGGATTTAAACAATAGCTAAACACAACTTTTCTTTTTCTAAACTTGCTGCTAATTCATGATCAAATACAGTATAATCACACTTTTGCTTAAATTGCCCTACTTTCTCATTAGCAATGTGTAATGCAGAAATCAGGCAGAGCTGTTTTGTAGATTTTATTATCCTACTTCTGAGCAGTGTTACAAGATGCGGCTCTAGTGTTTGTTCTCAGACTGTCCTCAGAAGCAAAATACAGGCCTAGTAATTTCTTTCAGTTCTTGTTCTCCTCCTCCTTTATTTCCTATCTTCACTTTGCAAATGATTTTCAATGCCTAAAATTTACTGAATTTTTATCACTAGACTAAAGGTTATGCTTAAAAAAAATTAAACAGCTTCTATTAGAATCTTATGGTCCTTGTAAATCAGGGAGCTGCTTGAATTTCAAGAGTGATCTTGAGATTGCCAAACCCTAGTAAAAGGGGAATGCATAAATTTTAAAATGGATTTACATATTTGTTTAAATATATGACAGGTACACTGCACGCATCTTGCAACTCAAACACTGATTATAATGCGGAATTCTCTCTACTAATTTGAATCCAAGAACGCTGCAAAATCACTTAGCCTAGTGGCAGGATTAGACTCACAGTCATTTAACTATTTGTCCATCCATTATATACATACACACACATACACACACACATATACATATACATACACACACACATACATACACACACACACACACACATATACATACACACACACACACACATATACATACACACACACACACACACATATACATACACACACACACACACATATACATACACACACACACATATATATATAATCTCCAGTTATCTCAGCATTTCCAGTTCTTCTCTAGGAAGCTCACTGTTCAAAAATAAAATCAAATTTTAATTATTTTAAATCAAATTATGTTTGTGCTTTTGCAAAATGTGATGTGATTCTACAGCAGGTACCACATCACGGCTATTATCCCCCATGATTACCATAACTGAGCCATGATCCTTAACCATTGGCTTAACTGAGCCAATTAATATTTAATTTTACATTCCCCATCTTTTATTTTACTATTAAGTACGGAAAATCAATTAAGGTAATGTAATTATACAGGCTGGAACATAACAGGGAAGCAATGATAGTTCATTTAGGTTTGACCTCTCAGTAATGTACCTTGCAGTTTGCAGGCTATCAAGCTACAGCTATTTAGGACCACATCTTATTTATGGCAATATACATCCCCAATACCTCTGTGTAAAGCTAGGAAAGAGGTACTGGGTTGAACTTCACCTTTAAGTGTGATCACTTAATAGAAGAAAAAGTTGCACAAATAAATCCAGCTTTTTCAAAGTATTATTTTAAAGAGAAGCTTTGCTACCTCCCTTATTGACTTCCTAATATTTACTAGCATTTTACAGTCTGAATTTGAGGAGAAAGACAAAACACCTCCTACTGACCTATCAAAAGAGGAACTTGTATGGAAAAATAATTGTGTTTACATGGAAAAATGATTATGCTATTAAACAGTTGTCACAGATACACTGGAGATAAGAATGGAAGAGCCTAGAGATGACTAAAGAGCCTAGACTAAAGGGTCATGCAATACACACATGCTTTTCTTTTTCAAAAACACTAGTTTTGAGAGTTACAAGGACTGTAATTTGTTTGAAAACAAATGTTAAAAAGAAAGGACTAGCATCTCAAATGGGATGAGATGTGTCACCATCAGAATCAACTGCATACATTCATATTTACCAGATGCAGATTTGGTAACTTGCATTTAAATTCAACTCTTGTGTAAAGAAGAATGTTTAGAAATACATCGTGCATGTTTGACACGTCCACGTGTAATAACAGTGCATAACAATTTCAAGAATTTAGTTTTTATTTCTGAAGAATACATTGTAAGGCCATTTAACTCTATGTTCTGCCATCACCACCAACAGTTTATTTACAACAACTCCTTTATAAGGTTTTCTTCTGCCAAAGTGCAACGGTATACTGGCTAATCAAGCTACAAGCCAGTGATGTCCAGAAACATATTAGAAAGTTATAAAAACTTGCATCTAAGGCAACATCTTTACGATCTTGCTACCTTCTTCAGACAAAATAGTAACATCTCTACAGAAGGCATTTTCAGCTTGCTATACACCAATCCCAGAACAACTTATATCTGAGAGCCACAAAAATAACAGTGGTTTGAATACACAGAGATAGAACAATGAGGAACAACAAAATACTTATTTATTCACCAGTGCTTGTCACTGAAGAGGTGAAAAGTACAGCTGAGTATCAGGCCTTTAATATAAATCGTTCAGGATTACAATAAAAACTAACTGAATAATGTCAACACACCAAAAAAATTATGGGTCCAAGCCATGACCTCGGGACTATGAGAAACCTGTGCAGTATCGCCTACTAGTCCGTAGGAGGGACACCATGTGCTAGCTCTTCCCTAGATCTAGATCCCTCTCTGCTTCAACGCATTACATCAAATGGTAAACAAAGCAAAACAAACAAATATAATGAACTGTTTTTAAAAGTAAGAGCAGTTATTGTAGATAGTGCAGGAATGTTAATTCATAACTAATGGGAAAGGAAGAGAAAGAGAAAAAAGGTGAATCTGAAAGAACCTTGCTAAGACAATACACAACACTGAAAAAGTTTGAAAACACACGCACTTGTTTTCAGAGAAATAAGACACGGTACCTGGTGATGTGGGGGGTTGCCTTCACACGGTGGTAACGATTACACACACTGTAATCAAGAACGCAATTTGAGACAATGGATGGATAGAAGAAAAAAAGAAAAGGAATGAGGATGATATAAATACATGCACAACAAACATGAACAACAACTTGAAAACTTCAAGATTCAACATCCCCTCCAATTCACTTCCGAAACCTCCAAACTAAAACACAAAACATACCTTTATGTTCTGACATCTGTTTACCTTCTGCTAATCACTCCAGTGACGACTGACCAGCCTTCTCTGCATGTAACATTTCAACTAACCTGCTCCCCTTAATAGAGCGTTACAGGTGGTTCAACAAAGTCCCACCACTGTCACCAGAGACCAACTGGGTCTTTTTGGTGAGTAGCCGGCCCAGTATGTCATGTTAGGTTATGAGCATACACAGTACAAAGTTTCTGTTAAATCCCAACAGAAATAGCCACTTTGAATTTATCTTAAAATTTGATACATCTTTAAAACCATCCTAAAGTACCCTAATTCCTCAGTAGGAACTACATTTAAGAGTCTTGTTCAAATCACACGTAACAATCATAACATTTGATCCATCTTTCCTTTGCCAGGTCTGACAGTCTTCCACCAAAATTCCCTTCCAAAGTCCACTTCTCTTTGAAGACCTCTACAGTGGAGATGGGGATTTAGAAGGGATCTCATAAAATGCTATTAATTGTAGACAGCCTTTATATGGTTTGGGGCCCCCATTAAAAATGAAAAACAAAATCTTAAATTTTAAAGGAAATACTTCCATTACTACAGTCCCCCTCCCCAGCATTCAAAGTATAATAATAATAAAAAAAATTAAACTATTTTACAGCATTAGCAGCAGTCATCTGTAAGAAACAAGTAACAGGTAAGAAAAACACAGACCAAAAGCAGCTCCAGCTCCCTGGTTCAGTGCTACACGTGCCTGAGGGGAGCGAAGCAACTGGCTGAAAGATGGATTAGGAGGTTCCTGTCATTTCTTTCTTGTGTTTTCCTTTTAGTCCAAACCACTTCACTGATGCAGTTCAGACGACCTCCCCCAAAACAAGCCGCAGCAGAACCGCTAGGATAACAATGTGCTGCTGGCAGCGGGAGCAGCATGAAGGGCAGGGAAAGGAGGAAACCTCTTAAATCAGGTTTGGCACCAAAGCAATGGCAGCATTAAGCACTGGCAGGACTGTCCATAACTGCCCACATACAGTCTTGCAAATGATATTCAGCTAGCCAAAAAGATACAACTGCAGATAAACTTCTACTACATTGAGACAGCAACCTTAATCTGTCATTTATACAGAGCGTTTTAATTGCCTGTGTTATCAGGACTTCTACATTTTTAAGTTGTTACCACTGCTGAAAGCCCTCCACAGAAAGAAACACAAAAGAAGTTGTACTCTGAGTGACTGGTATCATCATTTATTGTAACTTTTTGCATTTTTTTCTTTCTTTCTTTACCAGTAAACAGGCTGATTACTGATGGGGGAAGGTAGCCTCATATGACTAAAGCTGCGGGACTGCATTTTTGGACAGACAGTAAGAGATGCAGTTATTTCAACAGGCTCCTTGCATTTCTTTATTAGTCTAGGATCTTGCATTTCTTTATTAGTCTAGGATATCGCTTGCTTAGTTATCAAAGATGTAAGAATTACTTGCATGTTTGAATCTTTTGAATAATCTTTTCTTGTTCTGACATTGATTTCTTAGAGAGGAAAATACTAACTTTATACTTTGTAAAAAAAAAAAAAGTTCATATCCAGAAAAGAGCAATTTTTTGAATTAGGACCCCTTTGCTTACCAGTATTATGTGTATGTCACCTGTGTATATCATATGTTATTGTATGTGTACCTTATATACACACGTGTATTTTGTGTATACTCAGACCACATGTTTATTTTTTGAACACTATCAGACTATGAGAATTTGAAGATAAATGCAAAACTTATGAAAGGGGTCCATTAAGCTGACATGCAAGTGAAAAAATATATGCATTATAAGCAATTTTCATTATAAGCAATTAAACAATTCTGTTTACTAAACTCAGTTTGTATCTTTTCTTTTTTTTTCTAAGGAAACTATCATTAAACTGCTATTTAGGGGTTTTGGTTCATATATTCTATTAGTGTAATTTGAACAGCAGAACAAATGAACAAAACTGAGAAACCAAACAGAAACTAAAACAACCATTTAATGAAGAAAAATAACATACATTTTTCCTGTTATTCGCCTGATTTATCTGAAAAATCATTAATACTATTTTCACATTAATTTAAATTACTTTCTAAATGAGTAATAATTAGATTATAAACTGAAATCCCAGTTTCAAAACAGAATTGCTATATTGCTAATTGATGGCTCAAAAAAGTAAAATGCTGAAATCGCTGCAAGTTCTTTTATGCTACCATTCTCCTTAGTGCACCATTACAACTTTCAATTACAGAGAAAATAAGCCTGAAAATAAAACACAGAGCTAAAACATAGATGCATACAGAAAGTTATGATTTAAGCCACACCTAAAGCAAAGAACTGAAAGCAACTGTAGTATCACATAAAGTCCAAGGAGCAAGATGAAACAGCAACTGAACGTACTGAGATGTAGGCAGCTAAGCTACCATGCTACCCTGACTTTTTCTAATCTTTTCACTAAAATTGGGAAACTCAGCAGTAGTTTCAGTCATAGAGTTTGTGCTGAAGTTTTGACGACATGCCCAGTAAAGCCAAGATTAAGCCTGATGAAGTCTAATGCCTAATACTAGCTGGACACTGCTAAGGACTGAAGGGAAAACCTAAACAAATGGTGTTTAAGCAAGTTGCCTCTAACCAAAACTCTGTAAATTCTTCTCAAAAGGCCCACTAAGGACTGATCAGAGTGGGAATCCCACAGCATGAAAGGAAGTTGTCCTAAATGTAAAAGGAACCAGAATCAAGGCTCAAACTCAGCAAACTGCTTGGCATGAGTGGTCCCTCTGAAGCCATCTCAAGCTCTGTCACAGCTCACCTGGCTACCTTTACAGCCTGCGGTAGCCTGCTCCGTCAGTATAACCACAGGCTGACCCGCTGCCATTTAAATACACTTCATGTTCATAGGTTTTGCTTTCCAACAAGTAGCACTTCACATTTGATCTCATTTTTTATAAAAAGATGAGACTGGCAAATAAATCAACTGTCCATTACTCCACTCACTCCTCCATCCTCTGCATGGGGACACATATTTCCATATGGATACATCAGCACTCTAGGGAGTGCTCTTTTAATGTATGATCAGCTGGCACATCTTTTTATCTACTGTTGATATTCGTTGATAGAGAGGTTGTGCCACTTAATCACTGTTCACGGTAGCCCAGAGGAGGACCTGGAAACTGTTTACTCCTCTCTCCCCACACACAGCTTTGGGACAGAACTTGTTGCAACCCTCAGCCCAGGGCTGCAGCCGCCTGGGATCCCAGGACTAGACTGAGGCAGCACATATGTGTGACCATTGCTTACTCAGAAAATTGTTTTTCAGGTGTAATAAAGTGCACCAGCTAAAGCAGTGACTAAAAAAAGGAAAATCGGAAGTGTAACTGCTGAGAAAAGGGGCAGAGACACAGAGGACAGCAATTCAGCAACAGCATCAGCCTGTTCCAGGGCATATTACTGCTTAGCCTAGTAGGTTACTACTCCTAGCAATGTACTGTATTTGCTAATAGATAATTGCTTTATAACCTTATCCTGTATACCCTTCTTGAAGAGTCTCCTTTAGCACAGCAAAAGTTGCCCAACAAAGTGCCTCGGAGAGGGAGAGTTACACTGCATTTTCCTGTATTTCATCACACCTCTGGTTCACAGAGTTTCCTTCTCTTGCTTTTTTATTTCTTTTAAAGCTAACCTGGAATACCCAGAAGTAATTGCATGATTTGAAGAAACATCTATTTATCACAGGTTATTTTATATTTTGAGCTCTCTTGTCTTAGTTTTGCTAAATGCCTAGAGTAAGGATACACCTTTTTGCATTGCTTTGCAATCACTAGTAGAGCTTGGATCTCATCAGTGCAAAAGGCTGGCTGAGAATTCATTGTGATACAATTAAGACAGTGAGTACCAAAAAGAAACCATAAAGGATGAGGAGTTCCAAATCCTATTAGTTAAAATGAGTAAGCATATTAAAAACTCAACTGTCTTCCATTTAAGGAGGACAGGAAGTGATATTTTTATAGTCTGAATCTTCAATTTCAAGACATGTTTAAGAATTAAAAAGTAAAGAAACAACGGGAAAAACAAAAGCAAAGATTTGTAAGACAGCATTAACCACTAAAGAAACATAAGAGATCCCCCCACCTTAACTACAGAAATTATCTGTCTGTCCTCGAAATCTAGTAAATTTACTTTGCCCCCTATTTTTCATGAAACTTTTTCTTAAAACAGTATAGGACTGATTTCCTCAAGTTCTTTTTATGATGCCCTTTCAGCTTTATCAACCAGCAACGCTCTGCGTTCAGTGTATCAGGTGTCAGTCTCTCTCACTAGCTTCTGCTGGGTAAACTCTGTTGCTCTTTTATATGGCACTTGCCATTGCTTTGCATGACATGATTCCCAACAGTTTGTCTATAAATTAATTCAAGATCCGTGTTACTGCTCTACATCCTAAACTACTTTTCCCATAAGAAATCAGGAAAAAAAACCCTTCTCCTGAAGAGATGCCTTATTCCCTGTTTTTAGAAAGAGAAATGATTCTGTTCTATATTTTGAGTGCAATCTCCTTCTGTGGAATATTATCAATATTATACCTCTTGGTATGTCTTAATTTGAACAGTTTACAATTCTCTTGGCTGTGTCTCCTCATCGGGAAAAAATGTTTTTGTTTTGAAACATCCAATAACCACCTGGAAACTTTCCATAAAAATTGTTGCAAAATGAATATTTATAAAGACTGCCTTGATAAAAATAGATTTCCTGACACTTTATAATCAACCTCCAAATGAAAGATACAGCTCTAAATAAATACCTAACACATTTGGTAAAACAATTCCTGTTATCTCTCTAATGGAGCATGTATAATAAGTCTTTTAGCATGCAAGGGAACAGTTAAAATTAATTATTTTTATGATGGTTAACAGGCACTCAAGTACTACGTGTTTAATCTTTCGCCAAAAATATTCACGTGGCACCGTAGGAGAGACATTTATAGGAAGACTGAGAAAAGACCTGCATTGGTAAACTTTGATGGGAGCTTATTCCACATGTAGAGACAGCATGGAAACACAAGGCTAAGCGAAGGTGGGGAGGGATTTGTGAGTCTGGCCTTGTTGAAAGCTTTGAACGTTTGGGGAAAGTGGCAGAACACAATTTAACACAGGCAAGCTCAGGAGGATTTGTATTCAGCCTTGAGTCTGAGAGCGAGGCTTTACATCTGATTCTCAAAGCAAAGGATCAAAAAATCTGGGGCAATAACACCTCACATAAATCATGCTCAAGTACCTTACTCCACAAGCAGACATACTGATTTTAAATAATCAATGCATCTGTTTACAGTCATTATGACAACTGGAAAAATCTTCCTTTCCAAACTCATTAGGTTCCTCATTTAATTGCCTTTCTATACAGAACTAAATAGGAATGCTTTGGGGATCACAGAGATTCACACACAAGATACCCGTTAGCTATGCAGAATCATGCTCAGCAAAACACAGCAGTCTGGCCACTGTGCTGTGAAACAAGAGCTGGATTTCAGGTACATTCAACAAATGGCAAGATAAGCAGGCTAACAGCGGCATTTATACACTGCCATTGCAAGCTCCTCCATCCAGCATCTTTCACCAGGCCCTGCTGGAAGCCACCAAGTCTGCTTATGTCACTGTATTAAAACCATGCCTGAAATCTAAAGTTTGCTTAGCTGCTTTATCAGGATACTGATTGACATTTACCTGGAATTGTTTTGGGCAAGAAAGATCTTCCCTTCATTTCATCTTGAAACCTCAAAGTTGCTACCTGAATTAATCAGTAAACAGCAGCAGCTTTTCAAGTGGATGAATAAGCTGGATGCAGACTTTACTTTTATAGGGATTTCATTTCATCAGAATTATTCCCTTTATGCCTTTTACCATCAGTACATACTTTCCTATTGAAATTTTGTATTACTTCTCAACATATAAAACCCAAATTGGACACTGGCACAATTGTAAAATGATATGCAGTATTTCAGCTTCCACCAACCCAGAGGACAAATGTGTGGAATGATGTCTATCATTGTATCTCCCATACTGTTATTGTTGTGACTTGAAAAAATAAAAGATTATAGTATCAAAAATAAATCAGATTGAAGAAAAAAAGGGTAAGAAAACTACTAGCAGAATTCTGTGTGGAGTCCAGTACATGCTATGCCCTCTGTGCACTGACTGCAAGGGATGCCAAATGCTTTTTGTGTAGAAACGCAGGATTTTTCAGTGTGGGCAGACCACTAGCGTTAAACGTGGCATATTCTATGAAACTACTTCTTAACTCTTCAGCAATAAAAACCTGTCAAAATCATGAAAGATGCAGTTAGGTACTCTGATTCCCCAAAGCTGGAGTAGCAGACAGGAGCCACTGCAGGCTGCAACAGTTTGTAACAGGCTTGTGGCTTATATTCAACTACTTGGGGAAAAAAAGCACGCTGCAGGAGAAGAGCTCTTTTCCAATCTGCACGCTCTTGTGAACCTACCATTTGCTAGAAACGTAAACGTCTTTTCATGAGATTCCAAAAGCCCATTAGAGCTTGCTGACTATTATGAACCACGAACTATGCGTAAATGTACACAGAGGAACAAACTCTGTCCCACAGCAAAGTGATCTCATTTAAAGCAAATACACAAAACAAAAAAGGTGGCGGGGGAAGGACAACAATGGGAAAAAAAGCAAAACACCTTGATAATTATCTTGGATACAGAAGTGATTTCAGCTGAAGAGGGGATGTTCAACCATATCGATACCCTCAGCACCTTGAAGAATTGGTCCTGAGGGTTTTTTTTTGTCTGTTTGTTCTACAGAAAAAAAAAATCCTAATTGGGACTGAATGACAAATGGGGGCACAAGGGATCTTAATGGATGAATTTTATACATTTAACTTGCACAATGTGTCTAAACATTCAGCTTCCAGCAATTATTTCATCAGCTCTAGTACAAGATCTTGTTTTTACACTGTGCTAATGAGGCAAACAGATGTAAATAAAAAGATATTGCTCAGAAATAAAACATCTCTCATATCTCTCTCTGAGGATACTGATCAGACAAAAAGAAATTCTTACTTCGAATGTTTTATTTGATTTATATAATCCTTTCTGGAAAGCTTTCCCCATCCCAAATTTATTAATCCTTACTACAGTAAAAAGGCCTAATTATAATTTTTAAATTACAAAAACAAACTGCTCAGGATTTTTTGATATTGTTGCTGTATTAGTCATCGATCTTGTGTTACTCATATACAAAAAGGATGGCTACAGACCTCAAATGCCTATGCTCTTTAAACTACAAAAAGAACAACAATATCAGAACTGCGAGCTGAAAAGCCGAAAGCTTTATTGACAAGACTGGTATCTTTAGCAAATACCACCCAAAAGATCATACAACAGGATAACTTTTAAAACTATTATTCAGTAGCAAAACAGAAGTGTCATACATGTATATCTTAAATAAATGTTATGATAGTTCAGTTTACATGAGTGCCCCTTGAATGGAGGAGGTCAGAACATGTCAGTTCATTAGATCTGGCAAACTACAAGCTTTATTTATTTATTTATTTATTTTTTAAAAAAACAACAGTAAGCAGTGTTACTTGCTCAGTGATTTTATTGACCTAGAAGGCCACCATGGGCACAAGTGCTTTTCTACATTAAAATTCTGAGTTTTTTATTTTTTGAATACATCTTCTAAGCCTGAGCTTGAACAAAAGCAATTTGGGTTTGCAATGCCTTTTGCAGGCTAACCAGAATTTTCTTGCAAGAAAAGAATTAAGGCTACTTATTTCATAATAGGGAGCACAGGTTTCCAAAAACGTAGCAGCACATACTTTGAGTTGGTAATCAAGTTTTTGTGTCTGCATTTCCTACTGAAAAATATTCAAGAATCATGGCAATATGTACACTGTGATTTGTACCATCTTGCTAATTCTTCTGTTCAGCCTCACAGCTAAGCAGTAAGGTTTTCAATATGCAAGTTTGGGGAATTGGCAATGTCCAAGAGTTTGAACTACATGTCATTTCCATCCTCGATGCTGCTGACAGTTTTATGAGCTGTGGCACAGGCAGAATATATTGCATACTTAAAGCATGCTCAGCGCTGTTATTTCAAAAGCACAACAGATGTACAGCCCCGGCAGGATCTCACGTTACCGAAGCCACAGAAATCCTGCCACGCGCTTGCTTCCCTTTGTTCGAGAAGGCACAAGAACACCCAGGAAACCGAACTGCGAAAGCCCACGCAGTTCCAGCGGCTTTCCTCTAATTTATTAACCTCTTGTTGAACAGCAGCTTAACTTCGACATTTCATGCTGCAACTTGTAAGGCCTTCATGAGACTGGCACGATTATTGGAGATGCTTCCCTTTCACTAAATGCTCATTTGTAACAACAGGAACAAAAACGTACTCAGTAACGCCGTTTAAACACAGAAGCTTGGACCCTTGACTTGGGATACTAAGTTGCTGAACAGATCCGAAGGGCTCTGAAGTTCCCCCCATCACAGCAACTAGCAAACCCACTTCTTTCAAGCCTATACAAGATAAAGCCAGCAAAAAAGACGGTGAGTGGGAATTTGCTCTCTACATTTTAAATGAAAATTTGATGTGATCAGATGCCAAGGCGATGAACGCATGAAAGACAAACTGCCATAGCCGAGAGAACATCAGGATAGAATCTTTTGTTACCATCTGTCCTAATACTTTTTAGCTCAAATGCCACCTTTAGAAAAGTTTCTAATATATCCAACTATGCAAAGAACAATAATCGCTGTACCTCGTGAGAAAAGTGCAATGGTACATTTACATCAAGCAAAGACTCATATGGGAAGCAATCTAGCCTTCTAAACTGAAAGCTCTAACATGATAAAGTATTTATTTGCTGAGAAAAATTCTTTTAGAGCATTTTTCAACTTTTTCTAACCCAAGCAAAATTTTTCTCCTGAACGGGCTTTTCCCTTGTAGGGAAAATATCAAATCTCTTTGCAATGTTAGGAGGGAGTTCTTTTATTATCTTCCTCCTGTTTTTTCTATTGCTTATTATATCCCAGATCAGACTGCCCCAGGGATGTCTGTTCACAATGCGAACTCCACTTGTGAGAGCAACGATTTTGACTTTGCTATGGAGACTGCAGTACTGGGAAAGCATTTAAAGTTGTTGTAGGTAGCAGGTTAAAACCTGCTTCTCCTTCTCCTAGGAGGGAGATGCAGAAATCCCTTATCCACACACTCTCACCTGAAAGCCAACGAAGTGGCCTACAAGCATAGTGGCCTACCAAGAGCATCAGTGTGTAAGTAAAAAGCCAAGGAAAATAGCTATAGTTGTGGCTTCTTTTGTTAGAAGGGGTGTATAATTCAGGATATTAGGCCTACTAGCCCACAGTTGCATGAAGACCATTTTAACTCTGCTGCAGAGTTGTTACTCTAAAACAGCAGTAAATTAGACGCTGAATACTTCTCGTAATAAAGCCAGCTGGTTTAGAGCTAGTCTAGCATGCAATACAGTCAACCCTAAAGACAGAAACATGAAGAAGAAAACTCTCACCGGCAACAAAGCAACTGAATTTGGATTGTAACTGTTCCAGCCAAAATGGCTGTGCTAATCAACCACACAGCAGGCTGTTCGCACCTAGAGTCACAAAGAGGCCAAACACTACAAGCCTAAGAGCTCGGCAACATTTAAAGACTCTTGTTGGGGTTTTAAATGGTCAATTTTTATGAACTGAAACCACAGCAGCTGTCATCTGCTCCAAGTTTTACTATGCGTTTGCTTAAAAAACAAATGATATAAAAGTGGAATGTACTCGAGACCACAGATAGGCTCAAAACAGAGTTCAAAGCCTAGCAGGAATATCTTCAAATGATAAAGGATGGAGGCACAGGACCAGCTTCAGTTTTGACTTACATGTATGTACAGGGTACAGTAAGGTTAGAAAACTGAAATGTTAATTTTCCCAAAATATTAGAAGCTTTCAAATATTTACAATTTTGTCTCTTAAACAGAATTTCCTAAGTTATGTACAGAAAGTTTCAGTCAAAGTCCTGGTGCCATCTGCCATCACCTGAAATGGAGCCAAGGTATGACACCACGATTTCAGGTGTATGTGGCCCAGTTTCACGTGAAGCTGGGCCACAAACACCTGAAATTGTAGCCTGCCTTCCACTTCCCTCAAGTGCACTGCAGGAGGGCTTCGTGCACATGGCGATTCTTAGCGAAGGATTTGTCCAGCTCCCTTCGGAAACTTCTCTGGTCAATTGGATACTTTCCCCTCAGTCCATAGCAATGCTCAGCCAGCTGGATCTGCCATTTTACATTAGCCTTCTGATGAGGAACAAACACAACCAGATTTAATGGACCAAGAATCTGCACTATCGATTCCCAGACAGGGCTGGGGTGATACGAGTGGCAGCGTAACGGCAAGGTTGTGCCCAGGCTCTCCAGGCAGAAGACGGTTAAGCAGCAGCATTTGTTGATTCAAGGAATTTCAACAGCTTTTTCACAAAAGGAGAAACCTTTTAGCACTCAACTAAAGGGTGAACAGAAAAAAGGGATTTGCTTCATTTTAAAGATAGAATTGGAAATGTAAATCAGGGGAAGGAACTGCAGAAGAAAGTATCTTCAATTTTTTTTCTTTTTTTCTTTTACGATGCTATTGAATAAGCACAGTTTAAAAACAAGAGAGAGTGAGCAAGCACTGGTAGAACACTCTCCAGTTTATAATGCCTCTCTAGATTGTAGGCTGGTTCAAAAAGAATACTTTCCTGCTGTAAAATTAGTAACTACAGTAACCAGTTTAAATTTTCATTTAGATGCTGCTTTGGTAAATAAGTGTCTGACATGCACTGACAGCTGATTAAGACTGTATATTACACTGTATTCAAAATTCTCTTCCCCAGCTATCAATCCAAGCATAACGGTTATAAAAACATGCACACTTGGACAATTCCTCTGATAACAACAGGATCCCAAATATTTAGGCAGCTGTGTAGTGAAGACGATCTTTCTGACAAGAACGGCTGGTTAGGCACTTAAGACCATCAAGAGCAAATGCACATACAGAGAGACAACTTCTGTGATACAGCTATTCTTAAAGATTCACTGAGTCAAAAATGAGCATTGCTTAAAAGTGCATTTGAAAGCTTCTGCGTAAGCAAAAGGGCTATATATCATCAGACCATAATTCATTATGTGAAATGTTTTTGTTCTGTCAAGAGACACTTTTTAAAAGATTTTACAAAAACACTTTAAAAATCTTAATTTAATGATTATGGTAACAGATTGAAGGAAAGAAAATAATGATGCGGCAACTGCAGTCTAACTGCAGATAACTGAAAATATTTCTGGCCTACCAGACCACTTGTATTCTCTTATGCATTAAATCTGCTAGCTGTGCTTAAACACATATTCTACCTATTTTCATTTAACTAGCCTATTTTTTGACAAAGTCTGCTTTAAAGCAAAAGAATAACAGAATCAAAACTGCAGGAAATGCTTTATATTACTTGTCTTTTAAATGACATGGTATGCATTTATTTTTTTTTCCTACTAGCATGTAGTCTTACCACATAGCCATTTAAGAGACGAACTGAAAATTATCAACTTTCATGAGTTGTAAAACAAGTTCAGATGGATTTTTTTAAGTAAACAAGAAATTCATATACATATTTTTGTTTAGAAGAAGCAGATTTTTTTTTTTTTTTTTTTTTTTTTACATGTTACACATTATATAAAATACTCTTAAGTTTGGACAACATAGAGCTCCATTTTTATAAATTTAGTGATGAAACTAAAATTTTAAATTAGAAATATAAAACATTCCCCATAATATTGGTCTCTTTAGGACTACTTACAAATCTACCCTTTCTGTTTTAGAGATGTTATTTTAAGTTATAAAGATAAGATATAACTATTTATTGATACAGTCTTATCTACAGGGTTAACCTTTGTTGCTACCATTATCCTGCTTCAGGCCGCGCACCTTGAAATTGTGCAATGAGAACTTGAATCTAAATCCTTTGAGATCAGCCAAGAAACTGCCATGGAATGAAATAAACTTTGAATCAAGCAGAAATCCACTTTTTCAAAAACTGTCAGAAACATTCAGAAATGTTTAAAGTCATTTCTCTTCATTTTCTTTGGTGTCAAAATAGCAAAACTCTTTTCCTTCAGACTTAAGAGGAAGAAAAGCTATCAACAGGCAAATACATCCAGAACCAGGTATTTCCATGTTTGTGATGAAGCTTAACACTGTGTCTGCACTGTGAAAACACTGTTTAAATTGTTTTTATTTAGCACACAACAAGGACAAAACTTGAATAAACCATTCCCTCTAGTTAGGAAAAAAAGCTTCAACTCCTCTCAGTTGGCAAAGCCTAACAGACAAGGAACCAAAAACTGCAGCATTAAGTCTATAGTCTATGCTACTGATACACCACAAATAGTTTTAAAGGGCTCTAGATACAAAACCTAATGAAAATATGTTCAGCGAAATTTTCATATGATATATGATTAATAAAATACATTGAGTCTTAATTTCTGAAGTATATTTCAATAACAAATACAGCACTGCTTCTCTCAGATAAGCTCTATACACTTCACCAGTATGAAACTGCCCATGAAACCTCTTTCCATAGGAAGAACCCCACTTCAGGCAGTAAGAGGAAGAGCAAACAGGCAACACTGCAACTCCATTCAGGAAGGACGTGACTCACCGAAAAAGGGCATTCCTAGTGAAGAAAACAAATCAACAGTCCAACAAATTGGACTATACAAAAAAGACAGACATGGGAGGACATCTTGGACAGAAGAAGGGGAGAAGAATAACACACTTGCAGGATCAGACAGTCTCCACTCAAGAACTCTGAAGGACCTCAGTATGAAATAGCTACATTACTAATTACAGTATATAATTTCTTGCTTAAAACAGCCTTAGCATCAAAGAACTGGAGGATGATAAGTTGGTTTCACTGGAAAGAAGTGACAGATCTGAAGACCTACAGATGTTCATGGTATCTGTACTAGACAAATGATTAGAAATACAAAAAAAATCTAGAATTGGTGTACATCAGAATAAACATTTTCCACTGGAGAGGAGTCAGCTATCTGACAGTTTGCCAACAGTACTTCGTTATTCAGCGTACAAAGGGCAAAGACGACTGTTAAGAACTGCAGAAGGACATTACAGGACTCAGTGAATGGGCACCAAGTGGCCAGAATGAGATCATCTCTGCATTAGGATATATATCAAAGCTGTGGAAAAGGTGTTCCTCTACAAGGAAGAGCAGAGTAAACAAGGGCACTTCAGCTTGGAAAATAAATTACTAGGGGGGCATGGAAAAAGTGTTTAAGAACAAACTATCTACTCACTTAGAACAATCAGATGAACAAACAAAAGGACACAGTTCTTCACGCAGCACATCGCAAGTCACAAATACGCTCTATATAATCAATGGGAGGCCTCAAACCAACCCAGCCAAATAGCTGCTAGACAGGGAACTGAGGAAAACTGATCCTTTAACTTGTGTTTGACCTGAGTGATAACATAAGCCAGACCAAGGCAGTCTGAGGGCTGCAGCAAATCAGAGAAAACAAAGCGAGGGTTGACTATTTGCGTGTTGATGATGTGATGAAACCTCTGACTGGGTGAATATTTCTGCATAGCCCTTAGGAGTCTACGAAGAGTGATGGGTGAGGGGTAGGGAGCTAAGAAACAACACAAGATCTCAAATTCCTGTATGAAAATACGTAAGATCTGATCAAGCCTCACTTAACCATAGCTATGCTTATTGATAGTAGATATAAACTTAATTTAATGCATCCTATAGATGTTAACTAAGTCATATCTTTGGCAACTGGTAACATACTGTGTTACCTAGCTTGCGCCATGAAGCACCATGGTAAGCCATAATACTTATTTGCCCTCACTGTAGGGATTCCCTCGCTTACTGCTTTTGAAAACCAACAGGTTCAGTGGGAGCCTGGACAAGCTTGTGCAAAATAATTCCGCTCAGGGTTACAACATACCCAAAGGCACACATGAATCACAGCTGAAAATATCTGGGCTGTGGGAAAGTATAGGGGAAGGCACTATCATAGGGCTTTGCCCACCACTGGAGTTAACGCAGGGCAAGCTGACTTAATACAGCCTTTCATGCGTTATTTAGAAAACTCCCTGCAGAAAGGAACCCTGATATGGAGAAAGGAGGTCCTCAGATTCCCCAAGTCACTTTTAATGATCAGTTCAAGTTGTATTTAGGAGGCTAAGCTGAGGCTTAGCTCACAGATTGTCAGCGCTAAAGACAATCCATGACTTTAAACAACTTCAGTCTCTCACACCAAGACTGTAAACACCATTCTTGATATGACTGACTTACTGTGTGTGTATTTTAAGCCAAAGAATTGAAAGCTCTTTATTGCACACTGAGTGAACTCTTCATTCAGTTCTATTTCTCAATATAATTATGTTCTACTGTTGGGCATACGGGTGAAAATACTCTGCCCTCTCCCTATACATGACTAAGCATACACATAGTAGCTGCCTTTAGTTAATCCTAAGAAAGAGTCAAAATCTCCTCTACTTAAGAGAGTTGCCTTTTAATCAAGAAAAAAAAGTCAAACAATTGCTTTTCCAAAGGAAAAAAAAAATTAATTTCCCATTAAACAATTGATTCGTAAAGTTGTGACTAATGAATAAACATCTCCATTTTCCAAGATAAAACTAATGACTCATTTTTACCCTCCACAGTATTCTGAGCTATTAATATTTAATTGTGGTCTCAGGTTGTTTTTCTTTACTTGTCTAGGACAGAAAGAGAAACAGAATATTGCCAAGTACTTATTCCTAGCAATAAATAAATAAAGTAATAGAAGAAGACAGATCTGTGAGTTGGCTCATGTATTAGCAATATGCAATGCTGCCAATGCAAGCAAGCAATGTGCAGCACAACACAAAAAATGGGTGAGACCATGAGTCTGATTCCAGACGGCACACTACAAGGCTGAGCCACACACTTTAATCTCGGCTTTGCTGTGGAACGCTAACAACTCTGAAAACAACCTTGACCAACAACATATTTCTGTCTTGGTCTTTTATCTGTCTCATAAAGATGATGATAAAAAGACTCCTTGGTTTTCACTGGCCTCATAATTAAATAGGTGGCAGAAAGAGCAGAACAGAGGATTAGCTGTATAAAAGGACAGACAGTCTATCTGAAGCATCATTAACTGCTAGGGGCTGCTGGTTTTGGTGCTCCACTGCTATGACATATCTTAGTATTTTAGCGGGAGTCCAAGCATAATATTCCAACCCCCAAAATGTGAGAGTTCATGTCACGCTCATCTCAAATATATCTGAGGTCTCAAATATATTGGAGGTATAGTATTTCCCTGATCATTGATAAAACAAACTGTCCTCAGTACTTGCAGTAGATCAGCACTAATGGACATATACAGACATATGCCAACTTCATTTTACTTTTTCAAAAGCTGTATTGTTTCATATAAACTATTAGGAAACAGAAATAGTTAGTCCTAGGACTTGAGAAAGTATCTAGACAGAAATGACATGAGCCAGTCAACAGCTTGGTGGACAAGCTTTCTCTTTTCTCCCCAAGACATAGAAAATCAACACACGTAAAACATCTGTGAATGTTTTGGATTCGCTATACCATGACCTATAGCACAGCTTGCTGGAAAAATCATCTGCTCTGAAATACTTATACCTCATAATACTGTAAAAAAAGCAGCAATTGGGTATATCATGAGGACTTTAGGAGTTCTAGATTTTTTTATGCAACTGTTGCAGTAATTAACTTAAATCAGATTTCAGCTCATCAAGCTGCCTTGACTATCTGTACAGTAGGGGTAACTATCCCCCAAGAAAACTAGTAACCTTTCAGGGGGTCTCTGAGAGCTGCCCTAAACACTCCATAGTGACTGCTGCGGTTTCCATTTTAAACAATAGTGTCCATCTTTATGTTGTTGTTACCCTTTTCAACAAAATTCTTTGATATGTATTGCTGCTTTTCTTATTTAAAACATCATGAAATTAACTGTACAAACAATATTATTTATTAGTTGTGAAATATCAACAAAGGCCAAAGTCCCTTAGTAAAACAGACGCAGACTTCTGGAACCAAAACTAAATAACTAAATTTTAATTATGCTTGAGTGCAATTTCTGTTGCTTTTTTTTTTTTTTTTTTTTAGCATTTGCAATTATCAGTAAAAACAAAGATGGCAATATTGAAACCTGAAGTAATTATCAGATTTTACAAACTGTATGAAAAGAAGCATCAAAAGAAGAAACTTCAGGAATTACTGTTTCCATCTGCTCCTGTACTTCGTTTAAGTGATAGGTGTTCAGAACCGTAATTACTGATAGTTTCCCACCCTCAGGCCTATTCAAAATACCAATTTGCTCTGTGGCACAGGAGAGAAGAATAAAAATGCCCATTTCTACCTTTAAGGAAACTGCTGAAGCAGCAGCCATAACACTGATAATGGGCGAGAAGAGCCTGAGTATGACTAGGACAAGCTCCTGTTCTTTGTCCCGTGGTTACTTAGCTTGTCTCTAAAAGTGAAATGGTGAAAATGAAGACATTTGTTGAACAGATATGCTTATTAAGTCCATCATGTGCCTGAGATATCACAATTGTTTCTGACTTTTCAACAGTGGGCTTATCCAAATTCAGTATCTGTCGTATACAGGACAGCAGTATCTATGGTGTGCTGCCCCACTGCATTCACCTGTTCAACACATGTACGCTGTCAAAATACGGCGCACTAGAAGCAACCACAGTATGACCACATTAAGATCAATTGTAAGTGCCTCTACGTATGAGATTTATAGCATATACCTTTGCCAAATACAGACAGGAACTGACTAGTATGATCTACCTCTAGGAGAGGTAAAACATGCTGGTATTTACGTGCACGTGTGCCTGTACCTGAGTGCGTGCTGGCACGGATCTTGATCTGCTGTAGCAGGGAAGGAGAACGTTATTCTGGAAATTTTGTACAGTGGGTTCAGCATATTTTCAGCAGCCTACAATTTATTTGCACAAAGTTAAAAAAAGGAAAAAGAAAAAAGCATGATAAAGCCACATGGATCTACATAACAACACATCATTAATTCCCTCATATAAAAGATGACATAAGCCATGAAAAAACATGAGATTCCTATACAGAATCCTTTCCGAGTCATTCTCACAGTCAGGACTTACGTGTACCAGACAATATTATGCCTCTGTAATCCTCTTTTAAGGCTATGTAATCAATTTTTTTCCCACCCTGATATAGAAGCATTATTTATATTTCAAGCTGTAAAACTGAATATAGTGACTACTTCGATGTAATCAGATGAATTCTGAAGTAATTATCATAAATTAAATGACTAAATGTTTATTTTTATAAGAAATTTGTTAAATTCATCCTGAAAATTAATTTTTTCAACAGACCAAGAAAATTTTGTCGTTGAAAATTACTGGTTTGCAAATGTAATCATTCACTTATCACGTTACTCTTTGCACCTCAAACCATTCACAAAACCATTATATTGTTTTTAAACCTAGTCATTACATAAAAAATTCTCAACTTCTGTAAAAACCTGGATGGCTTTTGAAGTGGTTGATGTCTTCTTTATTTTCTGTAATTACCACCAATTCTTGAGCATTGCCAGGCATTCAGCGTTTTTGCTAGGCTTCACAGCAAACGTATATCAACCAAAAACCACTGTTAGATTCAGTTCTCTGTAGTATTTGCTAGATTTGGCAGTCGTGCACCAAAGTTGCAACAAACCTAAATAGCTATGCGAAGCTTATCTGGATGGCTTATGATACTGTTCCACGGCCTGAAGTTTCAATTTAAAAAATGAAATATATAAAATATATTAGAGAATATTTATATTCAGAATTTGACTGTTAGAAATGTCTGGTCTTTTTAATGAAAAGATATTATCAGTACACTAAGGTTTGCTACTTCAAAACCCATGCTTTCATTTTAAACAAATAAATGAGTAGATAAATGAATGGATTTATGGAGACTTGCTAATAAGGAAAGCCCGATGCTTGGACCAAAAATCCGGAAACTGCTCCTTTGCCTCTGACATTGTTTTATTTACCAAGGGGATAAAGACTAGTTATCACAGAACAGATGACAAAAGGCAAAACCTCTCAGATCCATCGCTACAAGCAACAAAACCGCTGTATTCACAGAGGTGAGTTTTTCTCTAGTCCTAACAACACTGAATGATTCCAGGCACATTTCTGCACGGGCAGAGAGCAAACACTGCAAGACCCAGTTCATGCAGTTAATGCATACTTAGGTCTTCGGCTGTCTTTGGTGTTTGAAGACTGCAGAGAAATAGAAAAGGCAACACTGCTACGCTCTCCCCAGGGGAAGCAGCGAGGGCAGCAGTGCCATTACATATATCACCCTATAGCCTCAGAGGTGCTGAGGAGCACCTGCTCCTTTCCCAGTTCCTAAAGCACTAGGTGTTGTTTGGAAAGGGAAACAAGGTCATGCACACTTCTGACATATGTCCCTCACACCAAGGATTTTTGATATTTCAGAGAAATATTTGCATGTAATACAAGCTTTTTTTCTGAAGAGTCAGTATCTATGCTGCACATTAGAAATATATTAGATCTATAAGAAAACCGTCTGCAGTTTAATTAAATACATAGTTATATAAAGACTTAACAAATGTTTAATAAGGCACAAAACTTTAAGTTAGTTTACTTCAAAGGCAGGAGACAGTGGCTTTTTCTGTTCCTCCTTATTCAATATATTACATATCTCCAGATCTTTAGTTTCATTTTGCAGTGAAATATTTTTAATCCCTTCACACTACCACCACCTATAGTAAATGTGCTAAAATGTAACAAAGAGCTTCATCCAAAAAGTGACAAAATTTGTACGAGAATATTCTGAAAGTTGGATAATATAAAATCATCACTGCTTAATAATTTTAGAGGGCTGAACTCTCCTTCCTTTGGTAGACAGACACGGTCCTCCACGTCCACGGACACAGCAGCCTCTGAGCTAAGCAGGGGCACAGAGTGTGCATTTACCCTGACTTTCTTCCTCTTTCATGCTCTTGGTATGCCACAGGCAGTGATCGGCACTGCCGGCATTCTTACAGTGCCCATTACCATGATTTCACAAGCTGCTGATCTGTATCATTTCTGGAAATAAAAAACTGCGTAGAGCTGACTCAGGCCCTGGTTCTCATGACACCTTTCCCACCCTGCAATTGTGGCTCGTATTCACTGTGCTGCATCCACATTAAGAGGTTGCACCCTGACCAGTAATAACTCTTTCCTAGAGTTCTAGTCCACAAGATAACAAATTTTCGTAACATAATTAGGAACAACGTGGAACGAGGGAGACAACCCTTAGGAACGCTTTACATGCTCGCACACACATACGAAGTTGTAGAGCTGCCTCCTGGCACGCAGCAGAAGCATGGCACACTCGATACAGCTGTGGCTCTATGCTCTGCTGTAGATGAACTAATTAGAATAATTTTAAGAGATAAGCAATACCCCAAACTCTTCAGGCTCAACAACTTGTTTGAAACAACCCTTCACAAGAAGGGGCCTTCTAAAAAGAAAGAAGGGTGAATCACATCAGCAGGATCAGTCTAGCGCACAGCATCCTTTACCAGTGAAGGAGCACTTTGCCACGTTCATAGCCTGAGAAATCTGCACGAACAAAAGATACTACAAAATGGGTTTAAAGCTATTTAGCCTTTATCAGTATTTAGTCCCTTGAATTACATACTAACATTTATTTCTGGTGAAAAAGATATTGAACTTTAGATGCCTTTTATATTTTTGCTATCCTACTTCATAACTTCTAAAAACACAAACTATGGAGCTTCATGTTAATAAACACAAAAGTAATCTTGAGTAGTTCTGTTACTGGAAGCATTACCTTCACCTAACTAAAGCACTCGTACAGGGGGGCAGGTAGGATTTTTGTCAGAATAACGCGCAAGAAATTACTTTAACACAATTAGTGACTGTACACCCTGGATGTCACATACTATGCTGCCCTGGCACCTATACAGGAAGTCATTACATGATTAAATCTACCACTAGAAGATGACCCATCTTCAAAGTAATCGCCCCAGAGCCCTGTTTTCTATACTTCAAGCAGTCCACTATCCACACTAAGCTCCTCATCAAAAGCATATTTGGTGACAACCAACATGCCTCAAGGATAGCTAGACTGTGTCACAGGTGTGCAAAGCAGTATGTGCACGATGTGTTGACCCTTTTCCTCAGTCGCTACTGTAAACACTTCCCAGACGCTCCTCTTCCTTTTATCCCAAGAGAACATCAAATAGCAGCATAACAACATAATGATCTCCTTCCTACCTCCATGGTTGATGGGGCATAATTTCTATTTTCCTTCAGGGCTAAACATCTTATTACATCTTTTTGCTACTAACATCTCCTCTGCTTCACAAGTACCAGCTACCTTTTCACTCAGAGAGACTGATATATGTCTAAATAAAGCCACAGTAGTTGTTTTTGGTTCAGATTTTCTTCTCAAATTTACTTCAGATGTGGGAAAGGACTTCTGCATGCAAAAACTTGCCTACTTTTCCTGTCATGCTCAAAGACAATACTAAAATTATGTAAAAAATTTCATCAGCATTTACAAACCTGGTCACGAACACTATATATAGTATTTTTCATCATTAACAAGAAACATCCTTGTTGAATGTAATACCATCTATGACCTGGTACCTTAATTCAAACAGGGAATAAATACCAACCTCTGTTTCCCTTCAAAAACTATTATTAAATAAAGGTGTAATTTTTATGCTTGGGTTGGTATTTAAAAGGGCAAGTTTCCCTGAGAGATCGTCTTTCTGCTTTTCAGTATTAGCATCAATAATGCCAATCTGTACTGCTTTCCACAGATGAAGAACACAGCGGTTTATCATCTAAGTTCACTCCAGGATCAAATGATTGGCATTGACTTTGAAGCCTTTGTGCAGCTCAGTAATGCTCTCTGAGTATCACCTGATGACTGTATTATATCAGAACCCACAATTTTCTTGTATTAAAGAACAAATCACATATAATGATGTTCCTCAGACACTGAGGCTTTATAAATATAAAATAGAATTATTTCTTAGAAGGCAACATTTAAGAAACCAAAGAATTCTTCTGCAGCTTAAAGAAATAATTAAGTATGCTACTTCAAACAATCTTTATTCCTATACCCTATATTCCTCTTGTATTTATAGCTCTTATGAGAAAGACTGCAGACAGCTTCTCTTTCAATAGCAGATTATTCCAGGATCACCTTTCTAGACACACCACTTCACTTTCTCATCACTGCAAGGGAATGCTATGAGAGGTTTGGTTAGTTATTAAAATAAATAGTTTAAAACATTATGGATTTAGCATGGCAGAATATCCTGGATACTTTATGGCCTGTCATAGCACTTTTAGTTATGCCTTGAGGAGTTTCTGGTTTAAACCAACATGCCACAAGTGAAAAAAACAACATACAAAAGAGATGAATGGCCAAAGCACTGCTATATTTGTTGGGTCTATTATGTTTGATTAAATGTGCACCTGTTTAATTTGTTGGGTTTTGCAGGCAGTAAGGAAAAAAAACAACATGCAGCTGATGGGACCTAAAATTGAGAATACTGGTGTTTAAAGGACCTGTAAGAAGAAGATGCTTAAAGGTTAGGAGATGATGTAGCACGACTGACTATTTGTGTTTTTGTTCTACTTGTCTTGCACTTAAATATACTACAAGCCTGCTTCATTTAGGGTAAGAAGCAAAGTGTTTTGAGGTAACTGTATGTAACATAATAATAATAGTTGCATAAAAATAGTCAAACTAAGATAATATGCTCTCTACAATTCTCTGCAAAAGAAACCAGATGACCAGCAGCCAGTCAATAAATAGGTACTGTCTCAGTGAGCCAGAGTAGATCTGTACCCAGGAGGTTACACCCACGTGGACAAGCCAGAATGGACGCCTGATGAAAAAGCAGAAGGAACCATTTGGCAGAGGCTGGCCTGGACCCCCTGGAAAGGTGTTTACAAACACCACTGACACACAGGGGAACTCCCTTTCGGGTCTGGTTTCCCTTGTGGAAGGGCTCTAGAGCATGGCCAGCTTCACCTTCGGGGCTAAGAGCTATCAAAGACTGTGGCCACCAGAGCCAACAACACGGCACCAAAATAGCTGTACTGTATACCTAAGGCTTCACTAACATGCTTGATTAATGCTTGATTCTTAGCTGTTAAAAGATTAGTAGATGGGCTTAAATAAATGCTTGTCTGAGGTTTTGATATTTGTCCGGTGTCTCAGTCCCAGAATACAGCCCCCGCAGGAGTGCCCGGTTCCCTAAAAAGCACAGTGGCAACAAAGATATTGAAGAAATTATCTAGGTTAAATTTATAGATGAATGTATGTTTCTAAAATATATTAAAAGTTCAAATCCAATCTAATCTTTAGCTAGTGCAGAAAGATACACACCCAAACTTACTATAGTTTGATAAGCAATGCGTTTTTTTCCATATATTGCCACTCTGCATTCTGCAGTGTGTGTGTGTGTGTATATGTATGTATGCACATACATATGAATGGAAACAACATCTTGGAATAAGTCATATCAAGAAAGAAAACTTCCCTGAGAATAACAAGTAGTCTGGTCTGAAAGTTTGTGTCACCAGGAAAACTATAATACAATACAGAGTCCTTGGGTGAATTCTTTAAACTTCACTGACAACTAGAAATATTTCTTTCATCGACAGCCTAAATCCTCTTTACAAAACTAGTTTATCTGTAATGCTTAATTTAAGATTTCTTCCTAGCGAATGTGATATGACTACTACTTCTATACCTATATACAGGGGCTAAGTGTTGCCTCAGACAGATCTGCACTGAGGATATGAAACATGGTCTTTCATCTCTTCTCTTTCCTTTCATCCTGTTAAAAGACCACAGGTTAATGCATATTTAATGGCATCCAATTATATCAAATGATTTTTAAGGGTGTGGGAAAGTGCCTGAATTATTTCTCAGGACAACACCTTGAAGAACAGTCATACAAACATATCCTCACTTTTCAGCCTCACCTAGGGCTGGGCACGGTCTAGGAACACAGTTTGAAGGTGTTAACTGATACTAACAGATACAAAAATACAAGGAAAAATAATAACCAACCAACAAAAACTGTGAAACCCTAGCAATGCTGAAATCATTCATGTTAGTGGACCAACAGTTCAGCATCCAGAAAAAGCTATAAAGCTAAACACGCAAACTTCCTCATTGGGAAAATTGTAGTTTATATTACTATTAACTTAAATCTACAAATAAATTTACAATACTCACTGCAAAATTAAAACCTCTGTGGCTGACTGATAAAAAGAAAAATTAAGAGAATTTAAGCGAAGTCTGAAAAATGCTGTTATTGCATGCCTGAGGTGCACAGACACATTTAATACTTGCCATGTCAGAATCTCAAGGTGAAACCAACAAGCAAAATCTTAGATGTGAATCATCCTGAAGCCTTTGCAAAAGGTGTGCTGGATATAGGATTGTAACAAATCTTGTTTTACAGATTTCCATTCTTACCACCGATTTCAGTCCAGAACACAGAACCACATGATACATTTCATGTTTTCCCTCAGATGTTTAATTGCATGCTATTTGTTTGTCTCCCAGGACTTGCCCTGCTTTAAGCTATGGCTTTTCAAGGAGAAAAAGAGTCACTGATAAAGTGAATTAATCCAGCAACTGCCCAAGCTTGAGGAGGTTCCCTTTTCTAACTTTTCCCCAAAATATCTCAAGTGGGGGATAGTACTAAAAAATTACTGATGCATTTTCCTGATACAATGATAAGCAGGAATACTTACAATCACATAAAAATAGTTCTCAGTAGAGTTTGTGTAAAGTGAGAAGTGGAGGCGATCCAGAGGCCTGCCTTCATGCTTGCAACACTTCCATCTCAATGTGCATCTTCGAGATTGCACAAGCTTTAGATAAACATCTTAAGGTACTCTATCAGGACTCACATTTACATAGCTCTCGATAAAGGTAGTGAGGCAGTTAGATGACTGAAGCATTACCTTAAACAAGGAAACATTTCCTGAGGAAAACTGTCAGATGCCCTCCCTTCTTTAAAATTTCATCAGCTACTTCCGCAAGGCAGAGGAATTGGCCTGCCAAGAAAACACAGCTGCAGAGCCAAAAGCACATCCAGGCACATCTGGACTAAAGGGAATGAAAGGTGGATTTCACCTCTCATCCTTCCTTTTATCCTAACTAAAAGAGCATAGCTTTACCTATGTTCAGTACATCTAATATTCCCTCATAGGTTCATCTTGATCTAATCAAAAGGGCCTAAATGTGTTATTTTGCCCAGAGAGCTGCAAGAAGAAACACCATGGCACCGCAGTTTCACCTCTCCTTTCAATCTCTGAAATGTAAAATGTTAATTCTAGGTCCTTTTCTCATAAAGAATAAACTGGTCAAGAAATACTGTCTTGGTTTCGGCAACAAGCGATGCAGCATTGGTACTGACAGCTCTACTCTGATACACCTCATGTTTCTGAGAGCATTACCACCGAAGCCATCTAACTTCTCTGTATAATGGCAGGGAGTGTATACTGATATTAACTTCCCTTATGACTTTATTCATTGTTTTAATTAATTGCATTTCATCTTCCCAAAGCTTACTAAAATTATTAGGCCCACAAAAAAATAAAATGAGAAGTAGTGCTTTTAAAAGTTATTTCTTCCGCGAAACACACATACGCACTTCTCCAAACTGCAGATACCGATATTAAGTTCCGTCATTCTAGTTTTTACTACCAATACAGAATAGTTAGTGCCTAATGGGCAATATCTTCAAATACATTAATGTCAAGCTGTACAAGAAAGAGAGGATAAGCAGCAATTACGTGTCATTTCGAAAGCACTTGGTAAGGCCAGTAAGGTGACAAAAGGGAAGTAAATGGTCAAAATACCAAGAGAATGTTTTGCATTCTAATTTTCTCCTTCCTTCCTTTTCCATTTACGAGGTCACTGGCCCAATATTTCTTAATTTTTTGCTCAGACGGAATTAAACTACTTCAAAAATCAGCTTGGATGCTGTTTTAACATGTATTTTGTTCCAGATTTCTCCAATTCTATTTCGAGGGAGTATTTTGTCACAAAACAGATATTTTACTGCAAACAAAGCTATTCTGAGGGCTCGGATAAACCCGTATTATGAATCTAAATGAAAAGTTCTGGTACCACAGTAAAAAGAACCAAAAGCACTAGTCATCCCTTTCAAGTTATTCTAACTGTTATGACAGTAGGGCTTCGACACATTCAAAAAGACTTTACAGTAAAACTACTCATTACAGTATGTTTCTAAGAGCAGTACATATTTTCATTGATATTTATTTTGTGGTAAGTGACACGTTTATATAGTGATTTATGAACACTATTGAAACACACACGTATGCTCCAATAGAGTAACACTTGGGATGGTGAACATGCTGGGGGACTTCCAAGTGCTTCAGAAACAAGAGGGCCAAATGACAGGTCACAAAGACGGTGCAAACCACAGCTGAGGTCACCAAAAGGTATTAAGAACACTGTGGATTGCCAGCTTTCTGCAGTAACACAAGCATGTGTCTCTCAGCTATACAAACATAATTTAAGCAACTGGAGAATAACTGTTGTGTCATTCTAAGAACCGGTTTCTACTTGAACTTTATTTCATGGACACATTCTGCACAGTCAGATCCCACTCATAATCCACACACTAATTTCCCACTATTGCATTTATATCATATTCCAATACAATAATAGAAAAAGCTTAAAAAAACCCTTTTTGTTCTTTGTTCCATAACTCTGATGAGTTAACCTAGAAGCCAAGAAATGACTGCAATAACATGATGGCATGGCAGTAAGTTACTTTTAAATGCAATTATTTAGCATACTTTGGCTTATGGATGTCAAAGTAAATACATTTTCTTCAATAATAGCTTTAAAATGGCTCCAGATGGCCATCAGTGCCCTTTCAGACTTAGTTGTTCACTTAAAGTCTAGCCGGAGAAATTAAAGGTTCAAAAGAAAAATAAAGTAGCTAAACCGGAATTATCTACTACTTGACCTATAGACATGCAGAAAACTACTTCATTTTAAATTTTTAGTTTGTTTTACATTTCCCTGATTTTACTTGACTCAAACTCTAATTTTTACTTTACTCAGAAATGCTGTATTTTTCCAGCAATGTTAGCTTGAAGGGCTGAGATGAATTAGAATACAGTCCAAAATTAAGTTGAATGTGACAAGGCAATATAATTTCATGTAAAGTCAGTATCACAAGTGCACCAGTTTTGGGGAAGAGAACATCTGGCATACGTCCTGATTAAGATCCAACAAACATATAACAAAGCTTGTAAGTTCAAAGTTATATTAGAAAGACAGTAGCAGAAAAGTGATCCTACTCTGAAGAAAGACAACCCTTTAACTTCAATATTTATTCTGTCAGTGACTTCCTACATCAAAATAATTCAGTTATTTGCTGTTACTGGTCTTTAACAACAACAAGAATTTGAGTTCAGGATGCAGTCTTTTTTTCCCCCCCACATACATAACTTGAAACTGGTCTAAAATTTATTAATGATACCAGAAAATGAACACAGGCATTTAAACATGCCTAAAATATCAAGTGATTATCCTATAAAGCTTATTATTCTCTAAACCAATTCTTTTTAAAAACTGGCAAAATCATGTGAACCATAAGTGGATGGAATTATTTTCTTCCCAAATTAGTTATTTAATTTTTACGATTTTAGAAAAACATCAGAGGCTTGCAATTTCTGGCTTCCTGAGAACCCATTTACCCACTGGCACTTTTTTTCATAAGTGCACATTTTCAAACTACTGCTCCTTCGCTGGCCCAGAACTGAGGTTGGGCTATTGTTTGAAAGCTGAGCAGGTATCTTCGCACTCATCCTGTATATCCCATTGCAGACTGTCTTTTTTGAAGAGTACTGCTTCAAATTTCAGCGTCACCTGTCATTAACGCGAATTTCTTTTACAACTTAGTTTTCACTAAGAGATGTCTGTGAACAAGCAACATCGGACTGTACCATATGTTCCTTAATACAGCGTTATAAAACATGCACATGTAAAATACGACTTCCTGGCTGCAGGTTTCTGTGGAAAAAAGAACACGAACTTGTCTTTTGTATTTCTTGACATATTTATCCAGATTCCAGGGGAGCCGAACAGCCATTTCACGCCACACACTTGGCAAAACCTACTTGTACTACAGCTGTACTGCAAATGAGGAAACCAGCTAAGCGCAGCAGAGTCCCTCCAGCGCCACTGATTCCTCTCCAACAAGCAGTAATAAAAACAGCGTTGGAAAAAGTGGACGTGCCCAGGGAGGGACTCCATATTATCAGCAATCACAAGAGCGTGCATAAAAATCACGAAATATTCAGCTCATGTTAATTAGGTTAAGGATAAAGCTTGACATGTTACTTGGTCACAAGTCCCTTGCACCTTCCTGAAGGGAAGTTTGCAGATTTTCTTGGTAGCTACAGAAGATTTTGGCCACCGAAATTTGGATACGGTAACAATAGTTTTATAGAATCTCCTGGCATTTCATATAAAGTCAACACAAGGAAGCATAACATTTCTGCTTTGCAACTGAAGCTAAAACTAGACCTTGTACCTGCAGCAGTGGCATTTGGGTGGTGAGGGTCAGCATAGATGAATCCCTTAGTGGGATCAGAATGTTAATTGCTACATGCTCAAATTATTTGCTTTCAGCTACTTTAAATACATCATCCATCAAAGATAAATTACAGTATTTAAATTGCCTTCTGTCGGTCGTTTTGCAAAGCAAAGAACAGCCTTTCAGTAGTTAGTTACAAAATAAATATGCAGGATGTAGAAATACTCCTTACTTGCCGTTCTTGATTTTCTGCATAATTCAAAAGCAAGGTAACTGCTTAAACTGTATATTAAAAAAAACTACAACAATATAGCACCTCATTCTGTAATTATTTAGTTAAGTATCTGTAGGGTAACTTCGTTCCGTGACATTCCAGTCCATAAGGAATCAACATAATTCGCCTGCTTTCTGCAGTGGTTCCTTTTGTACATTATAGCTCAAGGTAAACGTGAAGGCAAAATCAGTAGCCAGGCATCCTATGCTTAAGGCAATAAAACATACATTTGGCACAGAGAAGAACCCAGGCGCGGGAGTTTTCCTTCTGAGATGAAACAATACTGCAGAGTTTTTTCACGCTATTCTTTTATGCCATGTGACTTATCACACAAATTACATTTATTTTAGCACTGAAGTCAAAATGAACCGAAAAATATCCTGACGCAATTCTGAGTTCAGTCTGTGGCTGTTTGACAGTCTCTTTCAAAATATTTGAGATACTTACATTACCATATACATAACATTTAATATAATAACAAATAAATAATAAGAGACTGCGTTTACATCCGAAGAGAGATTACATACTTCACAAAGATGACTAAAGGAATAACTTTGCACATTTTGAAGCTTCCTTCAAAAGTGCTCATATTCTGTCTGAACATCTACCTGAAATGACCGCATTTTAACAAAGTTTTCAGTAGCCAGCAACTCCGTTGCTCCTAACAGATCATTGAGATGCGCAGCTCTCTGGAAAGTCCGACAGTTGGAAGTCACGTACTTCAAGTGTTTATAAGCAGTTATACGTGAATTAAAACTCCTTCCTCTCCCAGGAAGGCCCCCTGAACAAAGTGGGGCTGCTCCCAGCCCCAAACCTTGTGCCTGGACAGTCAGAGCCGAGCACGGGAACACAACGCAAGGCACAGCGGGGAGACACCCCAGGCCCCTTTCTAGAAACACAAACATATCTAACCCTACACAGAGGAAAGGCCTCCATTGGCTCAGGAGCACTATTCACAGTACTTTCCAACTACTTCAATATCAGTAATTTAAAAAGAGGAAAAGAAAAAAGGAGGTACTGTTTTTCTTTTATACATACATTCTTTCATGTTATGCTAAAGTGCCTTATTGTTCTCAACCTAAGTATCAGTTGTTTTAGCTCATTTCAACTAACTCAGCTTATTTTGCTAATATAAGTGTCTACTAGGTGGTTTTATAAAGTCACGAATGCATCATAAAAACAAATATTTTGTGCACTTCAAACATGAAAAATTTGAATGCTATTTCCACTATAGTCCAAAGAATAAATGACAAAAGACAGATGTTAGATAGGACTTATACAATATAACTGCTAGCTTACAGAACTTCACTGCTGTTGAAAGGCAAACTACAGGTGCTTACATCTTGGAGACAGAAGCCTAGCTTCACTATTTTTTGTATCATACCACCCAATCTCATTCTTTGAAATTTCACAGGGAAGGAACGCAAAGAGGCCAGCAGAACTCTCACTGAGCTCTCTCTTATTGACCCCAACGTACGCTCACACTTTATCATGCAGGAAAGGGGTGACATAGTCATTGAAGCTAAAACAACGACTAGGCTGCCATTTTACTTATAACCATAAACATGTACTATTGGTGTCCAGGCACAAGTAGCACCATAAAAGCCATAGCTGAGGGCTACCACACAGAGCAAAGAGATGGGACATCTGCTTCCCACAGACTTCCCCAAAGCTTGGAGTACATCATCTCGCAACTAGCTCTTTTCCTTTTGAAAAGCCCTGGCTTCTAGAGGGAAAGCAAGAAGAAAAACCTTATTTCATCTCAGCCAGTGTGCTCTTCCCAGGAAAACTCCTTCTTGGCCCTCTTCTACTGAAGGCTGAGCTTATACTATGCTGCTTAAATCCTTCAGGTGAGAGCAAGCAGGTGAAACTGATGCTAGCAGATACTCCACACATGGCCAACATAACCAATACCCAAATGAATTCAAACTTTAAAATGCTTCTGCAAGCCCCAGTGAGAAAAATCACAGTATGCTGAAGGTCTCTGTCAAGGTTTTCTCTTCAAAATGTGTAGCTCAGAGGGGAATTTCAGACAGTCATAGCTAAGTTATAAGCTATTAAGGCTTACAAAACACTAAGGACAAGAACAGACCAAGCTGATCTCCCACTGGTAGTATTTCTTTCTTCAAATTACACACTTCTTTTTTTAAGAAACAAACACTATGAATAAATTAAAATAATAAGGTTTTTCACACAAACAACTGTTATTGATGTTATAGGAGATATATTATAGAAAAGGTTACATTCAAAGGCCAATCCACAAGTAAGCAGGAACATGTGATGAAAAATGACGAAAAAGAAAGAAAAGATAGACATTTTGGGGATTGTTCTGTACCAGTTTGTACTTGTGCAAGTTCATCTAGTCTCAACCATAGTGGAAGCAACATCCAGAAGACCTGTGCTCACACTGCTGGATTGCTCCCACATCTAATGAATCACGTTTCTTTGCATCCCTGCCTACACTTGTCTTGCAAATGTGTCTGTTTGTGTGGATGATGGTATTTTTCTTCAGTTACTTGCTTCCACAACAGTATTTGGACTCTTGCTTCAGTTAGCTTAACTGCCCAGTGCCTTAATTTCACTGTCTAAACCTACATATGAAAACTCAACATGAACAGTCCAGGAGAAATAAGGAACATCTGATGACAAAAACATGGAATGCTGGGGGTAAGGCCAAATTCGTACATTTACTCACTATCCTAACAAATAATGATCTCTGCTAACACTTATTACAATTTTCACCTGCAAAAACTAAAGAATACTGTGTCCTTTCCATTAGGGGAGAGGGAGACTCAATTCTCTCTACAATAAAAGTCATCTAGGATCTGTACTTTCTGGTTCTGGAGTCCAACAGAGCATTTCCAAAATCAAGAAGCAACAGGTAGAACAAGATTGCTGTATGGGAAGGATAGTGACTACAAGACTGCACACTGTTAGTAAAAAATTTCTTCTGCTATAGAATTGCCATTAAATAAGTTTCTTTAGCCATGCTGTTGGTACAAAGGATATAATTTTCACTTTCAAAACCTATCATTTCAAAGTAAGTAATAAAATCCCAGCATAGCTTTATGCTATCTGGTAGATTTTGCTTTTACCATGTTAACTTTGATGCATATTTTCTTTGGAATTATAGTCTTTTAAACAAAAAAGATCAGATGTGAAGACAAACGTCAAAAACCCAACTTCCAGAAGCAGCATACCTCATATAATATGCCATTTTAACAACAAAACTAAGGCAATTATTAGTGTTTTGGAGAGAAGGCACACGAAAATTGTTACTTTACAGAAAGCCTCAACAAGGTTTTATAGTAAGCACTGCTTTTATTGTATTTTCATATAATGAACGCTTAAAATAGCTTCCAGAAAACATTCGGCAGATATTTATTTCCCAACAATAGATAACTCTAACAAAGAACACAAAAAACACTCATTCTCTTTCTGTGTGTTTTAGCTTCATCAGTATGACCAAATGATAAGAACGAATTGACTTCTCTATAAAGGCAAAGCAGCATATTCTTTCAGGATGTTAGAAATGAATGCATGAAAAGGAGGAAAAAGTTATTAGAAAAATAAATGAAAACAGAATGAACTTGAATAAACTGGATCGATATATTAATGTAAAGTATTTATACATTCCTACTTAAATCTGCATGATACTAAATGTTCACTTTCAACAAATCATACCACATTATTTGCATTTAAAGTTCTTATGGATGAACTTCGTAAGCACCCCTGAATAACTCAAGCATTTGCAAAGTCCTGCTTTATCATATTAACTCTTTCCAGTCATATGAAATAAAACATCAATTTGTTTTTTTCCACTGTTAGTAAACAGTTTTTTTCCTGTAATCTGGGAAAAACGGTGCTGTCTGTATTAGAAGTTGATTACCAGTAGCCAATGGATTTCAGAAAGATACAGACAACTGTTAATGGTTTAACAGCTGCATCAGAAGAAAGCATGAAAAACGGCATCAGGGTAAACCAGTCTATCCACGTTTGAAGTTATGTCAAGAAAACCATTCGTAATATACTCTAATAGCATATTCAACAGTAGGCCAATAAGACTAGTTTCCTAGGTCTTCTTCACCATATTTAACATACTTCAATATGAGAAAGGCCTGCTAAGTTTTTAATATTGACTTGCCTATTAAGTCACTTAAATTACTGTATGGCTATCTTCAGCACTCCCAAATTTCATTAATCCCCTGAAGTGAGAAATGATGACCAAAACAATGAAGGTAGCAGTTTTTAATTTAACTACGCATGGCAGAAAAGCACCATCTTTTACAATGATGAATCTAAAAGTAAATACAGTCTCCACATTTAATAACACTGAATATCAACAAAGGGAACTAAGCTGCAAGCTTGCAAGTTCTAAGTCCTTCTATCATAAGATGATGGTGTAATTCCTCATATCGTGAAATAATGTCACAACTCTCTGCTAGTTTACATGATTGAAACCAGAAAAACACAGCTAAGTATTTTCTTTAGTTTAAATTCTGCCTGAGAGTGCTTTGCTTCAGCCTGTCGCAGCACCCGTCAGAAGGCCGGTGCCTGAAGCTATGACACATCTGACACTCAAAGGTCCTCACAGCAAGAGCCTTCCAGCTAGCAATGGCTGCGGGCTCTGCATTTTCTCAACCGAGAGCACTCTTCTTCACCATAACAGTCTTCCCTACCACAAATTCTTTCACTGGAAGTTCAAGCTTTATCTACACAAAATCCACCCTACTATACTCATTAATGAGTTAAAGCATTGATTTTGTATGAGCCATTTTTATTCCTTTTCCTCACACTCTCTGTATAGAAACCTTTGGTAACTATGTACACCAGAATATTTACAATAATCAAAGAACTAAGAATGCTAGTAGGAAAAGTTTTTTCCAGGAACATTTAACAGCAGACACTTTGAAAATGGATAGTGCAATTGTAGCACAATAGATGGTCACCAGGAGAAAGTGAAGTTTTTCCCTGCAGGGGAGCCCAGGAACAGAGGCAGTACTACAGCACTCAAAGGGAAGCACTGAACAAGGGAGATTATTCCACAGCCAAATCATAAGCTAACGTACACGTACACTGACAATTCATTATAATTCCAAAGAATAAACACAGTTATAAAAAAAATCACTGTCAGCTTTTAGATAATTCACTAACAGGAAATAGGATTACTTTGACAGGTAATTTATTCAGAATAAATGTATCATTGAGTTTACTCCTGATGGTGATCTATCAGAGATTCAATTTCACTACTCAAAATAGACTTGGGTAAATAATGGACGCTGATGTTTCAATGAAAAAGATCAGATCAATCAAGAATATTTTGTTAAGCCTAAAATGAAATATTATTTTAATTCAAAAATTATTTGCCACTGTAGCCTTTTTCTAAGGTTAACTTAAAAACTGTATCACTACTTTGAAATCTCAGTCTCATTCGCAAAATTTAAAACAGATCTCTAACTTAAAAAAATGACTCATGTCACTAGCTGACACTTCTTGAAAGAGCTTCTTAAGATTAACTGGAATGTGCAAATAGAAAATAAATTCACAATGATGAGGCAGGTTTAGAGGACTGCATTTTCTCACTCCTTTCCATGCCCACCTCCACTCCCCAACTGGCAGAATCAGAATCACAGAGGTGCTGGTGGACAGGGTCCCTTGGAAGACATCATGCCCTACCTCCAGCTTGGGACTATCACCAACTCCATCGCCAACAAGCACAGAGATTTTACAACCTGAGCGACCCGTTCCAGAGCTCCACTGCCTGTCTAGTGAAAAAGTTTTCCTAATGCTCATTTTGAACAGAAGAGTAAAAGGCTTCATGTAGAAATTATTTTGAAACACTTACAATGATGAGTTATATTTTATAGATGCTTTAAAATACTTGACAGAATGTCAGAAAACATTCAATTCCAGCTATAAAATTATTTCAGGTAGTTTAAGGAGCCTAGAGAAGCATCTTTCTTTTTAAAATTGTGTTCTGCTTTAGGATTAATTTCACAAGAATCTACATAATTTCTACAGACTCCCTTATCGTTCATCTTTTAACCTTATAAAGAAGCGTAAAAGAACATATCTTATTTTTGCACACTGTAATGGCAGTGACCACAAACAACAAACAGAACAGGCAGTTCTGCAGCTCATGCCTTCTGTGCTCTCCTTTCCTTCTGGTAAGGTACAGCCAAGTCTGGGAACACAAAGCAGGACACAACAAACTGATGATACCTTCATTTAGTGACTCTCACCCCTTGACGTTATTTCTGTCAGTGACGAATAACTAATTTTTTGAAGAAAAACCCTGTTTTTAATTACAAAAACACAATAGCTTTTCTGTGCTCAAGGATAAGCTAGCTGAGACAGCAACAACATATTCATTTTATTTCTCCTTCCATATTCATGTGCACTACGCAAACCAATCTTCTCCAAGATTTTCAATTTACCAATGTATACACCACTCCAACATAAATGCTCTTCTCTCTCATGAAGCACATACTGAAAATTCAGTTCCTCTGAGTTCCTCAATACTCCTAGGTATTGAAATACATCCCCTAGCGTAATACCCCTCTCGGGGAGTTCTCTACTAGCACACTCCAAATTCAATAAAGTTTCTTTTTCAGGAGAAATCCTTCCTTGTCTCTAATCAGAGAATTAAGAAACAAATAAAAAACACATGCTGAGCTATACAATAAAAAGTTTTTATTTCTGTTCTATATCCAAACTCCACGGGTTTTTGAACGGGTTCCAAATTTGCTTAAATGAATTCTCCAGTCCCCAATGCTTTAAAATAATAACTTTTAAAAAACTTTTACTGTGCTAATGCTTGTTTCCATGGAAACAAGACTCAAAGCAAGAGCTGCTGTTAAAGGAATTAGAATTCTCTCCCACAAATGAAAGACTTAAAAATAATAATACATTAATATAACTATTGTCAGAATATATATTTTCTCATTTTGCAAAAACAGAGCATGATCTTACATCCACTGGAGTTAATGGGACTATAACTTCTGATTACAATAGAATAAGCCTAAATAGCTGAGAATGTATTATTGAGTTAAAAAACCTGATCAAAAGCCTATTCAGTCAAATAGATAATTTTCTAATGAATTTTTAAATTAACTTTAGCAGGTGACTGTCAGATGAGGCCATTTCTAGAAATATTACAAAAAGAATTATGAGTTAAAAATGTAAAACAATAGCTCCTCAGGATTCTTACTATTTGTATAATTTATTTCTATTACACTTCTTCATTTTTTTGAGAATGAATTACTTCATTAAAACCTTATCCAAACCTTTTCCAGTTAGTCAAATATATTTCTAAACTCCAGCCAGCCAGTAACTGATTCCACGGACATCACCCAGGTATGAACCTAAACTTCTACAGAATTAAGATCCTACATATTTTACAGCAGTTAAGGAGTATTCTTCCTCACAGAATTTAAGTCTACCTCTCTGCACAACTAATACTCATTTAATACTTCATTGAAAAAAAAAAAATCTGGAAATCAGAATTAACCTCACCCAAAATTCTAACTTCTTCAGTCAAAATCCTGGAGAGAGAGTCTATCCCGGATCCACTGGTAGGGTGCAAAAAATGCAAAGACTCCTACTGAGATTAACACAGTGTCACTCAAATATTTTCGTATGACCAGAATTTTGAGGTCCAGCACTAACCACTTCATTCAAGGGATGTGCTTCTGCTATAGTGCATTAATGCACATAAAGCCTTAATAGCTCAGGTTTACATTAAGCTTGGGGATTTCCAGTCTGCCATCTATCGTGCCATGCAAGAGGCCCAAGAAATCAGTATCAATCGCTGTGATAGCAGCAGCCATAACTATTTGGCAGAAGTAGTTGCTGTTAAGTTTTTGAAGAAATCATGGCAAACGAACAGCTGCAGATTTTCAGCATTCTTCCTTTCTTACCTCTCAGGTGCTGAAACACAGCTCATGTAATTGTCCTACGCAAGTTTTCTACACACTTTTTTCTAGAGCTGCCTAAAATTGCACCTTCTGTGATGAAAACAAAATATTTGCATCCTCAAAAGTTAATACTTTACCTTCCCTGCAGTTCTCAAACAACTCTCTCTCATATTTCTGCACATTCATTTAGCCTGCTCAAACACCTTGAGTTATCCTGAAGTCCCTTTCTCCTCCTGACTAACCTGAATAATATTGTCTTTGTAGATTTTGCTACACAAATATCGACTCTATTTTTCAGAATAAGGACAAACGTATTAGCATCAATTCAAGCAGAAACCCATTAAACAACTGATACCAGTCTTAACACAGACTGTGATTCCTAATTAGTTCAAAGTCATGTCTGGGCAACATACTGTATCTGACACACAAAGAAAAAAAGATTGCATCCTTCTGCAAAGGTAAAGTCTCCTTATAAAGCTTAAAATATGCAAAAAAATCCTAATTTTTATGATAAACCCAACCCTCATAGATAAATATTTGCAGAAAACCTTGTTGTTGGACTCCACAAGCTTGTGGGTATTTTCAGTGAGGTATTCTTAGGCACTATTTTGACCAATCTGCTACTAATGCATCTTGACTCCATATACTTTGATGACCTCTGTAAGAACTGACTGCCAGTACATTACATTTTCTAAGTGAACAAAGTCGGTTTTTACTAATAGGCTAGCCCACTCATTTCTAAATTCCTTTAAAATCTTGAAAGAGGTTTCGAATCTTTCAATTTGCAACTTTTACATTTACCAATTTTTATCACCTTAGTTTTTTCTCTATTTTTAGAAAACCATCTGCATGAAAAAGGTTTCATTCCCATAAGAAAGAATTCCACAATGCACAGTGATTCAAAGGAAACAGTTAACTTAGCAGCAGTCTACCTACCTTCCTCATTTTCTCCATCTGGTTGACCAAAGGAGCCATCAATCCTTTTGAAATATCTCGACAGTGGGGAAGTATTTTTATTTATTTTATTTTTTTTAAAAGATTGCTGTATACCTGGAACTATCCAGGCTAAGAGTTTAACTCTTGTAATTTCCATTCTACATATTTTCTGCTCTAATTTACACTTAAAAAAAAAATCACTGCAGCTGAATTTAAAACACTGAAATATTTCTGTTTGCCTCAAGTAATTCAACTTGGCCTTGTGAGATTAAAACATTTATCAAGAATCCAAGGATTTTACTTCTTTTCACTTTGATGTCAGGATATATATATATATATATATATATATATATATATATATATCCTAACAGTAAAGTCTTCGTTGTTTGAAATTCCTAAAGGTTAGTTTAACTGCGTTAGATTTTGGCACTTCTCTTCTCATTAGAGGCTATGAAATTCTCTGGATATAGTATAGCTATTTCAAGTGTCTGATCCAATTTGTTCTGTCTGTAAAGTTTATTGTCAGGTATGGCAGAACTGCATTGATTTTTGCCAAGCTCCTACTGTGTTTCAGCAACACTCATTCTAGCAAGGCTCGCTCTCTGCCTGGATATTCCTTCTCACCGATTTCTGCTTCTAAGTAGTGCTAATCAAAAACAGTAATCATCTCCTAAATTACATGTAGATGATAATATATTTTCTCAGAGAGTACTTCTGACTGTTGCCCTTAACTTGTAATTATAGTTGGAGGACATTTCGGCTTGAACTAGGAAAAGGCTTGAAATAAAGTTGCCTTGATAAAAAAGACCACGCATATAGAAATGTTAAAGCTTTGTCATCTAGTGCAAGGTCCATCAGCTTATTCCAGTTGGTTTAATAGTGGATATAAACTTAACACTGACTTTCCTATGTGTCTTTGCAGGAAAAGAGCGTAGCCATACTTTGCATGGGAAAGAGTGCAGTGAAAAGGAAATTCGGTACTGAACATGTGTTGTCAGAATGTGGGTTTTATTCTTCTTAATGTAATATGTGAATAAAATATTCCGACAGTTTAAATTGCGCAGCGTATCAGTTTCACTGGTGTACTTGTGCTTCTGTTTCATGTAGCAGGTATACATGACTGGAGAAAATACGAATGATCTTCTCTTCCTAGGCCAATTATACTGCCATTCTACCTAGCATTCTACCTAGAAAGCTGAAGCTGCATTTTGTTTTATTTAGTCATGAGTGTATTCTGTAACTCTGTTTTGCTTTTATGTCAGCAGTATTCAAATGAACAAAGCTGGGTCATACAATTATCATTAGGGACTTAAGGCAACACATATATTAGCTTTGGATTCCCCTTCACTTTGTTATCTGTCTGCATCTTATTTTGTTGTTAACCACAGACCTCCTCAATAACATGATCGGTTTTGACTATATGTTCCTTTACTTCTGCTTCTGTTGATGTATTTTATGTAAAAGAAACTAAGTCACAATCTATTGTCTTCAAAGGTTAAGTTTTTATCTCGTGGAAAGGAGTCTTAACTCCTCTACTGAATTTTTAAACTATTCTCCTTGCACTCGCAGTTTACAGCCCGAGTTTTAAAAGGCACCATTAGTAGAAGCTTGTTATTTTAAAATATTATTTAAACAGTATCTTAGTCTTGACTACTCATTAAGTTGCTGCATTTCACCAGCAGCTCCTCTGGGCGACAAGGGGCAGTGCGGTAACACGGCATTAGTACAGATGCCCCTTGATGTCTTTGGCACCTCTGATGCCCCAAAATGCGTGACCTGCTGGTGACTGTCAAGACCATAGAAGCAGTGGGACATCTCCTCTGTCTACTCCAGAGGCGAAGCAGCCACAAGTTCCCAGTTAAGTTGAAAACACCTTGTGCAAACTCAGAGATCAAGTTAACCTTTTACCTTCTACAGCAGAGGATTCTCATTCTAGGATCTCTCATGGCACTAATTAGAAGAGATACAGCCAGCCTGTGAGCTTCTGCATGCTAAGACATTTGTCCAGCAGCAAAAGCACTCTGGGTTCCTGGACATCCATCTCTCTTGTGTTTGGCAGTAAACAACCTGAATTTTCAACACTTCCCAAGTACCAGAACAATTGCCACCAATGGCTAGGAGACAACTTTAAAAATCCTAAACTCTAATTTTAGCCCTCTATTAGAAGAACTTTGCCACAATATATTTATATTTCCATATTGTCTTTGCCTTCTAGGACACACAAAAGCAGAAAAAAGCTGGCTGGAATAGCACCTTCTTTTTTCCGTCTCTGATATTATTGATTCCCTCATTTATATTGTTCTTTTACTCCTAATGGCTTTACAATTACACCATAGACACATTCCATATATGCAATTCAAATCCTACTTCCCACATATGACCAGTTCAGTGATTTTAATTTCATCCTTATTTCATATCTTTATTTCACTGAGATTGACTGTTGTTTCCTACCTATCCATTCATATGTTTAATCCAAACACCATCCATTCCTCTTTGTTCACATCACAGTTCTTTACCTTTATTTATGTTCATAAGCCTAATCCTGTCTTTGCCTGAAAAAAACATTTTCTGCCCTTCCCAAAGCTTTCCTACGTTCCAGTCCTGAATACTTCAGTACATCATACCTCATGCTCACCTCAAACGCAGATCCCATAAAATGAAGGAATCAGCAGTGACACCATGCACCTTTCTGATTTTTTATAGCTAAGCGTATTATCAAGTAGGTATGCTTTCAAAGCCCTCGCTGATTTTGTTAACCACGGAGACCAGCAGCAAGACCAACTTAAACGAAAGTAAGCCAGACAGCAGTTTGAATTTTCATTTTAGCAGACTGTTAAGTGTAATGCATCTTGGATAAAAATACTAACTTCAGGTTAGGGACAAGCTAGGGTCATTGTTTTTGTGAAAGATAAAAATATACATTCAGTAAGAATATTATTTTTCCACCATAATTTAAATAACCATAATGGGAGCACGATTACAGTATTTCATCTTAATATTTCTTTTTTTCCCTGTCTCCTTAGATATATCCCATAGAATAAGAACATCTTAGATAACTGCGCAAAAAAAGGACAGTGAAATACAGATTATAACTTTTATTACTTTTGTAAGACCCACATTCATGGACAAATGCTGTATGTTTGCCTACAAATACACAGAGCAGCAATAGTGAATTTATGCAAGCAACATGTTTTAAGACTGCCAGCAATGAAGCATCATTCAAATTGCACTGTATTTCACGAATAAGCCTGTAATGTTACACTATGATGAATCTATTTGACATTCAGTGGTGTGATGCAGTGCATAGTAATTATAATTAAGTGCATGGTGGGGGCCCTTACAGCTTATTATATGCATATGGAATACACACCAATGTCTTCAGGATGGACATTTAGATCAAGGTAGGAGGAGACAGACAGAAACAGACTCAAGGAATGTGAGAAAGTCCTCATCTCAAAGTCTAATGGTATTCCGAGAATCTATATATTCAATATACACACACACACACGCACACCATGTTAAAACAGTGGAGAGATCATCTTGAATTAGAATCAAAGCTTTTCTCTCTTTTTAAAAATGTATACAACACGTTACACTTGTTTTCTGGCAGACAGCTGCAGGGAATCTTTTTTCTATAAAAGAAACTGCATCTATTGTCAATACCATTTTAAACCATTTTTAATGGATTTAAGGAAAAAAACGAAAGATCCCTGTACAAAAGTTCCCTTTCCTTCCTAGCTCAGGGGACTGACTTGTTCTTCAAATTAATTAGAAGGATTATACAAAATACAGCTGGTCTCAGGAATGTCCGACCTGCACCATGCTGTTTGATTTTCCATTTCTTAGCTTTTTGAGACCCAGATTCTTTTTGGTTTGTTTGCACAATGGAGAGATTAATTTGAAGAATAGGAAAGAGATATTCATTGGTTTTAACAATGCTGTTCATTAATACGTTGAAGACCTGATCTGAAGATATTATTTGCATTCCCTCCAGACTTTGAGTCATCATGGTATTTTCTTCCCCTCTTGCAACTCCATAGTGCACAGCACAGCCTCAAATTATGTGTTGGACAAACACAACAAAGAAATAAAGAAGGGGTCAATAGAAGCTGAGAGCTACAAACACATTACAGGCAATATACAACACCAGCAGTTGAATATTGACCTCAGGGCGGTAACTCTATTTTGGCATGCCATGCTACAGCACATGAACACATAGTCATCTTTACAACACAGAGCGGAATTTAAGAGACTCACATAATTGCCTGCGAGAAGGTACAGGAGCACTTCCAAATGCTGTGCCCTGTAAATAAAACACATTTTTTTTTTTTTTGGAGCAAAGGATGTCAGATTAACAACAGCAGCAAATGAAAAAAATGACAAGACATGAAGAAAATGAAGGCAGTGAAACAAAATAGAGACTGTTTAGATAGAGGAGCTTGTTATTACTGAAGAACTATAGTTCCTATTTTCAGATAAACATAAATTATAGTATAGAAAGTTTTTATGAGTAATCCACCCATCAGCAGACACAATGAGCCAGAAAGAGAGAAAGAGAGAGAGAAGACAGAGAGAAAAAAGTATCAGCATAAGACAGGCATGCTCACACTTGTCAGAAATTAGATTTGATGGAAGGACAACGTACAGAGTATATATTGAAATGGATTCCTTTACAAAAATAAAAAGGCTCCATTATAGCAGTGTCTTAGCTGATACTGTCACTGTTTGAAGGTAAATTTCAAACAGGCAGGAGAGCTAGCACAGCAATAGTTTGGTCCCTGTCACTCCCTCCTCATCTTCTCTCCGTGATTCTTTCACAAGTACTCACTGGGGCAGTTTGATGACAGCTGATAGGAAGCCGCTTTCGCAAGTCCCTGATCAATAGAGGCAGCTTGCTCTTTCAGTAGATAGAGCGCTACATCTTTTCTTATTATGCCAGTAATTGCCACGTAGCTCTGAAATACCAACTATGCACATAAAGAAAATATGAATCAAATGCCAAGCGAGCTATACAGGTTGGGATCTACTGACAAGCCTCGTCCACAAACCCCCAACCCTGTGCCTCCCTAAAGACAAACCCATAACAGAAAGCTTGAGGAAGAGAAGGATTAGAAAAAGAGCAGTATTAAAACAAAGAGCAGTATTAAAACAAACCAGGTCATCTCATTCTGAAACTAGATAATGCATTATAGCTTGCCTCTGACATGGGGTCCAAGGCTCTGCTCGCCTTTCTGGCATAACGGGGTACTGATCATTTGGACTGAGTAGTCAACAGTGACTAAATATGGTGATAACTACATTGTATTTATTGCCTACAGAAAAACCAAAAACCTGAATCATATAAGCCTCAAGCGGAGCTTCACTTCCTTCTGCTATGCAGGACTTTGAATTAAAGACTGGGAACTGATTTACCAGGCACTTAAATACTGCTACGCTCTTGTTTTCTGTATTTTTCAGGTCTTTTAAAATTCTTTCACTTTTACTGGGCAAGGGCGAAGGACAGACATGCGTATCTGGCAAGCACCACAGACAAACCATCTCTACACCACTCCTCCCCATCTGGCTTTATTCAGTGAAAACCAGCATCACCTTGATGACCGGTTACTTTGGCCGCTGCAGCTGCGTGGCTGAGACTGCAGCTCGCCGCGTGGGGGCCGCGGGCAACGCCAAGCACCGCCACGGAAGCCGTTTGTCTCACTGTGCCCAAAGCTTGTCAAGCCATGACCAGCTCCTTCCCACAGCTCTCAGGAGAGGTTACCCTAGTCACAAGTAGCCACTGGAGCAGGCTGGGGTTAACTCATGTAGGCGCGGCGAGACCCTTCTGACTTCGGAGGCCACCGACTCCGCTGTCGCGCAGAGGCCTTCAGCTCTCCTGCGGCCCAGCGCACGGGGGCAGGCAGGCGGTGTGCCTGGAGCCCGTCCCCGCAGCGCAGGCGGCGTGCCGCAAACGCGCCAGCCCACTGCCTCCCCGCCTATCTGGGGAGTCATTGCAGCACTGTCAAAGCCCAGCTTTATCTCGCTGTAACCACAAAAAGCTACTGAAGGACAAGTACGTAGGCCCCTGTTGAGGTACCAAATCTAATTGTACGTTTGGCACTTACCTCGTTCTTCCAGAAATTACTAAGGCTTTATGAACAATTTCCAGTGCTCCTAGAAGTGTTTTCTAATCAAAATACAGTTATTGCAAATACTAAGAGTACACGCATTCATCTACAGACACATGCTTAAAGGCAGATTTCTAGTAAAGCTGCAGTACACAAGCTCAGAGCAGCTATCCAGAAGAATGCTCCCTGACATGAGTTAAACCGGGCACACTAAGACTCCCGATTTCTTCCTAGGAACTGCAATAGCCATGGCATACATTCGCAGAGAGCTCTACAACTTGATTTTTACTCCCCTAAAGATAACATTTTTTAATTCATTTAAAGATGCTGGAATGATCTGTGGAAAAAATACACAGAAATGAAAAACACTAGGTAAATTGATCTGACACTAGTTAACTGACCGCCTGCTAATTTACCAAAAGTACTTTTTTCCACAATTTTCTACGATTTTTCCCTGATGAACTGAAAAGAAAACATTTAAATAACCTCAATATATACAATTCCTTCAACCAAAGGATTGGGAATTTCATTAATATTATTAGTTACCATTATCACTATTGAAACCAGCTAAGTAATATACTTCTAATAACCCCCAGCTAAGTAATATACTTCTAATGACCTAACACTCCTTTGAAAGGCAAAACGTGAATGAATTTGACTGCATTACTTTTTCATGTTTCTGAGTAAATGACCTTTTTAGGGGAAAGGATAGGTATACCTCGTTAAACCAGAGCCTCCTTTCCTTTTCTCCCTTCCTCCTCCAGAAATAAATGCTACTCCCTTCAGCAACATCTGGCACCATGATAACGGGCGTTCTCAAAAGTAAGCAAAGACAAGTTCAGACAGTCTCCATGGAAAACTCAGGCTCTGTCGAAACTCTTATTGGTGACATTTCTCTTTCTGAGTCAATACTGCACTAATGCCTCATCATTCTCCAGAAGATACTGTACATCAGGGTGTGTCACATCTCTGACAAAATCTGGTAGCCAAGCCTCAGCCACTTCTGATTAAAGACCAATCCCATGACACATATTAATAAATAAAAATAACGAGCCTGGAGTGTGGGCAAAGACTGTCAACAGGATATTCATATTCTTCTTACTTAATAAACTCCTACAGTTTTAATCACATATAGCTTTTTCTCTTGCCTTTTCTTTTTTTTGTTTTGTTTTCTCTCTGAGTTTGGTTAACACTTTTTCATTCTTCTCTCTGTGTATGGTAAGACTTCTTCATCCTACAGGCAGAGAGACCTCCTTGGTAACTCATGTGCTAAATACTGTATTAAGTTTTTCAAGTGCCCTGTGATTCCTAGAAATGTAGAAGCTTATATAAGCAGACACTTTTATATTAATAATGCAGAGGCACATAAGCACCGCAGATGAACTGGGTTGACTTGTTGTTACTATGTCAATGTTTTATAAAGTTAGCACACTCCCCAAATGCTTCTAAAGCACTAAATCTTCCCTAACTTTTTCCTGCATAATTTTAATCCAGGGAGATTACTTACACGTCCCTTAAATAATTGCTCCTAGGATACAGTAAAGTTCAAATTTTGGTTGTGCATGGCATCATTTTTTAATATTCCAGTACTGTAGTACAGTTGCATTAGGCATTAAGTATTAACCAACACCTAACACCTTAACACCTTAACTATGTGTTAAGCATTTACATGCATATTAAATGCATGCAACTCATTTTCACTTTAAATGTTTTAAAGCTGTTTTAGAGGATAAATAAAACATGTTAATAATAGTATCTTCTGAACATCCATTATGCAAACGCACGGAAGAGAGGTGCGGTTTCACAGCCTCAGGAGCACCATGCACACATTTCTTGTTTGTTTTGGTTGATAACTGGCTACGTCCACTCAAGGTCACTTAATATTTTACATTAAAATCTAAACCCAGCCAGTCTGTACTGTCACTGACAAGAAGGAGGAAAAAGGTTTTCATGACAATTATATTCCTTACCTTTCCTAATCACTTAAATTAGTTCTAAAGACCTTTTTGTCTTAACATACATAAAATGAGTCTGCCTCTAAATCATTTAACAAGGAATAGATTTTTTAGAATTATAGCCTTGATATTACAAAGTACGCTACGCTTCCAACAAATACCAATGCAGTTTAATGAGTGCAGCAAGCCACACTTCATCATCAGCCAATTAACATGCCACTGAACAGTAATTTGCTGTTTGTGATCAGAGACCTCCTGGAGAGGTTTAAAAATGGACAGCCCTCAGATTTCTCCTTTGAACAGGCACGTGAGGACAAAGCAGTCATTGATATGTGAAAAGTTCACCAGATCAGAAAGACTCAGTCAAGATCCAGGAGCCTCTCAGAGCAAAGCTGTTAGGATGCCCAATTTCTAACACATTGCTGACTCAGTGGAGTGATGCTGGAAACACAGCTTTTAGGATTGCTTTGCACATGAGCACAGTATGAAGGGGAAACGCTCCTGCTCAGGTCTTGACTCCTGCATTTTTATGTCCCTGTGGCACAAAAGGAGTATTAAGATTCGAATCTCGAGTGCTGGTCTGCTACCCTGGGAGGGCCAGAGCTCCTACTCCAGGACTCCCGTGCTAAACCGGCTCGCATGTTCTACAGGTAGGCACAAGACACGTTCAGACACTTCTTAGAATTCAAAAATGGTTTAAAATCTCTGTATAGTCATATTCAGTTATTTCATATTTACCAAAGCATCAGATGCTGAACTAATCGCTAATTAGCTAGTTACTCATGCTTATGATGGACCCCCAGTAGCTTCCCTAGAAAGTATGCTCCCTTTGAAAGCAGGGCAGAGAACAATTTTTCTACACTTCCCTGTGCCATGCAGTTCAACACTACAGCCTTTGTTCCTCTCAAGAAAAAGAGACTTTTTTTTTTTATTTTTTCTCCTTCCATATAAGATATCCTTGCAACAATCACTCATTGTTAATGCAGGAATGTTTGATTACCCAAGACATCCCTAAAGCGAATGTGGATTTTATGCACCAAACAAGCCGATACATTGTTGCTCTGTTTATATTTGTTCAGTCAGTCATTTGCAATTTCTTTTCATTTAGCTTTCAGAAATGCAATCAGAACATTACAAAACTTGGTTCTTCTTGAAAACACTATCAGTTTTTAATCTTTTTAAGGTGAGAGTACGACACAATTTCCATCAGAAGTCAGAGTAAGTACTTGCTGAAAGCTCCAATGAACTCACCAAGGGAATCTGGCATTAATTTCCCACAGTTATTTTATTTTGCACATCTACCAAAACCAGTTCCTGCCAATTTTTAAAGTAATGACCACAAACACAGCCTAACTAGCTGTGACTGTTTGTATTCTGGGACAACAGCAGCAAGAAAGTCTGAATGAAAAGGACTCATAATGCAAGTTATTCAATGAAGCAAAACATCCATGTATGTAGTAGATGGCTATTTGAATCCTTTCAGTAAAAATATGTTAGCAGTTGCATAAGTTGCCTACGCCTCCCTGAACTCCGAAGTTATGAGTTCACCTGCTAACAACTCTATTGTACATAGTGACTGAAGTCCTCTGGGTTCATCTTCAGCAACCTGGAAGTCCGAGTACTGCACTATCTGAAATGAGCTGAACTGAACACCGCCGGTGCAGCCCAACTACACTGTTGCTGTTCTCCTTTTGTGTCGCTTTCTATGAGGAATCTTCACAAAGATGTGTATTGACAACAGACCAATCAATGCCAGAAGAAAATGAGAGCTCACTACCCATCAAATGAATGGTTTTCCAATAAACGCCCTCTTTTTCCTTAGAGCACAAGCCTACCTATTACATAGTTAACAAAGTCACAAATAAAAAAACTTTGATCTTTATAGAGGGTACTCATGGTAGGTGACATTTTCCCTAAACAGAATTGTATAATACTTTGACCTAGAAAAAAAAATAAACGGCTGCTTTTCATCACAGAAATGAGACTGATACCTCAAAACATTTCAGAGCACTACTGAGAAGAAAAAGCACCATCTTAAATGACAAGCTGTACTGACGTCTTCATTATTACCACATAAGAAACGTTCAGCTGATGCAACATGGAAATTTTGGTAACTGATAACTGAGTAATTAGACAGACTCCGTTGATGAGCTGATAACTGAATTCCAATACGTTTTTTATTGCTTCATGAGCCATTGAGTTCTGAAGGACAATTATTTGTCAATACATGATGGCACAATATCCATTAATATATAAGATTGCTCAGTGATGGAAATTTGCTGGATCACTAACGCATTCTCCTGCAAGGGCAGAATATTTTTCCCTCATAAACAAAGCAAATACTAAACCAGAAAGCCACACACTGATCTGATAGCTTTCTCTTGTATCAAGTAGCACTTCACTGGTTGAGTATATTAATGAGATAATTCAGAGCAGTGTGCTGCTCAGCATGAATAAGTACAGTAAAGGCGGACTTGGATCTACCACTTCTGTAACACAATGTCACTGTTAAATTATTTTTTTTAATTTAATTTCAGTATTGTGACATTAGTATGTCTCCAGATACCACAGTGCCACTATACTCTAAAAATGCAGACCTTTCCCAGATTTTATGTCCTTTCTCCAAAGGTGCAGATTTGGTGGAAGATCCTTATTCATTAATACCTTCTTCGCCACAGGATTTTTCTGTGCACACTCAACTGTTCTGAGCACAAGCTTCTTCCAAAGCTGCTGCACAGTTGAGACCTATATTTAGCTCTCCAGTATGCCTTGATTACTATATCATGACCCATGGCCTCCTCGACATCAGTACTGTCTCCTCCAGCCACATTTAGAAAGCAGCTTGTAATAGCTGAATTGAACAATAGCCTTGTTCAATTCTTCACCTTGACATTATTGTTCCAACCATTTACCTACAATTACTACGTTTCTGAGATGCCTGCTGTCAGTCTCTTTATTTCAGACGATGGAAGTTCATCCATTGTATTTTTTAAGATTTCTACCATTGGGATAGAAGAACTTGTTCTTTGGTCACCTATTTTTGTGCGAATTGATCCAACAGGATTAGTTTGTTAGGACAGCTCTGCACTGTTCTCTACCTGAATTTCAGTAACTTAGTTACTATCTATTAGTAAGAATCTTTATGGTTTTTGTTTTTGTTTTTTAAAGAGGAAGTTACTTGGACTGGATGCTCTACAGCAGCTGCTAGCCTTCTTGTCTTTCATTTAAACAAATTCCCATTTTAAATTTTATGTGCTAGGATCACTTTTACTTATGCAGAGCTCATCCACCCTGTATAGATAAAATTAGACTTCAGGATCATTTTGACAGGTTGAAGAAATGATCAGTTGAATACAGAAAGGTGAAGAGATTGGTACTTTTGGATGAATAATCAGCTGCATAAGTACAAATGAAAAATGGTAGTCAAAATAGCAGTATTAAAGATGACAACCAAGGCATTAAAACAGAACATAAGCAGAACAGAAATTCTTATTCCTTTTAGAAAGATGGGATTATAAAATGCTAAAAAAAAATTACATTTCACAAGCAATTGTTTACATCTTAATCTCTTTTATAGCATCATCCAACTTTAATAACAGCCAACATTCAGTCTTTACAATCCCTCTGATGAAAAACTGCTTATCATTTGTGTCTTTTTCCTTTATTAGATTTCAGATTGCAATGTGTTTTGCCTTCAACAAAGAAACAAGAAAAAATATTTTGTTTCTACAGTAGGCAGAAATACCAATACGTGGCATGCACACAACTCCAAAATATTTAAAGCTATATGCTGTTGCAGATGATAGCACAGAGATCACATTTATTTTCATTTTTTCTTTAAAGCTATGCTAGGCATGAACAAAATTACTAATAGAAAATAGCCTCAAGAGCAAATGCAACCACATAGTCTATAGATATATTAATATAAATCTGTTCCTCTTCCAAATATCTTCCAAACTGAAGTTATAGCTCAATAAGGAAAGCCTATCCATCTCAAAGTTATCAGTAAATATTTCACTAGCAGTCTCTAGGCACATTTTCAGCTCCCAGAGAATTAACATTTACAAGCACTTCTCAGCAATCTGCTGCTTCCACATACAAGTGAAAGACCCTCACATGTACTTTCACACTACAGTCTGGATTGCAACCTCGTAAGGCCAAACTATACATATATCAATTCTAGATACAATGCCCACAGAAGTCAGCCTTTCTGCACACCTACAGTCTGTTATGTGATTAGCAATAGGATAACTGTTTTTAATGGAAAACCCAACTAATGTTACTGTAGAGCTAGCTTGCATTTGTTAACCAGATGTTTCCTTGGAAGCACCTCAGTAGCAACAATAACAATCTGCTCAAATTACTTAGGAACAAACATCTTATGGGTAACTTGTGAATTCCTGCATGTCTCAACATCTGCTGAAATACTGTTCTTCCTGTTTAAAGAAGTAGTTGCAAACCTAATAAAAACATGAAATAGAAAAACAGTACCTCACATTGCACACATCACATTCACACTCATAATGTTAGTGTAATTTCTTAATCACGATATGAGCTGTCCACCCAATTTTTTTTATGCTCTCAGGGTACTAATTTCCTTAAGAAAACTTGAAGTTAGCTATTCCTGCATTCAAGTTGGTACATGTTGTTTTAACACTGCTGCTTTGCTCATGTAAGTCTTTCCCGAACTTGGTCTTCCAGGCCTCTTAGACACTACTACCTATGACATCTTTCATTTGTAGTGTATTAGCTGTACTCACTTCCGTAACAGTGTTTCTATTTTAGAGCTGTGTGCTGGAAATCAACTTGGAGTGAAACTCCTGGCCAGTCTCAGTCCTAAGACAACTTCCACAACTCTTCTACTTCTGATCAGCCCTCTATTCCTGCCAAGAGTCTTCACTCTGCTGACAGTCTTATCTGGGCAGATACCATGTATTTAGGTCCTTCTACTTGCACTAATTTTTCTATATTTAGTGATATTGGCAATCTTTTTTCTGTGAATTGCCATTTTTTATCTGCTTGTACCTGTCACATAACTATGTTAAGCAGTTCTGCAAAGCAATGTTCAATCTTTTCTTGCACACATTAAAGATCCCATTAAAAACAAAGAAAAGAATTAACTGCATTATATAGCATGACAGTTTAGCTTATATTTTAAGGAGGACAGCCGGAAAGCTACTACGCAATAAACTGTCGCATACATTAGATAGCGTGCTGTGAATGAATTAAAGAAAAAGGTGGGGCACACACCCTACTATGAGCTTACCAGCAAGCACATAATTTCTGGTACAGAATGCATAAAGATATGTGAATAGAATGGGTGAATCTCAGGCCCTACAAAAGTTTGTTTAGTGTTTGCAAAATACTTTTTGCCAATACTACATTTAAAAAGAGACTGTAGATGGCTTAAAGAGTAATGGATACCTCACAGCCTCTCAGGGAGTGTTAGGTTCCTAAGTGGGATGGATGTCATTTCTTATCTGAACCATTTGGCTCTAACCAACATGTATGAGTGAATCTGATATTGCTCAGGAAGACACGTAGTGATGCTGACGCATGACTAAGGGGTTCTTTTGAAGGCTGGTCTTATTTATCCCTGAACTACTCCTTGCTTTAACCACTGGGACCTTTCTTTGTTAGATTCAAACAGAGACAAAAAAAGCAAACGAGTGGTTGTGAAGTTAATTTTTTTCTTTTCCATTTTTTTCCTATTACTGCTCTTGTCTACACATTTCTCCGTCACTGTACATACATACACACACATACATGCACACAATATACTTGGGATATACAAGTATCACATCAAAAAATAAGTATGGTAGGGGTGTGTGTACGTGCCATTGACTGAAAATCACAGAATCTGACTCATTCTGTTCGGAATGGACTCAGCTGGTCACCTCGTACCCCCTCCTGCATCAACAAGCTCTCACTTAATCCAGGTCCAAATTAAAAATTCAATATAGAGAACAACAGAAACCACTAGATGATTATATCTAGCTCAGAATATAACACTGCAGTAAATGTTTGTATAAAGTAAAACTGAATCACTAGCGATTCACATACCAATTTTGATTTATAGTCAGAAACTAATGCTGGAGAATACATTTATTGCTACCTTTTCAGCACATATTTCTGCTAGAGCTCATTTATTTCTAAAAAAACCTCCAATGCTTTCATAAAGAATAGCTCTAATGCTAAAATGAAGGAAAAAAGAAATATATGCCAAAAAACGATGAATGTGTGAAATTCAGATTCTTCTCCCTATTGCAAACTGCAAATCTATTCACACATACAGAAAGTGCAGGCCTTGCAACATTTGTTTTGCCATATTAAATAAGTAGTTCTATAGTTCAGTACACTATTTCCTGTAATAGTCTCTGTCTGAAGTATCCCAGCAAGGCAAGCTCCTTTTCTTATTTTTAAGGGATGAAAACCTTTGATTATCTTTGTACAAATAATCACGTGATTAACACCACAGGTTACGATGCAATCACATTATAGATCTAATCAAAAGTCACTGGGAATCTTTCCTGTCCCAAAAGCACTTTCTCCTTTCGTAAACACTAATATAGTACCAAGCCCTAAAATACTGTCCACACCAAGGCCAGGCACTCATAGTCCTAAACCAAAACTAGTAGAGAACAGTTTAAGAAAGGTCTTGTTTAATTTAGCTCAGTATCATTTTATTTGTCATGTTTAGAACACTTCATTAAACCAAATATCCTATTACCATTTCTACAATTGCCTCCTGAAAGAAAATGAGAGTCATTAAAACCTTGAAAGTGAAAGGCCTAAGTGCACTGAGCATAAGGTGGTATCAGGCCAAAGCTAACCCAATAGGGAACAGGCCAATCCTTTATTCACATAAATTCTTTAAAAAAATAATTAATGTAGATCACCATTAAGCACATTTCCCTCTCAACGAGGTATGTGACCCCCTACTTCTTGAACTCAGTGTGTTCAAAGGTCAAAGAAAGTAGAGTTGGATAGTGCTCTAGATCTAGATGTTGTGAATCATGGGAAGCTCGGATCCAGCACAAGATGCAGCTCTTGCTCAACACTATTAAGTATAAATACACACAAAAAAAAGATGTAAGGCATTTAAAATTTGTCCTCAGATGAAATATAATAGTAAGACTCTCTTGCGGTGCCCTTTATTACCCCCATCTGCTGAAAAAGCAGTTTGGTGACAGACTCCTATAGTGTGTTAGGGAGTGTTTAATAAAGCTATTCTAACAAACAGAAGCAGTTAATTCCACAGATCTCTAACAAATACAGTGAATCTGTATCTCAAGACTGTGTACAAATAACATGATTAGAATTTTTGGGTGGCCTGTTGCTCAATTAAACTAATTTCATGGTGCAATCAGGGAAATTTCAATTATAGTTGAAAAATACAAACATATCTTTAAAAAAAAGAAATCACATGATTTCACAAGACAAAGAAGGCTGCAAGGAAAAAAGGGATGATTATTAGAAGATGCAGATTTCATCCAGCAAAATCTCAGGCAGGCAGTAATGAAAGCAATTGCCATCGGATCAATGCTTGATCACTCTCAAGAGATGACGTTAGGGCTTGCGGTCCTCACTGGCAAATGCTCACATGACAATAAAACACTACAATAAAATCCTCCTTGCTCAATAAAAAAAAATAATAATAAAAAAATTGATTGGACACAAGCTGTCCTCTTATGCCAGAGAGCTGAAGGAAACTGCTGTATAAGAAAGATTTCAATGCAGAGATCTATGTTAATTTGTCCCATTTTCAAACAGAAGACTTTGTTCTTTCAGATTCTTGATTTAGCTTTGCTTCAAAAGGAAATTAAAATATACACAAAATGCTCACCACACAAGGAAAGGGACATGATTCTAGATATATCTCATTTTCATCCTTATTTTACAGGCAGTGTGACTAGTTCTCAGAATTTAATTTCAAGTGTTCTGGTAGCAACTGTTTTACTTCCTTAGCTCCTGAAGACCGCTATCTTTGCTGCCTTTTCTTTCCCCTTCAAAGAAAAACTTTCCTTTTTATTTTCAACAGAGGTAGATAAGACAGTCATGGTAGTTGAACCTTAGAGACTTAAAAGAGGGAGAGAAATTAAAACAATAAAAGTTTTCATGATTCCTGTATCTAAACCGTAGCCTGATCCATGTGTTCATGGTTTATCCATCTCCTTTAGCATCTAGGCTTGTCAGCTGCGTATAGTAAAATACTTGCCTGAATAGATGGTCAATCACAGAAGTTTGCTATTAAATTCAGCTTTCCTACCTTTTTCTTGTCTTTTCATTTACACGTGTGTGTGTGTGTGTGTGTGTGTGTGTGTGTGTGTGTGTGTGTGTGTGTGTGTGTGTGTGTGTAGGTTAATTTGACCTATGTGCACCTGAGCAATATAACATTTGAGGTTTCTTGGCACGTATTGATAACGTTGCCTTTAATACAGGCCATTCATCATCTTTTTGCAGAAGCCCTTTAGCATAGTAGCATCTCGGCTGCTGAAGGAGCTCATCACAAAAAATGAAACAAAGAACCTTACATATGGCTGCAGGGGATTACTCTGTTACTAAGCTGTATGCTGTTACTACCTGAATATTTCTGCTGGTACTTGATTTTAGGTTTTCTTCAGTGTTAAGGGGCGGCGGGCCTTCCAGGCACAATCCCTATTCCATTCAGTTCTGTCCTTTCCTCAAAATTCACCCAGAAATAATCAGTTAAACAGTACTTTTCCCATCTCTTTCACACGAAAGGGCTTTCAAAACAAGTGAACGTCTTATAAGTACATCCACACCTGCTGAATACAACTCAGTCCCTTACTTTTGTTCTTTATTGGATGCCCTCACATCTTGTTAAGGCATATTTCCCTAAGAATGCAATTCTACCAAGTGCTGCCTGCCTCACGTAAAGGGTGTGAGGCATAACAGAACTGAGTTTGGCTCCAAACATTTCTTCCTTCCCAGATTCTGCAATAGAAGTAATATTTTACACAGTCCTAATAGGGAGAAGGAATTAGGATTCATTACTATAATTAATTTGCCAGTAGTTTATATACCATAATAAATTGCAACATCTTACTGAATTGACAGTAGGCTGGGCGGGGGGAACCACCTATGTTACTAAGTAGCTTCACCAATGAGGCATAAAACAAGAGGAAATTAGAGGGGGACTAAAACAAACACAAGAAACAGGAAAACTCAGACCCAAATTCATAGACTAAATGTCTGTTAATCATTATTAAAATGAGTAAAAATGCCAAGGTCAAGATCTCAGCTACAGTGTATGGACCAGTTCCGAGCTGTGCAGAAAATCACTTCTAATAAACATGGCTCCAAAGTCAATTAGAAATGAAGCAGGTGACATTTCTACTTTGAACTCCAAACCTCTGAAGAAATTTTGGGGTTTGGATCTCTGAAATTCTCCTTTGATTAGAACTGGTTTGCAGCAACATCTAACCCAGTTTTGCACAGCTGGAGACATATTCAAGCTGTGACTAATTTTCTAATCGTAACTTCATAACTTTCCAAATCATGGATATAGATCTGCCACAAAACACGAGGTAAAATATGAAAAAAGAGAAATTATTGGAAAAGAAGTTGTTAAACATTGCAGAAATCAAACTGTAAGGCAAAACAAGATATTCCTAGGTTTTTTTTGGTGAGTGGGTGTTAATTATACACATACACGCAAGGGATTAGATACCATACTGAAGTTTTTACATACACCACAAAAATGACAGTAACGTCTGCTTGTTTACTGTATCATTATGACAGTCACATTGACTTTTTGTTATCATTTAGGGTTTTTTTTCTTTTTACATATTGACTTTGCTTTGAGGCTAATACAGTTAGTTACTGAATGTCAAAAAAGGAAGCCAGCTATTAAGAACTAATGATGACAGACAAAACTGTCCTAGAGTAATAGCTACAAAAAACAATGACAAACACAGGTTTTCAAAATGTTTTCCCTCTCCCTTTAGACAATATCTAATATAGTAAAAAGGAGGTATCACCAAGAAGCGTACCTGCAGCCTCTTAACTGGGAGGCAGGGGCACGCTTCTGTTTCCTGATTTAACATTTAGATTGACATATAAAGGAAAACAATAATAAAAAAATACTTTTGAATATGCACCACACACTAGAAGAAGTCTCTTAACAGTGCCCACAGTGCCAATATTTTGTAAGTATTTGTCATCCTAGCAAAGAACTTGTACTTCTAACTACTTGTTGTCAATGTATCATCCCATCAAAACAAGAATTTAACCAGTACAAACAAAAATAATAATAAATGTAAATGCTATTTAAAGGTTGCCATGGTGCGATTACTCATAACCATGTAGAAATCAAATCCTCATTTCACTTCATGTTCATAAAGAGCCTGAACGATACACATCCAAATGGAGAATCCATCCTTATTTAAATGCTTTTTTGAAGTGAAACCCATATGATCAAAATGTTTTTACTACCCACTAAGAATCATGAGATTGAAAAATTATCAGCAATTTTTTGGCACACAGAACTTCAGTATTTTGACATATTACCACATAATTAACTTGCAGTGAAAAGCAGCACAGCTCTAAACTTACGTCATAGTAACTTTATGAGTAATCTTTGAGAAGTTTGACTTGTGAATGCTCACAATGTGGCCTATGTATTCAAGCCTAGAAAATCAGAATAATCTTTTTCCTTAGCAGAATACATAGGGCAGACTGACACTCACTGCGCCTTAATTAGGTTAGGCATACAAGGAGGAAATATTCCAAAGATTTTTGAGTTCTTCAACTTCTTTTTCAGCAACTGAAAAAGATTCTAACCAAGAAAAGACAGAGAATGGATAGTGAAGAGAGAGCACCTGTCAAAGAAGCAGAATTTCTGTTCAGCAACCCTTCTTTCTCCTTCAAATGATACCTACAGTTGCAAAACAAAGGGTGGAAGAGAAGGCCTTGAAGGCAACCCGAGCACTTCACACGTGCTAGTGCTGTCAGAAGCAGAGAATGGAATCAAAAAGAAAACACATAAGAATGAATAAAAACTGTGAAAACCAACCAAACAATCTGCAGTGCAGTTTCAAAAACATCTGCTAAACCTCAGGACTTCAAAATCTTCAGGAAATCCAGCTTTGGTAGAGGAGCCGGGGGTGGGGTGGGGTGGGGGGACAAAAAAACCAAAAACACCTAAAAAACCAAAAAAGGATATTGCATAGCAGACTCTACCTTTCAAAATCCAAGGAGGGAATAAAGCATTTAAAGTAGGCAGTCCTTTCTGTGGTTTCAGAAGCGTTTCAGTGGTGCTCCAACCTCCTATGAAGTAAGTTCGAGGAGGCACTCCACAGAAAACCCAAACTGCCCAGAAAATAAATGCCTCATTGTATACTGAGGTAACTTGATCGACCCAGCCCCAGCAAGAGCTCATTATGGGAACTGAAGGAAGAAGCACAAGGTATGTCAAGGGAAGATAAGTTCATAGGTTTTGGAGATCAGAAAAGGAACACATCACCCACCCAAATATTAAAAGCAACAACGTATTTGCATTTAGATAAGACATTAAGCCAGCTACAAAGCAGTCCGAAAAGGAAAAGCAGTTGAGTCTGCTGACACTGAAGTAACTGGAATAGTCAAAACAGAAATGAAGAACAAGAACTGTAGGACTACCATTGGGAATCTCACCTGTTTCCTACTTTTGGGTGGGTTACTACCATGGCTGAGGCCACCATACTCACGTCTTGTCTGTGCTCCCATACAGAGCTTGGTTTGTGCCCAGGGTCACAGAGGTGGCAGGTTCAGGTCCTGACTCACAGCACATGATCACCATTTTGACAAAAATCTTCACATGCCTAATTTCAACAGCTTTGTGTCTAGCTAAGCTAGTGCTAGATAAAACGTGCCAAAATCAATTAGTGAAGAACGATGCTACTATAGCAACAGCTTCTAATTTTCCAATTAGTAATAATTGCTGAAACACCTGCTATAAAACACATACATTCGGATTGGAGGTTTCTGCTACCAACTTCGCTTTAAAGTTTTTTTAATTGACCTTTATCAGGAAAATGAAAGAGAAACATGTGCCAGTTCTCTTTTTCCTGCAGTCAAATGTATACAAATAGACAAAGTATTATTTACTTTTAAAGAAGCCCAAAGAATGTGTCCTAAGGTCTTAAGCTAATTAACTACGCTGTGCTTAGAGTTTCCCAAGAAAGAAAAAAATTCCAGATGGCAGTCAGTTACAGTGAAGAGCTGCACAATGAATGCATATTGAAATACCAACTGTAAGATGCAAATGCGTGGTTTCGCACAGGAGCAGACAAAGCACCTAGAAGCATTACTGTAAACAAAATAAAATTGGGATTAGACAAGATAGCAAAGACCCTATTCAAGCTAGACATGTTCTCATCTTTGAACTTGTCCTTTTTGCATTGAAGTATATCTGTACCCTCTAGTTCCAGTCACAAACGACAGTGGAACTTGCATTGACTGTATGCTGTACCCAGAATATTTTTGTTCTTGTGGTAACCATTACCCAGCTAAGCTATACTGTGCAATGGGATGAAGGCAGTAAGCGGATACTAATTTCCAGTCTTAGGTAACAGCAGTGAAAATTCCCATGGTCTTTATGTATTTAAAGTGGGTGGAATTTTCACTATTTCAAGTGTTTACCCTTCCTCCTCACCCATGGAATAGGGATTATATAGTTATCCATCATTTACCAAAATTAGTTTTGAAAATAATAGTTGGTTTTCCCCGCCTTTCAACACAAAAGTGTTCGCTCCATCTGATTACATAGATTTATCTGTGGTCACCCACCTAAATACACATTCTTACATGCACACTCTTCTAAATGCTGAATTTAGAAAAATGCCAATAATGTAATGAAACTGCAAGGTAATAGCACACTAAAGATTATAAATAAATTCCAAAATACATACAAGTATGGGCAACATGCAACCCTTGAGGAAAAAACAGAGAAGAAAACTTGTAGGTTTGTTTATTTTTAAATATCACAGTAGCATCCAAAATATTTTAAAAAAAACAAGACCAAACCAAAAAACTCGATGATCAAGCCCTAACAAGTATCAAAAAGGTTGCTGGGAGAAGAAAGGGTGTTTTTTCTCCTGCACAGTGAAATGTTTGTACGATGTAGATCATTTCATATTGGCCAGCAATTCATTTCAGCTAGCAACAGAGCATTGCTCATTGGTTGCCAGTTTGTAAGACCCTGAAATCACACACAAGGATTTTCACCGCAGCCTTCCCAGAGACTCTAACCTGACTGAACGTAAGCAGCTCATCAGAACGGCAGGTTTCAAAACTATACATAACAAACCAACCTCCCAAAACGGTCAAGCCTCGTGGCGCTTCTTAAAACACGAGCATCATCAGTTGCAGCAAACACGTGCTGCTGTTTCACAAAGTCAAGAGAGGTTTTAACAAATACTTTAAGCTATAGCTGAATAATGATGTTTCTGTATCACAGAGCCTTGATTCCTTTTTGGATTTGAATGGAGAAGGAGGAGAGCAGTTGCAAAGACAAACCTGCACTTTCAGTGATGTATGCTGCTCGCTGCACTACCTTTATAAACTAGTTATGCCACCTGTTGGGACCAACAGAAATATTTTCCGATTTTTCCTGGATTTTTTTTTTTTTTTTTTTTAGCTTATAGAAAATAAGCTGTTCTTTGGTGTTTAAAAAAAAAGAGCACATTAAATTCAAACAGTCGACATTGAAAAAAACCAGTACTTATTAGAGCAGACAGTCAAATGGGGGAAATATTAATAGTATTTTAAAATTCTATTTTTGTAAATGACCTAATTAACTTTTTTTAAAAAGTGTCCTTTAAGTTGCATACCAGCGTTTTGTGCTTCAGAGTCTCAATAACATGTTAACTTCAATAATTTATACAAAATCACAATTCTTGCCCAGTTATTATTCCTGAAATCTAAAGGGATATCTTTGGATAGAGGGACTTATCTAAAAATTACTATTTCATTAAGCAATTCACTTTCACTTCACCTTTGAAAGGTGCAGTCTCAGGAACAAATACATCTTGAGAGGACAAAGATTGTGATAAAGGCTTTTGCAACATTATTTATTATGCCTGCTCTCTAAACACTTAAAAATAAGATACGCTGCCTTTATATGCTTAAACTATACTAGGGCACATAACAAGCCACTGAAGCTACTGGAAATCCTACCTCTAAAAGAAATGCAAAATTATATCAAGATGGAAGAAAAGCTTCTAAGAATTTTCTAGCTCCTATTAAAAACAGAATTTAAAAGGTAGACATAGTTTTCTTTTCAACCTGCAACCTGGGTGAAACTTAAAGTATCCAATAAATTGTATGAGTTTATCTGTCTTCCCTCATTTATTTCAGCCTCTGCAGAACTGGCTTTGCAATCGCAAGCTGCTTCCCAGGATTTCTGTGAGCAGTAAGAACAGTTAGGTTAAAAAAAATAAATCCAAAACAGCCAAACAAAAAATCCTATTTGTTATTTTACATCGAATTGAATCCTCTACACTTTAATGCCAGTTTGCGACCAGCTTTTGGTAGAAGGGCTTCCTACTGCATGTCTGAGTCAGGTAGGAAACCAGGTAGACTTGAAATCACACAAGAACTCTGTCAACTAAAGATTTCTGGTAATCTTTAAAACAATTGCATTTATGACATTATTTTTGGTCGTAAAGGAACAGAAATATTTTCAGAATCTTCACACCGGTGCAGTACATCAGCACATTTGCTTTTAAGCACTAGTAATCTCATTGACACTGATAAAATTATTCACACTTTGAAAATCAAGCTACTAAGCATGTTCTTGCGCTTTTTCCTCCACTGGACCTGTAGGTAATAGGCTTAAAAAGCACAGACTGCATGTGAGTTTTACATGACAAAGCATGATTTAAACAAGTAAACAAACGCACGCCAAGTTTAATATTTCTCTCCGGCCTTTCTGAGCACCTTAGTCCATCAGGGGGACAATTATGAATCCTGCTCTATGGAAATGACCGAGATAGCATGAGAATTAGAGGAGGTGGAGGATATGCAATTACTTCACAAAAGGACAGATCGGCTAGGAATCAGTGATGGGCTACACTGCAGGGAATGAGCACACTTAAGATTTGTATTGTGAATTAAAATTTAATGAATCCCCAGGCAAGCTTTATCAAAGAAACTAAAGGAAAGGGAAAGGAAAAAGAAGACTGCTTGATCATGGATTAGCTAAATGAATATGCTATGTGTGTTAAAAATAAAATCCACCCAAGGCAGAATGACCTTGAAAATTTAGCTATAGTGCTAATCATCAGGCGGTAAAATACTGTTATTGCAATGTAACAATGAATTGACTGCCATTAAAACAAATCCGGGTTGCAAAAGTATTTCAAAATCACAGTGCCATTTTTGGAATATTGTTTTACGTATTTTTCTGGTAAGAGGTTGTAAAATATGTTTTTCATTATGGAAAGGTTAAAAAAAGGGAACAGCTTTCTAAAACAACTAAAATAATCAATTAAGTGTACAAAGTTTTCACTAGAAGAACATCTAGTTCTCTTCTTTCCTTATATTCCTCCCAGAGATAGTAATCTAAAATTAGATGGGTACCATATTGCATCCAATACACAAATATAATTATCAAACACAATTATCTAAATGATGGTACAAGTTCACTGCACAAAGTGATTTTTTCCTTTGATAACTACACTAACAGAACTGTTTTTCAGGACAGAGCAAATAGAATTTATGGACTGATGCAGACATATTATAGGCAAAAAGTGGTTATTTGGACAAACATTTCCATGAGTCTATCGCAGAAGTAGCTCCATTTCTCATTTCCAACTGCTGATGTTTTTAAATGTAATTGATGGTAAATGACTTGGGGAGCTGGGAACTGAAGCTTTCAAATTCGCATCGTAAGTTTGAAGACATTTTTCAACAGTTTTCCTCTTCTACTACACATGAACCGCCATCAAGAACATTGGGGAATGTTCCGTTCCCGACAAAATGAACTTGTCCATGCGAGGTATAATCACGGACCCACTCTCAAGTACCAAAATTGCTGATTAAGAATGCAGCTACTAAGGAGAAAAAGCGTGATCAAAATGTCCTCTGAAAGCTCAGCATACATTACACATGCCACAAAATAATAGTAACAGTGGCAATTTTATTCTGTTTAAGAGACTCAATGTTCCTCCGTCAAACTGCAGGACAGAACATCTTCTGTGGGAAGCAAGGAATTTCAAGAGACGCAATTCCTGTAAGTAGGGTCACTGTCAAAGACACACACAGCAAGAAATATTAAGACTCATTCCAGGGACTTGATCCCAGCCCTGCAAGCGTATCTGGCTGTGCTAAGGCCCACGCTATTGACAGGAGACCAGGTCCCCTCTCTGCCCAAAGTCATTCTTCCCCGACAGGATTAATTCAGCCATAACATTTACGGTATCCTTGGCACTGGCAAGGTACTACTAAGAATTTCAGACCACAGAAACTTTTTCAGAAACAAAATATTTTGTAGTTTGAACTGTGGGATGGGAGAGTGGAAACAAATCAATGTGTCCTATAAAAAGTGGCATCTGAGGGTGAATTTGTGCATGCCAAAATATTGGTCCACATACATTAACGCTTCTCAAAAACATGGATCTCTTGCAAATTATTCTAGAAAAGTGGATTTTTAAAAAGTATGATTTGAATAACAGGGTACTCAGAATCTTCACTTTTTTCTCTAGTGCTTAGTTTTTGTTTTTTGAGACTCTAAGGGATTAGCTCCCTTCTAGCGTTAAACTAGTACAAAATTGTAATATTAGCATTCATACTCTGGAAAACTATCTACAATGTACTACCAAATGGCAGCATAATAACTACAGTTACGGTAAGTAGAGAAAAGCAAAGCACTGCAAACTCCTACCCACAAATAGGATAAAAAAGTAGTAGTAGGAAGGCAGGTATCTCCATAATTTCATGTAAAATTCTATTGTCAGCAATACACATCTTAAATTTTGTAATTTCTTTTCCAAAAAAACCTGTTCATTTTTATTTGGTATTTGAAGAACCATGGGCCAGTGTTACTGTACTTCTGTGGTTAAAATGCAAAAAACCCCAGTGAAATATGACCTATCAAGAACAGTAAAGACCGACCCTAATCCCTTCCCTAAAATGATACTGAGTAACAAGGATTTGGTTCTTACGCTTCTCCTCTATTCAGGCTATATATTTACTGGCAAATAAAAAGTAATTCTTCTCATTCAGTGCTAGAAGAATACTTCTTGAAGCAGTCTTCAAAATCAAGAAATATTTATGCATGAATACAGGCAGTAGATCATTGCTCTGATTTAAGTCATTTGGCTTTCAAGCTTTGTCTTCCTCCTCCTCCCTCACAATGTAGCTGCTAGCAGCTGTCCTTTACTCCAGTAAACTTTTGGGAATGCATATATCCTTCCTCTCAGTCAACGTAAGTGCTTATCACAGACAAACAAGGTCGAACAAAATCCAAACAGCATGAGACACCTAAATTAAGAATATCCTAGTCCAGTGCTAGTCACCAGAACAACCTGGGAGAAATATGACTATCTACAATTATAACTATTTTTACAGGGTACATATCACTTTTATTACCTTGATACTCTTCAAATATGGAGCATCATAAGCAATTAACAAACCAAATACAAGAACAAATGGACTTTATAAAAATACCAGTAGAAGACCTGCTTTAAAGGACAAAAATGAAAGGAAAGCTATTAAGCAGGCTAAATGTCAGAGATTCCTCAGTGCTTACACTTAATTGGAGAAAATCTTTGTTTTAGTAACATATTCTCAATGTAAGTGACTTCACAGTTAATTGTATACCTGCGAGAAGCAGTCTCCACGTATTTCTAAATCCTATAAATGTGAAAAATAGAACAAGGTGTTTTTAATGCACCACCTATTGTGGAGAACTGAAAAGAATAGCTCAAGCACACTCCCATACATATAAAACAGAGAAATCATTTGGAGATTCTCCAAAAAAGCAAATACGGTTTTCTTCTTGGTAAGTAATTGTTTGCCACCAGGATTTCCATCCTGCAAGCTCCACGCACAAGCCCATGTCGTGCAGCGATCTGCCTGCACAGATAATCCTATGCAGATAATCTTAAGCCTGTATTAGCAACCACAGGTACTAGCCTAAAACGTACAGCCCATAACCAGCCATCATGTTTTTGATTTGTAACCCCTCTGGGGGTTTTTTCTTTCATTTTTTTGGTAGCAATAATAAAGATATTTCACTCTTTACACAGTGAAATGTTATATATAAATTTTAAAATACCTGGCAAATCTATTGCATTAATCAGGTAATTTACTCTGCAACAAATTATATTTCAAGTCTGCTGAAATTCGCTCTGTAGCTCCACCCTGTTCCAGGTCACCACTCCCTCCTCCACGTCGTTTAAACCTCGGGGGGGTAACTGCCGCCACAGGGATGGCAAGCTGAGACAAGACTCGGTAATGAGCAGTGGAAAAAGTCAGGGGCCGTAACCTCTCGAACCAGCTCTTTCAGAAGAGCAATTGTAACTTGATGCTGCTAAATACTGGCAAACACATTTATTGCAAAACAACACAAAGGATGCTGTAACTACCATACTGATGGTAAGAAAAAATAGGAACAACGGGACATTATACCTCTTTGCGGCAAGCCAATGATCAACAGTGTTTGCCGCCTCATGGACAAAAGGTAAAATACAGACAACAAGCAGTTGTCACTGGCAGCATCTGAAAGCTGGATTAGGGTCTTTCAGATGAAAAAATTCTCATCAGACGCACAGGATTTGTAGTCTTTCCAAACAGTTGTGAATGCTGACTACAGCTACCTGTACTTGCATCTAGCATTTTCGAATCCCTTGTAAATCGAGGACAATTGTATCTTTCTAAGCACACTTGTTCATTGCAAAGGTATAGTAACAAGAAATAACCACAGTGGGGAGAAAAAAAAGGGGAGGGGGGACCTTTTTCTAGCCTCTGCATATGGCTCAACAGAAGCAAGAACCTTCCTAGCCAGGCAGAGGCAGAATCTCTTTTGATGTACATTACACCACTACCAGACAAAACATGCACGCTCAACCCAAGTCATTAAAATTTCACTGTTCAGAAGAAGATTGGACTAATTTGGTCTCAAAGCTCAGCATGGGCACGCATCTAGAATGAGAATCAGTGACACAGGCCAAACCATGCCAAATACAGAGCAGGACCCGTCAGGCAATGGGGGACTGCACGGGACGGCTTCCCCAGCCTCCACCTCAGCCGGGGCTCTGCTCTCAGTCACTGCGCAACCACGCTGCACTTTTTACCGTGCTTAAGTATTATTTTGATTCACATAAGAACTGGAGTAAAGGGACATGAACTGATGACTGTGGGCAGTAACCTTGTATCAGCAGGAGTTACTAATTTATTCCTACTTCTAAAACATTTTACTGAGTATTCCTGTTCTCCCTAATCAAAGCTTGGAGGGAGAGTCTGCCACGGCAGTCCGGTCAGGTTACGTATAGCCCCAAGCATCTTCAAAGGAAAGGAGAATGACTGTACTTACCAAAGACGGACTAAACATACCTGATTCAGAGTACAAACTGTCTGTCTATAATGTACGTTTAAAAACTACTGAAGAATAACCAGTGTTCCCCTTCTCTTGCTCTTTAACAAGGAACTGAAAAACACCAAAGCATATCCCTTCCTGCTGAAGTCAAAATACTGGATGTTAAATGCAGGACTTTCCTGCAGTATTTCTTCATAAAGTTCAACTCATCACAACTCAATGATCTTTTCTCCAGTTTAAAAGGAAAAACAAGGACAAAAATAATAGCAAGAACTGCATCTTATTCCCCAAGTACAGTGTTTAACTACAGGAAAAACATTCTATGAAGAAGAGGCTGAATGACAGTAAAACTAAAACATTTAGGAGGATTCAGGTGTATGCCTGCCATCAGCCCGCCTCAGTGCTACCCAGAACAGGCCACATACAGAATTTAACTTGTAGCAAGATAATGAAATTTATATACCTCTGATAAATCAAGTCTTCCTCCTTCTACATAAAAGAGAAAACCAAGAGAGCAAACATGATGCATTTTACATGCCTTACCTCAAATGCCAGCGTTACGAAACCCATAAAGGAGGATGGTGAAATTGGAGGTTCTTTTCCTCTCCATTTTTCTTATTTCAGGCCAGCTTATTGATGCCGATACAGAGACTCCCCTAGAAATTGCAATTCTATGGCCTTTGGAGCAGGGCCAGCCTATTGGTTATTAGCCATACTTTCCTCCTTAGTTTCCTACTTGCTTTTGCTATCCTGCTCTACCCATCTCATTAAAAGGCAAAATGAAAACAGACTGCATTTGCTAAATGACCGTGCAGTTTGAGGGTTTTTTTTTTTTTTTTCTCATCAGAATAGAATCCAAGAGGTTGGTCAGCTTTTTGTGCAAATTGTATTTATTTTATATTGCGCTTTCATGATAGTTGCTGTTCATTACACAGGTAATAACCACAATTACTAAGACTTTTAAAAGTAACAAAAATACCACCACCACTATCCTGACCAGCCGAAACCTTCCGAATTTTGTGTTGTAACATAACTGAAATAAACAAGTTTCTTTGACTGACGCTAAGCTCTAGACACACTCAAAGCGGTCATTCCTGACTCTCGAAAATATTCATCACAAACTGCCCATCAGTCCCCTTCAATGTTTTTCTGTGCCTTTCAGGTCACCAGCATCAGTAGTTTCTCCTCTGCCTTCAACCCCGCCCCTCAGCTCTTAACTGAGCTGTGGATGCCCTCTTTCCCAGGCTTCACGTACCTTACCCACACTTACATGCTCCTCTTCCTCACCAAAAGGGCTATGATGACAAACGTCTCCCCCACCTCACCCTTGAGAAAAGCTTACTTTGATCTTGTTCCTTGATTCTTTCTGATAGGAATCCTTTAACCAGACTGATTTCTCCCTCTGTCCTCTTCCTTCAATTTTTCTATCAGGTTTCTAGCTTAACACTTCTGCTCCTCTGCCTTGTTCCTCCTCAATTCCCCCCCAACCTCCTGGAGCCTTCTGCATTGCTGGGTTACTCCTCAAACCCTCTCCTCCCCCTGAAGCCATTTTTCTTTTCGCACACAGTCCTCCCTAATACAAATAAAAATACTGGCAATGGCTAAGCAGTTGCGACGCTCAGAATCCTTCCTGTCATATATTTCCCACCTCTCTCATTTCATATATCTGCTACCCATCATCTCATTCAGTTTTAAGTTATCTGAAGAAAGACTTTCCTGTCTATATAGTGACATACTATATATCCCAGACACAGCAACAGAAATTAATTTTATTGCAATTATTATTAACTTAAGCCATCTCCAACTAAATTAGCTTCCATTCTCAGTTGTATTTTGGGTAAACCCATTTAGACCAGGAATCTTAGTCACATCTGAGGACATTTCAGGCTTCCTGGAAAGTTCAGCTATATACCTAGTTAGGCCTCCATAGCTGGGGTGACTACTCTTGTAAAAAGAGTCTGTCAAGTCAAAGAGAAACCCTTCCCTTTCCCCTGAAAGTTCTTGAATATATTACTATCTTTGCCATGAGTGATGCTATTCAGCTTCCCGCAATTGTCTCGCTTGGGGCACTGAAATTTGGGAAGGAGTCCTGCATGTGTCCCCTGAGTCAAGCTATAATAGCAGCACACAAATTGTTATGCCAGCTGGGGCCACCCTGCCTCCAGCTGATCCTACCAGAGGAACGTACACCTGTCACCCTGGGACCATATCGTATCCGTGATGCTTCACAAAGCTGCCCAAATGCACTGGGAGCACGGACTCCCAATTCTCAAAGCAATACCTTTTATCATTTTTATGGTTTTTTAACTGTTCAAGCTAGCGCTCGTTAGCTAAGGTAAAACATAATGCTAAAAGTGATGATCCTGCAGCACAGCAAATAAACTCAGTTCCTAAGAGAAGGCCTCACTTCATACCAATGGCACCGGTTTTCCTAAACGTGATCTTGCAAAGGTATGGAAGGAGTTTGCTTTTTCTTCCTGTAGCACTTAAGATGCTAGTTCCCCTCGCCCCAGCCTACTAGAACTACCAATTGTATTCGTGGAAAGTGACAGGGAAATAATTTTTTTGATACAAAACAGTATAATCAGAATAAATTAATCTAGGCAGCAATTTTTCCAAGTGAGTTGCCAGCACATTAGCAAAAATAGGAACAGGAAGATCACAGTCACAATTCATCACCCTATAATGGGGGACAGTTGGAAATAACTGCCCTCTACTCCCCTTTTGCAAAGAAATCCAAATCAGATGCTTCCTGTTCACTGAAAAACTAGTAATATCAGAACTGAAGTACATGCTTTCTCCTTCTGTTTTTAAAACTCTCTGCCACACTCTGCAGGTCACAAGGCGTCATGTCATCGTGTTATATTCTCAGTGGAACAGAGAAAAGTGTGCTGTGACCTAACTGAAGGGGAAGTAGACTGTAAAGTCTCTTCAAGAGGGAATGGATAACAAAAAAAAAAAAAAAAAAAAAAAAAAAAAAAGTCTAAACTGCAGGAAACTTTCAACAGGTATGATTAAAGAGTTTGGTCTTCAAAAACCAGGCAAGCAACCAGTTCACACAGGAATTTAGAGAGTTTTAAAAGTCGACACAGATATTCTATTGCCGGGTTAGAATAACGGCTTTCTCCTCTGTGGCCAGCTCTCTCTCTCCTTGTCTTCCAAGAGATGAAAGGGAAGCCCTGCAGCGGTACCTGCCTCAGCTACCCGGCTCCCAGGAGGGACTGACCGTTGCAGGGCTGCCACTAGGGCAGCCGGTACAGAGCTAAAGCGGCTGGAGAGAGAAAAAAGGAGCCAGGCAGGCGATCCTCCAAAGCATAGCCCTCTTGCAGCACCCCGAATACTTCCAGATGGCCTGGGGAACTGCTTCTGTTAAAAGCTAGCCACCACCACAGACATTTTCAACGACACATGCACTAGTCTACATAAAAAGCAACTCCTCTTACTCCTGCCAGAGCTTCATTCCTCAGTCGCTTTAACTGTTTGTACAGTATCAGAAAGTGGATAAAGAGCTTCTCTCTTTCCCAAATATTCCACAGGTGTAAACTCATCCTGACCAAACCGGCTAGTAAGGGACGAAACGCAAAAATGTGCTGCACAATATGTATGGTAGTACAAAATACTTAAAGGTTAGAATAGATGGAGCAGGCAGAGACAGTGAACCAAACTCCAATGCATCCTGAACATTATGTCCAAGAAGAGAAATTCAGTAGTGAATTTAACCATCCTGGAGGAAGGTTGTACCTCACAAAGCAGCACCAACATTCAAACTAAACATCTCTGTCATCTCCACAAAGTCTAGAATTATTAAAGTCCCAATGCTAGTTACATACTGTAGATGCTGCTAGAGCCTGCGCTGATGGATGTACATGTGAAATTCAAGACTACGGGATACATCTCTGAGCCTGCCACTGCTTCTTTCCAAGACGAGCTTTCACTCCATAACAGTGATGTCTTTTCTACATCTCAACAGATTGACTCTCAGGGAGCAAAGAAGTTAAGATATTTTAAACTTCCTTATTAGTGACAGGAAAACTCTTAAGGGCTTACTTTATATTGCCAGCTTATCCAGACCCTAAAAAATAAGTTCTGCTATAAGCAACAGTTGACTTTCCCTAAACTGAACAATCAAGTTTTGCAGACGCGAGTGATACGATCCGATTTTCCCGTTATTGATTTGCATTTCCGAAGTACAAATTTTAAAATGTTTATAGCTGTTTATAAACGTAATCACTTTCTGCATTTGCTCGCTGTAAGGACTGCTCTTACCATCAAAAATATCTTGATGATACCTGGTAAATATTGCTTTCCCCTAACAATTTCAGCCAAGATACCAGAGAGAAAAACTGTACAAAAAAGGCAGGCACAAGGTCCCATTACATTACATGATTCCGCTTTTAAAATTCTTTCCATATATATATATACACACACACACTTCTCCCAGAAATGAAACCTTGGGCAAGATGTATCATTTACAATTTCAGAGATTAGTTTATTATGGGAGAAGCTTGGAGGCTGGTTAAAAAATGAGATTTATATAGTGGAAAGTTTGATTCAACCTTAAATATTGGAATAGCTATTGCTGCATTATACAATCAAGATAGATGACTGGATAAACAAGTACTGAAAAAAAAGGCAGAAGTGCTTTATAAGAAGCGAGCCAAACATTAACGCTAAAGTAACAAAATCTAAATCCTGCTGAATTACTTGAAATGATGGAAAACTTATTATGAAAACAAGATAAATCTAAATAATAAAGACATATTAAACTGCTGTAAAGCTGTATTGCTTTAATTCTTTTTGCAATGTTGACAGTCTTATGATATACAGGTCAAAGAATTTTTTTTTTTTAAATCGGGGTATCTGATTTAAAACAGCAGATCACATTAAAATCTTGTCATAATGTTTCTTCTTCCCTCCAAGTATATCATCTCTACATCTTGTGAATGTAACAAAAATGCAACTTCGTCAAAATGACAGAAATAAGCTTTCAGCAATCAAATTACATAACAACTGAAGTAAATCCTTTCATAGAGGCTTTGCAGGATAACATTTAGTATATATTATGTAGGTAGCCTAATTAGGCTAATTAGTTATGCTGACAATCGCTTAAGTAGGGATGTTCAAAACAACTTGGTGATTATATTCTCTAACGAACTAGCCTTTTTATTATTTATTTTTTGTTTCAGATAAGCTTTCAGCATTAACTTATGATGCTAAACTCCCCCAGAGAAATCTTTATAAAATTAAGTAAGCAGCTAGCTAAAACTACCTTCTACTAAGTAATTGTTTACACCGAGCAGCTATTAAATATTGTATAAACATTATTTCAAGCTTTTAGTAGGTTCCTAGATAGAATTACACAAACCCCCCCCCATTCTTCTGATTAAAGAAATACACTAATAGGCATCTATAAAATTCTTAATCTACCTTACGCAGCAATAATATTGACAAGGCAGAGCACAACCTCTTTTGGGAAGCAATTTTCCAATGTTTAGTCACACTGTCCAACATCAAATGTCTCATGGATGGTGGGGAAATTTCATGCTTTATTAGCTATGCTGGGTTTAAACAGACTATAGTTCCTCCCTTTTTTTTTAATCCATAAAGCACACCACACTGAAGACTTTATTGTGTCTTTAAATGTACTGACCTTTAGGCATGCAATATCATGACTATAATATTTCATGAATACAGTTTATTTGTACTAAATTGTCGAGTTTGGCAGGGGAAATAAAAACAAAATTAAGGAGCAATATCTTCTTTCAAATATTTCATAATCAAGCAAACCAATGGGTTTGTGATTTAGCAGTGACATAGTTATATGGGCATACATTTAAACACACATCCCATTCAACACCCCCATCCTCTGGGAACCTATGTGCCCTAGTTTTCTTTGTAGCCTACAGCACATACCAAATTTGAAACAGAACTATTTCCCTAATCAGTTAAATCTGGGTCAAAATGTCAACTCAACTTAGGTCTAAGTCAATGACACTTCCTATCTCTGGGATGGCCGTAACGAACATTCGTGCACGTGCAAATAATAATGGGATGATGGAATCAAAACATCAACAGCATGACAGCCTCCTAACAGCTACTACACAAGGCAGAAAACACATCCATGCGATACATATGTGCTTATACTTTCCTCTGGTACATATGGATCTGACTACCCACTTTTGGAAAGTAAACATCAGGAACAGAACCGTTCAAAGTGTTTCTGTTGCCTTAGTGCCCTCTCCTGCAGAGTTGCTCTCAAAGGCTGCGTGATAGTTCCCATTTCATAAAAAAGCACTTTGCAAAGACAATTCCTGTTTGGGTGCAGTTAATTTTCACAGTAGCAGCTTTTGCATTATATTTATAGCAAATTAAAGCCACTTATTTTTAGCCAGTCAGCTAATTTACCTTGAATAAAATACATAATATACATAACATTTTCACATAAAAGCCCATTTGCAAGGAGGGGGCAGATGCGCAACACTTAACAGGAATTGCTCAATTGTGCTGAAGAGCAGGCCAATGGCAACAAATAAATTCAGCTCTGTGGAAAGCACGCGGGGCCCTCATCGACACATACAGAGCCCTTGCACCGCCTCTGGTCACCACTTCTGAACTGAGTTACCAAAATAAAGTAGTACAGCCACAGTCACAGCTCTACCCCCTGCTCTCTTATGTTATATTCAAGGAGAACATTGATACCAAAATAAAACATTATGCAAGAAAATAAGGTCTTCACTCAGAACATATATGCCAAGTGGTAAAAATCAGTGATTTACTGCATTATTGAAAAAATTCTCTGTGTTCATGTCATCACTGTCTTTCAGCGAGCTACACAGAACAGGACACAGTTAAAGCCGAGTCTTAGGCTCCAACTTTACTGGACTTAGACTAAACACCAGCAGCATGCCTAGCCCTTCAGTATGACCTCTTGTAAGCCACTACTTCACAGTATCAGCACTAATTTCACCTGTTTTTTTCTCCTCTGTGGAGACTACACTAGCACTACATATATTTGATGAGTATGCGTACGTGTATATACATATACCAATCATACCACAGATAAGGACATAGTACAAAAACTTAAGTAAATTATACTGTATTCAACCACCTTCCTTTACTTTGCAAAGGGTTCCTGTTTTGACATAATTAGCCCAGTAGTCAAGTGAAAGCAGAGCAAGCAAAGTAAAAGTGAACTACTTGTCTCAGGTTACATCATTACCTAGTCCGGATGTGTAAAACACCACCAACTATTGAAGGCCTTCATTCAAAGTACCAGCAACCCACATTATACATATTTTTGTTGAAAATGGACTTCTGTGGGGGGATCTCTCCCACGTCTGAGGCACCCTTGCAGAAGTTCCTGCACGCTACTTAATGTGGTGCTGCGAGGCGGCAAGCCGCTTTGCGCAGTCACTGCTGAGGATACTGTTTCATAGGTTAATCAACAGGGATTGTTCAAACAGAGAGACATCTGGCACACCTCTCCACAGAGACTAAACAAATCATTTCTAATCTCCTCCACTGTAGCAGGGTCTGGGTTTCATCCAATGCTAATTTGCAATTTTACTATGCTTCCTATCATTTCTACAAACTGTGTAGTTAAAATACTGAGCTACGTATTTATTCCAGAGTGGGGGGGGGGGGGGGGGGGAACAGAACTGTAATCAGAGGAGTTTTAAACTGCTAAAAGACAAAAGAAAAAAAAAATTAAAGAATACTTAGTTAGCACTGTTCGTTTTGTTTTTAAGAATACATTTGTGATATTTGTCAGAGCTATTAAATTGTTCAAAACCAACAGTTTGAAGAATAAACAGGACAAAATGTGGCAATACAGTATATATATAATTTGTGGCAGTAGAAAGGGTGAAATGAAAAACGATACTCCTAGAAGTAATGGTTGAATAAAAATCTAAACCCATCGATTTTAGGTAGAACAATGGATAAAATTCTTCAAGCAAGGCAATTACTTATTTCTTTTTGCTCTAAATGCAGAAGAAACAGAATTAGGCAGACAGATTGTTTCAGCACAAAGAACATAAAAGTTCATAAAGTTTCATATGTGAAAAAGCTTCTGAGTCTTTTTTTTCCTTACTTTTTTGATTGCTCTGCTCGCACTTTTCATCTGAATATTTTAATGTAAATTAGTCAGAGGATCACAACAGGTCTTCCACCAAGGGGACTCAGTGGTAGAGATACACAGGTGGAAATTTGAGAAGGATAAAATCCATTACACTTTTCTTGAAAGCTGAAGAGGCATAAAGAAAAAACGATCCTCTGAGAAGTATATCACATAGCATCTCTGTCAAGCAGGGCAAGAAATATGACTATATTACCAAGTTATGCTAGGCAGAGTATTGTAAAACAATTTGAGATTCTGTCTCTTAGTTTCATCTGTTAGCATATGTCCTGTTTTTCAGGGAATAACCTAATATAATGGAAGTAATTTAGAGGTAATTAATTGTAAAAGCCTTTGAATGGATTATCACTTCAGCAAAGAAGTCAGGTCATTATCTATATTCGGATGTATTCACAGACTGTTTCTTCACAGAGCTACTACAGATCTTGGGGGGTATACCACATTTTAAAATCTCTCCATGTATTTCAGCTTTAGGACAATAAACAGAGAATTATAATTATATTCAAATTTTCATTTCAAATTGGTTTCACATATTGACACTGTTTTGGAAAAAATACTTGGCAGGGTGGGGGGAAGCTATCTAGGATGTTGGGATTCTGCTGCTGTTTGGCTGGAATTAGGCGATGGTAGTGAAGCGAGGCGAGGGCACTGGCAAAGCCCTCTAGTGAATCACTAAGCTGTCCTAAAATCCTCATTATTCAGAAAACAAAACTCTCTCTCTCTCTCTCTCTGAGATAGCACAGTGTATATTTCTGCTCCCAAACCAAACAGGAATCAACCCAACAGCTGAAATAGGGAAGACTATATCAGTGAAACTATTAAACTGAGTTGATACACGCAGTTCCTCATGCTCCAGTCTCTAATATTGGGAACAAGGAGAAAAGATGAGCATGGTAAAACTTTCAGCTATCCCAGTACTCATGAGCATGGTAAAATTTTCAGCTATCCCAGTACGCATGTTCAGCAAAGCTTTTAGTGCAGTCCATAATATTCAGTAAATTCTAATTCTTCTTCAGGAAAAAAAGAGTAGAGAATTGTGTTATGACAACACCCAAATAGGAGATTTATCTAAACTGAAATATTAAGCAGTGTTATGTTGTGACTCACAGGAGAAATAGCAATTAATATAATATACAAAAATACTTACTTAATAATACTAAAGTACTTAAAAATAACAGCTGCACTGACGTTGGTGTGAACTTAGGGACCAGTGTTTCAGGAGAACCAGGGCTGTACCTTCTGGGTTGAAAAAAGTAGTTGCATTCAGTAAACTATCACTGAATACAGGATTAAGTGCAACTACCTGAAACAATACCTAACACGGTAATCCTCCTGATTCAGAAAGTACTTGTTTAACTAGTATGTTGTATGAATTAGCATAGTTGTATGAATTATTAAAACTTTTACAACACAACGCATCTGATAGAGACAAATCCATAAAGCAAGTAAGAAGTATAACTGATCTTTCTATCTCCAACCTAACAACTGCAACAACATAGAAGTAAACTGATCTAGGCTACTTTCACTTTGAAGAAGCCTAAATATTAAAAGTTAGTTATAGATGTTTTTGACCACAATTCAAATCCTTACTCTTATTTTTAGACTAAGCTGACTGAACAAAAACCAATACTAATGTGATACTAAGACTGCAAAGTTCAAAAGATAAATAGCATTTACTCAGCAACACCACAGCTTCTGCATATTTAATGATACACATTAGAGAACGCACTGACATCTGCCAAGTTAGTGATGTATCACATAGCAGATTGGTCAGGTTAACAATATTAGGGGTTTGTAATTTAGCTCTGAAACTTCAGGATTACTGGAGGATATTTATATACACATAAACACAACCACATACCTATATCCAAATGGGCCTATATATAATGATAGGCCATACTAACGCATGTCAAGATATCTAATATAGTGTCATGTCTGTGTGTACTATACACAAGAAGAAAGCATTCACACCAGAGTATTTACATTTCTATGGATTTACTTACAGTTTACTCCCACATTATGAACACAGAGGTATTTGCATATAATCACTTTTTCTGTCTATGCAATTATAACTCATACATTAATTGTATATGTATATGTATTTATATATGTATTTAGAGTCACTACATTGCAAATATATATACAAAGGTATTATAAATAGAAATATGCATATATAAAAACAGTATGTATTTATCTCTTATTGCTAATTCAATGTGGGCCAGATCTCAGATATCATAAACAAGCAGAACTGCCAAAGACAACTCATCTGATCTGTATCTACATCAAGTTAATATCAGATGTGTCTTGAAAGGATATTTCATTTGGGAAAGTTGCCTGACATTCGCTGTTTCAAGGGCTATCCTGAAAAACCTAAAACAGAGGAAGACCACCAACACAACCTTTTTGTAAATATTTCTGATGCTATTAACCCTTCCCCAAAATAATTCCATCCTTAACTCTAGACATCCTAAAATGAATGACAGTTAATGCTCAAATCTTTTAACTATTAACATGATTTTTATATATTTACGTGTTAATTATATATCATTATGACCTAAAAGCTTTTGAGCAGAACTGCTTCAGTTCAACTTCTATAACTATTAATGTTTCAGTAATATAGGTCATTTTATTTTGAATTGGAGCAGGGTGAGAAAGGAAGTGAAAAGAAAGTCTGTGGCACAGGAACACTCTATTCATTCTGTCTTCCAAACATAAAGCCTCAGCCATTTCAGCTGCCCTTCAAGTTGTCTTATGTACCAGATAGACACCAAAGTATTCGATGCTATTGAAATACACATTAACATTTATATGACAAAAAAAACACAAAAAGCCATAAATACTTGGGGAGCAAAAAAAAATGTGAGTTAATTGCATTTCTGAAACCATACAACTTCATCTTGAAAAACAAAGTTTCCATTTCACAGAATTCCCTAAGCGCGATCACAGAACATGAAATCATATGTAATTCCTCCGGTGTATCCAGTCTACCAGCCAAGTCACAAGAAGCCTACGTTTGATCCATTTAACAGGCAGTCTTTACAATCTCAGATTGAGATGCAAGAAGCGTGAACCAGGCAGAGTGAAATGGCAAAACAATTAGGACGACGATTTTATCTCCTAAAAGATGCAGATTTTCATCATCCAGAAAAGAGCCATATGCATAACAAAAAGTGACCTCAGACTGGGTACCACATGCTGGTCATCAAGCTTGACATTTCATTTGCAATAAACGCTACTATACTGGAAAAGATCAGCTTAATTCAGGTGGAATTGGGAGCTCACTGTCTCTATATATGGTTCATGACATTAACATATAAATTGAGATATAAATATAAAAGAACCACTGCAAATCTTTTATACAGATTTCTATTCTGTGTTTAGACAATGTGGATTTTTAGTGAATTACATGCCAAAGCACAGTACGTTTATTCTGAAGTCTTTGTATGCATGACAATCTGTCAGATGCTAAAGAGCTAGGAGAAATAGAGCATTACAGAAGTAATAATCAAAACAAACAGGTACTTGGGGCTGATACTATGACTAATTCTTTTATTCTTTTATATATTATTATAGATTTCTAGGATTCAGAGATATTCAAACTTGTTGAAAACGACTCACAGTTCTTCTGAGTGGTAATTGAACAAATATCTTCCTAATTTGTACATTCAAGATGAGTTCCATGTCCGTTACACTTTTTTTTTTTTTTTTTTTCCCCCTAAACACTCCCTTTCGAATTGTGGTATCTTTGGGTTAAACCAAGATGAAAATTTTGGCAGATATTTCCACAAGGGAGGAGCACCTCTATGCCAGTCCTTCATTGCTCTCTCCAGGTTTGTACCAGGTAGCTACTCGGGTCTCTGAGCACACTGGATACCCTGTGAGCACCCTATTAAGTAAATAGCTCACGAGCACAGAGCCAAACACAGTGAGACAGGGAAATCTAAGTGTAGGGTACAGAATCTGGCTTGTTGCTCTTCTTGCATCACAAAGGCCAACAGCTCTTACTTCCAAAAATTAGGAAGCATTCAGGCCTATCACTACTCATTTGACAAAGAGGAAACTGAGGGAATTTGCTTGGTTTTCAGTCTCTTTGTAGGAAAAATTGCATAGGAATGTATTTAAAATCAAGTTTTGGATCTGATGAATACTGATCTTTCATTAGTATCATATTTAGAGTAGTCATTTTTATCATTAAACTATATAAAATAATCCCTGATGAAAACTCCTCATGTCTTAAAACACTGACCAAAAGCACTTAAAAACACCTTCTTGTGTCTGACTGGCACATATAAAGTTGTATTTAATTATACATTATATTTCAATGATTACTTCTTTTTTCTAATATCTAACACCTAAGCAGGAGCCTCAACTCTTATAACGCTAATAAAATTTTCAGAAGAAAGAAGTCCTGTCTTAAATGGACACTTCGTCCTTTAAAGAGATTCCATAGTTTCTTAATGAGTATCACAGCAATGCTCTTTATATTCAGCGACATCTTAGCACAACAGCATAGAACATAACGGAAGAAAAAAAGCAGATACACATTAGTGTAGGAGAAGAAGGGTTTTGGGGGGTGGGGGGAGCAACTGTATATAATATGTGCAAGAAGTAGACACAAGAGTGCAACTAATATACTTTCATTGATAAACTGGTCAGGTCAAATCCAAGCTGCCACAAAAATAAAATTTCTTTGAAGCTTAAACTTGTCATAAAGAGTTGGCTGCCTTAAGATCACCACCTTCTTTCTTTCCTCTTCTCCTAGGATGTGGCATTGCTTTAGATCAGAAAGGCGTTTCACTAGTGCCAACACTTTGGAGGAGCCATTGCTTCGCTCTCCAGGTGAACAGCTCCAGCTGTGAACTGCATCACTGAGGAAAAAGGCACTTATAAGGACTTGGAGGACAACCTTTTTGCCTTTATTTTTTTTAACCTATGACGATATGCAAGAAATGAAAATGTATTTTGTTCACGACAAAGAAAATCTTCTGATAAAGAGATGTATTTCAGTCATATATATATATGACTATAAAATATGGAGTAAAAACTATAAAATGGCATAGCTTTATTGAATGAAATGAGGCTATGTCATGTTACATGAGATAAATATCTGCGTGATATACTTTAGATACCTACAGAGTTCATTGTTGCTAAAGAACAAAATAATGCTGATATATAAAAGCAATGCTGGTTTATAGAGCAACGTTAATATGAACTTTTTATAATCATTAAGTCTTACAGCATGTAAGTATAATACATTTACAGCTAGAGAGATTCATATCTCAAAAAATTATCAAGACGTTTTACTTACAAAGTTCAGGAACTGACGTGCTTCCTTTATTTCAAAAAATATTTTGTTTCAAAAATGTGATTTTTTAAGATCCAACTTTTTAAAATTTAATCAAGAAACAAAATTCATTTCATAAAAAAACTGAAGGATTAATCATTTGCATTACTCTTTGTTCAAACTTTGAGTTCAATACCTTCTACCCCAAAATTAGTTCTACAGTAATTACTTTCCACATTAAAAATTAAATTCTCTATTTTGTGAATTTCTCTGAATGATGAACTGAATGATACCATCACCTCTGTAACCTCTTTCATTCAGTTATACTTCCAATGTTTACATAGGCAACATCAGTATTAGATACTGATTTACAGATTTTATAGTATTTTCTGTATTTCTTATTACCCTACTCACTTCTGGAACAGAGGCTAGGGGGAATTTATACTCTATTTCAGGCATTTCTCCTCAGTGTCTAAGTTCAGACTCCTTGTACAGTCAACAGAAAGAGTAAAGCTCCAAGTTCACATACTTCGGACAGAAGGCACTATAAATCTTGATCAGATTGCGAATTACTCTGTGAAAAGCATGCAAACAAATGTATTTATCCTAACAATTTGAATAGCAACTGTAAAATTAATGGCAGTACGAAAGCTTAAACCTGACAAACAAAAAATAAACAATTAGCCCAAGAAATATTACTTGCTTTCTGGCATTCAGAAGTGTCTCTACTAATCATCAGAAGGTATTTGTACAACCCACATTCTAAATACAGCTTCATTTTAAGCTAAAGACCTGAAAATCCACAAAAGTGCCAGACAGGCAGTCCTATGACTTCCTTCCATTACTTCCTGCATTACCCTTTCCAGGTTTACATATTCTCTTCACCATGACTAGCTGCTTCTAGTTGCTTTCTGCATGGGGGCTCTCAACATTTCCTCATTTTGGAGCGAGTAGCGTTAGCCCTTATTATTCCCTGCTTTTTGAAAGCAAGAGTAGAAAGTAAAGTTATGGAAGATTCATGGAGATCAGTGAGACACATCCTTACACCTCCCAGCTTTGTTGCTATCTTTGGCCCTGCGTTAGTTATCCATTTACCTAAGAGGGCATCCACACAGCATCTGAAGCGCTAAGACATGATAATAGCAAGAATGATTTGCATCCTAACAGCACCTAATGCCTTGCATCTGAACAGCAGTAGTGGATTGTGAGAAGGGCATAAAATGCATTTATTAATAAACTGTTGAAGCTTCTTCCGTCGGGGCAGAAAGCCTCTCATCTAATTTACTAATGCTAGACAAGAACAATTTTCTAATTGCTAGCTTCTGAAAAATGCCTTCTAAAACCACTGGGAAGGTACATCATACAGACAATAGATACGGCAATTACATCCGCCAGTTCCTGGGAGATTAACCAGTGTGCAGATAGTATGTAAATAAGCAGCTAAGGCTAACACCTGAAAAGGCATCAAAACAGTTTGAATAAGCTTGAAGAAGCTAAATACTCATTGCAGTACCATACTTTGAAAATGTGGAAAGGGTATGATTCCTAGAGAGACCAAATGCTCTCTTATCAGCCTTAAGAAAATACTTTAAACTACCTTTCTTAAGCAAAAGCATTCTGGGTTCTGATGGAAAAAACACGAAATGGAAACAGTTATAAGCTGGCTAACCAACCAGCTATTTTTGCCATGAAGCTTATTCTGCTTGAAGCTTATTTTGATATGAAGCTGCTTCTGATATAATCCCAACGGAATCCATGAATTATACTTCATATTTTAAACTAAGGAAAAAGAATGATTACACATGTATTTTTTCCCAATGAGCTCACTACACCCTCTAAAGATTTTAGAGCTCTTCAACTAAAAGTCTAGTTCTGTGAAGGGTGGCACTGCATCTATTCTAGCAGACAGTATCTTTTCCAGAGTATGTTTAACTATTGCTTGATATGATTTCTTGATTTTCTGTGGCATGTTTATGTAGACTGAAATGGGATTTAATTAGCTTGCTTAATCAATAACAGGTTACAATAGCACATGATTAGGATTATTGGAAGTGAGGAGGCGACCAAAAACTGTTAATGCAATAACACGGTCAGCAGCTCAACCTCTTGGTGCCAAAATTGGTGTCAACTCAGTCAAATAATTAATTAGCACAAGGGAGAGACACAGTATGCACAGTTCAGAAGTGGTTCTTTCATTACAAATGATAAATTAGGATATATTTGCATTCCATAAGTTCTGGGATTTTTGTTATTGTTAGACAAACAACAGAAGAGAGACCCACTGAGAAATATGAGGTTGTATTTCACAAGCTGTAATGCAGGAGAAAACAACAAAGAACTTAATTTACAAAAAGATATTTAGTACAACTCAAATCTTAAGAGCGGAATTATTAAGCTGTACTGCATGCATCTTTCACCATCTGTGACACATCTTGTTAGCAGATTCCACAAACGGCAAGGAATGCCTATTAAAGCTGGAAAAATGCACTCATTTGCCAATCTAAATGTGGACAATATTGGCCAAATATCTGAGGCCAGCTACTCTGATCTATCCCAATAAAAATGCTTAATCTATAAATAAATACCACATCCTACAGCTCAGAGCTTGGACCAGCTCTTCAGAACGCTGTAGCGTTAGCAACAGCCTAACAGCAGCCACAGCAAGTTTGCTCTCTCACCTACAGATTTCCACAGCGAGATTTTTTGCAATACTGTCACACTGCAAACGTTTCAGGGAAGAGAAATGTTTTGTGTTTGTTTGGCACTGAAAACACTTTGGGTATACACCTCAAATGTATTTGTTTCCTTTGCTAAGGCATCCATTAAGGTGAGCAACAAACATATTTTGGGCCTGGGGAAATCAGAAAAAGGTTCATATATTAAACAAGATTGAAAACCCATGGAAGGAGTCCTACAGACAACTGAAATGTTCTTAAACCACAATCCTACTACTATTCCTAAACATTAGTTTCCAGAGGAACTCACTTGGATTTAAAATTAGCTGTAGTATAAACTGATAATTTAAGTTGCCTCTGCATTGGCTTATTCTATTAAGTTACAACAAACTGAAGTACTCAGTATTTCCTCAAGCAAGAAAATTATCTGTAGACTCAGCAATTCTTTTCATCTTTCCTATAAAATAGAAGACTTGAATTGGAAATATTTCCTGAATATATGATTTTACGTACAGCACAGTTAATAAACCCAAATGCAGTCTATCATCCTTTCTTAAAAGACGTATGACTAAAACGCATGTTGGAGGAGCATTAAGATGTAGGGCTACCCATAAACCAGACTGCATTTTGATAACAAATGGAAGTAATTTTATAAGCAGTGTAAAATATACAGAATATTTACTACCTTTATTAGTGTAGCAACACACACACTTCTGAACCAATACTTTAGCCTAGAAAACAGTACGGAGGATTCTAGGACCACAGCATCAATGGAGTAAGCGGGCCAAAAGGCTTGGTTTCAAAAGACTTCTATGTATCAGTCCCATACTATTGAAAAACTTGTGTCTTATCACAAAGGAGTTTTTAAATTCAAGTTTTTTACTTCAGCAAAGTAGTTTACTAATATTATCCTTCCTTCTCCTCTAAGAATTAGCTAGTATTTGTTTGGCAGCATTGGATTTTTAAGACATCTAACTTCTACAATTTCAGAGTAATTTTCTTTTAAAATAACTAGCTGAAAAATAGGCTGATCGTTCTCAGGAGAAAGACAGGGAGAAAAGAAAGAAACTAATTGAGATTGTAATAGAAGCTGGCTTCTACCCAAGAATTCTACCAACTGAACCACTGAATTAATTGATTGGCCTGAATTCTCATTATGTATTGGTGCAAAATTATACTGCCCAATTAGGTTGGTAATCTAATATTTTAACTACACCTTAGATTTTTGTACAGTACCCAGTACTGAATTCCAAGAAGTAATCAGATAATCACCTTGAACTCTTGCTCACATTTTTAGTAACTTTTTACTTATATTTGTATCTGTTATTTTGCTCCTGCCTTAACTCAAAATCCCCTTTAATTTCTCCCTCCCCTCCAATTTGAAAAACCATGCTGGGAGCATAGCATAAGAGTGACATAAAAGTTTTTTGACACAGTCTACAAAGGATGCATTAATTCACGGCCAATAACTCAAAATTACGTTTCCAAGCTAATGGTCACCAGCTTCCTCAGATTTTGCTGAAACAAAAACTCGAATGAGAATTATGTGCCCAATTATGAGATGTAGGCCTCAGCTGCACAATGAACAACCTAATACACTTTTGTAAGCAATCACTAGAACTTTCTCAGACTGCATTTGCTTTAGAAACAGCCCGTCACACCTTTCCACCCCTCAAATAGATTGCCATTGAATAATGTTTAAGTTTAGGATCTGGTTACAAGTGAGATGCAATGCATTAGTCTGCTAGGGCCAACATGGTTACAAATGCATTTCCAGATGCTCATTGACAATATGGCAAATGTCTCAAGTCTGTTAGCTAGCTTTATCATGGAACAGGAAGGTTCTTAATGGCCGTGGGAATATAAGGTAAACGAAAACTGTCAATTCAAAATGACTTTTCCTTTTATAAATTAAACTCTATATGAATGAATAAATCAGTACTTGCTTTCTTCCACACCTAGTCAACAACTATACTTCTCAGTCCTGGCTGGGGTCAGGCTGAAAAGGAGGAGCAGCAGGGAAAACAGAACTGATGCATTTGCTCCTTGCATTGCTACAACAGGTCAGTCCTCAAAATACCCTGTGAGTTACCCTTTGCCTGCCAGCTGGTCTGCTGTGCATTGCTCCTATTGGAGGACAACATGTACCAGAATAAAATCTGAGCTGAATACACATTTTAACCCGAAAAAAGTAAAGACACTAGTGCTAGAGAATCCAGAGAATAAAAGAAAGCCATGTACTGTAGACCAAGTCCTGACAGAGTTGAAACCTTGATTTTGGGGGCATCAAATTTAACCCCTATTAGCAGATCTGATCTGGTTTCAACCATAACTTCTAGATACTGTGTGAGAGAATACCTATTGTCGCATCGTGAGATGTATTGTTAGTGTATCACATCTTACGCTCAAACAGTAAGGACAGGGGGCAGTAAGCATCAAGCCCCCAAAGGCGGCTATTCAGCAAATTCTTACTAGAGTTAGCACTTCCAGAAAGCAGCCCTCAAAAAACTGATCTTAAAAGTAAACTTTAACCTTTACAAAAATGGAAAAAGTATTTTAGCAGCCAAATGATAACTGAAGTTGCTATCTTTTTTCCTGAGACTGATACTTTGCTCATCATAATGTTGTAGTGCTTGGAGTTAAACCCTAGCTGTCTTTTGTTAGGACCTCTAGAAGATAAGGTGGAAGGAAAACACTTGGTTCTTAAATGAAACCAGGTCAGACAGACACAGAGAGGGATGACACAAAGCAGAAAAGAACGATTGTAAACATGACTGCTAATATAGAAGGAAAGTACGGAAGTAACATAAAATCAAAAACTTTCTTATGCTTCACTCACATAACAGGTCCAAATTGGTAAGCTCAGAAATAAAAGAATGCATGGCTTGTTCTCTGATGCGGCTCTGCATTGAAATGCAGATTTCTGCAGAAGTCTCCTTCACTGTTCTCACTTGCCTCTTGGCTAATTTAAACCACATTCTACCATTAAAACGAGCAAAGAAACTGAAAGCTCAGAATAAACACCAAAGGCTAACTGAAACAATCAGCATTTATACTGGTCTAATGCCAGTTATGCTCTATCTAGACAAGAGCAAAGGGAAATATTTTATTCTGGTGCACTTGGAACTGTCGAGACGGGGCCTGTGATTCTAAATCTCCCTTTGCAATCTCCCTGCCATCAGTGGTTTTCCTGCCATCCTGTGAAGACAGCAAACACAGACTTGTCTGTATTTGAACATCATATTAAGAGGAGATAAAATAATTGCACAGAACTTGCTCTCTGCTGTGCTTAAGTAACATGAAAAGTAAACTCCACTCCCTAATGTAAGTGTACAAATTGTGGCACATAGTAGAGCACTGACACAAATATGTTTTTATCACCCTACTTACCAATGTAGGCTGAGCAGACAATGAAATCAGAAGGAATTTAATTCAGAAGAGATACTAAACAGGACGTGTATGAGTAACAGGATCTGGTTTACAGTGTCTTGCACTTTGTTAAATAGATACCATTCCTGCTGCTTCACAAGTAGGAAAAGCACAGTGCCCAAAGACTACACATAACGACCACTCCTTAACAAAAATGGCAAATCTGTGGCAGCGTACATGCTGTTCTCTTAGAGGTCCAGATATTTTTGGTTGTAAAAGCAGCTTTCCCTGGAGCTTTTCATCAGTAAGGCTATAGTTTGCTGCTGGCTGGGTTTTTAAAGGGGGAAAGGAAGAAAGCAGCTTCAGTTCCAGGCTAACAATGTAAAATAGTCAACACCCAGTGCTCTAACTCATTTCCGTTCAAGCTAGACTGAAATTACCTAGCATGGGTACTGCTGAGCAGGGTCACAGCCTCTTATGGGCTACCCAGGCTCTTTCAAGCACCTGCACAAATACTCAGGGAATGCTGTGTAGATATGCCCTAGAATATGAAACAACACCTCGTAGCCCCCAAATCCTGTGAGAGTTGGAAATGACTCACCACACGGGTTTGCTGCATTATGTCCTGCTTCCTCATCATTTTGACTACAAATCTAAAGACACATAGATGATAAAAAGCAGTTTCCTGCCATGGTCCATGTGTTCTCTGATACGTACACAACTAAAGGTAGCTAGATGCAACTGCCCCTGGAGCTGCCTCCAACTCTGCCTTCAGCACCAATGGGGAGAGCAGGGCAGTGCAGTGGCCCTGCTCACTGCTGCTTCCCTTCACCCCCTTCCACCTCTCCCAGAGGCAGCTGCGACACAGCCCCCAGCAACTGAGGCCAAGTCACAGGCCTTGGCAGCAAAAGGCCGTGCTCCCTGGGGCTGCAGAAGACAACGCTGCCAACCTCGCCTTGTGGCATAAGGCAGGGTATAGACATTTCCGCACAGGCGACATGCACAAACCCCAGCAAGACACTGACCAGTCAAGCTCCAGTATCATGAGACGTTCAGTGTAACTATTACGTGTTGAATATGCGTTTTCCAAGGAATCTCTAATATTCTCTACAATCATTTCTATTATCATTCTTTTAATCCATGGTTTACATGAGGCAAATTGCAGGGGAACTGCTTACCCTCTTTTTTTCCCCCGTGAGAAGAAACATATTCCTGGCCCCAGCGTCTCTCTTCTAGGAATTCGACTTTGAGGACACGCATCCAGTGAGCCTGACACGAGCCTGCTGTTTGGGACAGGAGGAGCTAGAGCAAGCACAGAGAATTTTCATTTTTCTGCAGGGGCTCAAGGTACACTTGGAATCATGTAGTCTCCCAGGAACATCAGATTTTTTTTTTTCTTTGATAGAGTATTGGCTCTTTGGTATCCTACTGAATCTATTTAATGCATGTATGTGGTGAATTTATTTTAAATTCATACTCTTCTAAGTTGAAGTTTGAAGGAGGAGAATATTTCTTTTGTTCTTTTTTTTCCCCCCCTCCCTCCGAAGACTACTGAAAAGTAGTCTTGAACTTTATTTGGAATAAACAAAGTGCAATGAGATCATCTTAATCTCCTTAAAAAAAAAAAAAACTGGGTGAAATTTGTCTTATATAAAAGACAGATTGTGCTTTATCACAGTAAGGATTTTTTTCTGCAGTTTTACTTTTGAAAATGTACAGGTGTATTTAAGTACGTAATATTTCTAACAAATCAACAATGACTAGTCAAAACACATACTGACCATATTTATGAAAAGCCCTGTAGAAAATGTATTAATAATTACTTTACACCGAATCTAGCTATTGGATTTCATGCTATCCAAAAAACCCACAATCAATAGAAATGTTATAACGATACTCTTCCATTTAAATAAAGAACCTTGTAACGCAGGTACAACTACTTAGGATTCCACTGCAGTCAGAAAGCTTGTGCTAAAAAGTTAAGTCTAGCTGGTAAGTATACTTTTCCTTAGCAATGACAATTTTCAACCATATTTAGGCATGAGCCTTCAGGTGCTAATAACCTCCTCTCAGGTTTGAACCTTCTCAATTCTAGTTAAAGATGGCGATTACTGCAAATGCTCAGATTTAGGATTAGGTTCACGCTGCATTGCAGCAAGAAATCTGCTACACTGCAAAACTTAACCATATCCATTTAGCTCTAGAGGAACTGGCATCTGAAGGCATGAAGTAATTTCTCTGAACTAATTAGAACACTTTGAGGCTAACTGGGTTCTGGGGGAAGACAAGGAGGATATAAATTATCTTATGCCTATAATGAAAATACTTGCTATTTTTCTGCATGCCTCAAAAGACACCATTGGGAGCAGCAAGAAAAAAGTAAGGTAATTATCACAGAGATTACCAATAGTGTTTTAAGAAAAAATAGCAAGATATCAGTAAGAGAAGTATCCGCAACTGTAGCTCCTTCCAGGCTGGTATGGTTTACGTTTCCTCTACTTGAACCCAGGAATAAAGGGGATCCAAGTCACGGCATCGATGAGGGAGGAAATGAGTGGTTTCGGTTGGGAGCACAACAGACTAAAGTGTGAAACAATCCCAAGAAATTTGAAGATGCTTTAGAAGCTACTAAGTGTGGATCTAGAAACACGGTTGGCTGTTGTGAACCTGCAATGAAACAAAATAAAAACTGAGCTTAGGATTTTTATGCAGTGCTAGGTTTGCTATGCATTTTGGGCTGAACAAATTGCTCTTCACAGGCCTTGTAAGAAAAGATGGTATCAATCACAGTTGGGACATACTTGGAAAATTCAAGGGATCACACCTCAGAAATCATTTCCAAAACAGCTGTAGAGCTGGTGTCCACCTTGAATGAGGCTCAGAAGGCCTATCCTGCCAGCAGAAACACAGGTAAAAAGGACACTTGAAGGGATTTAACATGGCAGCTCATTTGAGGACTCCCAGAACACTGCCAATACTGACCAAAGCTATTAAGTTCACTAAGTCCAAAATGTCAAAAAAGTATTTAGTGAGTTTAGAAAATCCACATTAAAAAAAATACAACTAAACCTATTATCAACACTAGATCCCACTTGTACTACTATCTTTTATTCAAAACCAAGCAACTCATTCGTCTTACTCATACATGATTTGTCTTATGCAAATTATTACCTAAGGCCAGGGCTAGCTTCTGAGACAGGCATAGTAGGCAGCAAGGTAGCGCAGCGCAGCAGTCCGATAGGAAATGAAAACAGCAGAAAATCAGCTTGCCTGAACACCCTAATCCCAGCTCAGGGTACAAGTTACCTGAACTACTCCCAAAGGCAAATAACAGGCAGCCCCAGCTCTGCTGCCTGTGCTCCTATCCCCACTCTATGGCTGCCTTCACCCTTGCTTCTACTGTTAGAAACCAGTTGCTGTCCCCTCCACTTCAGTTACATTTTTTCACTGAGACAGTGGTTTCATCCTCATTCTCAGGGCAGCAAAACCCAGTTTTGCCTACATTGCTGGCAAGTCTTGAGCCAGCTTGGACAACGGCTGTTTCCCTCAGAACCAAAAATTAAGTAGGTATTCTATTACAGATGCACACAATCCACAATTTGCAATCACAAAACCAATGGAAAAAATCTCATCCATTTTTCCCCATGTTTTGTTCTGAGCAGGACCGCAGTACACTATGCGAGAACCCGAAAGCCTGTGAACACTTAACAGGGCTAGACATACAGCAAATAATGCATGCTAATACAACTAAATAACCACATATCTGTTTTTCCTTAAGTTTAATAACTGCACATAAGATTTACTTTTCATTTACAGAGGAACAAGAGCAGTCAGTTCAACCTCCTAATGCCTTCAGACTAGAAATAGTCAAGTCCTGCACACCAGTGCAAAGAGACAACCCGAAAACATGCAATTAAGAGGTTAGGATTAATCTCTACACACGCAGACAATTTTCTTTCGAGGCACTTCACGTTAAAAATTTTATACAAAACCTGCTCTCAGTAATATATTCTCACCGATTTAAGTGGGAGACTTAAGTTCTCACCAACGGCACCAGAGACACCTTTTTCATTTTTGAGTGTGCATTACTGGAACATTAGTACAATGGGTAATTCTATACTAAAAATAATCCCCCCAAAGCTTTAGGAAGAAAGTCAACCAGAATATAAAGAGTGAAAGAGAAGATGCTTCTTATCACACACGAGGACTGCAAAAAAAAAGCAAAACCAACCAAACAGCAACAAAAAAATATTTTAGCTGTACAAATAATTCAATTTCTCTTCAGAATGCCAAAGATCTAGGAGTTAGTTTTGTTATTCCTCTTCTGTGTTACCACTTTTCTTAAACAGCATGTAACAGAAATGAAAATGAGGTGAAAATGATGAAAAAGAAAAATGCCTCACTTCAAAATTCCAAGATAGAATTTTAAAATGCGATGATTTCAAAATTTCTGGTATCAAGTCCTTCTCTTAACATGGAAAAGACATAAAGAGGTGGAGCTCCTGTGTGTTTTTTTCTCCTCCTTTTCTGATCTGCAATTTTGCTGGCATCACCACAAGGCTGATTCTGATTTCAGCATCACATATGATCTCCTTCTAATCACTCAAGGCCCCTCAACAATATTGTCACGATAGGATAATGGGGGAAAGTGGAAGAAGGACCCTCGAGATGTGACTAGCCTATGCTGAAAGTGAAGATACCACGTAGCAGCTGTCACAGGAATTGTTGGTAGGAAAAGTGTAAGCATACACTACCGTTCATCTGCTGGTTGCCTTACTTAGGCAATGCCAGATGAAAAACACCACCATCTGCAAACACCCAACTCTAAACATAATGTGAAGAGAAGCTTCTGCCACACAACATACACAGACAGTAAACAAATTAATGAAACTAGTGCAAACCCACAGGGATCATATTTTCCCCGCAGTGTAAGCAGCGCTTCCTTTAAGAGGAACAACAACAAATAATAATGCTTGTCGCCTGCATATCACTGTTCATCAGACACCACTTTCAGCACATGAGTTATTCAAGGTCCACCACAGCCTCAGATTCCAGAGTACCTAACTTTGAGTTTATTCTGCTACTGTAAGTGGATTTCACCCTTTGCATGACTACTTTCCCAAGTGACTCTCATTGCAGATTTGGTCCCAAATTTCATTTTTTCATTGCATGACATTGGTGTAATGAAGAACTCTCTCATATGTATGTGTGAGAGATGTTCATAAAATTCAAAAGGAAACGGAATGCATCTTCAGCAGTCTAGATGACTCCAAAATTGCAGCATTGTACACGAGAACATAAAACCAATAAATCTATTTCAGTATCCCTGTAGAGGCAGATGAAAGAAGGAAACTAACTAAATACAAATGCAGATAGGAATGTGAGATTATAATAAAAGAAAATCTAATGATTAATTATCTATAGTGAACATGAATATAGTAATGTTTTTATTGTAAATATAAAAATATTTTGACTTAAAAATGATTAATCTTTGAAAATGTTTTATAATATGACTACAGAATAACTACCACCTGTTTTCTCTATTTTTGTTAAATAAAAGAAAAATACCCCAATACAATCAAGGAATTCTCCACGATGGAAAATAATGGAAATTCTTTTCTTACTTAAAAGACTAAGCTTTACCTGAAAAGGAGGAAATTTCTTAGTACTTCAGTACTTCAGGGTGAGTATTAAAAAGTCACAGTATTGGATGATTACATTCTGATAATTCAGCAAAAGAGGAAAAAAACCTAGATTTTAAACTATGATGCCTTTTTTTTTTTTTTTTTTTTTTTTAAAAACCTCATACTCTTAACAGATGCATATAACACACAGAATTAAATATATCAGTATATGGTTGTCTTTTTTTTTTTTTTTTGAAAAATACCATAAAAAACAATTAGATTGGGTTATACAGATCTGTAACAAAACCTAAAAATTAATTCCTTTGTGTTGAAGAAGAATAGTCAGGTTGGACATGGGTCTCCATGTAAACAGATATACAAAGAGTAAGAACGTATCAATTTGTGCACTTTATTACTTCCCTAAATTCAATTACAGAGACTAATATTCCTAATGTCAACTCAGATTTATTTGTTCTAATTTAGACTTACCAGTTTCAGTAAACCTCACAAATCTTCGCCAGTACTATACAAACTGATACAAAACGTACTAGTTTCACAAGACATGTAAGTAGGAGGTCTTGTCAATATTTTTGCCCACTAAATTATGGTTCTTAGATGAAGAATACATTATTAAAAGGATGCCAAATTCAGTGCCACCTCCACTTTAAAAATATATCAAAGTATTGACCGTTTCACAGGATTTCAAAGAAAAAGAAATGATTTAAATTAACTTCCCATGCCTTCATCTGGTTGTTTCCACACTTAACTGGAAGCATTCCCCACTGTAAGACAACCATTGTGTGCAGAATTAAGTTCATACCAATTAGATGGCAATGTCTTTAAAAATGAAAACCACCACAGAACAAAGAAAAGCTCCTATGCTCCAGGGGAAACTATGCGCCTTCCAAGGAAATTCTCTTGGTTTCCATAACATTACAAATAGAGTGGCAGTTGTTCTGGTAGCAGCACAAAGGAGTAAGCTACCCATGAGTATATAGATATGTAAGATAACAGCGTATTAGTTTAAGTGATTTTAAGCAGCTCCAAATCGTGTATAATTTTGGGGGGTGACATAGATGTACCTAATGGGGAGAAGGGCAGCATTTTAACAGCAAAGTGGCAGCTATCTGAGACATTTTGACAGCATAATAGAGAAGCTGGCAGAATGAGGTGGCCTGCTTCTCTTTTTAGTGTTAATTTTAACCTCCAAATTAGCCAACTAGTTATGAGTGTTAATAGCCTCTAACCTTCATCTACCGATTTGGAATATTATCCTTCATATCAAATGCTGCTGGTCTAATTTATAAGCTATTTAAGTTTAAACAAATAATAACAACAAATCCTTTAGCACATACTAAAATTCTCTACAGATGTCTGCAGAAGCAAAGTACAACCATTGCAGCTTTGGATGGACCTTGAAAAGTGTATGTTGGTTTGGCAATGGAGGAGGAAAACTAGAGTAACGGTACACAAGCTCAGGAACAACTACGACAGACTATGCTTGCTTTAAGCAAAGAGGTATTTGTAATCAGATGCTACATGGAGCAAAAAATATCCAGATGAAATATAAGATACTAGCAGGGTAACATGAGCGAACAATCATCTACCCATGACATTACAGAAGCTGGCTAAAACAACCGAAAAAAGGTGGTGATGGTGGTGAAAGATTTAAAGATATAGAGCAAAAATGAGACATCAGAATTTGTGAAGGGTTTTACTACATTTCTGGAGCTCTTCAAGGAGAAGGGGTAGTTTACACCCTGAAATAGGCAGGATGCCAACGCCCATTTGCAGTTATCTGCAAGTCTCCCAGAGTTTCATGAAAATGGTACAACCGTAGTAAAGAAATTCTTCTGCTAATCCTGATTTCTTGCTTGCCAAAGGATAAAATTGAAAAACTCAACATCCACAGCAAGATGGGAGGGAAACGGGAGTCACTGTTTTTAGGGCTGAAAACATTTAGGTTGAAAGGCTTTACATCTCTAAGAATGCTTTATTCAACCAGTGTGCAGACACTGTGAAGATGCTGAGAAACCTTCCTTACTCCCAAATTACACGTAAATTTTTTATCTTTATAAGCATATTTTGTTGATTAGGGCTAATCCAGCATTGTTCCATAGCATTCTTAAAATGACATATATATATATATATATACACACACACACACACACACATATACCCTTTTCAAAAGCAGGACAACAGGCTTGTAAAAAAAAACCTGAGCCAGTAAACAGGCTGAGACTATGATTACATAGTTTGTTTTTTTTTAATAAGTTATACATCTTTTGTATCAGAACAAATGCCATGAAAACATTTTTATTTGCTGAGAAACAAAACCAAAAGCAGCAAGCATATAACAATACAGTCTATTAACTTGTTGCTAAGGGAAAAGTCCCAGCCAAGGGGGAGAAAAATTGGCTTAAGAACCTGACAAGAGACATGAGACTGTAAATCATCCATTTAAAAACAGGCCTCTGAGCTCTGAGTGACACTGTTGGCTAGATTTTCCTTTTTGCTATACAACGCCTTCTCCCACTTACACAGTCATTGCTGAGAAACTGTCTGGGAAAGTCTGCTAATGACTAATTAAAGGGATAGCTTGTCAAAGACGGCACGATGACAGTTTGACCTACCTCCCCCATTTTTATACTTCCCCCAAACAAGTTGCTGCTTTGCTGATGTGTGTCATAACCATCATATCATTTAAATATAATTATATATATGGAAGTAATCTTTCCACAGCACGCATAAAGAAAGTATAAATATTAAAAAAGCAGATGATTGCAAATGACTTGAAAGAGCAAGTGATTAAGCCTAATGCTTGTAATTTAAAAGGCACAGGCAAAGCACATTCACCTACACATTTGCAGAGTACTCTTTAGCAACTACAAGCCAACATGGCTCGCTAGATAATTTTAGTGTTATTTATCCTATAAAGAGCACTAGCGAAGAAAAAAAAGCTAAATAATCCCGGCCTCCTCTGGTGTCCAAATTCCGATGGCATATGTCCACAAGTTCTACATGAATACTACAAAGAGCACAAAAATCAATTTTCAACTGATTATATGATACATGTCCACTTCAAAGGAGACTGCTATTTAAATATCTTTAGGTAGTACCTGCATTGAATTCTGTACACTGTTGTTATGCAGTAAAACATATTTAAAGCCATCCCCCTAGGAGTAAGAACAATAGCTTTTTCTTTCTTTTAGTGCACAATATAATTTCACACATCATTATGCATACTCAGTATTTGATATGGCTTTCTGTCTGCATTTTTCTTTTTATTTACATTTCATACTCTCTCTTTCCTTTTTTTTTTTTTTTTTTAAAAATCTTCAGCTATCGCGATATATTATATGAATCTGGTTTGCATACAGTATGGCAGAAGTAGTTCACTGCTTGCTAGCTTGCTTAGCCCTAATTACTGGCTGCATCTGGTCATATCCCTCCCTTGGTCCCAGCAGAATACCATGGCAAAAGTGCCAGAAGTCATAGTAATTAGTCACAGTCTGACAAGAGCAAGAGACATATTTGTTCCACAAAACATTTTTTTCCTTGAGGGAAAGTAAACTCCCAAACACAAACTGCAACAAAATTCTCTGCATTTGGGAATTAATTGATTATCACTGTGGAGATGCTGAATATAACGTCCAAACAGCACTCTTTTGGAAAGAAGCTGAGTTGGCTACAAAACGGAACAGAAAAATATCAGTGGCACAGTAGGAGTATAGATCTGAAAATGAAATTTACTGTTTAACCACAGCTTGTCAATTCTCTCGGAAATAAGTAACAGTAATGCCGACTGTACCATGATTACAGTGTATACTTATTCAATAAACAGAGAAGCCAAGTTAAGTCAGTGTGTATTTAACTGACCATTTAGGACTCTTCTAAAAACACATTTTTCAGTAGCTCTCTCTGAAGGAGCTCAGATAATCTCACCTATAAATATGAGGGACTAGTATCAAAATAAGCTTCTCTTTAATGATGAGATTGAAGGTTTATATGCAAGTTAACAGGTTTGATTCAAAGCACTTTAATTCAGTTTTTACATCCTCATCACAAAATGAATAATAAGCTGTTCTCTTTACTATTGATATAACCATAGGTGTCTACGTGGAGGAGCTGAAATGTTGTAATTAGCAGGAGTAAGCAGTCAAGTTCCTATTGCATTACAGTTGGAAAGTATTCCTCCAAATTACAAATTACACACACAGTATTGAAATTAACATGGGACACAGTGCATTTTTTACCTTTGAACACACTCTGCTCTTGATTGGCAACTCTGAGTGAAGATGTGCTCCATCACAGACCTTTCTGACACTCACAGGAGTGGTTCTTGACCTTCTTCAGGCAAAAGGATCTACTGCTCTATCACAGTATGAGATTCACCTTTTTTGGGTGATGGTCTTCAAGCCCCTGATTGCATATGTGAAATAGAAAATCATTCCTTTGTACTCAGCCTTCAGTAGCTGGCTTTTATATGGTAACCTCTCTCTATGTTTGACATTTTTGTTTTGCTGAACACTTGAAACTATTGCTGACATCCAATCCCAGCAAGGGTCAGAAAAAGAAGAGAAGCTGTCCAAAACATTGGCACTGATATACGTGTCCCCAAAGATGTTCTTTAGTCCTGAAGGCTTAAAGAATTGATTTTTCTTTTATTAAATAATTCCTACTTTGCCTAGTTATCATTATCTTTCTTAAACATCTGTCATACTGAGTATGTCCATGCACAGTAACATAATGTGGAAGAGTGAAGCACTGAACTATCCTTTCATAGTGGCCAACATCAATTATGGCCCGATTTTGGGGCAAGGTGAGCATATATAACTCCCACTGACCACTGAGTTTTGTAAAGTAGGACCCGAGCCAGAGCACAGTGGGAGAGATTAACATCTCAACAGGTTTCACATGAAAGCCTGTGATCTCAGGGAAGCCATTCTTGGCTTTTCACTGATAAAAACACTGGGAGAAGCACATCTCTGAGATCAAGGATGCCTTCTTACGTGTGTTCCTCCAGAAGAGTTTGGGGAAGCGCAGAGCCCGAGTCCGACCACAAGCAAAACACATCAGTCAACAGTTAAAGGAGAAAGCAAGTGAGCAACCCTAACATCAGCAGCTTGTATCAGGACAGCTGGGTGGTGAGCCAGAAGCAACAGTTGCATTGTGAGGGTAGGCATGCTGCATGCAACATCCTGGTGACAAAGAGTAAGTTGGTTCAAATCACTTACTTTGCATATGAATAGCCTAAAGATCTTGATAATATAAAGAAACAAACCTAACAGTATTTTTTCTGCATCTCCTCTGGAATGACTATAACTAAACAGTTACTGTTTATTTAATATAGGCTTTTTATTTTTTAATATTACAGAAAATCCTTTTTAGTAGTGTATGCTAATGCAGAGAATAAAACAGATTATAGCCTGAGCTAACAGTTCTATATATTGTTCTGGTTGCTGAACACATCCCCAGATAAAAAAAAATTCAATTGCTTACAGCTTGCTGAATTTTAAACAGTTGGGCTGAAATTCTTCATGCCTTATGTCTGCCTCAAGCTGACTTTTTAAAAATCTGAAATTAAAATAGTTTCGCTAAGTTTAAGAATGATGTCAAAGCAAAACACTCTTGGACAGAGTTCCCAAATCAACCCCCTTCACTTGGAAATACTAGTGCCTCTGTGCTTTGGAGTTCGAAGGTGAGAGAGTCCTCTTGGTTTCATGGCTAAGTCCTTTGTCATTCTTATGGAAAAGGAGCCAAACCTGGGCAAATTACAAGCCACCAAAAAGCCCCCTACAGGCAGCTTCATGGCAGATGCATTTGTATTTGGCCTCTACATGTTCTTAAAGTTCTTCCTATGTACTAAATGAGTTCTATTTTCTCACAGCTCAAATGCACTTACCATGCCATAGGTGGCTGAGCAGGACTTCTCTTGCACATGCACAGTGGAGTGAATCATAACACAGAATCTGATAACCACATATTTCTCCCCAAAGCTCCTGTTTCATTCAGTGTCCAGCACAGATACTGCCCAAAGAATACATCACATCCATATAGTAAACAATCTCGCTATCTGTACAGATCTTTGATAAGTAGAAACTTGAAGATGTCAAACGAATGAGGCAATGAATTGGGAGAAAAGCTAGTCTAAGTTACTGACATCTGAAAATCAGATGCTTGCTTCTACCATCAAGTTTCTAATTAATGGCAGTCAAGCCACCAAACCTCAAAATTTTCACAGATATCCACTGGTTTTTACAGTCTACATTTTCAGAGCTGAGAGAGACATTTAGGGTTTGATAAAGTGCAGAATGCTCAGGATTGCAAATGAAGCCAGCTGGATCTCTGCTTTGAAGAGTATAAAACTAACCTCTCAAAAGGCCATGGGTTTCACATACCAAAGTTACTCATTTTTGATCATTTGAAGTCTTGGCATCTCTTTGCCTCAGTCCCCTAAAAGTGAAACAGGCACACAGGACCGTTGTGATGAAGTGATTATTTTGGGGTGTGCTTACCACAGCATAGCACTATGAGACTGAATGAAGGTTGCAAGGAGAACTCTAATTCCACCAGTTCTAACCAAATTTGAAGCTGTAATATTCTTTTAATATAGCTGTTGAAATGCAATTCTCTGAACACATTAACACAGTAAACATCATAATGTGCCATTAACCTTTGTAATCCAGACATATTAGGTATACATGCATATTCTAATAATGTGCTCTAATTTGATCATCATCTTATTTTACTGGAATCTGTAGACCAGAATTTAAGTTAATGCAAAAAAAAAAAAAAAAAAAAAAAAAAAAAAAAAAAAAAAAGGAAAAGAAACAAACAGCTTATCATTATAACACAACAGTAATTCTTCCCATTCGCGACAAATTTCTAAGTGCATATGGCATATTTCTAGCTAACATATTCACTGCGTGGTTTGCTTCTGAGGCCTCAGAACGGAAACAAAGCGATTGTTTATCTTTTGGCAAACTGCAAGGTTCATACAGACCAGCACTCTTCCAGGCCTGTTTGCAAGAGGAAGAGCCAATGTAATCTGATTGGAAAGTTAATAAGATTACGTACACGCAAATACATATCATTTCTGTGCAACAGGGAAGAAACGATATACACCTTTACAATAATATCTATCACTGAAAAATTATAAATTTTTTGTTTACATGTGCCTTTCCATCCCAGTCAAGAATTATGAGATCATGCATCTCAGCTGCAACTTCTGCTGAAGTACAAAAGGACAGTACAATTAATTAATGGCTCCTCTAACTGTCAAAAAGTGATTATACAATCCGTCTTTGTGGTAGCAGCATCAAACATTGTCCATTTCCCAAGAGGTAGCCTGAAGGACAAGTAACTGAAAAACTGAAAACGTATCACTGGATTAATGACAAGATGTCAGAGGCCGAGAACAAAATTTTCTTATACTGCCTTTACAGTGTCACCTGCGTATGAACAGGGACCAGAAATTACTGAATTTTACCACTGTCCTAATGAAAGAAGATGAAGATGGAATATACGTTCCCTTGGCTCATCTTTTAGCCAGGGGCCACTGTTTCTAATGATAGATAAAGCTAAATGACAGCGAGCCCCAGAAAATCTAGTCTTCTCTTTTAGCAATAATCAATGCAACATTATGCTGAGAGAGATCCTAGGGCTGGAAAAAAGCCATTAGCACGCCGTTTTGTAGATATCCTCCTGGTTTTAGTTAATGACAAAATAAAAAGATAAAAAAGCTGAGCTTGATAGGTAGCAGCTTCACTTGAATTCAAAAGCAAGACAAAAAAATTGGGGCAATCTAAACAATCCAAATTCAAGACTTGAAATATACTCAGAAATAAAAGTTTGTCTTAAAATCCTATTTTTCAATTCTTTTTGGGTGGATACCATGTCCAAAGCATTCTAGTTTTCTTAGGTCTTGGCCACACACTTAAGATCTGATTTATTTTTCTTCAAGTTCCATTTTGTGTGTTTTTTCGGATGAATTTTTAGTTTGAACCTATATAGAAATAAAGGCTAGTCATGGATCCGAGACTGCACAAAGGTTATTAAAAAAACTTTTTAATTAGAATATGTTCATTTTGTTGCAAAACCAGATAATGACACCCCTGAAGACATGGTTGGAAATCTACAGAGTGTGCTTAGAAGCCCCAAAGTTTCATATTCTGAAAAATTACACTCCATTGTTTTTATTGCAGATGGGCAACGGTAGAAAAGTTAAGAAGCAACTAATAAAACAAACTAAATAACAAACCAGTTCAAATACTTAATGCCATAAGTGACCATTTGATCCATGTTTTCCCTTTGAATCCCATCAGAAAACATTCAATTCTGAACATCCTGATCAATAAAAATTGAACACTATATGCAGAATCTTCTTCTTCTTCTTACAGGCATAACAAACTGCAAATTACATGCAGGCAAATCTAATCTTTTTAAAATGGAATTTTTAAATACTATTTTCTAAACAAATTTCAAGTTTAAACTGATGCAGTAATCCACATCTCTAAAATCACTTATCTTGAAGAGCATGTTTTAAGCGATCCAGCAGCCTCTGTCAAGGTTGTGGATAGAAACCTGCTTTAGATGACCACAGCTAGCCGAAGTTTGTACTTCCTGCAAGAGCAAGTATTTTCCGAGTAGAAGACGAAAGGATGATAAGAAGATCTGGGAAGAGAAGAGGGAGGAGGCTACCACTCGACAGGAACATGAACAGATACACAACCAGAAAAAAGAATGGCAGAAAGCCATGGCTCTGGGTTATGTATTCAGAAAGGAACTACTGGCTACCAAAAAAAGGGGGTTAAAATTAGACAGCTATGAAATCCTTTTAACTGGCAAAACATTCAAGAAACTACATTGCTGTTGGGAGAATAACTCAGTGTACCAACCATTACATTGGCCTAAAAGGTCACAGTTCTTCAAAACAGCTAACCAACATATAGATCTTGTATATAAGAAGCAACACAATAGAGAAGAGATAGGATAAAGTAAACAGAAATTACACTTTTCTGTTTCAAAGGGCTAAATATTAAATAGATGAAATAAATCCAAAGGTTACGTACTCATGCATCCACACAGAACAACACTTGACCTGCTACAGTCTGCAGTAACGGCGCTGAGGGAGTTGATGTGCGTATCGCTTAATAAGCTCTAGCTTGTATGTGGTTACTTCGATTTTGGCTCTGAGGTTGGTACTGCACATTTCTCCTAGGACCACTGCTCTTTCAGGTCAAAGCAATACATGTGATATTTAGAGTGGAATGTATACAAGCATATGAAGCAATTTTCCTGCTTCTTTTACATAACAAACATCCACCACGCTCTTCTCCACACACACGGGCTGTTTATAACAGCCTTAACACGCACTGGAACGCAGGCGGGTCCTTTACCACAACAGATGCAGAGATACTGCAATCTCCATGCTTCCTTTTGCACCTCCCATATATTCATCCAAAACGAAGAACACTGACCTGTTTGAAAGGACATTCCTGGGCACGTAACGCCAACACCCGCGTGATTTTGAAGTCTTCCATCATAACCAAGAGAGATAAAGTGGGGAACTCTCACCTCCCACAGAGTTCTCCAATTCTGGCATTGAAATCTTCCCTTCCTATCTCCTCGAGGATCAGCAGCTATGAGAGTCTGGTGCAGAAGAGCACCCATTGCCACAGTACGAGAAGAGAAAGCTGCTCAGTGCACCCCACATCTTGTAACACATCTGATTTTGCAGATGAAGGTATTTTCTACCTATGACTAGAGTGCTAGGAAATCTTTTCATTCATTCTTAGTTAGCTGAAGAACTAATAGCATATTAAAATAGAGACTGTTTGAATGGATTAATGCTTGTCATTACACACAGAAAGCTTAAAAATCTGAAAAGGAACTGACCACTCTCATATGTAACTACAATCTCAACAACTGCTTATGAAAAGTATTGTATATCATACAATTCATTAGCTTTTACATATTCAGATCATTTGTATAATCCCCTTCCTCAATATCCACTTAATTGCCGCATATAGCCACCACCAAAAAGCTGCTGGCACTTCCGCTGGCTGTGGACATAGTAACAATATTACCTTTCAAACCATCTTCAGGGCAAGGTTGTCACTTACAGTGTCACTGTAATACAATTATGTACTGAAATCCTAAGCCAGAGAAATGCAAGATGCTAAAGATGAGTAAAGGAAGACAGACATGTAAAAGTATGGGATCTGTCACAAAGCTGTATTACCTATTCTATATTTTAACCTCCCAGGAGACAGCCCAATTCTAAAATTATCATAGTGCTTTAAACATGGCAGACATGCCAATAGGTAAGAAAAGATGCATGTGAATATCTCTAGCTTGCACTTGTACTCCTTTTTGTCATAATTTTTTTTTTGCATAAAGAACAAACATGTTACATTCCCTTCAATCTGAAACGTTGTGTTCTCTTTAAACCTGTTCCAAGTTTTTTTCTAAATTACATTAACATGCATTTATAGTCTGCTCTAGAGAATCAGATATTTAGACCCTAAAGCAACACATTTTATCCCAGCTTTATTATTAAAATCTTATTTCGCTTGAGATCATATGGAGAAAAGTAATTGTTAGAACAATGTACAATCCCACAACAAAATATATTCTAAATTTGTTTCCTGTCAGTGGAAAGGTATCGAATGTTCTGCAAATAGCTGACAAAAGTCTGATTTAGAGCAACATCTTTTTAAAACAAGTATGAGTAGTTTGAGTCAAAATTTCTTCTGATTTTTCACAGGCGGAAAGGAATATAAAACAACTATTTCTTCTTCTTGTCAGCCCCCTGGTCCAAAACCAAAAATACAAAGATACATGCCTACTTCCTTTGCTGAGCAGGGAGGATTGTAAGTCTTAGCTTTGAAATCTAGATCTAAAGGCTATCAGCATTCCTCTGGCTGGGCTGAAGCTACAATTGTCACATATGTTTGCTGTAACCTACAGGTGATACTCCAATCGCACTATTGAGCCAGCTCTAGGGCCTTCCAGTAAGTTTTTCAACTTAATCCATCTGAACCTGAGCATCAGTAGCAAAATGGAAACTTATGTTAACCCTGAAATCAAAAGAGCAAAAATAGCCAGTAGGTATGTCCAAGCTACCATTCATTTCCCTGTCAATTTATCCAGGGCACGGAGCATGCACTGTATCATATGTTGCTGCTGCTCCATCCCTGGTAACAACAAACACAAAATGGCTCAAGGCAGAAATATAACATTGGCATAGTCACCACTGAGAATTAGTGATTTTTGCCCCAGCTGCAACAGAGCCAGAGAGCATCAAAAATAATGGACCGGAAAAATAGTTTATGGGCACAAACATTGGGCTTCTACTAACATCTGTCTAGGCAAACAACAAGCAGTAACAACAATTCTTGATAATTTGTGTGAAAGAAGCTTTTGATTGTCCTATGAAATGTCCTTTTGAAAAATTCTCCAGAGTAAAAAAGAAGAAAAAAAATTTTTTTAAGATAGCAATATATATTAAAAAGCAGCTCAGACCAGGTGACAAGTCAGTTTAGAATTTTTATTTTATGCCAGTATTTAAATAATGAGAAAAAAATCATAGATTTCTACTAATTTGTAATGTGAAAATGCAACTTTCAGGGCACAAAAATCTGTGTCCTGCTAAATCACTGCAGAAGATCTGTCTGCAGCCCCCAGTAACAGCACCAAAAACAAACATTTCTGTTGCACTATATCAGTTACCAGAAAAGGCAAAGGTAGGAGTTTCAAAGAAAGCCATTTAATTGTTGCTTTCATTATTTTGAATAGTAGTATATGAAATTCACCTACATTTCTCACTGTTCCAAAAAACTCCAAATACCCCCACTAAACCCACCCCTACTAAAAAGGAGTTAAAATAGAAAATCCTATAAATACAATTTTCTGAAGGTTTTTAAAAGTTTCACTTTTCCCTTTTACTTGACCACAATTCGTATCATCAGCAGTATACAGAACCTTTTTTTCAGGTTAAATAGCTTCCTCCATTAAAATCAGTTATTTTTCAGCTTTATAAGCGCCACTTGTTGAGGTCTCATCATCTTAAGATCCATTACTACTGGTTACTGAATAGAGTAAGAAGCTATTTCAGTCAAGACTTATTGTTAATACTGAATATCAAGAATGCTGACCTTTTTATATATATACATATATACACACACACACATTATCCAGTAAAACCCTAAGCAAGCTTTCTATTGTCCTCCTGACTCTGCTAATAAAATTCATTCCCCTAATGACAACACTTTAGCATGAGTGTCAGTGATAAGAAAACAACTAATTAGTTTTCCCTGTAGCTTGTTCCCTCTGCTGACTATTTCCTTCTGTCCTTTCCTCTCATTTCTGTGGCACTAGTCAAAATACATCTGCTTGGCTAAATGACTTGAGCTCTGAATATCTTCTGAGATTAATCACAAAAGCAGATACTTGAACTTAAAACTTTAATGGTGCACTTACAGTCTTGTAATTCAGAGATAATTTCAATGAGGGTAATTCTCTATGATCAATCAGATCTAAAAAAAGAAGTGGGTGGGGGAACAAAACCAGCAAGTAATGTACCAGCAAGATACTCTTAAGAGGATACCTTTCATTAATGCAAATTCTTAATTAACCGCTGAACACTTGCAAATCAGGGACACTGAACATCTACAAATGAATTAGTGAGGGAAAAAAGCCACTGAGCTTGCCATGGACATCATCTATTAGATTGTGCAATTTGACCTACTGTACTATATGTAGCTGTTTCTGCGAATGAAAGAGCCAAAACTTGAATATTGAGCATCACCAAAGCTTTGGATTCTCATTTATAATTTTTCACATCTGCATTAATCATATTCTCTGAATGATCCCTCTCTGTCTACTCTAAGACAGGCAGAATGACTTTCAAGTTGAAACTAGCTTAGCAGTACCCGCACTGGTTTAGGCAGAGGGGGGCTTTGCCCTGGCTCAGCTGGCAGAGCCGTGCCGACGACTGTGCCTCAGGACCACCACGGGTCTGAATCTCCACTGTGCTAACGTGCAAACTGCACACTCCGGGGAGTTCATGAAGGATGCTTTAAACCAAATTATTACATGGTCAATCATTCCCCACTATTCATCACTAAAGTGCCTGTTGTAGCAGTTTTCTAGTACTACTTTACTTTGTGTTGACAACCGTCGCTTAGATTTCAACCAATTTTTCCCCTATTGCACTGCCTAAAAGCAAAACCACAAAGACGTCTCACGACTTCTTTGAGATTCAAATCACAACACAGCAGTACATTCATCTGGTGCTGATGTAGAGCTTTCAGAAGTCTCAGCCACACTAAGGAGGGAGTAGAGCCACACGGCCTGGGCAGTGCCTTAGGCACCGCGCCTTGTAAGGCAAGAACGCATCCACAGCCACTACCAAAGTGACACGTTTTTTGCATGCAACAGGTGAAGCACAGATTCCTGGTACATCCACATAGGAAGCAGAGTAAAAGATAATCCTGCTCACACCGCAGAGAATCCCGTTTGGACGCACTTTTTTCCTCTTTCTGGATGGATTTTAGGAGCAGACATGGCTGCAAGCCCTTGGAACTAAACCTGGAAACATCCATAGAGCTTCTACACTCTGCCCATTCATTTGTGACCCCACAGAGCAGAAACAGAAGCACAGTGTCATCCTTTATACCTGATACAGCCCTGCTGTGAAGGCTTTTCACATGTTTGTATAATGGAATAAGGATACTTGTAAACAGTGTTTTTTTCCATATAATAGCTAATGTTTTATTTAGAGAATGGAAAATGAGATTCTCTGAGGAACTATGAACTTTATGTGATAACAAGTAATGTAAATTGTTCTATTTTTCCCAAGGGAAAAAAAGTTGATGTGTCCTATAATGAATAAAGCACTCAGCTGTTAAGGTTAGGGATGATTTAATCCTGTCTTGATTTTCTTTTTTTAATCCTCAGGAGAGAATGGTTTGTAACTTGCAAAAATGAAACCAGCGTGATGTTAAAAACTTGGTGGGAGACTGATTTGTGACAAAGTTCGCTTCACAAACTTCTCTCTGTAACCTTCTCTCCCCAACCCCCAGGGTCTAGCTGCCTGGGTAACATGCATCCAAGGCCCCACTCTGATACAGCCCAGCAACAAAACCTTAGCTCAGATGGCTAAGCGTGAGCTGTGCCAAAATCTGCAGAGAGGTAAGAAAGGTAAAATGACAGACAGAGGCAGGATTGTTGCAATGGGATTGTCAGCAGCTCCATGACCCAAGATGGAAAATACTAGCATGGAAAGGTATAAAAATCCTAATGGGGGGAAACACACACACACAAGCAAAACCCCATGAAGGGTTAGCTAGGGGCTAGTCAGGAATCACTGGATGACCAGGTCTGTTTGTCTGTGCTGATGGCGCTGGTGGGACGTGGCAACTCAGCAACCTGAGCATCCAACCCAGACAGCTGGGGAACCCTTCTCCACTTGACTGATACCTGTCTAGGCAGCAAAGACTCTTTGGCTGCCTTATTACCAGGGGTTACTGCCAATAACAGCATGCCATTGCTTAGCCTAAGAGCTCATTAAATCCTAGCAGCCTTTTCTATGAGTCAGACAATAAGTAACTGCTTTAGATTTTAAGTTGTGCTTATGCTGGTTGCAGGGACTTTTTGCATCAGGCTAAAGATGCCCAAAAAACTGACACTTGCTGGTACATAAATTTCACTTGGTTTGACAAGCTGCATGTGGAGGAAGGAAGGAAGAAAAAAAAAACCCCACACTTACATATACAGATGCTATACAGAAAAGTCTGATCTGTTCTTTCCAGGCAGTAGCTTTTGAAGGTTCTAGTGCCCCAGAAAACCGTACCCTGCATGGCCAAGTTACTCTTTCAAAGTAATCAGTTTATAAAAAACATCACATGCTCTGCTGCAGGTCCGCTTTGAATGTGGCAATGTCCAAATAACAAGGATATATCTAGCCAAAGTCTGCTGTCAATGTTCTGCAACTCTCTAAAGTAATCAGACTGCTAAACTTACTATCTCAGTATTGAAGCACCAAGTCTTTTCACTTCAAACGAGCCACATGATACAGGACTAAGCATGAGATAATTTGTCCATTCTGTCAATGTTTGATTTATGTCAGCTAAGAACCTCTTAATGAAGAAGAAAAAAAGGAAAACAACCAGAAATAGCTTCATCTGGATAAGCAACAGCTGAGGGCGCAGCACTTCCTTGGGAAATGCAAGTAAGGTTCCAAATCCGCCTCATTCGGATGGATCCAAGCTCTCCTGCCACCCGTGTTCCAGAGGAATGCCCTAGCATACAGCTACAGGATACTCAGAGGCCAGTCCTAGTTTCTCCCAATAGTTCTTTGGACAAGCAAATAAATATCCACTGGAATAGAGAACTGAATCTTGATCTGCTACATTGTAGGTGACTACCATAAAAAGCAGGAGAGACTCATGTTTCTTTCCAGCACTAGAACTGTTCCTTTACATGTAAATCATGGAAACAGTAATTTTAAAAAGCTCTTTTTTCATTAGAAAATTCCATACCAGTTCCAAGCCAACAGCCTTTCTTTTTCCCAAGACTGGAGTTTATAACTCCTCCTGTCTTTCTGGTTTACTCACTGTAACAGATTAATTTGGTTGGTTGAGCTCACAGAAAAGTTTCTGTGGTAAAGGGAGCGTGGAAGAAAGGGGTTTGACAAAGGCAGTGGTAGAAGAAAGCAAACTTACAGCTAAGATTTTAAAAGCTTTCTAGGGATAGGGACATCCTAGTACCTGCTAATTTTTACAGCATCCTAAGGAAAATATTAATTCAAACCCTTTGGAAAAGCATTATCTAATTCTCTAGATATGAACGGTTTGCACTGTTTAAGGAAGCTGTGTTCTCTTAAGGGAAACACTGCTCTGATGAAATAAGAAATCAACTAGAATTTACTTCCTGATTTACCCATATACTTTCTGCACAACCTATTTACATTTACTCTGGACATAAATTTACATTTGCTCTTTGATAGATTGCAGTTTAAGCACAGGATACATTAAATGATTTTCTCTAGATGATACAGTAGGCCTAGAAAAGGGTAAAACTCGTATCTCACAGCAGTGAGGAAAATGACCGAGGCACTCAGCCTTATGATAATTAAACAGGTAAGTTATACCACAGTATCAATGATGCAATTTTAACAAATTACATTTGAAGGGATAATAATGGACTAACAACAGAATTGCTCACAGATAGTTAAGACATGATTGGTAATACCTTATGTACACACATTTACATACTAAAAGTTTATAATGCAAGTAACAGCAAAAGCATCTAATTTAATATTATTAAAATGGATAACGTAACAAACTAAGGTACTATTCTCTACTTCTTAAATAAGTTTAATATATTTTATTCTTCTCTTAATTTATATTGGTACTCAGCATACTACGTTCAAAGTTTGATATGCTATGCAGCAATTAGTTCTCCAATAGCATTTACCAGTTAGCTAAACGGCATACTGCCTACTTGAATTTTCCAAGCATAACTCAACTGTTGTCATTACCTCCAATAAGCAAATACAAGAATGTTTTTTTTTAAATTACATGGCCAACAGTCATTTTATAAGAACGTGTTATCAGTTGTTTATACCCATGGCTAGCTGCCATGCTTATTCCTGCACAGGCGGACTGTAAATCTTGCAAGTGCAATTCCGATACTTCCCAAAGGATCTGACTCATGTCACTTGAGCTGTGTGGACCACATCTATGATTTCTGGGTAACCAGTGGTCTGGTCAGAAATGACATACAGAAATCCTGGACAAACATACAAGGCTCTTGAATCCTATCCAAATCAAATCTGGGAAAGGGAAGAATTCCTCCCCTTCACCCCAAATGAGACTGGGTAACCTTGATTCATAGCACAAATCCATACTAAAGTATCATTTCCTGTTGGAAACAATGAAGAATAGCCAAGATTGTGGAGGTACGGAGGCATGTGCATTCACAGAGGACCAGCTTGTCACAGGCTTGTTACCATCAGACGCGTTATGCTAGAGCTCAGAAATTTGGGAAAGCCAGCAGAACTGTCAGCAAGTACCTGATTACATTATCAGAAATGGTGTGCATCTGGAAGTAATTCTGAAAAGTGTGATGACAAAGGGAACTATCATAGGAATTGTAATCTTCTATATTTCACCTGCACAGAATGAACTAGAATTTCAATGTGACTGACGTCGTTCTGCCTAGGAGTAATTCTTCTTCTTCTGTATTTTGTTAGTACAAATAGAAAACAAGTAACAGCAGAAGTGGCGAAATGATGTATTCAGAAGTGAGATTTTTCCCTTAATTTCTTTTCCCAAATTTAAAAATCACTCTATAAAACAACTATCAGTTAATGAGGATATAATAGATAATATCAAAATAAATTTTTAATCACAACAGAAACAGTCTTTTCTGATACCTTTGGCAAGCTAGTTTTATGCTGAAGATTCACATCCACACTTAAAGCACTATATGCTAGCATAGCACGTGTTTTCCTACCATGTTCACTAAAAGTTGCCTCTATGACAATGATTGATTTCCCTTTTACCTAGAGTAATACCAAAGAGCGTTCCTTTGCTATGCCCGATGACTGGACAGAACTGTGCAATGTAAAAGAAGTCCACAGAAGTATTTTGGGCTTACGTGCTTTTTTTTTTCTCCTTGTCCTTTGCCCTGACTTATTTATGGCCTTCCTTGCAAGAAAGTTTGAGTTGCCTGTACAGCTACACTAATCTAGCTGCCAAGATATGAACCACATAGATTTGGACCCTTTATCAGTGGCATAAACAGGATGGTGAGAACAGAGACAGTATTTACAGTAGTGTACTGTGTCTGCAATGGGTTTTGAACTAACGTGACCTGCGTTACTAAACTACTTCAAACAAGGTTAACACCATCTTCCAACAGAACACTGACAGTCCATCCTTTGATAAAATTTCAGCTGTGAAAAAGAATCCAGTAAGCATCATAAGCCCTATTTAAGAGAGACTCTAAACACAGATTTAAGACTATCTCTTCTTGACTGCATCAACATTATCATCTATTAATTCTCTTTTATGTATATTCCCTGTGTCACTTGAACCATCTCCTAGGAAGGCCAAATCAGAAACTAAGCTTTTCATGTGTCTCTTCAGTTCCTTTACCAGAAACATGCCCACCCAACCTCCAAAGCACTTGGCCACACTTATCAGAAAAAAAAGCAAGACAAGAAATATGTGTATAGCTGGATGATAGCTCTCCCATTACAGTGAGGAATACTATAATGTCAGTTCCTGTGTTCTTACTGCTTCAAAACTATCAGTTGGAGCTATCTGGTCTGTCACACAAACCGGAACAGAATTCAACCGATGTATGTTTATGAAATAGACTGTGATACTACCCAGCTCTTCCAATGTTATATTTTAAAGGAAATGAATTATGAAGGAGAAAACATGTGAAAACCTCAAGACAATGGGGTTTTTTTGAATGTTGATTCTAACACAATTGAAAAAAAGAGATAGAGGGAATTCATAACTTTTACTATGTACTTTAAGGTGAACTAGAACACTTTTAAACAAGCTAAGCTCAAGCAGTACCAACTTGTCAAAACATTATCTGTGCAATTTCCTTAGGCAGTGAGGTTCCAGTAAGGGTAACCTAAAGAGGATTCATGTTACATTGCATATTAAGACACAGCATCTAGATACTACGTACTGATATCACAGAAGCTATTATAAAACCAAAATATTTTTATTAATAAAAAACATGTCTGACAATCAAATAGTACATATTGTTTCATTTCTGTGCAATTTCACTGACTTCAGTCTAATCTATCATTAGGAAATTACTGTTATTCTATCACAAACAGTCCACAGAAAAATGCCACATCCCATCAAAGTACTTTACAAAGAATAAGCTAGACACCTGCAAAATAAGAAGGAAAAAAAATCATGAATATATCATTTTCACAGATAGACAAATGAGGCACAGAAATACTAAATCATCTGACCAATACCACACAGAAAAACTGGCAAATCCAAGATCTTAACATAGGTATGCTGCATCCTGGTTTGATACCCTACCACGTAAACATCTTTCCTAGGTGTAAGTTTACACCCGTGCAAATCTCAAGAGAAGAAATTTAACGTTAAGAGGAAGTGTAAGAAATGTATATCAAACTGTTCGGCCTAGACAGTAGTTTAGATATAGTATACCCTGCTTTGCCTGAATATTTCATTTTTTATGTTTTAAAATACCTGTTCCAAGAAGATACTATTTTCCCTGTAACTGATCAAAACTAGAACACAGTAACTGGTTCAAAAAAGGGTTTTATTAAATGACTGTGTGAAAAAAATCATACATTACTCAGCTTGTCTGGACTGATACTGTTAGCTCTCTGTTTAAACAGGCAGACAGACAGAACTGCTCATACTTGTTGTTCAGTGGGAAAAAACAGAAAGAATGTTAAATTCTGCCAAATATTTGCAAGTGTTATGAATCTACATCAGCTTCAAAATGTACAGTTTTGAACACCGAATTTTGAAACATTGAATTTTTAAAGATTTTTTCTTTATTCTTTAAAACTTGCCTATTTTAAAAAAATCTAATATCACACTGCAAAAATGAAATATAAACTGACTTTTATAATCTAATCCGTGTGATACCTACACCTTCATGATGAAAGCTGCTAAGTGCTGTTTGCTTATGCTTAAATTTTTCATCAGTAGACAATGACTTACAGGCCTTCTCTGTGAGCAACACAAATTCTGATCATTTTGAAACAGAAACATCACCTAGATGAAAAGATAGGTACTGAGATATTCCGTGTTTCCCCTCCCATTTTATCTTGAAAATGAAATCCTTTTCATCTTGCTCTACCACAACAACAAAAAGAAAAAAACTGAGACTTCCTCTATAGCTTACTCTGCAACTCCTTCTGCAAGCAGTATCAAAGACTCAAAATGTCAGTCATATGAACAGACCCAACTATTTTGAAAATGACAGTGTAAAACCAAAAAAAAACAAAAGGCCATCCTGGCCCCAACTGGCATCTTTGCTGTCATTAAAAGGTAAACACTGCACCCAAAACATCTACAAAACCAAAGCAAAAGCAGCAGACTCTAAACAAAGAAATAATTATGATACGCATTCAAAAAAATAATCAGACAACAAATGTAGTAGGTGACCAAATGAATACAACTTTAGATTCCACACAGAGAAGAATATTAGCACAACACCCTTTTTTTTCTTTTTAAATGCTGTACCTGCTATATGACAATTTAAGTAAGTATGAAGAAGAGCTGTCAGAAGGAAAAGCACTATTGTACAGCTGAGACATTTTCTGTGTTCTTCTAATATTTAGCATTAATTACAAATACAGTGGTTCTTAAAGAAAAGGCACAGCCATACATAATACAAACACTTCTATGTTTTTAACAGTGCGAAGAGTGCCAAGTTTCAGCTCACTTCCTTGGGAAAAGGGGGGTGGCAAGCAGCAATTCCTTCTGCACGTTGCTTATGTTACAGAACAGGGGAACAGCAGCCTGTCCCAGTGAGCCGGTATTCCGCTCAGGAATCAGTCAATATTGGCAGAAGGGTCAGGCCAATACATGGAGATCAGATTTATCATCAATTCTGTCATTCTTTTCTCTGCACTCACGCACCCAAACTAGAGCCAAGCTGGTGAATCAGCGTGATGCTGATGTTGTTACCACCACATCATTTCAACCCAAAGCAAAGGCGGCTGTTAGAAAGAATTACTCGTTCTGGGACACACTCTTCACTGTGCCTCACCCCCTCCCACACCAACACCCACACGGTCTAAAGAAGCTCCCATCTGTTTAATTTCCAGATGATCTCATTTCAGAGATCATAAGGTAGAGCAAAGGAGGCTGGCACTGTAGTTAAATAAGCAAATGGAATTTTATTCTTTTCTTAAATGGCTTACTCTTTAAAAAAGTGCACGTGGAGGCGGGTTATACATTTTGTTAATTTGTTACATTACTGTTTGCAATATGTAACTATTTAATGGCCTGAGGCCAGTAACAGATAGATTCATTTGCAAACACAGCAATATCCACAAACAAAAAACTACATAACCTGCATTGTGATTTTACATACCCAAAGGCCAACAAAAACTAATTAATCACTTCACTAGCATTTCGATGTCAGTGAAATATATATGTTATCTCCATTTTATAAAATAAAATGAGGATGAGGGAGAACTGTTTTGACTTCCAATATACAATAGAAAGATGATAAAATCAGAGCAACAACCCAGCACACCATGAAATGCAATTCTCATATGGCTTAGATATAGCAGCAAATTACCATAGTCTCCTGCATTATCATTAATCAGAGGAATTAGCAGGGTAGCGGCAGCTGTGTACGTCTTCTGACTCAAACTTGTACCAAAGGCTTGACTGGCAGAAACTTAAGAACCAGAGGGGTTTATATGGCAGATGACCGGGACCTGTAGACTAGCACTGAACCGAGTACCGGACACCAGCACGACAAACCAGCAGTAGGGGCGCAATTCCTCTTGTGAGCTGCTAACCACCATTATCAACACTCACCCTTTGTTTCAGCGGGAGAGAGATGCTGGGCAGATTCCCCAGGGGCACACAGACAGCAACCCCAGATGCTGTCTTATTTGCAGTGTTAAAAGTGTATTAAAGCCTGTTTACGCAGTTCTACAGTAAACACACACTGTAACGTCTGCCAAATCATCTTCTCTCTGCAGAAGCCTGTTGCTGTAGCAACCTGTTGTAACATGAACACTGCCAAAGTGACCATGCTATACGTGCACATACCACAAAATAATTTCCGCACAAAGTTGAAATTACAGAACTAATCTAGCCACAGCACTACTGAATGGAATACTTCCGCAGTTATAATACTATTTAAGTAGTTAAATCCACTAAAAAGAGCTCTTTTTCTACAGGCAAGAATCCCAGATGACCTTACAGAAAGGGGGATCAGCCTAATCATTGCCGTAAGTTCCTCCCCGGCCACAAAATGTCATTCTGAATGCATCAGAGATTACCTAGAAATGGGCTCATCACCCCAATGACTCTTTCCAAGTCAGCTGCACCTAGATGCTCTTTGCAGTCAGGTCTTCAATAAACTTGCCCATGTCATACTTCTGGTATACTTACAGTAGTAAATTTGAGTGTTTAAACATTTACTAGAATTATTTTTTGTTAATAACTAAGTACCAGGCTAATTTACATATTAATAAAATAGTCCCAACAATAGGATAAGCAGTCCTGATAACTGTGATCAGTATGACTTGACAGAAATAAAAACTATACCAAGCATATATTGTTACAAATTCATATTCTAAGCATTTCTCAAGGATGGTAAACTTAAGATATAAAGCCACAATCATCTCAAACAGCATCTCCTTAAAACTTCTGGCAGAGATCAGGGCATTGGATTCTGCACGACCCCACTTCCCTGCCCCTATTCTTCAATTTGTGTATGTGGGGTTTTGTTTTGTTTTTAATTAATTGGGTTATCTCAGCCTCTCCCACTGATCATGACATTCAAGAAATGATTCTATGTGGTCGTATGTTCATGCACATGCATGCATACACATGCATACATACTTCTGAAATCACATTCTCTGTGTATACATATAACTGTGTGATATATACAGGTACATACATACATGCACACACAGAATACTACTCATGTAAGAGAGAGGGATGGAAACACATACATACACAGTACTATAAGCATATACTAGAATAATAGGATTAAGACCTTAGATCTAGCAGGCTCCTAGGAAACATGCAAAATATCAAAAATTATCAGGACTAAAAGATTTATTACGACTGCATACATAAAAATAGGATGTGATCAAATATCTTTATTCAAAGTAGAACAAAACTTCAGATATTTCTCTATGAGAGTGAGAGGAAATACATTTCCCCGTGCAAGTGAGTACATGTATCAGGATGCAGACAAGATGCATACATTCTCTATGTATCCAGTAACTCCATATAAATTGATTATATAGTTAGTGAATGTATTCATAATTAGTACCTTTCTACAAATCAGAAGCTGAATCACAGGTTACCCAAGTTATTTAAATTGGCAAAAAAATAAACAGAACTGGGGGGTTAATCCAAACACTGCGTCCCAACCTACTATCCTGTTCTTTAGAGGCACTTCCCTCTATGCAGCGCAATAGACTTTAATCATTTCTGTCTAGAATTCAGCAAGAATCCTTCCTTGAGCAGTAGATTTTTCTGCATTTGTTTAATCAATAGATTCATTTCATGTAACAAAACACAATCTGGACTTTTAGCCAAACTGATATAAATCCCCACTCTTAATTACAACCAGATGACCAATTATAACCAGTGGGAGCTAGAGGAAGTATAAAAGACACCAGAATTTGACTCATTTTCTTGTTGAAAGGAAAACGTTACCTTTTCTCATTTATTTTGCATTGTACCAACATCCACATCAGTACCTACGTTCAATATTGTAATGACATTATTTTAATGTTATCATTTAACATTATGCTAAATACTTTAGCAATATCTTAGTAACATTAAAATCCTGCTTAATTAAAAAAACACAGTTCACTCTTTCCCTGAATTATACTACCAAAAATGCTTCTCAAACGTCATTTCCAAATAGCTTGTTCAAATCTCTACAGAAAGGGCACTGCTCATTGAGAAATAGTGTCAGATCTCTGCTGTCAAAATTATCCACAGGGGACCCATTTTACCATCTCATAATGATTCTAAACCTTTTGAAACACTTTTGCAGTCTCATAAAGATTTCCCTTGATACCGTGTAAACAAAGGTCAGATCTGCATTTACTCAGGTTCCACAGTTATGGTAGATTCATCTCTGCAATATCTGAAGATATGACATAGGCAAGCAAGTTGGAGCACTGTATTTCATCTCAAGCAGCCATGCCATTTTGCCATTTTGGGGGGGTGTTTTTTTCCTCTTAGCAGAATGGAAAACTTAATAGAACTTTTTTGATTTGTTTTCTAAATCATCTAAAGCACTCAATTAAAAAATAAGAGATGAAACAAACTGTTTATGTAAAGAAGCATCAGCAACAAATGTTTGATTGTTTTGCTGGATTTGGCTGATAAACAGTCTTGAAATAAGCTAGTAACCAGGATATACATTTTTGGCACAGAAATTAGTCCTGATTATCAAAAGCATTAAAGAGGCAGTAGAAGTTTAAATGTTGTTAAGTGAGCTGGGAAATGCTTTACGTAGTACAATACCGCTATTCTAAATCAAACAGCCAAAATACTGTATTTGTCCTTTCCCACTTGTTTACTTTGGGTATATGACAGAACTTTCTGTGCAGTGTTTTCTCTGTACTCTTATTTCTCTCCACTGTTTATATCAGCAGCCAGTACCAGACACAAACGAAGGACCAGAAGCTATTTTTAAGTTTTTCTTCCACTCCTCACCCCACTTCCCTTAATTGGCTAGGTTCAGGTCCACATCCTCCCTTTAAGCTTGAGCTCTTCAGTGTTAGGTTTTAGCAACAGATGGTACTCTTCCCTCCGAGTTAATTCTGAACCAGCATCTCAGGGTTAAGATTGCTAGAGGTGTTATCTTTCAGAGTACAGCAGAGATCCTGATTTTATAATCATTACCGATCCAAAGCACACTTTTAAGAAAATGTTGTTAAGCTGCACTGTGGCATTATTCTATGTCAAAGAACTGCTTCAATCCCTCTTAAAGAAAGATGTTACCAGAGTGCTGAAGATACAACATTGAAATAGGATATTAAATTAAGAACTAAGGACATGCCTGTACAGCAGCGCATACCTCCTAGAGGCTATAGCCAAGTTTCTGCAAGTTCTCGCCAATGCCAACAAAGTAGCTTTCCTCAACCTGGAGTGCAGGTAAAAGAAATAAAATAAGGCTAAAAAAATAAAAAGAGGTAGAACCTAATGGAACGAGGGAAAAACAGGAAAGGAAATTGGGTTAGAAAAGAACAACTGTGAGGACAAAACAGGAGAAAGGTTAAGACAATTTGATTGAGTTAAAAGGAGAACAGGAGAGAGATCTTGGTCAATAAGAAGAGGGGGAGAGCAGTATAAGAAGCACTCATGAAAGCTTGACAAGATGAGTAAAACAGTGGGGGGCAAGGAGGAAGAGAGAGGAAGAGGTAGACAGCACAAAATCGTCTAACTCAAGGAAAATGTCACTAGACCAAACTGCAAAACTGAGGTTTGATATTAGGAAATTCAATAAATTCTGGAAAGATGTTGGAATTTAGCAGATGGGCACAACAAATATATATTTTTAATCTAACATGTTCCTACAGTAACTCCAGTATTAATACCATGGGTCATGAATCCATTAAGGTATGGAAATAAAGGGAAAATGAAAGGAAATGAGCTTGGCTTTCAGTACTCTTGATTCCATCCATAAAGAGCAAAATTCAATTGAAATGTTTCCTGGGGCAGAGAAAGATTAGAAGAAAATTAATGGTACTCTACAGGCGCAAATAACGTTTCATGGGGTTTGTCTGTGGTTATCATAGCTAAAGGGTAAATGAAATATTAAGTTTGAGTGAAAGTTTGAATCATACAATATACATTTGCTCTTACTTATTCTGTTGCATAAATAAATTCTATTGGATCAATGACTTAGAGTCATAAGGGTGTATTCAGTCGTGGTGTCCTCACCTCTGATCAAAATTTTTATAATTAGGTATCAAAGGTTAGATAACCTGTTTTTTTTTCCAGAGATGCTGCAGATGCTTAATCTGCACTGTTCTAAGTCAGCAGCCTCTGAACACTCTCTAAGGCAATCTCATTTGCCCTTCGGCTACTGTCTTTTGAGTATATTGACCTTTATCCTTATTTATGGCCAGTACTTTCAAACTGGCATAATGTTATGCAGAATTTATTTTGTAAGGAACTCTCAAATTTGGCTGCAAGCAGGACAGTTCTCTACAGTAATTTAAAATAAAGCTTCAACCACTTATTCCCATAAATTAGATTTGTGGAGCAACTGGGAACTCTTAAAACTTGCATGGCATGATGAATAACCTTTGTGCTAAACATTATTCTCTGGTCTCTTCCTCCTATTAACCAAAAGTTCACTATGTCATCACTACTCACTTTGGCTGGAGTGCTTGCTCTCTTTCCCTATCTTTCTTCCTCCCTCCCTCACCTGTTCATAGATCTCATATTCGTCCACTAGCTAAAATCCTACCTTTTTCCTGCATGCCATGAAATTCAGAAGAAATTCCCACTGAAATAGACAGAAAAAATATATGTTTTTTTTCCATTACAATTCGTATGGAACTGATTGTATGTTTGTTTTGCTCCACCAGAGCCTGATATTTGCTAGGAGAAATATTGCATTTGTATTAGTTGCCATTTTGTGACATAAAATTAAAATAAAATAAAATAAAACCAATAATCATATTTTTGGCTTTCCGACAGAAACTTTTCTTCTTATTTTGGTACCTCACTCAACTACAATTACTTAAGAAAGAAAAAATAAAATAAATAATTTTATTCAATTTTAAAAATAAACAATCCCACCACCGTTAAAAACAATAGAATATAAAAGAAACAACATTATACCTGTTGCACTAAAACAAGGAAGACTCAAATACACTTCTTTTGCTCAAGCATATAAATTCTTATGCCTGTGCTCTCTCTTTTTCACTGGTGCAACATATTTGCAACACTCCGAAGCATATAAATGCCGAGACAGGACATACGGAACGGACACATCCTGGTTCCACCCTCAGGAAGGGTTAGGAACAGACCACCTCTCCTATGCCTCTTTCCCATGGTAGGAGAGCAGGACACATGGGCTGCAAGACAACCACAGCCCACTGCAAGAGGCTCTCCGCTTAGGCAAACCAGGACTTCTGCAGCTTGACAGCCTGCATCTGTCCTGCACCGTAGACACAGTGGCAGAGCGCCAAATTATCTGCTGATGGTCATCAGTGATGTTCTACCATTAAGTAATTTTGCACAGGATTAGTTCGTTAGTTTTCTCCCAAGAGGTTTACAAGACAAACAGGCTAATGGTTTATTAAATCACCTAGTACTTGCTCTTTTGAAACAACTGCCATAGCCCTTGCTATAGTCTGACCATTTTACCTTTGAAAAAAAATCAGAAAACACTCACTGAGCACAAATCACTTAAAAATGTTTTCCTCAAACCCAATTAAGCTTTGATCTCCCTGCTTATCTCCCTATTTTATTTCCTAGTTATGCACAACATTGCATGATAATATACATCAAAAACAGAAGCGCATTTGTAGAGCTCCAGGCAATGCCCCAGTCTCATTCCCTAAAAGTATTTAAGGGCTATCACCTTAGGGAACCTTAAAGAGTTTTTGTTACTTTCCTGTATGCCATATCACAGCACTGCTGAATGAGGCTGCCATCCTCTTCAGAAGGGTATCCCCAGAAACCAGGTGTTTGTAGAGGCTTTAAGTTATTATTTATGATACCATACTACATACATTATGCTATGAAAAATGTATTATGCACCTGATGTATATATTTATGCCCCGGTATTTGCCTTCTGAACCCATGCCTATAGATACATTCTTATTAGCATTGGCTATGGAAACAGCAGCAACAGGAGAGAAAAAATACCCAGTCACACAAAATACTCCTTTAAAGACATCTAGGCCCACTCCTAACTCTGTTGCCCAGAGCTGGCAGATAACCAGGACGGCTTGAATTTTTCAGTGGGAATAACCAATCCCAGGCAGGCAATTCCTTTTTCAAAATACAAGCTTTCATTCAAGCCACCTTTCAACTGATGACTCCTCAACTCTCTTCTACCCATGACTGCCCGGACAGAAATCACTCCTATTCTGCTCAGGTACTAGGTTCATGGGAGCCATATCTTACTGTCTACGGTTATGTTCAAGTCACTTTATTTCCCCGTGATTAATTCTACATATGCTAATTTGTATCAATGATAACCACGTATCAAAACAGTTTCAAAACAATATTTATTTAAAAAGAAAAAAAAAAGCATAATACAAGATTATTTCGCTTTAGAGAACTGCTGAAAATTAAGCAAATCACACCCTCCGACCTACTGTACTTAATAGAACACAATATACTCAAAAGCAAATGGAAAGCTTTCTGCAATGGCAAACAACTTACACTGTCCACTGAACTATGTATGATGCACTGAACAGAAATATTAGACTTGTACTTGAAATTTCTTTTTTCAAAAGCAGTAGAGTGCTATGCATGTGCATCAATAGTGCCTATTACAGATTTTAACAGCCTGTTTTAAAATAATTGTTCATTTGAAGTGCAAATACAGGAAAAGAGGAGCACAGACACCTGCAAAGGTGACCGCAGTCTGGTCGAATTCTCATTTTGGACATTGGACTACATGCCAGACAGCTTTTGTCAGAGGAGCAACGCAAAGCTGAAAAGCATAACCTTCTCAGATCCAGGGGGCGACTCTCAGTTCTCTCGTCCTTTCCCTACAACTATTGTGTCTAAATACAAAAGGAAAGGTTCTAAATATAAGCAGAACACTAACTTCAACAATATGCAGTGCGCAGTGCAAATTTTCGCTCAGTATTATGTGCAACAGCCTTACTTACCAGCATGTGGCACGAGCCCAACCCTATATGGAGTTCATGCCAGGATTGAAATCTTATTTGTTTATTGGTATTTCCAGAATTTAGTAGCTGAATCTTTAGAACACTTAAAATATTTAATAAACAAGTTGCATTAAACTGTCAAACTTATTCCCCAAAGCTCATATGCTTTGAATTCAATCTGGACTTCACTATATTCATAACAAATTATTCCATCCTTCCATTGTTTGCCAAAGGTAGCAAGATCAACAGTGTGTTAACACGTGGAGCAAAGGAATAAAGCGTAAGGAATAAGAGCAATTTGAAGCTCGAAAACATGGGGACCATCTTGGATGATGCCTCCAGACTGTCTGATAGTCTTCACAAGCTGTAGTCACTGACTGCACAGGATGGACAAACTCAGCCATCTAAAATCAACCCTAGCTTTATGTACTGATGCCACACTTTAAGACATTTAGGTACTTCGCTCCCAGTAAAATCAAGGTTGCTAAGTGCCCAAAGGCCTTTGAGAATGTGCTCGCTAGCAACCTGGGACCCCCAAGGTGGCCCCTTTTTGGCAACCTCAAACGGCGTAGGCTTTCTGTTAAGTGCGTGAAATACGAGGGACATCAGGACGGAACCCAAAGAAGGCAGAGGGACAAGCAAGAAGTTTCCCCAACATGACAGCAGAAACAGGGAGGCCTTAACCCAAGCGCTAATCCATAACCAAAAGTTTGGTCATTAAAATATGCACCCACAATGTGAGCAAGCACAGTGTGATTTCCTGCTCAGCCTCAGGAGATTTGATTCTCCCAGCACGGTGCTCCAATCAGCAAGCTGTCTTCTATTGTGGAGTGAGAAGCTTTGATCTCTCCTACTGAAGCTATCTTATTTTTCAGGAAACAGGAACACGGCAGCTGCACTGTTTAGCCCAATGCTACAGTCACTTGGAAAGGGAGACAAGAGTTCCTCTCCCTGTGCCAATGGCTACTTGATGCACTTAAAATGCATTAAAGCACAGAGCAGAATTCGTGTCTCCTCTCCCAGGCACGTGTCTCAACACCTAGATTCCAGAGACAAACTCTCCTTACCAGCCAAGCAAGTCTCTAATAAGCTATGAAAAATGCAACAGCTTCAACAGATGGACTGGGAGCATCACAGGTACCAACAGGCTGGCAGTTAGGTTGCCCAGGCGGTGAGTGATAGGCAGCCCCACCTCCTCAAGCAAAAGGGTGCACAGTTACTTGGTTTTCTGAATCCTGGGGGACAGCTCTATTTCACAGGAGAGGCAGCAGACCAGCGGTAGCAGACAAAGGGGGTATGATCCAGTGCATGTGCTCTAAGAATGACTACTGCAGTGGTTGTTGCAAGAAATAGAAAAACAGTGCCTGATTTGTGAATTACAAAGAAGAATAAGAGCGAGATATGCATCAAGCTGCCCAGAAGTGCATCTCACAATATCTAAATGTCAGAAATGTATGTTCCCCCAAGAAATAACAAGAGCAAAACAGGTCTTTGAGGATCAATCTTGCACTCAGCTGCCCCAAGAAAACACTTAAACAACTTACTATTTTTGCAGCTCTCCCTTCTAGACTCCTAGGTCTCACATGGGATTTTACATTAAATGGCTTTTTACTGATTACTGCAGGCACTGAACCGAGCAAACAGTCTAAGGTGTTAAGCCAAACATTTAAGTGCTTGTTACCTAAGGATATGCACCTCTGACTTCCTCCATTAAGAGGTGATTAGTGAAGTATGTAGAGTGGTTTGAGATCTTAAGAAGGAAAAAGAAAGCACTTGCATTCACCATATTGTTGCATATATTATACATGCAAATAACTCTGTTGTGTTCAATGAGACAACATACACATTACATGTTCACAAAAGTGGAAAGAAGGTACCCATTTTGGAGCCCTCCTGATATACATGAAGTTAAATAGACATACTTTCTTGTGTGATTGTGGCCCTAGGGAAACTGTAACTAATGAGCATTACAAAATAAACACGCTTAAGAAATAAGCAAAGATCTTGCAAATGTTGTTGATAAAAATTTTTAAACGTTATCCCATGTACTGATATTTTTGGTCTGCTTTTCCTTGTGTTATGCTTTCACTTTTTCCTATGCTAAGGTACACCACTAAAATGTGAAACCTGTTTTTTTAGTTTGACCTCTAGAGAATCACCTTCAAACCTCAATTCCTTTAATTGTTGCTTGACACTGTGGGAACAAGCCTGGCTTGCAAAGGAGGCCAGGTGAATCCCCAAGGTTTAGTGTTCTGTTTCATTTCTATACTCAGTCACTAACTGTGAGACCATTTGGCAGCAGCAGTCTTCAAGCCTTCAAATAATTAGTTCTTGCTAAGATAGGCGGAGATAGTAGGAAGAATATAATACAGTAGATCATCATAAAAAAAAAAAGACAGAGAGAGAGCACAAGAGAAACTTAAGCAATATGCCCTACTTGGAAATACTTTAAGAAAATTTTGGGTTGTACCTCTATATTCCCCTACATTCCATTTAAAAGTAGGGCAAGAGAAAGAAAAATCCTTTCTGAATGGGAAGTACACCAGGAAAAAGGAACAGTTATTCTCAGCAATTAAATTTGGCAACAGAGAAAAGAGATCATTTGTGGAAAGTTATTTTCTCTTTAAATATTTTGTATAGTTCCATAGTTGTACTTTCACACATCACCTTAAAGAAATGTTAATGTAGAAAAACATATTTTAATAACATTTCCCTTATTTTTATATAAGTAAGAATTCTGTAAAGAGCTGTATGATTTTGTAAAGAGCTAGGGGTTTGTTTATTTTTTTCTTTTTTGAATGATCAGTATCCTTAGCATCCACTTATGTCCAAGAAGAAACACAGCTCTTCCAAAATCAACAGGAATTTTCCTGATGACTCCACTGGAAGAAAGATTTCTTACCTGTGTCTTCATCTTCTGGTTCCTAAGAAAGCAATCTCTACAGAGAGCAGCAACTGAACTAAGCGCATCTCAGTGTCCGATACAGAAAGAGGGTTGTGGATGCAATGAACAGACAACTCACTAGATGACCTTTGTGTCTCACAAACTACCTGCGGGACTGGGGAGTGGTGGCGGCACTTTGTCAGCCACTAAGAAACTGCAGGTAGGATAAAGGGTCTTAAAAAACTGCAGATCTGCCTACAGATGATGCCAGAAGCCAGGGGTATTCCTCAAAATCAACCCTTCCACTCGTTTGCCTGTTACATGTTTACTTGTACTGTAGAGCTGGACTCCGCATCATGCCGAGTATAAAAGGCTCTTGGAGATCTTCCCCTCCCTTGCAATCAGTACTGAGCATGCTGACAGCTTCCTTCCACTCCTAGAAGTCCCCAGGCAATTTCTTTTTTTTTTTTTTAAAAGTAATTCATACCTAATTCCTCTCTCTGCTCTTACCACTGTTTTCTTCACCTTTTCACCTCAAGAAAAAGTGCAAGTGTCAGATTATCTGTGAAGCACAAAACAAGGTACCTGTTACTTTGTTGTCGTTGTTAATAGTTGCTTTTATTTATTTTAATATTTGCTTATTGTAAGAAAAATACCAGAGATAATGAGAAAGAAGCTATTACTTGGATGCATCACCAGGCTGGAAATTTGTAACTGTAGATGCTCAGAGCAACCAGCTGCCCTATTTTTTCCCTGTTTTATGTGGAAGCTAATGGAAAAAGTTAAAAGAAAAATGGTCGAGAGAGAATGGGATGACTTGCTTGCCTTCTGTTTCTCACAGAAAATTAGTGCTTTGATGCCTCAATTTCAATTTATTTCCCTGCACAATCCAGCCTCCACCCCCACACATGGGTATATTAAAATGCAGTAACAGATCACAGTTCAGAGTTGATCTACTGATTCCAACTCATGCCGTTCATAGCTTAGATAAACTATTTCCCTTAAAGAGCATTGCCCATCATCATTCAGCTTTACTGCCTATATTGCAACATCAAAATCCACCAAATACACCAAATCTCTGATGAAATCTCTAATTTACTGAACTCAGCAAATTGGAACCACACGACCAAGTTTTCCACTGTCCTCTTCTGTAATAGCGAGAGCAGGCTTTTCTTCTGAACAGCTCTCTCAGTCTGCTGAATTCCTATTCCAGTTGAGACACAAGATATAAGGGCTTTGCCAATGGTAACAATAGTCCTAATTATCTATAACTACATTATAATGATCTAACATTACCATCAGGTTTGGGATGTTCCTCCAAATTTTGACAATTTATTCTGTACCTAAAGAAAAACAACGAACCACACATACAAGCCAACTTCCTCAAACCCTCATGGCTATTGTGACTGACTAAGTATGAGAATGAATTCTGGAAAAGAACATATTATCCTGACACTACTAGACTTTAGAACAACATGTTACAGTCTTCCTCTTGCATATTTTTAAACTTTTTATCACACTTTTTTTTTAAAAAAAATCAAATTTTTTCATTTTTTTCAAAAAATTTCAAGTCTTTGGAGAAAAACACCGCACCTCTCATTTCATGTGATTCTTCTAGACTTTTAAGTTGTATAAAATTAGATAAACAGATTATTCTTTTACTATGGCTAAGTTCCACATGTAATAAAAACCAAACAAGTCTATTCCTGGAAGAAGAGAGAAATGCACAAAAAATGATGCTGTAATACAGAAGTTCTGCCATTATAAACTGTTAGCTGCTGCATTATCAACAGAAGACAAAGTACTCATGACAAACTCACCCTCAGTAAGTGCAATACGTATGTCTCCTTACTCTACCAACTATATGCAAAGAATGTCATTAAAACATTCCTAAAATATTTTCCTATTTATCACTCAAGCATTATCACGCCTATTTTTAATACTTCTGCATATAAAGTCAGATACTTTACCATAAACCTGTTTTGCAGCAAGTACAGAAAAGATATTTTAAGTCTTAAAAATTTAAGTTTTAGGTATTACATTTAGGTAATAAAAATACTTCATTTTGATGTTTGAGGTTGGGCAGTATTGAAAAGCTCACTTTTTGTTATGATGTCAGAAGTTTGGGAATATTTTCAAATTGGTGATTTTGGGATGTACTACTCAGGACACCATAATATTTTCAATATTTTGTAAAATCTGATGCAAATAAAAGGATCTTAAATGAGCATCCCCCCCAAAATTACCAGCAACTTATAGCAGTCTTTTGGCCCGCTTATATACTTAAACAGCAACAAAGTATCAATTTAGAAGCTTGTGCCCTTTCAATAAAAACAAAGAATGGCAGAGGCTTAGAAATGCACAGGGCCATAAGCAAGAAAAAGATAACAAAAACATTGCTCTGGAAAGCGTTCTTTTCAAAACAGAAGGAATATGCTTGCAACTTAAGAACCACAACACACCCTGATGAACAGAACAGACAGGAAAACTTAGTAAGCTCACACTGCACTCTTCCTGCAGTGCACATTTCAGCTCAATGCATGTGATATGCTTTCATGCAAAACCCATACATACCGGTGCAAATACTGAGAACATGAAGCAGCTGGTTTTTGTAGCTTCAGTCACCTTTAAACACAGGTTTTTAAAGTGAGACTCAATTTCACAACAATAAAAACAATCTACATAAAATGATTATCTACAAAATAAATAGCTTTATAGTTAATTTTTGGAGAGCTTGTCCTGGTTTATTTTTAATATCAAGGAAGCACAGTGGATGAGGATTTTGTTTGTTTTAAACAGTTGGTCTAACGCTTTTCTACAAAATGCTTGAACAATGATAATTATATAACTTAACACTTCCCATATATCTCATAATAGCAGTTAATAGCCAACTATCTTATTAAACTTCATATGGGAGATACAATAAAAATTAATGCATGTTATTCAATTACTAACTAATTAGAAGCATTTACTGTGCTTAACTACCACAATGTGTGATAGCAGAATGGTGACTTCAATGAATGTGCTAACATATTTTATTAATCACATGGTAATTGTCTTAATAAATTTAAATAAAAATTGTATCAAGGAATCATAATTCTAATCAGTATCCTTTATTAAAATTTTTGTTAAGGTCAGACAATTATCAACAATCAAGATGCTCTATGCCACGCACTCGCGGCTGAAACATAATCTGACTCTGTAAAAATCAGAATAAAACGACGACGCAGAAGTAGAGCCTGCCTCTCATCAGAATTTTCCAGGGAGGACTGAGGTGCCCATAAGCACAGCAGCCTTGAATGAGCACGCTATAGTTCAACAGTCCTGTCAAAATAAGTGGGCTCCAGAGGAGGGAAAAAAATCTCACGATAATTACAGGTTGTCATCATTACCCCATCAGGCCCATGGTGCCGTGACTCCCATCATAACTCTCTACAACAGCTTTATTTGCTTTATAGACATTCATATAATCACTGTTGTATAGCACAAAAAAGGGTTATTGAGGTGGCTGAGAGACAGAGAAGAGGTAAAGAGTTCACTGTTAATGTTCCTTTGTATTATAATATGACAATTAAGACATGACTTCTGCATGGGCAAATTCAAAAGACTAATCTACTTGTCTTCAAAAACAGGAAATAACTTGTGTACAAAACAGCAACATGCTTCCAATACCCAGCATTCATTCAGAAATAATCATTAGTACATCCACTTACTTGTATAGCAGTATCTGCTTTTTTTTTTTTTTTTTTTTTTTTTTTTTTTTTTTTGAGGTATGCAAGATTCTTGCAGTATTTTGCAACCTTTCAGCACCTTACAGAATCACAGTTACATTCTTGTTACACACAGGAACTGCAAATAGCTCTTCAGGCCCATGTAAACAACAATTAATAACCAAAAAAAAGTACAACTTTTAGCAATTCTTAGTTCAACAATAAGCTGCTCATCTGCATGTGTTATTTATTGCTTTAGGGCACCTGGAACAACGGATCCGGTTGTACAGACGAGATTTTATCTTGCTTTAGAGATAGCAGTCTAGCAGAAAAACTTATGCTATTAAACAGGATTAAGTCAAGGTTACAGAGGCTGCTGCTACAGCTGCCTGTAAAGGTCTCACACAAACACATACAAATAATTATATGCTTGCAGCCATTTTGTCAGATTTTGTCAGCTGGATGGCACTTGCTTTGCGACAGTACTGGGACAGTTTGGTTTTGAGAGATTCTGCACCACACAAGAGGGAACTAGAAAACAGTTATTCAAAGGGACACCACAAGCGGAGACTGGCAGAGGCATAGCACACTGTTCCAGAGATCACAAGCAAGTACACATATGTGCAGTTTACACATGAATTGTTCCAATCTTGCTTCATTTTCCAAGCATTTCATTCTCATAACCTAGCACTAAACCAAAAACTGCAAGATCTCTGCATCATAAATCATTAAAATATCATATTATGTAAAATACCTTAAAACAACAAACAAACAAAAAAACATGCAATAGCCTGACATCTGGTGACATTAAAACAACTGCAGGCTGGTATGTCTCCAAAGTTAATGAAGTCACAATAGTATGGAATTGGTGTAAAGTGTTTCCACTTTAAAATACAGTAATCCAAGGATCTGAAGTGTTCAGGAGAATACTTGCCGAAGCTGGAATCACAAAGGATCAGGGTGGCTGCTCTACAGGAGGGTGCAGGGAAGACTGCAACGGCCTATATTAGCATTTTAGAGTTTCTCTGGGAGAGACAAACGGCCTATTTTGCATGCTAAAATCAAAGCACAGGATAGCAAACAACCTGGAATTGATGCAGCTGAAAGCCAAAAGGCAAAAGCCTTAAGGAAGTTTTATAATCACAACCTCATCAACTGACAAACACAATTTTATGAGAAACATCTGTGTAGGTGTGTATGGTTTTCAGAAGAGGAAATATAAGCCATTAAATGTATTCCAGAAAAACTGTACTCTACAGTTTGTATAAAACAGGTAATTTTAAAACAAGATACTAAACTAGTGAGCTTGGCTTAAAGTCAGATAATCCAATTTCCTCTCCTACATCCATGACAAAATACAATATAAGTAGGAATATGCATACCAGACTGACATTGTACTATAATGAAACATTCAATAATCAGTTATATTTCACAATTATTTTGCAGCAAGCATTTAAGTAGTAAATACCAACACATAACAGTTTTTCAACATGTGAAGCTGATTACAAGCCAGTAAAAGCTCTGCCTGTTTGCGGCAAAACTGGTGGACAACAGAAATGTTACTTACCTTTTCTTGGAAGCAAATTAAGGCTGATTCAGGAAAAAAAACCCTATCTTATACCCTTTACAATTTGTGTTAGACAAACCTACTTCATGAACATACTTAATTTTTCACTTAAGTACATTCTAAGATTACCTTTAAATTAACTGACCCTGTTTGCTTTCAGGAACTTAGCTGGATTGTTCTGCTGTTAGTGAGCAGATGCAACATACTTTTATTTAAAAAAAAAAAAATGTTCAACTACATTATATTTTGTTTGTGCTAAAGCAAATTACCTTACCCTTAGCTATGTAGCAGCTGGGATTTACTTTTCTAAACAGAAATTTTATGCTGGCAGCATCAGTTCTGCTTCATTTGTGATAGACCCTCAGATTTGCTTTGTATGAAAACAAATGGAAATGGAACACCTGGTAGCTGTCACGTCAAAATAATGCATTTCAGCCCATGGCACCCTCCATACCTAGGGACTTCTTGCACAATGACAGGAGAACTCTTCAATTCCAGACTTCTCCTGCCACAAGAGCTTTGCAATAGTCTGTTGCTCATCATTTTGTATAAATACCAGGCAATTTTTCTCCCCCCTATTAAACTATTCTGAATTTTCATCCATTAACAGATGCAATAGACAAATTATTCTATCAAGTCAGATGCTTGCAACTCCTGAAAAGTTTCATGTCTCTTACGCATCTCAATTTTTGTGTTTACAGAGTTCTCAAAAATTATTTAAGAAGTTATACGACTACCTAGAATTTCTTGCCTCAAAAACTGCATTTTTCCATTCTAAGAACGTAAGAGACTTTCCTGGGCCAGAGTAGAAAACAAAGTCCCCAGGACCTAAACTACAAGAAGTGAGTGGCATTCAAGAGTTTGACAGTATGCCTCTATTTTCTCTTTCTTGGAGTCTTAACATTGGGATTTTACTCTTTTCCTCCTTTATTTTTCAGGATATGCCTACTCGAGTGATCAGCAGAGTTTATTCAGATAGTCTATCCTCTTGCTAGCTTAATCTGAGAATGAGCAAAACAGTGAGTGCACACCCATATGACCTCATCACTTCTATACAGATTCACTGCATGTGTTTGCAATATCCGTGCATTCTAGCCTCAGGACCTTACTGGGGGTCAGTCACTCTCATGTAAAGCGACTGCAAAATTCTGTACAATCAACATGTTCCCAAGACAGCATGCAGCAGCTGTAAACAGAAAAACAGCTTGAATGCTATGACCAGATCTCACAAACGGTGCCTCAACTACGCAGCTCCAGTAATGTTCTTCTAAAGCAGATACCCACTGATACCCAAAGTATATAAATAATTAATTCACAGTAATTTTGTCCAGGAACTGAACACCAGGTCAAAAGCATCTATGTAACATTTTATATATATTGCCACCAATTAGTCAGACCTCATTTAATTTAGAGGAAAAAGGAAATTTCTGAACTGACAACTACATTACCTATCCACAAAGTTGCCTAATAAAGATATTAAAACATCTTAATAAAGGTATTGAACATATTTAAAATAAATAAATAAATAAATCTTTCTTTAGCAGGATGCTTTGACTAATATTTAAATATTAATTTAGCATTCTTCTAGAATTGTTTCACCCCAAGGCTATTTTTAAAAGCTAAAGTTTCTTACGAAGAGTAGTATGAGGCATGGTGTTTGGTTATATTATGGCAGCATTTTAACTTAAAACAAAAAAGAGATGGTTAAAAAAATATAGGGAGGGCAGCATTGTACTCTAGAAATAGCCCTTGCTCATGAATGCATTTATGTATTGAGAAGTGATTTATCTACACTTACAAAGATCAAGTAACACAGATAGGATTACCCTCTTCTGCACAGTTAGACTACAAATGAAAGGCAAAAAAAATTTTTTTTTCATTTGGTAAAACTTCTGACACATGCCACAGTCATTTATTATGACAAAAAAGTAACCAGAATTATAGTAGCACAGCCTTTGTATCATAGGCAGCCTTTTTTTTTTTTGTCACCTTCTTCTACATGGATAAGTGTTCTCTAAGCAGTGATTTGACTAAATGACAAATTCCTTAGCAATTTATTACAAACACTTTTTTTAAAAAAAAGAAAGAACTCTATTTTTTTTCCATCATTTTATGTGGAATGTATACAACTTCCATTAAGCACTTATAAAAGACTATTTTTATTATAGGATGAGAAATAGTGAACACCACACAGTGTGTAGGCTAGTGATAAGAACTTAGTAGAAATAAAGACCATTGTACTCGCTTCATCTGTCATTGATCTCAGATGAGTAATCTAACTTATCTCTACTACTATTTATCCATCTGCAATAATATCTATCTACTTTATATTGTTGAAGTTTCTTTCATCTAACTCTTACTTTTGGAAATTTCTTCCACGTTTTGCTTCACAATATTTGTAGACTCCTCTTACAACTGATTTCCTCACCAAGGCCAATAAACTCCTAAAACTTCCAACTATTTTAAAAATCCTGGTAAAAAGGATTTTTTTCCTTCTACTCAAATGGAAAACTTTAAAAATGCCAAACCATTTCCATTGTTAAAACATCCTCAAAACTGGCTTAGGATGGCATTCATCAAGTCACTTAAATGCTTTTCTGAACTGTAGTACCTTAGCTACAAACCTGAGAGAGCAGGGACCTTCTCAGCATTTCTCATCTTCTTTTACTTAGATATGCCAATCCAATTACATGTCATGGTATCGATCATGTTAAAATAGCACTATTTAAGGAAAAAAATCAGTTAATGTGATCGTACCTATGATGCGTATGAATTTGAGGCTTCAGTTCTCAAATGGAGATAAATAAGATGCAAAATGTGATGTAATTTGCAAAGAATAATGTTGACACAGCCACTCACACTGCCACCTTCGAAGCAGAGCATGCTTGACATCTACTAGCCTGTGAAGCACTCCCTCTTCTGAGACAGGCTTATTTTTATTTCACTGTTGTAGTATATCCTGAAGAATAAGGTTTCCTGCCTTACAACTAGAGTATGTCTCAATTTATTTTGAAACAGGTCTGAGGTGAAATAATTGCCTGTTTAACTAGCTAAACTTCCATTTTCAACTCTAGGTGATGCATCCTTTTACAAAAACACAATGTTCATGATAATAGGAATATGCACATGCTTACAATCAAAACTTCTTGTAGATATGCCTTCCCCACTTAATAGGGTTGGCGGACTCACACAGCCAAAACAAAAATGAGTTGACACTTGTGGGCAGACCAACCTGTTCTGAGCAAAAAGGACAGGATAAAAATCTCATACTGGAAAGTCATGCATGAAGGACAGTTTTATGGATCTTTACACTCTCATATCCTTGTTCTTCCCTTACAGTGAGAAATGGAACATTAGCTGGCAGAGGCTGGCACAATGTTACTGTCTCTAACAGAGCAACACAGATTTATATCTGACCTCCCGCTCTTCAGTTCTTTTCCTGGTTCAAAGTTTTAATTATCACTCCCATGTTCATGATTTGCAGAATTCAGTCCTTCTCTGTCTCCCTTGCTAGTACATTATTTTCCGACGTTTACAGCTCAAGCATAAATTTTATAAACATTCTGCCACGCAACAGCCACAATAAATAACAACACTGCAGTATGTATAGAAGGGTTAGAAGGAGCATTGGATAGGGTTTTTGTCTGCTAGCACTGTAATATGTGGAAAAAATGAATCTGAAGAAACTGGACTGAAAGAATAAGTAGTTATTTTAATCCCACTCATTAGTACTTTCTAAATTAGAACAAGTTATGCAAAAAAATGCTCAGCCTTACTGCAAAACATACTGCTCATTCTTTCAGTTGCACTACACACAATCCAAGTAATTAAATCTCCTTGCTTTTAAAAATAAAGTATTTTATGATTTTTCTGTTCTAAAATAATTGTAAAGGAAGCCTCACCCTGAGTTACTGCTCAGCCTGGATCTTTATCATCTACCCATTCCTTAAGCTAGTAACTGTCTCTAACACATTAATAATGCGTATTAAAGACTCTCTGAGATGCTTAAATGGTTTGCGGTGATACTTTAGAAGCATTCCTCCTAGATCAAACTATCTTTCCAGAGTTAATAACATCATTTTCAGATCGTTTGGGAAACAATGTGTATCACATTCACTGGATTTGGAGCTTTCCAGATTCATTTTCTGTGCACACATAAATAATCAGAGAATTATTTACATGCATGGAGAAAACAAATGAATAACAAAAAAAGATTTTGTACTATTATCCTGTCAAATGCGGTTTCTGTACTGAAAAGCATTTAAATAAATAAATGACATCTGTAAGCAGTGTTTGTGCGTGGTAAAAAAAAAAAAAAAAAAAAAATTACAAGCTATTTTATACTCTCAAATGCAAACATCAAAGAAACACCACTCTCTCTCCTAGTCTTTATCCTCCAAAACCAAACCAAAACCCATATTCAACATTTGTTTTTTACGTCTGTTCATGAAATGCGACTAAACATAGTGAAAAAAGATCTTTCCAAAAACATGCTAAAAGATATCACTTTCAAGAGATTTTATGCTTGATGGACCACTATCAGCATATTTACTGTGCATTACAATGACACATTTGGACACGTACTTACAGTTTAGTGCTGTAAGACAGTAAGATGTTTGGAGAGGAGATGTACTGTATGAAGGCACTGTTTTGTAATCCAGGATGCTTACTAGTCCAGTAGATGGTGATTTTTCTGGGGTTTATGGGATACAGTATGGTGACAAACCCGGGCCTTCCCTCCCACTCTGACAAAAGCAGGGACAAGGACATCCTAGAAACGTTAAGATTCATCGAGAGCACTGGGAAGGGGCCCTCATCAGGGGCCGGTTTCTTACGATCTGCACTTCGGCTACAAGCTGAATGCACGCTCGAACGCGTTTTCCAGGAAACTAAAATAAATATCTTCTACTTCCATCATTATTGCCCAATAAACTATGCTCTTTATTATTCATACCTTCCAGCTAATGGTGTGCAAAAACATGGCTCCTCACTTCAAACAAGAGAGTTTAAATCTGTTTAATAGCCTTTAAAACTTTATGCTAAACTATTAACACAGAAAGTACTTACAAAGTTATAAATTCTTACAAAGTCAAGTATAACTGAGGTAAAACTACAAATTTTGAGCAGTCAATTTATTTGCTGTTGTTTTTAATGACTTGGATTTTTTTTTTAAATCATATCCAAAATTTGCAGTACGCTAATTCCAGGCTATCATTCTATCAGCGCTTTATAGTGACTCAGTCGATCATAAGGCCAGAAGAACACAGTGCTTCTATAATGAGAGTATAAACAGAGTTATTACTCTTTCAATATATTAGAGAGAATAAGTGATTCTTTAGATTATATGCAGCAAGAGAAGTAAGCGCAAGTCATGAAATTTCTTCACTGATAAATCCCAAATAATCTAGAATTTCTACAGATTTATTAGCATAGTATAGTCAAAGCTATGTACTTCACCCTCAGCTACATTTTGGGAATAGAAATTCACAGCATGAAATTGGAAGGTAAGATGTGGTGAAAAAAAAATGGTCATCTTTGAATAGTTTATCATGGTTAATTTTCAAACATAGTAACTGGGAGGGAAGACTATCACATTTTAAGAGCTTAGATAACCTTTTAAGGTACTTTGGCTATGTTTCTAGCTCTGCTATAAATTTGCCTGCCCACCTTTGCATGGACTGTTCGGTGTCTCCAATCCCATTCAACAAAACCCCACAAAGAGTGTGCATGTGCACCTTTGTTTAGCTTACCAGTGGTTTCTAGGAAACAAACAGAATTTACCAATACATTATGGAAATACTAAAGTCTCAGAGAGCCTCTCCTGCTTCACAGGGCTTCTCAAGGGCTTCCCTCAATGAGCAAGGGTATGTGTATACCCTTCACCTCATGCAGGTTTTCTTACACACACAACTGAATAATCAAACACTTAGCAGAAATAAATATGTTTATAACGTATCTACCACATGAAGAAATACTGCTAATGGTTTCAACTTCAGCATGCAGTAGCTGTTAAAGAAAAAAAAAAACAGAGGAGGGAAAATATATTAATAAAAACTAAACAAAGGAGATGTATATAGATGCAGGACAAAGAGGTTCTATTTGTTTAAATCACTCTGCATTAGATTTATTCTATTCAACAGTTTTCCATCTTAAATTACAGCCCAACAAATTCCAAGGACATTACTTTTCAAAACACGCCAAGAACATCATACTCAAAACACAGTACTTACAGGGAAAATAAGCATTTGAGTGAGGTTCTTCAGTTTTCATGTACTTCTTTGGATACTTATTTGGTTTACTACTCTCAAGCTAGCAAAATCAGAATAGGAATTTTTACAGACAGCCACTATATCTACAAAGACAATAGTCCACTTGCCTATTATACTAATTGCTTTCATCTCTTTATGCATTAAATAAAAAATAATAGATCGCTTTAGGCCAGAGAGTTTTCTTATTACTTGAAATTTTTCAGCTGATGGCAAGAAAGCAGTTAAAATATAATCTATAAATAAATATAACCTATAAATAAAGCCTTCACAGCAACAGTCAAGAAACTCAGGTACTCTGCTTTCTCCAGTACTTCTTTATGTCATTTAATACAGAAGACACAACACTGCTTTTAATTACAGTACATTTAAACAAGAGAAACGTGGATACATACTTTGAACACTACTTAGGGAGTGTTTAGAGTCACCTGTACTTAGTTTTTGTTGCCCAAGAACTTTCATCTTCAGCAACAGATTTTTCTAATTGTATTCTGTCTAACTGTGTACCTTTAAATTGTCTAATTTTCACAAGTTATTTAAAATGATTTTAAAGGCCTCTAGAACTAGTCATGTTCTTGATCTGAAACATTTTATTACATTTAATAAGTAATGACTGGTAAATCATGTCAGGAAGTGTAACAACAAAAGTGAACTAAGCTGGCTTGAAAGTATAACTGGATGATGAATCATAGCCAATGACGAGCCACAAGCAAAAAAGAACCATAATAGAATTACATCTAGCTTAGATGAAAAGCCTACTGCATCAGTAGCTGGATAAGCATTAAGATTTCATCAAAGTTCTACAAGTAGCTGTAAAATGAAGCCGTTAATTAAATCTGCAAATGATGCAATACATAAGAAGATAGTAAGTAATAGATGGATGTAAAGAAAAGAAAAAGTGGATCTATGCTGACAAGAATTACCAAAAAGGAGAATGAAAAAATGCTACTCAGTGCCTCTAAGGGAGATGCACTGAACTGTACATGTATTAAAGGCATGAGATTTATGTTTCTACATAATGCAAATGCAGCACTAATAACGCTCTGAAGGGCCCAAGACTGAAAACAGAACTGACAGCTAAAAATCAAAAAAGATTAAAAAACACAAAAAGAGCAAAAGCATTTCTGAAAACTGAAAAGCAGGATGGTGTTCTAAAGCACAGCCTGTTCCTTGGCTCATAGCCCTGAATACATTGTCAAGTTTCCCTACAAAACTTCATAGCGTTTCATGAGCTGCCTAAAGGAGAAAATTCAGAAATATATTGGCGGCTCCAGTTCACCTGTAACTTCCTCAGCCAGACTGACTCACGATTACCAGTTTCTGGGGTATCTCAAAACTCACAGGAAGCCGAAGGAAGCCTGGCTACAGTCAAATGAGAATACTCAAGAGTAGAGGATGGTCTAACTCTGAAACTACTCTTGTCATCAGAAGTTTCTTTCTCTTAGTATCATCAGTTAAGGAAGCTTCAATAGCACCTGCAGGTGTGTAAGCTGCCTTATCTAGTAACATTCCCATAGTTCACTCCATCTCTTTCTGGAAATGGAGAGAACTATCCTGACATATGGATAGACAGAGATATACTCTGAAGCCCCAATACCAACAAGTATGAATCAAATTTGCTGTCTTTCCACACTGCCAGTCTCCTTCAATTAATCCTTGGTTTTGTTCTTCGTGGCATACAAGTTACTGGACGTAGGCAAACAAATTACTGTAGGATAGAAAATAATTCTAACTCTGATTTCCCAAGATTTACATCTGCTTGCAGTGGGGTTTTGTTGTGTGGGGGTTTTTTTGTTTTGTTTTAAAGCAGAAGTAAAAATGTCTTTCCTTTTATTTTATGCTAATGTTGCTGTCTCTTTTATGGCATAACTCTGATTTTATAGGACATTACTGTCCTATGCTTCAAGAATAGCATCCAGATTCTCCACCAACCCCCTACAGTGCCTCACATAAAGCTGCATATTTTATCCCATCTCACTTGCCATCCATGTCCACCCACAGGAGACACATCATTCAGATCCAAAGATTATAGCATTACTATGCTGATGATACCTAGATTTATTCTCCTGTTAAACATTAATGACATAGTATCCTGACATAAATTTAGAGTGCATTTTTAGATGTACAAACCTGAAGATAGCCATGGAATAAATCTGCTTTTCTGCAAACAAGTTTTATACTGTCAAATATACGGTTAACCATTTCAATCTCCTCTCCTCCAAATAATCAACCACAAAAGCATACTTCTATCACAGAATCACAATCTGTATTTTCAGCTAGTCTTGGTAACACACTAAATCAGTGGAAGGAAGTAACCAAAAAACTGTATAAGAATTAACACTTCTGTCAAAATGATATGGGAATGAACTGTGTACAGTTATTTTTGAAGACTGCACTCATGTTGTCACATTAATTTTCTCATACTTTTCAATAACGTAATCAGACTTCTGACAGACACCAACGTAAGATGGCAATATTATTTCCAAAACCTCAATTTTTTGCATAAAAAACAAGATAATTTTAACAATTAAATTAAAATTAAAACTTGAGACTCGATCAGATATCCAGAGGATTAACTAGTACACTACTTACCAGGCTTCCACTACTGAGCACAGCAAGAGAGACAGGATATGTAAAACAAGACCAAGCTGTTCCTGGATATTGCCATTTCTAACGCTGTCAGTAGGGGACATTTAGTAAGATGATTCGTATTATCGATCATATAGCAGGTCTCACAATTTAACAATCCGCTGCCTCAGTAAAATGGTCTGCTTGCAGTTTGCAGGCTCCACTTTCACAATGCAGCTCATGTTCTCTGATCAGAATCAGTTTTAAAAAGAAGTCCTTGTAAAGTTAACAGCAAACTAAGAAGAAAAGGAAAGAAAAAGGAATAGGAGGTCTCTGCCTCCACGGCATTCTGGTTTTCCTTTATGCTCAGACAACATGGTATCAGAGATCAACTTTGGAGTTGCCAGTTCTCCTAATGAAAAACAACTCCTTATTGGGGTTAGTATTTCAAGCAGAAAGTAGACTTCTCATTACACTGGCTGTGCATACCACTGCAAAATAACTTGGAAATACACATATACAGTTTTTTTTTTTTTTTTTCCTAACAACAAACTATGGTTTCCCTGGAACCAAATCCTCCACATATCTCTAAATAACGCCTTCTTGAAACAAGCGAGACAACAGAAGGTGAGTAAGGGAAGGCTTTGGGTTTTGCAGTGCTTGTATTTTACTGGAGTGACAACTGCTTTTTTTGGTTTGCTTTGTTCCTGTTCTTTTGTCTCTGCCCTGGTTGCCACAGCAATAGATCTCAAACACTGGAACACCACAAAGGCTAAGTAGTAGTAGCAAGGACTAGTCAAGGATGTTGTGATCTGAGCTGAGCATGCCTGGAAACAATTAATCCCTCTACACTTCGAGGAGGGAGGGGAAAGCCAGATGGCTCACTTGCAAAACTAAAGGCAGTGTCCTGATATCTTCACAAAGTAATCCAAAATGTGTCTAGTCTAGCTGCAATCAGAATGTACTTAATTGACAGGCAATGCTGTTTTGCTGATATATAATAGAAAGGAACTGACACATCCTTGAATCAAATTCAACAGGAGAGCGGCATGCTATAGCGCAATCCAACTGACCAATTCATAACAAAAGAAAATAGGACTCACTGGTTACAAGCAAGTCCTGTCTTTTAGAGTTATATTTCACTTTTTCATCAAATTGGATATTTTAGGAGGTCAACCTTGCTACAGAATAGTAGGTTATGGCAGCCTAAGGGAAAAAGGAGATAGGTTGCGTACAGAGAATGATGAATTTGAAAACATAAGAAGGCTCATGAGGTAGGCTGTTGTCCAGCTGGCCCATATTTTGTAATGCATTAATCACAATAGCAGTATCTACTACAGTAGTTCATCCTCTCATAATACGGCAACACAGAACAAGCTGCATAATAGTTCTAAGCCACATAAAGTAGCAACACAAGAAACTCAACTCTTCTCAACAATAGAATACAGTTGTCCACACATGCTTGGAACTGTAGTTCATGCTAAATCAAGGGATGGGTGTCAAAAATGTCAATGCATCTTATCAGGGAATAATGCAAATTTACTTTTGCACATACATTGCTCTTCCTAGAGACCAGCTGAGAAAGTGTGTTAAACTAACATTTAGTTTTGCTAAGAAAAAGTTAATTCATTAATGAAAAGTTAAAAAAAAAAAACACCCCACACAACAAAAAAACCCAAAACACCTAAGAGATGATCTTAGTCTGAACCAGTTTGATTTATGCTCTCTTCTTTTTAGGAACCTATTCTCATTTTCTGCAAGAATTATGTCTCACAGATGGGTATTAACTTGATCTAATCTCTCCACCATGGAACATGCTTTTGGACAAAAATTCTCCAAGCGTTGGGTAGAAATTTTGTTTTCTAACACAACAGAAGAAAACAAATATATTGCAGAATATTCAAAACATAGTGCTGTGAAATACAAAATCAAAAACTGCTTAGGTTTAAGCATATCAGTCTCTGATAACCTTTCCGGTTCAAACAGAAGGAACAAAAAGAATTATCTTGATCCTTCCACTTCTGTATTTTTGAAACAATTGTCCTGCCCTGATCTTTTTTTGAGAAAAATTCCAATCTGTTCAAATCAGCTGCCACAGAAATAGCTATATTAGTTCATTTGCATAACACTACCTATAAAATTCAGTATGTTGTTAATAGAGAGTGGCAGCAGTGTCAAACATTATCAAGTGCCATATACTAACACCAGGCCAATTTCTAATACTGAACATACACATTTCATGATTTAATAGTTAACGCATATAAAATTAAGAGCTGTGGCATTTAAACTACACCGATTTATAATCCACTAACAATCTCATAGTATTACTTTTAAAGCTAGGTAAAGACAGAGAAGGGTTTTAAATTTACCTATTTAAATTGTTAGTAATAGTCTGATTAGCTAATGGCTTCTGTATTATAAACTCACTTTTATTTTAAAACGTTGACACAAAGCCATCGAATTTGATATCTACGCTAAACTTGTATAAACCCAAAATGCAGTATCACAAGTTTAAATGTTTATGCAGATATTTCCTATTCTGACCCTTCAAAGAATTCAAAGCATCACTTCAATAAACAGCAAATGGGGAAACTGAGATACAGAAAGGAAAAGTGACACAGTAGATCATATAGAATATTAGCAGCAGCATGGGGTCAGAAACCAGGTCTTCTAAAAATGAAAAGATAATAAATAAATGCCAGAATATTCCTCTGAGCACTGAATGGCATTACAGCTACATATACAGAGTAAGATGGCAATAACACCGAAAGAGCAAAAATACCAATATTAAGATACCATCAATTCATTGCTCCCTTCAGAATCATAAAATATATTACAGCATTTTATCTCCAGCAAGTACCTAATTAAAATGTAGAACTACTTATGCATTCTTCTAGAAGCTAACAGTTGATTTGAGTGGTAATTTTGCGCAAACTGTAAAAGAAAATTTTCATATACATAATGCTTAGGTAATAGCACTTGCATCCCAGGCACAGAACTCTTTCTGTTTGTACATGCTAATTTAGACTTCTGTACCATTTGGAGATGAAGAGAAATGCTCTTGGTAAGACTGAACTTCAACTGCAGTCTCCCCATGAAAGTTTTTCCTCCTTCTGGATCATTTATCTTCTTTATTCATTCTTTCCTACCATAAATACTGCTGTGCATACCTTTTTTTTTTTTTTTTTCCTTCTTCCCTGCTGGTCTTTAATGACTGATTTTTAAGCATTATACTTTTCAGAAAAAAATTTTCAATGTTTGTATTTCTCAAAAAGAAATACATCATCATCCCTTAACAGCTGCCCAGAACAGAAGGGGAATCATTCTCAAGGTATTTACATCATTGATTACAACACCAACAACTTACTTGCAGGCTGCTGACTGCTAGCTCTTCCTCAGTCGTGTCCCTGGATGTTACTTGGGTTTTTCAGCACCGCTCCCTAGGAAGAGGCATGCAGCCTTCTCAAACAGGGTTTGTTGTAGCACGAGACAAATTCTCCAGGCACTCTGGGCTCACCAGCTCATTTCTCCAAGACTTGCCACAACACCAGTGTCCCCTACTTATCACCAGGCACCACAACAAGCTTCTCCCTCCTGAAAGAAGTCCGTTTCCTGCAGTGCACCCTGCAACACCATCTCTTGACCCTGCCTGTGTAGCACCTATGTGTGTTCAAACTGACAGTCTATTTCATAGACTGTGCTGCAAAGCTGAGCATCAGCTTGCTTTCATCCTTGCTTTCCTCTCACAGCCTGAGGCAGCTCTTTTGGCACAACAAACCTGTTGCAGTGACAAGCTGCATCGGAAGAGAAGTCCATGGGTTTCTGCATCCCACCACCTGCTTTGGGCCAAATCCAGAGATCATGATGCTGCAGGACAAGTTGGTTCAGCTGAACATGCCCCCCACCCCAGCTCTGTAAACTGACTCATGCTGTGGCTCTGCAATCCACAATTCAACATCATATGCAAAGCAGAAACCCTCTTCAGTAGCATCTTGCTGTTGAAGCACCTTGAGTGTAGTGCCAAACTATATCATTATCTACTGCTTCTCTCTTTTTTAAATTCTCCACCCCAAAGAAAGAAAAATACTCAGTTGAAGTCTTACTGGTACTTAAAGAATGCATTTCAGGAAACGGCCAAACCTGACTATTGCCAAAAGGGGTCCTGGCTCCTGCCAATTCCTGCCCTCTGTTCCAACCCCATCCCAGCAGCATAGTGACCATCTGAGCTCAATTACACTAATTTAACTCTCTAATCTAGCAGAAAAATAACTTTAAAATAAGTTAGTAACTTTTTTCTGGGCTAGTAATTTGAAGACTTGCTGCATCAGACAAGCCCTAGAGCCAGAACCAAAGAGGAGGTAAAATCAGTATGTACTTTAACAAACCTATTTGATACAAATGTCTAAACAGTATTCAGAACAGCTATATCTCAGTCAACAGCCCTTAACATAAAGGTAGTCACAACCACTTTGGAGAGCAGGTGGACACACACACACAGTATCCACTACAGATACTTTTCGACACTGCAACTTCACAGCTTATCCAGCTAGCAAACGTCAACACTAGTTCCATCAGTTACTCAAAAATCTTACAAAGGCTAGCTAGACTTCATTGCGAAACTTGCATCTACTGTCTGTTTATGCTGTTATCCTCCTTCAATAACAGACACAAAAAGATTCTTTAAAAATTTTTTTTAAACCACAAAACTGGATGACCTGAGTTAAATCCATAACTAAAAATATCAGATTTATGGCTTGTGGTAAAATCCAGCCTGGCAAAACCACCTGTGGCTACTCACTAATTTCTTTCCAGGGCCTTGCAGTCCTGCTGCTCATAACATGATCCAAAGCGAGTCATCACATGTACAGGAATGAGCAGAGTGAGTAGGGCACAGGGAAGAGAAGGTCTGTACACGTAAGAGAATGCCTACTTTTTAAATGTTAAAACTTAACTCACAATGTGGACATATGCCTGCCTGAACACATTTCACACGGCCACTGGGACATATCTCCATCTAAAAGCATGTCACATACCCCCAGGAGTTGAGCATGAATGCCTCAATCCACATTTTCCTTTTTACCACCTTTCCCTCATGTCTCTAATGTATTTCATTGGTTTAGGAGACTGTAGTCTAAATACCAAAAAAATCAAAAATACCAAAAATAAAATTGCATTGGAGACCAACATTAAATTTATGTCATTTGGGCCAGCCATCTGTGAAAATATCATGAAATTCCTTTTCTGTCTGAGAGTCACAGCAGCAAGTGGAAGCAGAGGTATGTACACTTCCCACTGAATCTTCTAAGGCCTACCAACCTACAGTATAGCAAAGTACAAGCTGCTTATCTTGAGCAGACAGGATGCATCAGCTGACTCCAAGGGAAGAAAAAAGTGCATCTTTTTGTCTACTGTTAGTTTACAAGAAGGTGAATTTATATCATGGATTTTTTTCCACCTGCATGTTGCACAGCAAAGGTTGAATATACTCTCTTTCAATGGAAATGCTTAAGATATTTCATGGCATTTCCTTACAGAGATTCCACATCACCTGGACATGTCACCTACTAGGTGAAAGAGTACAGTCATCAGATCTTGGATACTATTACAAGCAATGAAAAAACCTTAGAAGGAGGAGTCACATGTGCAACAAGGTGGTCTAAACTTTGAATCTGCTAGTACTGTAATCTAACAACTACAAAAGGTTTGTTTAAAAAAAAAAAAGAAGAAAAAAATCTAGATATATTTAACTTTCCTCTTGTACCAGGATGATTAGGATCTAGTATCTTGCATCATGGTGCAAGAAAGGGTAAGACTGAGATCACATCCTTGGAAGAGTTCAGATGCATTTACAGATACAATTTAATTCAGGAGTTACTCTGATTTCTATGTTACTGACATACAAAACAACTTGATTAACCAATTCCCAATTCCAAACACAGAAAATCAGCAATTACTGTTGTTATATAGGCATAAAAATATTCTCCAGTTGTACCAGTAAGTTCTCCTGCATTTATAAAACCATCATCGCATACAACCTACTAACAGCTGACTGTATAGTTGACAAGAAGAATTCAACACTTGGAGATAATACACCACATACATAGACATCTTCTTACCCCTACACTCAGGGGTTTGCAGGATGCTAGATTAAGGATGGAGCTGGAAGACACTTCAGTTGAGTTCAGGGAATATATTTAAGGATCCAAGATAATTAAGATAAATTTGCCTAAATGAAATATTGATGAATGAAGATACATTTATCTCTTGTCAGATTTATATTAATAGCATGGAGTTTTCTTAGCAAACATTAAACTACATCTTTAAGGCTTCCCTTTCAATAGCCTCAGGGTTTCTAGGCTATGGTACATATGGTAACTGAACTCTTTTTAATGACCCAGCTGAAAACACAGTTAACAAAATTAGTACTTTCCCATTTATTTAAAAAGCAATTCTGTCTAACTATGCTATGTGGAACTTCGAGACTGATTATTCAAGGATTTAAAACACTAACTAGACAGGCAAGAATACATACCCACAGGTACATAAACCTGAGCATGCACATACACCTCCATGGGCTAAACCTCAGACTACTTACACTGCTTTTAAAATTTAAACCAGCTTTCATTTATTCTATTAAATTCTCAAACCAAGGCCATAACTTCTGACTGTGCATTTAAAAATGCAATAGATCAACAGAATTTCAGGTAAAGCTTGAGGTCAGCTCTTTACACAGCTGAGGTATTACTCCACAGCACCTGAAGTCAGTCAAAGTTTGGATGCCACAGTCTTGCTCTTAGACAAGCAGCTGCACTCTTGCAGGAGCTCACCGGCCAGATGAGCTGCCTGAGACAATGCACCACCTAGACTAGTGAAAAGCACTATCTGCTGTGGTAAGGCCACACAGAGAGGATTACACTATCTCTGGGTCTTCTGCTTTGATGGAGCCCTAAAGGGATACAGCTGCAAGCTGCCTCCCTTTGGCTTTGTCCTTTTTTTGTACCAGCACTGGCATACATCTGACACCCCAGGGAGCCGCGTCGGGGTTCAGTCAGGGGGAACTAACCCGACAGAGAAGTGACTATACCTTCCTGTCAACTTCACATCCTGAACCAGCTCACCACGTGGTCTGGCAAAAGCTGGCGCAAGGGCAGAAAGAGAAGCCAAATGGGACCAGTCGCTTCCATGGCAGACTGTCACTGGACAGGTTTAGCAGGAATGAATCACATTTCCAAGGAGGAGCTATGCCTCCCTGTAATCACACACTGTTCCTGATGGCATGATACTGCCCTTCAATCTGCTGGCCCTGGCATTAAGCAGCCTTTGAACTAAGCCAGCAGAAAAGTATTCGCTTTTGGCTGAGTTAGATGTAGGTCTGCACCATGAGTTAACAGTTCACCACCGCTGAAAGAGGCAGCAGGAGGAAGAAAGGCTGCTCTGTCATGGAACTGAACCCTCAGGGTAGTCCTTCTCCAGGTAACCTCAGCTCTGAAACATTAAAACCCACTTTTTGCTAATAAATCTTCTTGCTTCCCTGGTTCCTATTAATAAAGAATTATTGCCATTTTTCTTCTTCCCACTTAGCTTTAATTAACTCTCATCTCAACTTCACCACTGCTCACATGCAGTTCCCAAGCTGTGAAATTACTGATACTGAAGCACTAAAATACAGTTTTTGCAGAGATCCAAGTTAAGGGTTTATCAGTTCAAAGGTTTAAAATAAAGTTCAAAGGTTAAAATTAGACTTCTTTTCCTTAAACTAGCCATACTACAACTACCCACCTCTCTGCACAGGTGATGGTTTCTAGAATTCTAAGCACCCCCCTTTGCTTCTTCTGAAGTTTCTCAAATTGATCCATCTCTGGTCTTGAAATGCAGTCCCGAAAACATGACAGTACTCTGAGGAAACCTTATCAATGATGAATGGACTGGAAGAATTACTTTGTCTTGCTGACAAAATTCTTATTTCTGTATGCCACTACAATATTTCCCTTTCTCACAGTATTTACTAATTCAAATTCAGTTTGCATTCTTTTAAAAAATACTCAGATCTACCTAATCTTAAGAAAACAGATAGTGTAACTGTAAAATTAGATTCCTTTTTTCATAACTGTACATAACTTTATGTACAGACGTTCTCACTTCCATAGAGGTCGAACAAATGAGGGTGACTTCTTACAGAAATCTGTCTAGTACACATACATGCAACAATACTGATTTATGTGAACTTTCACCAACAGCAGGGAATAATTAGGGCAGAAATCGTAGAAGCATTCCAGGTTCTGGCTATAATTCAGAATCCCTCCCTGCAGAGAACTCATATTGCCACTGCAATTACTCCACTTTCTTAAGGCCTTGATAGAGAAGAAATGTTTAAATGTCACATTCAAGAAATTATGACAACTCAAGTGAATACCCCAAATGAGGACATGCGGGGAGACTCAAACTTCTTTAACAGCGATTGTTTCCGCCTCCCTTAAATCCCTCGCAAACACTATTACATAAATTACAGTTGGTTCATATCTTGCAGACAGTCCTTGAAAGTTTAATGACTGCATCATTGTGAGAAGAACATAAGAATACATAGTTCAAATTTTAAGAAGAAAAAAGAAACAGTGACCTATTAAAGAACTGCAATTTATCTAAGTTGAATCCCAGCAAAGGGAAGGTTGTTCGACGTACCAAATAATGCAGCTCAAAGTTTTTCTGGAAAAAACTTTCAAACAGGCAAAACTACACAATTTTTGAAGAAATAATTTCTCAGTGCTTAAACTCAAATTTGCACTTGCAAATAAAAACCACCTCTTAGGCATCCAGTTTTCAACCGATAATTTTGGAGTAATCATACACATTATGTGAGTTGCACAGAAAACTGAAGAAATTTCAGTGAGACAGCAGTATCGCAACACGTGAATACAGATTAACTTGCTTTTAGGGGACCTGGATAATTAATAGCAGCTAAGCAAAGAAAGGCTTCATTTCACAGAAGTTAAAATAAAGGTAAAAATAGTCTGTGGAAGGTAAAAGGCCACAACTGAAAATGAAAATCTGTGAGCAGAGGATTGATGTGATGACTAAGTTTTCCAAAATAAATGCTATTGAAAAATCACAATTAGTTTGTCAGGATAGCTGTGGCAGTATCTCTTGAGATAATTTATTAAAACCAACCCAAAATAAAATTGCCTTAAATCAGTTTGTTAATAAGCTCTAATATTTTTCTGGACAAAGTACGAGAAACACACTGTTCTTTCTTCTTGAAAGGAACAGTAGACAGCAAATGACTTTGTCATTTACCTATGTGTCCTCTATAGTACAAAAATATATTCATTTAATTCCTTTGGGGGAAAAAATAGGTTCATTCCCAAATTCTACTGACCCAATGAGAAAGAACTTCTCTAGCAAAGTCTTTCCCTCAAATCATTTCAGAGAACTTGTTCAATCCCAACAATGACTGGATGTGGCATGTAAGTTTAGTAATAAGTAAAGGAGTCATTGTTTTTCTCTGGCACTGAAACTGTGTTAGATCACAAGTTTGGGTTTTTTTTTTTGTTTGTTTGTTTTGTTTTTTTAAAGAACCAAAATAAAAATACACAAAGAAAAATTTCTCAGAGAGATCAACCACTGTCAAGAAATCAGACCTGGGAAGATCAGATAAGCCTCAGAAAGTAAGAGGCTTTGAATTTTTGCTGTTCTCCATTGAATTTTTTTTTCTTCATATTGATTATACTTGTTTACTATCTGAAGACCTGCCCCTCCAATAGAAGTATTTCAGTAGCTTTTTACCTAAAGATTTTTTAAAAGCAATTAATAAGTCAAAAGCACATATATGTTACAAAGTTACTCTATACATGAGAAACCTTCCAAAAAGAAGTCCATAAAAAGTTATGCTGTTCATTTTTGATTCAGGGAAACGTGGAAAACATGCTATAAGCTGATTAATACAAACATTCTTCTGAGCACAGAATTACCAATTTTTAAAATGCTACCAAGTAAAATTAGAAACCCTTCAGCATCATCCCCAAAGTTGAACTTTACAGCAGGAGGAGGAAAGTGTGTTCTGCCATGGAACTGAACCCTGAGGGTGGTCCCTTTCCAGACAATGCCAGTCAGGAAGTGGTCCCAGGAACTGTAACAGTGGATTCTCATCGCAGCTCTTCTAATGAGGCTATCACTATCTCATTGAGTGGCCTCTAAACTGGATTTACTGAGCTATTTCAGCAAGCACAATTAATCAAAACACACTGAACAGGCAGATGTTTAATGAAGCAGGTGCTCAACGTTCATCAGTGCTTTTACAGTAAAAAAGAACAACAGATCTAAACCACATGCATCAGGAAGTTTTAGTAAAAATCCAGTTTTAGATTCAAAAATCAGAATCCCTTTGTTTAAAATTCTGAGTCTTCATCATTCTGTGCTGCAGCTTTCCATATATTCAACACAGACAATTTAGCCATCACTGATTAACAGAATTACGCCACTAAAGAAAAAATATGTTACATGTTGCATTGTTAGGATTATGTCCGACTATGAAGCCTAATATTAACACTGTTGACAATGTCATGAAAGATCACCTTGTGAGCTTAAGAATCATCTACTTATTTAAAATAATTCATTATGATATAAAAAAAACACACAGAAATATTTTACTAAGAAGCATATTTTCTCCAATTACATATCAACCATCATCTCAAAATATTAACCACTTGAAACTATATTTTGCAGCTATTGTTAATAAATGTTTTTATAAACATTGGGTTTTTTTTGACTCACGGTAGGAAATAATAATAATTCAAAATAATTCAAAAGTCAAAATAGTCAAAATAATTCAGAAGTAGTGAATGAATTTAGATACAGTATGACAGCTGGGTTTCAGCTATAGTTTTTACCTGAAGTTAGAAAGGAAGAGGTAATTTGTTATAGACTAACTATGAAAATAGAATCTAACAGATGTTATTTTCAGCTTATCAAGGCTGAAAATTAATACTTGGTTTAAATTATCACATTACAGAAATCTTATTTGATCTACAATACGTATTCTTTAATCTACCACTAAAAACAGAAGAGAGTAAAGCATCTCAGAAAATCTCTCCTTTCAGAATTTCAGACTGCCCAGACTTCGAATTCTGCTTATCCATTAGAACAGACAAAAAGCATATTTACAATAAAAACCTTATTATAAAGTATTTATGATTACTGTGAGCACAAACTTCTTATATTGCACATTGAGCCATGTATTATTTGTACACCAAGTACAAGTTTATCACTACATAATTATTTAGCAGCCTAATAAAAAGTAAGCATTTATGCAAAACAGTAGAGGGGAAAAAAACAGAAATTCCAAAATCTCACTCCCTTTCATCTGAACATAAATGAAATATGATTTTTAAATAAAATACTACTGATTAAGTTATGAAAAGATGAGCCTAGATTCAAAACCAGCTTAAGTTGCATGTTTTGGACCTGTGCCAAAAATAGCATGCTATTTTCTTCTGTTCACAGAGCACTAAGTTGAGTAATGAAAACACAACCCGTTTGCAAGTGTAAATACAATGAAGCAGTCCTTAATTAGTATATGCAAATTTAAGTTTTAAAATATTTTGAGCAATTTTCATTTAGTGTTCAATACTGTAACTTCTATTTACACAAATGTAGAGATTATATTCTGTGTAATTAGGTGCAAATTTTAAGAATATGCATTAATCATATTTTGTCTTTGCAAACAGGATTAATTAGTGTTTGTAATAGCATATGCAAGTGGAGATTAACTGTGAATCACACTTGCTCAAAGTAATAGAGTGAATGAAGTCAGCATCACTTTTTTTTTTTTTTTTTTTTTTTTTTTTTTGGTAAAACAAATGGAACCATATACTTCAATATCAGAAACTTTCACGGAAAAAGAAAATATGTAAAAGCACAGACAGCACCCATGCAGAAGATACTGTGATACATATGGCTTATGATGTACTCAAACACCCTGGTGGAGTACTATTGATCTGTCACAGATCAAGTTCAGAGCCAAGAATTCAGAGTGCTAAAACATGACACAACTGAAAGAAGATGACAAAATACCTATTTCTCCCTGCCTGAAAAGTGATAAACACTTAAATACCCACACCATAGCCTTCTATATAATGTGTAACTTTGTAACAAAACTTGATGTGATCAGAACCTAATTAATTCGCTACAAAGGTTATACAATGCCAAATGGCTGGAGAAAACTTCTATTCTTCTGATGAAAGTGTCTTCTTCGATTATATATATTTAAAATTTTAACATTTTCATCAAACAATTTGCAGGCTGAAAAAAAATCAGTTTCATTTTACAAAGGTAATAAGATTTTCTAAATTCTGAATGAGCAATCCCTGGTTTCTCTAGCCACAGTGCAAAGAATTGACAACAACAACAACTATAACAATAATAATAAATACCACCCATCCCAAACTCTTTTCATAGGGGCTAAGAACATGGCCCTTAAACACTATGGAAAGTGAGCAAAGCATACACATTAAGTAATATTTTAATTTGGAGGGATAAACCAATGAAAAATAAGAAATTGCTATTCCCCTTGTTCTCACAATTTGCAAATAGCTTTTATTTCAGTCTTGATACATATGTACATGTGAACTGTGCAAAAAATGTCATGCTACTCTATTTACACCACATAAATAAATGAACATATTCCATTCCAGATCCCATTATGAAAAAAATAAATACGTCCCAACTCCAACACCTTTCACAACAGCGTATTTGCTCATTACAAGGGCAAAAACAGACTTGTGTTCAAACAGTGGTGAAAACCTCTTCCAAACAAATACAATGGAAAACACTTATAGGACATAACTACTTCATTCATTTATACAAAATGAGAAAGCAGTAAATACTCATTAGCTCAAGATAAAATTCTTGGCATATTTCATGTATAAAAGGTTCACAAAGAAAAAACTCCATTATGCTAACTGAAAATAAAATGGTGGAAAAAAGGAGAAGCACTAATGAAAAAGATCTCTCTAAAAAGAAAAAAAAAGTCTGAAATAAATTTTAGTTCTCCTACAAAACCCACCAGGACCTTGTATTTGCATAAAAAGTTGTGCTCATGGCATTTACATTACAAAGATATTTAAAATTCCAACAGCTACCTTGACCCAAAACCACAAAACATACTTAGGTCCTTGAAGGATGTTGACTGCAGCTAGTCCTTAAATACTTTTCTGCATTTAGACTGATGTGCTACACATTTAGCATATTAGGTGTCTCCCAATAGCTTCCAATTTTCTAAAAAAATCTTCAATTAGAATAATTGTACCTATGTACATATTCAACCCCATTCACCAACAAATATCAGCGCTGTTTGATTTTAGAAATCAATTACATTACTTTCAAAGATGCTGCTCACGATGTTTTTACATGCTTCATTGAAATGAGGCGCTGGATCTTAAATACACTTTTAGCACAACCTTTGAGCCCATTGGTTGAAGTGTATTATGCTGCTCAGCAACTAATTGTTTTCCAGAAACAAGAAAATTACAGTAAAATTGTAACCTACTGCAGTTAATGCTTGTTAAGGCAAGTAACTTAACCCTTTTAAAAAGGTAACATTATTGCAATATATAGAAGTAGGTACTTGGAAAATTTTACCCCATTATTACAGTACCATTAGGGCTCCTATGACATTTTACGTGATTTGGGTTCCATTTCTGTTTACAGCCAGTGATGGAGTTATAATCCTTAACCAGGTACTGTAAGTGAACAGCATGTCATCACAGATTGCTTTACCAACTTTTTTTTTTTTTAAACAGTAATACAGATATTTATAACAAAACAACAACAAACAAGAACAACAGAACATCAACAAACCATTTAGGCTACAAAGAGAAAAGTCTTCAAGCATGGCATCCGTCAACCTGCAAAAGCTAAACTTGCTATTGGCTCAGTCCTACCTTAGCAAATGTAGCCCCCTTTGAAACTAAAGGAATGTTAATGTATCTATTCAACTGCAGCATGTTGCTTCTTATAATTGCATGTAATTTGATCAATTATTTCAGAAAGACTGCACTAAATTCAAAGCATTTATAACAGACAGGTAGCTTTTGCATATTCTTATATTAGCTACATAGTACTTTTTACCTGGGAAAATATTTAATCACCACTTAGTTGATTGTTAAGATAAAGGAAAATACAAACAGATATAAGAAGATACAATGATAGATTCTGGCTCCCTTGTATTTTTTTAAACCAATCCAGGAAATAGTTTTTATCTAAGATTGAGACTCTGAACTACCCTGCAGATGAAATATCTTCCCTCCTAAAACTTGTCTCATCTCTATAGAGATCTGTAGAGGAACTTTAGAGGGCCCATTTAAAAGGAATCCGATAGGGGGAAGGCGGGAAAAGGAAAGAGAAAGGTTGTTCCTTTTAATTGGGACTGTAATAATGCAAACTCATAGAAATTAATGTTGAAAAGTTTAGAAATTATACATAGGCAAAGCATTACTGCAATTTTATGACAATCCTTAATTTAGTTTACTTTTTCAACACAGGTACAAAACCTGTTTTGTGGTAACTAATATACAAGGTCAGTATTATAAAAGATGTCAGTAAAAAATAAGCAATTTTTTTTTTTCAAATTGGAAATTCTATCCTGTACCCAGAAGCTGTCCCTCTTGACTTCACTGGTACCTGCACATTAAGACAGACAAACTCGGACTCCAGGTTACTGGTTCTGCACTTTCAGTCCTTGCCCAGGGAATTAGTAACTAACTTGACTCACTGTCCATACAGCATCTTTTAAATCTGTGCAGCAAAGTGATCTATGTTACTATGTTAGTGGTAGAATAATCTAGGAGAAAAAGACCAAAATCCTCAAAAGAGATGCATTTCAAGGAAAGATTTAAAAACAGGGGAAACTGACAGAAGCTGCAAATGGGGAAACTCTGCACAGAAGAGGAGGGACGCAGAAGCAAAAGTACTGAAGAGAAAAAGCTAGGAAGTAAAAGTATACTTTATATATATATGCATAAACATATAGCAAGTAACAGCAGAGACTAGGGAAGTACAGAATTGTAATGGGCCAGTGGGGCAAGTCACAGAATCATGGAACAGTTGAGGTCAGAAGGGATCTTTGGAGATCATCTAGTCCAACCGCCCTGCTCAAGCAGGGTCACCTAGAACAGGCTGCCCAGAAGTCTGCAAGAATAGGAAAGGGAAGGCACTGAAAAATTTCAAAGAGAATTTCAAATAAAGATAAAATAAGCATGGGGAAACTAACATTTCACTAAAGATATTACACAGTCTCCATCCCTAATCGTAGACAACAGACCTTTTACAGAAATAACTAACCTGTAAGAACCAAGCTAGATTTTAGTCTTGGAGGTACACAAAAACAAACAATTTTCATGTACTGTGGGAGGTTTCCCCCACTAGTTATTTGAAAGATAATCTCTTAGACACGCAGACTGTGGAGTAAATCTACGCAAGTATTGGGTACAACGTAACATGTTTTACTGTTGTGGTTACATTTAATAAGCCTACTCAATTTTTTTTAGCCAATGAATTTAAAAATAAAATTAGTAAGAGCAAAATAAAACTCAGGTACAAAGATGATGTGCAGAAGTTGTGTGTTCCAATGACTCACCATAATGCCTCAGGATCATTCAATATAACATACTGCAATCCCAAATTGAACATGGAAGTTGAACCAGGGTGTCCACATTTCCTTGTTCTTCAGTCCAAACAGAGCTCTCTCTGGCTATAGATATTGAGCTGTATACTGTAAATACTTCTGTAGAAGTTTTCTTTTAGTCTAATGGCAAAAAAAAAAAAAAAAAATCCAAAACAGCATACATCCCCCGGGCAAGAATTCTCTAGATGACAGGGTATTTTGGTGCTTTCTTTACCTTCAAATATTGGCCTTTAAAAAGCCTGTGTGAAAAGGGTTTTATTCCCTGCTGTGCAAATTTTCAATGGGTATGCTTTCCCAGGTTTACTGAGTACCATTTTTATTTTAGTTCCACATTAATCTAGTCAAATTAATTCACGAACATGCTGAGCATTTTACAAGCACATGGCCTCAAGTCTCTGCACATGTCTTTTATGCTCATGCAGAAATATTGGTACTAATCATAAATTAAATTAAATTTATCAAGAATAAAGCAGAGCATTACATTCATTACTTATAACTAAAGGGCTAAGGGAAGCAATGGAAGCAACAATACAGGGCAGAAACAAAATGGAAACAAGCGGAGCAGAGGGAACAGCCCAATACTGCCTAAACATTAGAACCTCCTGTATTTTCTATAAAGGTAAAGCAACTCACCTAAAGTTTTAAAACTAAATTTACTTAAGAATGTAACGTGTAATTGTGTGAATAACAAGCTTTATGAGATCTCAATTAAAGCATACAGACTAGCATAATGAAAGAGGAACATACCACATCAACACTTTCCCCATACTCTTTGATTTGTTGTCATGGGATATTCCACTAACGCATGGCGTAACACATACACAAAAAGCATTTTGTGTGTTTAGTCAGAACAGTGGCAAAGCCTACTGAAATTTCATTAAACTATGGTACCACAAAGCATTAATGCTAAGTGAGTCTTTTGGCAGTCTAAAAATTAGATACCCAAAGGAGGGGGAAAAAAAGTCTCTGAATTGAATTGTTCATCAGCATGGTCAACTGCAAATAACTATTCTCTATACAGTCCAAGCTCTATGACGACAACATACAGTATAGCTTCACAGAACTACAGAACAGGGGAGGTCAGAAGTGATCTCTGGATATCATCTAGCCCAACCCCCCGGCTCAAGCAGGGTCACCTTGTGCACATCGCCCAGGACCCTGTCCAAGGGGCTTTTGATTATTCCCAAGGATGGACACTCTACAGCCTCTCTAGGCACTGTCTTCATGTTTACCTTGCTTCAACAAAGCAGCATACTTGGAGTTTATAAACATGCTGGCATTTACTCTTGAGGAGAAAGGACAAACGTTGCATCTGATCCTCTCTCTGACTGTGAGGAAAGACCAGAGTTCAGCAACCTTGACAGTCCAATATTAAACCTGATCTTCAGGTGTGGCATTCAACCAGAACCAAAAGGGCTGAAGTTCGAAGTTAGCTCAGCCAGCTCCCAGAAAACCTTTTCCTTGAAGAAGACAGACAGGGTCTTTTTTTTTTTGTGAGGTTCTCTCACTTGCTTTTTTAATCACATTTACAGAATGCAGTTTGTGAACTCAAACTTGCTACAAAATGGACACAAGACGTATCCAAGTTAAATTCAAATCGGTCCACTGTGATCAGACAGCCAAGCACTAGGCTTCAGAGAGGTAAGACTCAAAACAAGCCATTAGATCTGGAGATATGGTAAAAGACCTTCCTGCTACCAGGGCTACCAGGCTGATAGCATTTTCACTTCAGGCAAATGCAAAATGGAGACGTTAATCTTTCACAGAAGTAGTAGTTTACTTTGTTTTGAAGCTGTTACCTGAAAATATCTAAAGAAGTGTAATACCTGCTGAGGTAAACTTTGTGATGGTTTTCATTGTCTTTTTATCAACTCCTTTTTAATTTTTTTAATCTGGATTTTAAAAAGGAACTAGAATCTGAGATTATGTTGAAGAAAACCAAAGGGTGGGGAATCAAATTTTACAGGAATTTTTTACTTGACACAGGATGGATGAAACCAATACAATTTTATAAACATCTAACAAGATATTTAAAATTACTTTAATATCCACAGAACCGATTTTTTTTTTATTTTTACATATTTTGACCATAGCAGCTACCATTCTTAAATATGGAAAAAATATCACTTTCTACTCCCTGGAAATCATTCTGTATGGGTAGTTTGCCTTAAATGCCTTTTATCTCATCTTTCCCCCCCTAAAAATAGGAAAAAAGATGGGGGAAAGAAAAACCCCAGAAGTTAAAAGAAGTGTGACTTTCTGGATTGCATTATTGTCAAAGTTTTAGGAGCATGTTTTATGGGTGATAAAAATAATGTTTTATAGAAAAGAAAGAAAGGAGAGGATGAGCCAAATGGGACTGTAATGTGGAAAGAAAATAAAAACAATACAGCTAGATAAAAGGAAATGAGCAAAGGAGCAACAGCAGGGGAAAATAATGAGCCAGAACAAAAGCCCCACTGCTAACAGAGCTCAAAATATTCCCAACAGCAAGGGAAATTTGCAGACATGGCAACAAGAGATTCAAGTCTGAAAGAAAGGCAGAGAAAAATCTGTTTTTTTAGGAATGGATTTAGCCAACTAATTTCTTCCTTTCCTGCTTAAGAGACTATAAAAAGCTCTTAGAGTCAAGCATTCAGCACCTTATTTTGGCAATATATGCCCCGTATATGTAATATCTATTTAATCTGCTTCTACGCAATAAAGACAATAGCTTTCCTCTTCAGAACTATAATGGCAGTGAACTACTAGAAATGATCTATAAAAAAGCCTGAAAACTGGATATTGGTCATATCATCACTACAGATGATGTGAAGAAAGTTAGTTAAAATTATTACAAAGATGAATAAAACCAAAAAACCCCCCAAAATTTTTTAAAGGATGCTGTAGTGACCAAAATAAGAGATGGGGTCACAAGGGAGTTAACCTCAGAGAGACTGGTTCTACTAGCAGTTTCAAGCTTCTGGTGGCAAAAATCCCTTATGTCCTTTGGTAAACTGCATAGTTCATGCCACACTACATTTGCCTTCTCTTACTTCTTCTCTACATATCTTTTACTGGACAACATTAGGGAAAGAGCATGGAGCTAGAAAGACCTTCAGAAGACAGATCCATTGCTCTCTCTGGAAACTGAACACTTTTATTGCAAAGTGAAATGTTAAAACAGTAAAGAAAATACTGGATGGATGTTGGCAGACTCCGAGTTCATTGGGGTTTCATTCTCCTCCTTGTTCTCACTATTTTTATTCTTGTTTTGTATTTCACACTATTTGTCCATGTTACTTTACCAGCCACATCATTCAAATCACATTTAGGAGTGCCACTGCCAGGAAACTTTTTTTTAGAGACCTTACTCTTTCAGTTATTGTTGGGTTCATAACTGTAATTAGGAAATTACAGATTTAAAAAGAGACTGATATAAAAGTTGAAAATACAGGTCTCTAGCAATACAACAGCAAGTGTGACCACTGCAGATACACAATTTTTATTCTTTCGTGTCTCGTATAGGAAATCTTTGGTTTTTTGCCAAGTAGTTTATTTTCACCGATTAAGTTTTCAAGGTTTTATAGATGCTTGTGAAATGGCTACCACAGAATTTTGTGACCTACATTTGGAAAGTAAAATGTAGCTGCTCTTCAACTACTATTTGACTGATGTCAAGCTCGCACACCCTAAGTGTTGTACAGATTTAACAGAATGTGATGAAGAATCACCACCACATACATGGAACTGCTAAAAATACATGGCACACTACATTGTGTCAAAGCTTTTCCAGAATAGCGATATTCACTGCCAATACAAAGACAGTCTTCTTAAAGACAGGCTACCTTTAATCTTATTTATGCAAAATTTGATTGTTAGATTGTTTTGAATGAACATATGGGAAGACTGTATCCCAGCAGAACATGGAGTAAATACTTGTTTCCATATGTTTAAATGAAGCCTTTCCACTGACTCTTAACATCATGTTCAGAGTCTACGGTTAAATGAACATTAGCTGCAGTTTCTCCAGAATAATTTGAATGCACTGTCTGCTTCACCCAAATGACCTCTAATCCAAACACTCATTCTTAACTTCCTACTACTGAAAAAGAATTCCAGTATTTACAGAATTTAATACAATGCGCCAATCAATTTTTATCCCACCAGCTATCAAACAATATTCCAGTTCTTGTGCAGTTCATGAAGGCTAATTGTTTTGAGGTCCATGAAGGTTAATTGTTCATCTATCTGATAGCTGGACATTGTATCCGGTGTATCTCACTTGTATTAACAAAACATCTCTTGACCTGAGGCAACACTGGAAGTTCTGCCAAGAGAGTCTCTCAGTCCAAAGATGAGTTCATAGTAATGACCATCAAAACCCCCATGCAGTAATCAATGTATCCAGATATTTTGGAACAGTAGTCTCAGCAAGGTCACTTGGTACCAGAATTAAGTTTCATTAGTTCCTGAATTTGCTAACATATCTAAGCTCAAACATCTAGTCAATCATTTTATAATTCTCCTTCCTCGCATATTTACATTATCAGATCAGTAAATTCCAGGACAGTATTCTGTTTTCCTGAAGTGAGAAACAATTATAAGATTATTAACATTCATCCCATTCAGGTCAACTCTGGAATCACTCTTTGAATTTTGTTCCTTACTTCTATTTTGGAAGAAGTTTGTGCCAACTGTGCTTCAATTGTTACTTATTGGAACAACTATAAAACAAAAAATGGGAAGTTACCATTCTTTTCCAGGTCCTGATTTGTTGCGATTAGTTCCTCATCAACTGACCAAGAGAGCCTTTGTCCATAGCAATATCCACACACCAGTTTGCTCAGAGACCATTATACTCACTGAAGAGGCATAATTAACCCCTCAGTTTCAGATCCCAACTGAAAAACAGGAAAGGCAAAAGACTCTCTGACTCATAGGCCTGCCTTGAGCTCACTGATATGCTCTCCACATCTTCAGAGTCCCATAAACAGCACTATCTGTGGTTTCAGCACATCTTATATTTGGCACGGTAATTCAAGGATCTTCTCCTGTACAAGCAATGTGCAACTTCTGTCCAGTTACCACAATAATGAGAAACTCCTGGATTGATTCTGCTCTGTATATGCGTGCAACAGCCTCTGGTAGGCAACTAATCTCTTAGCTACTGTTTCTCTAGTAAGAACCCTCTAGCTTCAGGGATTGATAAGCCTTCAAAAAAGCCTTGCGACAGCAGGAATAAGGAACCATAAATAGCAGTGCTGAGACTGCAAAGAGCAAACATGGGACAAAATCAACTGTTCATCATCACTCCCAGGATTTTTACTCATGTTGTGCAATTACTTGAGTTTTTTCAAGGTACCTGGATGTCTGTAAAGTATACAGAATCTTAGAAGGTGACTTTCAGATGGAGTCCATTTTCATGTTGAACCTGTCCTTGTCTAAAGTTCCAGTCTAACCAAGGAAACTTACCTTTATTCGCTTTGTCCTTCTTTTTGTAATATTTGAAAATTTACAGTTTCTTAGGAGTTCTCTTTGTAAACTTAATCCACACCTCACCAGACTCCTATAACAGATTTGTCCCTACATTGGTCTTTTCTCCTCATTCATTTAACAGACTGTAATAAGGAACATACATAGATGGACAAACGTATATACACATACATGTACACTTTTTAATGCTTATATATTGGGACGCTGAGGTCCCTGGTATGTGCATTAAAAGTTGTTTCATATATTTAAGGTATAGAGAGCCTACTGCCTCTGGACGATTATCATCTACTCCTGTCACGCAGTTGTGCATTGCTCTTGTTCTCAGCTTAAAAACTTTGTATTACATGTGTCAGTGACAGTTTTCACATTTTTCCCCAAATACTAGATAATGTGTATGCACCATTACACAATATAAATCAAGTCTTTCTATATTAGTATCAAATACGAAGCTATCACTTAACTTCATCATGATTTTTAACATCAACAGCATCACTAAGTTTTTCCCTGAATGTTTTCAGATGAATACAAACATCCTAAAGTAATGGAGCTGGTCCAGAAAAATAAGTTGTAACACAGCATCTAACTCATGCACTGTTTCAACTTTGACATCATTTAATATGCGCACGCACACCCCCCCCCCCCATACTTCTGCAGGATCTTTTGCAGTACATTTGCTAGTAACCAAAAAGAACTTTTTCATTTTATTGCTGGCATCCACATAGTTTCTCTTTTCAATTTATTACTTTTTTGTGAACTACAAAAGAAATGTATTATTGTTTCCCAAATCTCATTTGTAAACCTTTCCCTCCATGCTACTTCTTGCTGTTTTATCATTAATGTTAATACTCTGTCAACCCTTCAGAAGCAGAAACTTCTATTACTAAAAATGAATAAATGAATACTAAAACAGCACTGTATTGAAATAAACACAGGGTACACAGCCTAGATGCAGTACTCCCCACATTTTTATTGAGGAAGTCCTAGTAACAGGCCAAGGATAGAAATGGTAGTTTCTGTTTCTATTTATGGTATAATATAGGTCATACACTGTATGCTAACTTTATCTTCCTAAGCTCTTTCAGTTTTAAACTTCATGTAAAATTCTAAAGCATACTGAAATTACCAAATCACATACATATACCTAAAAAAACTACTGGTTAACACTAGATAAACTCATCTGTAATAGCTAAGCCACAGACCTCCCAAGTAGTTAAGAAAAACAACAATTTTTTTTTTTTATCCCTTTCACCATGCACACCACTCCTGTGCCCCAAAATAGCCTCACTGATTAATTTTCAAATTATTTTAGAGGTGTCATAAACATTGCAAGCTATAAGAATCCTTTATTGGCCCAAACACATATTGAGATACAGTGAAATAATTTAGATACTCATTTCTACACTGTTCGGCATATTTCTCACATTGAAACTGTTTCAGAAAATTAAGTTCTTGGTCAGAAGACTTTCTACCACAACCACCATCAACAAGCCCTACTGAACTATACATATGGCCAGACACCATCGCTTCCACTGGTTCTGCAGTATCTTCCAAGAGTATTCAACTTTAATATATTAGGCTACAGATTTTAACTAATTTAAATATAATGGTTAATTATTACCCATAATCCAGCATCTTACACACCCTGACTATTTTTCTTCCTTGTATTAGCTTAGTGCGAAGTTACTAACCTGCACCAACATAACTCAGTTCTATCATTATCTACTGTAATTCTCTAAATTAAATATAGTCAATAAAAGGAGCACACTTCATTCAGTTAAATTTAGTTAAAATGTTATATTTACAAGATCTCATTGTGACAGAGTTCAGAACTGAAAAAAACAATAATGAGATGCTGAAACCCAAGCACAGGCAGACTTTATCAGACAGTTCCTGTACTCTAGGCACAGAACCCTACCACATCATTATTTGAGCACCACTTATCTATTCTTTTGTTTTACTTACTTCCCCCCCCCCCACTGTCTTAGCTACTTGATTATACAGTAGGCGTTACAGATCATACGTACACATTTGAGAGCTTCAGAGATGGAAGGAAGGAGAAAGGGGAAACCATGGGAGACCTAAAAGAAGTTAAATATAGATAATTTAGCTGGGAGATCTGGGGTGCTAATTTACAGATACTGACAGATTTTCCTAGTAGTTCCACACAGTGATTTCAGTGAATCCTGAAATTGAGGTCTCTTAAAAATCGGCTGATACTGTACACATTGTAACAATCCACGGACATTGATCCCAAAAGTCACTCACATCACTGCAAGGAGAGGAAAAAAAGGTTGTTAAAAGAGCACTCTAAGCTACGGAAATTTTGAACAGAGAAGCACTCAAACTGACTTCAGGATTCCAAATAATCTGTAAAGTCCAGATATAGACAAATACTCTGTGTCTCTCTCCAATACTGTGGGAAATGAACTCACAGAGTATTTCTAAACTTATATGAAAGTTTTCCAGCCTATTATTTTTCTTTAATTGACACATGAAAAAATCCCAGTTCCCTTCAAGCAAGATGCAATCTTTCTACTTCTGTATTCTAACCAGGTTTTTGAGACCTCTGTCTAACGGCTTATCATTCTTAAAATTACTCTTCTTCCTTCTCAAAATCTACCACAGCATATTTGTTCTAACTGTATCATTTTTGCACCTGTGTTATTTTAAATCCAGTAAACTCTATTTCCACTTGTTCCTTCTTGTGCTATATTAAACAGCATAACACAACATATTTGGAAAACCTTGTTCATCTACTTAAATCCCTGGAGAAGAGTGCAGACAGCAAATTTCAGTTATTTGGTGCCTCTTGAAAATAATCAAATGGAAAAAGAACAATTCGTCTTAGTCAAAATAACAAACATGAAACTGTCCTTCAAAAACAAGCACCCACTCCTGAATATCCCACACTTGTCCTATGTCAGTGTTCAGTATGAAAACAACATATTGTAGCACTACTATTTTACCACTGTATCCCAGTAAATACAGTGTTGCCATTGCTTGTAACAGGCCACAGGCTTGGGGGTAAGCTAACAACATGGGCCTGAATTTTTTTTTTCTGGACTTGTCTCGGTCTGCCTGGAGATTTGTTGTAGCTTGTAACAGCAATTATTTAATGACCAGCTGACTATTACCTACTTCATATTAGCTGTTGTTTAGCTTTGTACAAGCGTGAGGTTTAACACCTATCCTTAACTATGTGCTTGTAGATACCAATAACAAGCACTCCGCCCGCAAAGACTGAGCTGACCTTCAAACAACATGCAGCACAAAAGAGCAAACGCATGGGGCGGGAGCAGAGGCGCCGAACGACACTAGAGGCCCCCGGGCTCTAAACAACTCAGCAGTGGTCGATTACCATCATCCTTTACCCCCAGGAGCCAGGGTACTGTTGTAAGGGGAACAGGGAATAAAAATGTCATGTAGACTTCCAGGCTAGTGAAGAAAGAACAAGGCATACAGCATATTAACAAACATGTCAACTGAATCCAAGGTGGATCCCAGAATGAGGGGAAAGAAATCATCATGAGCATCACACTCCTGCCAGGAGAGATTTGGGATGCCAGACTTGCCGTAGCCTCCACCTCCCACCTTGATCTGAAGCCTTCAGACCCACTTCACAGAGCTGCACAAATATTTAGTTGGTTGATTTTATTATCCTTATACGGATCTGAACTGAGCATTTGTAATATATAACTTTTAAAAGAGAAAGTGTTATGTCCTCTGTTTGAAATGCAAGCAACTTGAACAACTCTTTTTATTACATACATGTGGTCCGACCAAAATGGCACAGTAACGAGATTCAAGTATCACCTCCAGATCATAGAGACACGTTAGCAGGAAAGCTTTCAGCATACAACATAAGCACCTTCTTATCTTACCTGGTAAAGGTAGGCATAGAAGACTTTCTCAGGTGGATCAAAACAAGCCAGTGTTCGGGAACACCGAAGCAACTTATAGTGGTGATAGAGTTTGTGGTAAATCCTTCATTTTACTTACAAATTCCTGCCTAACAAAGCCATAGTCTAGGAAAGAATTTCTTTTTCTCCCCTCTCTTTTTTGACAAAGGCAGCTATCCACTCAAGTAGCAGAGTCACATCCAGCAATACAGCCTTTACTTTGCCCACATGTATTAGTGATATCTTTGCAAAGCCCCCTAAGAAAATGAAGTACTAATGGAAAAAATATCACAAATACAATAAAGCTATGATTTTAATGCATTCAGAAATCAGTGCACATTGCAGGATCAGATCTTCCATTTCCTCAGATGAAGCTGAGTAAACTCTGATCTTGCTAATGTTTATTAAAACTCTTCTGCAGAAAATGAACATGCCTCAAATCTGGCATAAAAATTACAGATCTTTACAAACATAATAAATATGAATATTCCCTAATACAGCACAGCATTAAAAGGAGTTGACCCTGTATTCACAAACAGTTCAAAGCTATTATCACTGGAAGACAGAAATTAAAGGTTTGTAAAAAAACATTTCCTTCTGTTTAAAGGCCTTGAAGACACATTTTCCAATCTACGTGGGACAACGGTCACTGCAGTATGATCTTATTTGTTGTGACTTGCCAACGGATGATTTCAGTGGACACAATGACAAGAATAATTGAATTTTATTTCAGATAACTTCATGATAGCTTACTAATAATTTACTAAGAGATGTATTTAACAATGAAGAGACTACTGCAAAAAGCTGATGATTCACTTTTGATAATACAAAGTCTATGAAGTAGCAGAATTTCGCCAGTAATGGTAACTTGTGACTCATTTCATATTCAGCAGTATTTAATTACATCCGTAAGTGCAGAATGTCCAGATGCTGTTTTTTAATTTAATAATGATGGAACCAATGAGATGCTGACAGGTTTGTAAACTAAGCCTTCAGAACATGGTGAATTCCGCAGGGCCTTAAAAAAAAAAAAAAGAAAAAAAAAGAAAAAAAAGAAAAAAAGAAAAAAGAAATGAAATGAAATCTTAAAGATGCATGCTTTGATGGTAACACAAAATAAGTTAAATGAAAAAAATTCGTTTCTGCTATAAGCATTCCATGCAGGCAGCACGTAAAAATAAAGCTGCTTTCAAGCCAGCAATCAACATAACAAGGAATTAAGTGACAATACATATTAAAACAGAAATACGACTCTTCAGAAGCTTGTGCATTACACATTTCTAGTTAGAAAACAGATATGTACAACAAGATGTCATGTTTGTACAGGAAGAAAGACATCAGGATGAGCTAGTTTATGCTAATAGAGGGAATTTACATGCAGCATGCACACAATACAAAAATATTCCCACAAAATGATTTAAATGTCTGAGTAGCTAGTTCTTCATTAAAAAGCCTTTTTAAACATACTAATATGCAAAACTCAAATTAATACAAATATGCTTTAAACTATATTGCTTTATAACACTGTGGTTAGCTACAGCTCATTTCTGAAGTTTGCTAGTTGATCTTTTTCCAAATTGAGTCCAAGTTTTTCTAGTTTTTAAGAAAACATGCTCAAACCCTACTTTGAAATGTTGCTATCTTTAAGAATTTCCATTCAGGTATTAGTGAACATATTTCCTTAAGCTCATAATCATTTACTTGTGATAACCTATTAGAAGTTGAGATTAACTTTTCCCTGATAATTTTCACCCCTTTAACAAACTATTATTTATAAAGGAATAAAATTCTAAGGTCTTCGATGCTGCTAAAATTTTCCCAAACCACACTCTGGCTTTATAAGCAGGTCACAGCTAGTATCCAGCATAACACATAAACAAGCGTCAGTAAGGTATGATTCAGTGGGACTAGAATAGGTGTTTAATTTTAACAAAGTAAAAAACAATTAAAGGTCTTGATGCCTGTGTCCTACTTATTTCTATCTTTAGTGTAACAGGTTTGAATGTCAAAGTTTACATAGTAAAAGCGTGCTTTTAATTCTAGGGACACCTGTTCATTCAGTACTTACAGATGTTATGGACAGCCTCATATAGATCCTGCACTTTATGGTAGAAACTGTATAGCCAAATACAATACCGCAATAACATGTTAAGTCAGGCTCACTTATCGATTAAAGGAAATTAAAAGCAAATAACATAAATATAACTAAATGGATAGAGCTGCTTAAGTGAAAAGCTCATGGAGCTACCAGCTCATGGAGAACTGCAAGGAGAAGACAGTGATGAAGTGAAGAAAGAGGGAAAAGCACTATCTTCAGAAAAAGGATTTATAGTATGAACAAGTAGCAATACCTAAACACTCACTTTTCCTCCTCTTCTCCCCAGCCGCAAGAAATATAAGCAAAAGTTTTAGAGAAGTATTGATCAGACTTACTGTCACCAAGCACCTCACACTATATTTTACTGCACCTTAAAAGCAAGGTATCAAGTGCTATGAACGTAGAAGAAACATATGAGAGAACCGTAGAGTAAGTAGGAAGATGGAAACCTTACAAGCCAAGAAAAACACTGCATGTTTATTATACAGTGTATTACAGGAAAATAAAATTTTAAAAGATACAGAGACAGCAGTGTAATATTAATTTCTGATCTACCAGGAAGCCAAGCTATTATACCGCCAAGCCATGTATTTCTACAAATACTTAAACTGCACCTTTATTTATTCAAGCAACCAGAAGTTAACCTACATTCAAAAAACCAAAGCAGAATATCACTGATGCTAACTGAGCACCATTACGCATTTTTCAACTGTCGAGTTCACTGTTATTTATTCCTCGAGATGACAAAATGAAATGCTTAATGCCTGGAGATAATCAATCCCAGAAATCAACTGGTTAGCGGAAGCCTGTGTTTTCCACACTGCAAGCCCCAGTTTCTGTCCCAGCACCCAGCTGCTTTTGGAGTTCATGCGTATTATATGACAACCTACATATATTCCTGTATTTTACCACAGTCGCCAAACTCTCAGCACAAGCAAGCATCCTCTGACAAATTTGGTACCCAATATTTGAACCATCCATCCCTCTAGTGAGCAGTACTATTTCTAAAGCTTATTGATGTTAATAGCTTAATGGCTGAACAGAATTCAAATAGCAAATGCCTAGCAATTTGATGGTTAGGCTATGTGTTTGGCAAGAGTTGGCAGGACACAATCATAAAAGAAAAAAGTCTCAGCATAATCTTTTACTATGAATGGATAGAAGGTTTGAAAGAACCTGCACAAATAGAACAAACCAGAATAAACACAGGAAGTTTTTAAATGAAAATAAAATAAATACACAAAATAAAGAAAATAGACATTAAAAAGAAAAAGTGATTGCTAGAGGAAGTTGTAAGGAAAAAGCACACAAAGAAACAACTTGGATATCAAGATATGAATAGGTATATAGCAGTATAAGCAAGGAAAAGATCTGAAATGGATGATTTGATTTCTAAAGGTACTTACTGTTTAAAAAATTTTACATTAGAGAGCTGCATTAGGCATAACTTTGCATTATACTGTTGTATAAGTTAGAAAACAATCTCTGAGAGAGAAAATAAATAAAAGGAGACAAGTAATGTAGTAAGATACAATAGTGGATGTACATAAGTTTCCTAGGCAAAAAAAAAAACAGCAGAGGCAGAAGGTATTTTCAGTATCAGCTGGCAAGCCATTTCACATTGTAACAAACTACATGATACCCCGCATAGATACCTATTTACATAAAACTGGTAAAGTTCAAGTACTTCGTTACTCTCTTCCCCTGCCTTCCTAAACTAGGCAGCACAGCCCAACACAATCCCTTCCAGCATCCACAAAGCCACCCTGTCACTCTGCCGGGAAGGAGGAGAAGGAGCATTAATGGAATGGGGAGAAGAGCAGGTCTGTCTGTTCATCACCTCTAGATCCTCCTCTCCCTCCTAGGACAACACAGAGGCTGTTCAGATAGCAGTGCCCAGGCTTTAAGAGGGAACTAGAGGCATGCTGCATAGTGTAATGTAGAGTAGGCTACAAGACAAATACCCTGAAAGTGTTTTAGCACAGGAATCTACTAATTTTAATACTGCATGGTAGTACAGGTAAGTCCGCACTTGTGATACTTGTGTATTACCTGGCACTGTTGTAAACATAATGCTAGTGATCATCAATCCAAGATAATTTTTGTTTGTAGATACGAAAACCAAACAGTAAGCAAATTGGAAGTAATAATAAGCAACTTTGTTGTCTGAGACTCTAAAAAGCACAGGACAAAAATGCAAAATCCACTGAAGAGGAAAGGATTCCTGTTTAATGGGGAATGAATTGAAGAACCGTCTGAAACCTATTAACATCAATTTTACTCTCAATATGAGAGATAAAGAACAAACAGAATAGCAACTCTGAGATGCCCAATTCATAATATCAGACTAAGGCAAACACAGAAAGGACACTGTGGAAATCATTCCAGCTCTTCAAAAATTCTGCTCCACATAGAAAAAAAATTAAGTACAAGTTCCTTTCACCCAAATCCACTCAGTAGTCAATTGACAAAGGAGTGCCAAGTCTGAATTCATTTTGTTAACAGAAATTGAGAATTGCACTGCGATTGTTTGACTCTGCTTTCAAGAAACATTTCAATGAAAACTTACTTGCAGTGTTGCAAGCTACAGAGTGTTTATGTGATGCCTGCATGGTACTCAGAACTACTTATTTAGCTAGTGGCCATTACCGGAGTTGTACTCTAGTACATCACTTAACATGATCTTGTAATCAGCCACAAAGCTGGATGACTACATCTATTCATCTTCCATTGTGTTTTAGTAACACGACTGACAGAAGAATTGCTACTTGATCTCTCAATAGTCTGTGCAGACAAAGCCAGGCAAAAGAGGTTAAATTGGTATTGATCATTTAAGACACATTCATCGTTTATTACTAAGCAGTCTGCCCCATCAATCTGTTACGCATATGGTTCTCTCTGCAAGACTTCATGTTTTAAATGATTCTCAGTAGAGAATCTGGAAAACAGAACAAACTTGGCAGAAATCAAAAGGTGGACATCCCTTGACAGTCTGCAGCAGAAAGCAGTTAGCTTTCCAAAAAAAACTGGATTACTTTCTCATGTCTTGTCCCAATACAGACTACAGCTGGCTTGATATTTTACTTTCAATTTAGTTAAGTAGTCAAGTGGTCATCTTAACCACTTGAAGCAACAGTAGTATTTCTGACCATGGAAGACCTTTCTTCTGCTTATCAAAACTTATTTAAAACTTTTGCTTTAAATTCTGTAATTAACTATTTTATTAGATTGTTTTAATACAGAAAACAGACTAAGCATTAAGCTTTCTAGTTGAAATAATTCTTCAAGATTAACATTATCTTTATAATTTCCACTTCACAGGAAAACTATTTCTACCAAATCTGGCTTCCATTTGCTTGGTTATATAGTACTCTAAAGCAATTTCAATTAGAAAAATCTCAGAGGTCTGGATGGGAGAAAACGAAGAAATATGTCCAAAGCATTATCCAACAATTTATAGCTATTGCAGAAGACTGCATGATCCCATACCTTGCCGATTAGTTTGACAGTCAGAACCCAACTCCAATTACGTTATGTCCAGTATCCTGTCACGTGCATGACAGACTGCATAAGCATAAAATATGCTATACTCACTTCCATTCCGGTATCCTCTCAAATACTTACCTACAACACTCAGAGTCAACACTTGTCTATACTTTTTCAAAGCAGCTCCACAGAGAGAAATAAATGTTTCTTCCCTTTGAAATATTGAAACATTCTTCATCCTCCCCCCATTCCTTCCAAAAATAGACTAACCTCTAGCCTTTTTTCCACTGCTGTACACCTTATGGATGAAAGCAATCATTTCTTGTTTAAATCAAAGCAAGAACTTCCACTTGTTTCTAATGACACAGCTCCAAAGCTAAAGAAGAGTACCTCAATTACTGGAGAATGCAGAAGTCAAATAAGATAGAGTATTGCTTTATTTTGGAGACTACCCTGTCTCTCAGTCTCAGACTCTGTCACCCCTTCCTTCCTGCCTTAGGACATTCATTGTTGAAGACAGAACTGCAGCACAGACTATTATACATCCTTTATACTCTTGTGTTAAAATCTACGTATTCTGGATTACCTTTGGGAACATAGGGAACATAAAATATTGACAGTAATTCAAGGTAACTGCATTGGAGGAAGGGTCAAAGCCAGTTACACATGTTGCAGACAGCAGAAGAAAAGCAGAATCAAATGACTTCATCAGGCATCATAATACACTGGAAAGGTACATGGTTTTTTTTAGGTGTTTTTCAGGATATCATTCTGTCATTGAAACAAAAAGCACTACTACTCCAAAATCTCAGAGTCAGAGAGAGGACATAGGAAAAAGTTACAGGATTTTTAATGGAACTATTAAGCTTATACACCAAAGCAAAAATAGGAAAGAATATATAACAAACTTGTCACAGAAACACTAATTCAAGAATTTCAGTAATGCTCCATTCTGAAGCGTGTTCTGTTTGTACAACATAGGTGAAATAATGTGCATTATTAACGAAGCTCTTACCTGATCATAGATAGCTTTTAAAGTTTTATTAAAGAGCAATAAAACAGGTGACCTTTCTCCTTTCTGGAATTACAGTAACAAAACTGTAGTGATGATGGAATGAATTTAAATTTTCTGCTTACCTGTTAAACTAGCTAGCTTAACTGTTCAGCATATGGTATTCCCCAAATGTGAGAATAATGGGGTGAGGATTGCATTTTGCATTCTCTGACCTGTTTTATGTTCAACTATTTCATCGAATTTCACATTAGCACAATATTCTTGTATTTATACTAATACACACCTAAACAAATTCTATATTAATTTAAAGATACCATTTATCAGAGATAAAATTTTTTCTTTAAAACCTCATATAAAAGCAAAGAATACAAATACAATTGCCACTTGTCTTCAGTGGAAACACAACTGAAGCCATTATTACCTCTAATATCCATTCTTTGAAGGCAAGTTGCAAAATCTAATAAATAGAAGTACATAACATTTGATATTATGAAAAATGTTAACACACTATTTCTTTTCACATTTTTCTTCATTCTAGCATGACTTGAGTTCCCTTATGAAGGTCACAGTAAGCATGCGTCGTTCCTGTAGAGTCCTGTTCAACTTTATCCATAATCTACTCCCTGTAACGTAGTTTTCACAAGCATTCTGTACAAGATAAATCAATACAGGTGGATATGCTGTACCATATAAAAACATTCCTCATTTGCTTTTGTTGAGGTATTGCACTATTCCATATAAGAAAACACGTGATTCCAGCCATGACACAGCAGGTAAGTAGGTAGGTAAGGCCTTGAAAAATGTGTTGTGCCGCTACTGTTGAAAGGACTTTTGCCCCCCTCCTTTAAATAAATAAATAAATAAATACTCAGACCTAAGTCAGAAAACTGTACTGGTGGAGGCAGGGCGTTCTTTCTGATTTTACTACAGGAATAGCAATCATCTAGTTTACTGACAGAAAACTCCTCCCACTTGAAAGGGGCAAAGGAGTGGGGGGTGGATTAATTTACCAGCATGGATCACTGCAGCATTAGACACTACATATTGTGTGTGTGTGTGTGGGGGGGGGGGGGGGGGTGGAGAAGCAAAACCAAACACAAACCACATTAGTTAAAAAACAAGTAAACAAAAAAACTCCCTCAAAAACAAAAAGCACAAACTCCTACAAATTGCTTATTCACATTTTTGGTGGAACAGTTATTCAACATCTAAAACACTCAGTAAAGTACCTCTCAAGAACTAATTTTTCCCAGCAGAAAGAGGTATAGTATAACAACATAGAAAAATGCTTTAAAGTATTACTGAACATTCTGGGATTTTCACCACCAATGAACATATCTCAAATCTTCAGCACATCAAAAAGACACTGCTGTCATTTCACAAAGACACAGCAGAACATAAAGGCTCATATTCCGCAAGCCATGTACATGAATCAATCAGTGCAGACAGATGCAGTGAGTAAAATATTGGCACATTTACCCTAAATGAAAAATACTCAAAAGATAAAATACTAAATGTGTAGACTTAAAAACCCCCAAGTATTAAGAGTAATACACAAAGTAACAGATTTTTTTTGTTCAAAGTATTTAGCTCTGCAAAGTTAGCATGCCTGGCTTAAAAGAATGTGACTAAGAGGAAAATCACGTGCAACTGACTTCAAGAGTTTTTCTGATTACACATGTGAAACTTATTTTTCTATCTTTAGAAGAATACCTGAAGACTGAAAAGACAGATCTTTAACACTCCAGCGCTACAAAACATATTGAAAGATATGTTTCAAAACTTGTGTTTAGCACCAATTGATTCACCATTCTTTTCAAAAATTTGAAGCAGCACATTGATATACATCACTGCAGAACTACAACCTTATTTTGCAGAACAGTTTTTGGTAACAAGTATTGCTGGATTCTGCTCAAGTGACAGAAAATAGAAGAACCATACTAAATATTCATCATTGGGGCACTCTTCATCAAAGATTATTCAAGAAGGATCACATACATAAGTGAATCACTACATATATTCAGGCAGTGTTTCATAGAAGGAATACTCTTATTAAAAACAAACAAACAAATCTATATTTTAAGGATTTTTCCTTATGTATATTCTTGCATGAAGATACAAACTGTCAACTCACTTTCTGGCAGGAATTCTGACTGATGCTGCTCAAGAAATAAAATTTTAACATGACTTGATAAATTTGTACTTCTTCCATTACTTTCCAGAACTCAAATATTATTTGGACAATGTATAGTAATTATAAAGAACAACCTCATTATATTGTTATTAAGTGAGTGAATTACTTTGGACACTGGAAAAAAAAAATCAGGATCCACTTAGATGCATCCTCCACATGTATTTATGCTAATTCTCAGTATACTGGAGCTGTTGGTAAAACATGAAATTAACAGGGCATTAGCATGCTGGCAGGTAGCTGTAATTATCTTCTCATGTTGCAGAAGACATCTGAGAATCATTTAAGAGCACAGGATGAATGGTATTCCACATAAATCCTCCTAAATCAATGCACGGAGACAACAGCCATAGAAGCAAATAGGCTGACAGAAGTCTGAAACCCATAAAGGTGATTTAAAAAACAAACAAACAAAAAAACAACACCCATCCTGCTCAACACAGCTACTTACATCATGGCCTACAAGTTCTGTCTGAGTGGATTTATCTGCTTGGGAAGCAAGAGCCTTCTGTAAACACTGGGCTTTTTCCTGTAAAACAAAGCAACATATCACAGGTGAGTCACGTTTTTCCTCACTGTGCTTTACAGCTACAAACATCCAGACAAGAAGTACAGAACTCAAGCACAGACAGTTTAGAAATTAATGTATTATGGCATTACTTTCACTGGGAGGTCTACTTCCCTGCTATTATTTCCTTTTATCAACTGATCCTTCTCTTAAACTGAAAGCGAGCACAGCAAGAATGACTACGTGGGAGAACTGGGACCACCCTGCAGATGTTACTGCAGTGCACAGGAACCTTCTTCCAGAGCAAATATATGCCTCAATATGCAAACTGCACTAGGGATCAGTAACAAATCTAAATATCCACACTGTTCTAACAGCAAAGACATCATTTTTAGAAACATTAAGAAATATGTAAATTCTACAGCAGATCAAAACATCGAGACAACATCCCTCTCACTCAACGTAAACAAGTTATGCAAAGCATGAACATTTCCTGGCTATGTACCCATTCCTATTCCCCCCTGCAGCCTCTCCCCAGCCCAACATTTTTTTGAAGCCTTGCGTGCCATCTCCAGGACAGACTCAAGCACAGAAACCTGGCCATTTGGACGCAATTATGAGGCTTCACTAAGAGCATTTGGAGGCTTCATTTCAAGCATCAAAACTTCTCATTGATTAGAAATACTGACCCTCATATCCAACCTCAGCTTACGTGTATATGTATAAAATACTGTGTGTGTGTAAATATGTATGGGTTTTTTTCCCCCTCCTGGAATGTAGGTCTTCTCTCCTGGAAAGCATATGCTGCAACACCGTAATGATACAGGGTAAGGTGGGAAAACGCGCACAGGAAGAAAAGGTTCTCTGAACAGAAAAAAGAATACTAAAAAATCTTCACTGCATTTACTGAAGCATTCCTATCTACCAATTCACACTTTTATTTTTCAGCTATGTCCATATGAAATATTTAACTCGCCTCAGACTGACATGCTACAAACCTATTAAAGTAGGCTTTCATGTTACTGACAGCGATGTATTATAGTAAAACAGAATCTTTGTTAATTATATTTCAGGTTAATTGAATCTCAAACTGAATGAATCTCAATTTTCACCAAAATAAACATAGAGAAACTTCATTATTTTCAGCTATTTAGGTTGTGATTTTCTTTATAAATACTTGTTCTATGTATTTTTAAAATTAAATGTCATTCCTTTCAAGGACTGAAACACACAACTCAAATTTATTTTCACCAAAAGCATGTGCACAGCAGAAAGAAAACACCAAAATGGTCCAGTCTCTGACATCACAACTCTTCAAAAACACCACCACAAAAGCAAACAAAAAAGCACACGTACCACTGACTGATCACTTCACTGATATAGGACAGCTTGCGCCCAAACTCACTGACGTAATCAATTACATAAGGCTTTATTCAAAGCAAAGGCAAGCTTCTTACTTCCAACAGAATAACTTTATCTTCTTTAAGTATGCAGTTAGCAGTACATTGTCCACAGCATTTTAACTTATTTTGTTTAGGTACCAGTCACTTGTTCGGTATTTACTTTCTGAAATATTTGGACAGTAACATTTTGGTGCTAAAAAACTGCATAAATTTTCCAGTTACAAACCCAGGCATTCACAGAGACTGAATATTTATTTAAGTAACATGATGTTTGGACCAAAAACAGTATTAACAACCTGTATCTGATCAAATTTAACATCTGCCGACTTTCTATATGGATCAACAAATACATATTTTTGAGTAACTCACTTGAAAAAAAAACCAAAGAAATCAAAACCTTCTGTAAGATAGCCTATTAATCTGGGAAGCTAGGAAGGTTGGAATCCTCCAAAATTATTTTTTCTGCAAGTAGCTCATTTAACTATGTCTATGCAGAGAGATCAAGTTTCAACACAGTGATCCGAGTTCTGATTCCACAGTAATTCAATTACCACAATCGGGAGTTAAAGACTTTCACGTTGACAATGCATAATACCTCCTTTATACTCTACAAAAAAAAAGGCATGCAATTTTGTTGATGTGAAACAAGCTTCATAATGTGACTTAATTCATTTCAAAAGTATTAAAGATAATAAGAATACATCATCTTTTTTCCAGTGATGCAGCAAAAGTCTACAAAGTATTTAAAACTACAGAGATAATATTTTTCCATGTAGTGATATGGCAAGTTATCTACAAAACAGCATCCTGCTGGAACAGGCTACTTGCACTTCACAGTCATTCAACATCATCTTCATTCTGTATGTTTCACTAACTTACACAACTTCTTCTCTACAGAGATGAGAGATTTCTTGTTGTTAGAACAAAATATTTATTCCACAAGATATACCTTAGTTTACAAAATAGTTTTGGTAATAATAAAGGTATTAGATCCCCCAAAATGCTATAAGGTGTTCTTTCTGATATAAAAGCTCCTCTTAAAACAACAAAGTGGTATTTTAAATATCATTTCATGCTGCATTGACTGTATCAACAGACAGACTTTCTAATGGACTAAACTGATAAAATGCTGGAAAGAAAGAAAAACTTTTTACATCGCAATGCGAAGTTTACCTTTATAAATTATTATACACTACACAAAGCAAGTTAAAACTTGAGTGCAACTATTTCTGTAAAACTGTAGCAGAACTTATGCAATACATACATATTAATCCTCTTCTACACAAAATGTTGTGCAAAATATTAACAGCCACTTTTTATTTTATTGTATAAAAAAATCTGGTGAATATTTGACAATATTCACTAAGTATTTACAGCACTGGCTCCTTTTGGCCATGCATTTACTGCTCCCACCCATATACAGGACACGATTTCAAACAAATCCCAGCTCCTGGGCACAGCCAAACACCCTGTGCAGGCAGGCAATCTTCTCCAAAGAACAAAAATTGCTTACAGGAGATGACCTTCACCTTTGCCCAAATATGTTCTTTTCAAAACCTCTTATTAAGAATAATCACTTAAAAAGATTTGGTGTCCAAAATACCTATTCATTTTGCTTTTGCAAGTGCATTACCTAGTACACTGCTTGATGTGGCCGAGATGCCCACAGTTACTCTGGTCTTCACCATTCGAAAGGGTACAACCCAGCAGCACTGCTGGAATGGAATGGCCTACGGCACTACGCGAGAGACAGGCTGTAAAGGAAGTTCATACCTTTTGCTTGGCCAGCTAGAAGAGATGGGACACATGGACAAGCTTCTGGGTGCCCAGGTTCTGGAAAAGGGCTTTTGGAACCAAAACCTTGCCCATTTTTCTCGAGTATAGCAAATCAATCAAATAAAAGACTAACTTTGCAAGTCAAGGGGCATGCTTTAATATTAATAACAAAGAAATAAATTACATGGATATATTCTTTATTGCAGTCTTCAACTGCCATCACAGCATTACTCCCAAAGACAGGTGCTTAGTATTATAAACTAACATTTTAAAACAGTTCAAGTTCTGAAACTTCCCCGAGACTTTGCTGCCATTTTAGAACACTACAGTATCTCCTTCTTTCAGATGCTTCCTAGTTGAACAACTGGTGACTGTTTCCATAAGTGACCTAGTCCTCATACTAAATGCATATATACAATCTTCTCTCCTATCAAAAAGCTTCAAAACCTCCTTTTCACAATTCCAAATTGAGATGTAAGCATTTTGAAAAAGTTAAAACACAGTATAGGGGCTTCCTTAATCTCTTCATTTCTCTACTGAGGTACTCCATAGAATCATAGATGGTTAAGCAGTCCCGCCTCCCACTTACTGTCCTTTTCTTTTGTGCATCTGAGAAGAGTCTGGCTCCATCTTCTCCACAAGATGGTAAGCAGGAACAAGGGACTGCAGTTAGCTCCTTCCTAATCCTCCTCAGGGCAAACAAACTAGCTCCCCTAGTCTCCTTGTATGTCATACGCTCTGGCCCCCTGAACATCTCGGTGGTCTTTCACAGGACCTCCTCTAAAGCCCAAAAGAAGACTGAATCATTTGTTTGAGATGAATTTAAAATTTTTAAGATCACTCAAACAAACTACTTCTACATGATTTTTTAAAATAGATCCTCAGCTAATGTCTTTTCTTACTCTTCTGCATGCTGTTAATCCCTATTAAAATAAATAGCATTAAGAGTACACTTGTATGGTGACAGGAACAAGAGCATGAAAAATTCTCAGTCACTGGGTTCACTAATTAGTGAAAAGGCAAGAAGAGCTGTCGGTGATTTTTAAGTCACTTAACTCATAGCAACAGTGCCAGCAACATTCATCCCAACCTGTCTTAACCTCATGAGAGAGAGTACTTAAATGACTGTGTGGAATGATGCCTTGTTCCATCATTCTCTGTTGCTTATGTTACTGAGATGACTACTTGAAGTACTGCAACGGCCCTAGTGAAAAGCATTAGACCACGATCAATGAAGCTACTCCTTTATAAGGGAATAAGTTCACATGTAGTTTACATCTTAAACTCCCTACAGCACATGAGTGTCATTAGTTATATACTTATTATTACTGTTATGTTTGCAATATATTGCTGAGGGGTACAGTGACAAGAAAATAATAGGCATCAGCTGATCACAAGCATGTAAAATCATTACAGATAAAATAGGAAAAAAATATCAAGGAGGGCAAAAGAATGCGAGAGAAGAGAAGGAAAAAATACCAATATTCCTTGCATCCCTGTAGAGTACCAAAGTGATAACCAGAATAAATTTGCATCTGAAGACTGATAGAGACTAATGCAATCAGAGTGGTGGTAAAGACCGTAACTTGTGTTAGAAATGAACAAAACAAACCACCCAGTGCTTCTCCCCAGATTTACATATCCCTAAATGTGTGTGATTTATAAAACGTCAAGGACTGAGCTTGAGTTTTGTAAAGATCCCGAGTATTTTCTGCCTCATTACTCTGCTCCTCTTTACACCACTGGAAGAAGAGAAAAATACAAACAAAACCCACCCAAAACATACATTAAAATTCCTGCTCAAGAAAGGACTAGCAAAAGTCATTCTGATGTCTTCCCTCTCCAGAATGCACTACTCAAAGTCAGCCTGCTTGTGGCTGACACTCCTCACGCAAATCCGACAATCCCCCTTGCACCTGTCAGGTACCCTGTTCCTTGCCAAGGCCCCGAGTTCACAAGTTACCTAACTTCTCACTACGCTACCCATAAAGCTTGCTCCGTCTTTGGATGATCAAAAAAAAAGAAATCAAGGAAAAGATTAAACAAAACAAAACAACAACAACAAAAAACACCCCTCCCCTACCCCCACCAAGCATTCCACCTAACCGTGCAATTTAAGGATCAATCATACAAAGAGCAGGAAAACTCTATTACGACTTCAAGACTACAGTTTTGAAAGAGACTACCTTGCGTCTTGTCACTTGTATAGGCTAGCTATCTTCTGACTCCTGCTTTCTGCAGGTGCTGACATGTTATCAGCTGTTAGAAATGACACTGACTAATATGCAATGAGTACAGGGAACAAAGAATTTATGTGATTGGCAAAAGTGTCTTTGTAATACAAAGTCTTAAAACACAGCAGCTCCCTGCCAATATTGTTCCTGCATGGGTCCAGGGCAATTGCTCGAACTGCAAACACAACAGAAATTTTGCACCCAAGGGCAGTCTTGTACATAAAAGGTCTCTGGGTACCACACACAGGAATAACGGCAATTTTAACTTCTGTATACTCTTACTCAGATACCTATTCATTTGATGGGAACTGAGCTATCAATCCACCAACTACCTACCTTCCCCTAATCTGACATGATAGTAGATACAAGATGTTAAAACAAGCAATGGCTTGGACGAATCTGGAGAAAGCAGACGCACCAAAGACTATCAAATTATTTTAATATTTAGACACACCAGAATTACCTCATGGACTCTAAGAGCTACATTTTTATTGCTGTAGCTTGGATTTTTATTATACCGCATGCTATAAATACACAAAGTAGCATAAAACACCCCTCATTGATACATTTATCTGTCACTGTTCTACAAACAGGCCTATCATTATGAGGAATAGTTGCTCCAAACTACACTCTGAAAAGATTCCCTTAACATATACACACCTACAGAAGCTATCCAAACCATATGCCAACTTCCTTATAAATCTAAACTAAATACCAAATATTCTGATTCTGTATTGTTTGAAAATAGCCCCCCCAAAATTCAGCCAATGTGCCTTAACAGAGGCTCAGTGATGTTTTATAACAATATTAATAATTTAATAATAAAAATAAATATTGATGTTTTAGATGTGTTCAAATTAAATGTATATTGGAACAAAATATTTGAATGGTGGAATTTCACCTGTCAAATGTGCTTTTTGATTAAGAACAAAATTAGGACTTCATCTGAAGTGGTGAAAAGTAGCATTTAGGGTTATTGTTTTGAATGGGAACTGCCGTAACAAAGGAAAAACATGCTTAGCATAAAACCTTTACAGCTAAAAGATAGCTACTAGACTAAAAGTAAAGTGAGTTATTACCAGACTACTAGTATTTGAGGAGTCAGTATAGGTTAAAACAACTTGAAACACATGACTGGCTCTTTACTGCATTTCTTCTCAGGACTAAAGAGCATAAAATAATTTTGATATCTTTGATTGTGAATAGGCTGAGGGGTATTTTTTTGTGACAACTCTCTCATCCGATTTCCTATCAGTGGCAGCATGGGGGCTACTTGTGGCATTTTGCTTAACTGCAAATTCCAAACCCCAAATGCTTAGAAATTACCTTGTATATTCACATTAATCAAACAGAGAAAGATCTTACAGTTCCAGTTGCTTTGGATGATTCAAAATTATGTTAACCAATACAGCTGTGGCTTTCCTCACTAAGCAATCTATTTTGTCTAGTTTATAACATATTAAGTTACTTAACTTTTTTTTTTTGCCTAAGAGCAAATCTATTCTTACTTAGATACTTTTATTCTTACTTAGATAAAAGACCTCACAACTTTTTGCATTCTTTTTACACTCAAACAACTCAATCTCTCACATAGACTGTACAGATTACAGAACTGCTTTATGGAGACAAATGTATTTCACTCAAACAGCCTGTAACTGTCAGCATCGGCACTGCAGTCAGATTTACCGCTCATGTGTAATTGTTTCCTTTACATTTACTCCACTTGTGAATAACAACTTATGCTTGTCACAGAGATCTTGGGGAGAAAAGCTTTTCTTCTTTCTTATAAAAATGCAAATGTCCTTTTTTCAGTCCTGATGTGCTTCAGGACTAAAAAGATACAACAGCAGCAGTCAGGTAGCAAGAGCAAACAGGTAACAAGTAGCACCAGAAAACTGCTTTCCAACATCTACCTAATTTACGGACCACAAGCTACAGAATTGAATCTCTGATAACTATTTCCACAGAAATTGAGTCTTTACACTATCTCCTTATTTCGGAGGAAAAACTAATTAATACAGTATAGTTCTAGCAATCAGCTCAGGTACAGCTGAATTATATCAGACTTGGAAACGCTTTATGGAGCTCAGCAAAAAGCCCAAATGTCTTTCCACCACAAACCAACAACGTGGCTACAGGAAGCACACTCAAATGCTACAAAAAGTATGAAGTTTGTGGAGACCAACTGAACTCGGAGGCTAAAAATCTGCATTGATATTAGAGGCATTACTCTGGCGTCATAGCAGCAGACGGGTGCAATCATCCACAAGGGCACTAGCCTATTATTCAGGAGAAAAATTAGGGTGAAGTTGGTGGGAACGCATAAAATTATGCACAAGCAGAGATTTCATCAAGGTTTATACTCTTGTCAATTGACAATAAATGACAAAGACCAAAAAACCTAAAAGATTTCAATGGTAATTTCAATGAAAGTTTCATAGCTTTCGCACCCAGTATTTTTCATGTAGTATTCTTACACGAGCCAACATAGTTTTTCAGTTATTAAATAATTATTTTGTTAAAAAACGTAGAGAAGACAAATTCCTATACATATGCTACAAATGATATCTGCAATGAAAGAGGATGTCCCTTTAGCTTTAGGTTCTATTTAAACATAGTATCCAGGTGTGAAACAAGAAAGGCCAGGAAAAGGTGGTTTCCAAGCAGACTGCAAAACTTCAATGATTACTTACTACCAAATCAAAAATAAATAAATAAAAAAAAATAAATCTGAGTACATTTTATGAGAAAAAGAAAAGCAACTTCAAGGAGTTATTATGAAGTGATTATACTTTTGGAAGATGAACAGGTATTTCGAACAGTTCAGATCCTAACAAAATTCCAAGTCTCACTATGATTATGCTACATATTCTCACGGCTGAGCAAAGGGTTACCAGATCCTAGCTGCTGGGGGCACGCGCACACGTTTTTAAGTTCTATCACAGAAACAGATTATTTTCTTTTGTTGAACGTTGTGCAGCCATACAGAAAGAACAAAAAGACTTCAAGCTTTTATAGCAGAGCTATCTAAAGAAACAAAAACAAGTGAATCACTTAATCCACAAAGCTGATGAATGCTAGAGACATGAAAAACAAACAAACACACACACACAAACTTAGAAACTGAACCTTCTCACTCCCATTTCTTTGACTGGGCCATGTGGGTATCCTAAATATTGCACTTTTTACGTGTATATGTATTATAAAATTAAATATTTACAAGGATATGCGACTACCACAGAATTTTAGGATAATGATTTGGCAAATATATTTGAGCTTTTTTCCTTTTTTTAAAGCATCTTTGGAAGTTTAAGATATAGTGGATATCTGTTTATGCTATAAAAAAGTAACTTTCCATTTCTTGGGATCAAAGTTACAACACTAATCCAATTTCTTGGATTAATTTTCTTGAACAACAAATGTATCTTGCTCAGTTATCACCTGTTTCGTCCGTTGCATCAACTGATCAGTTGCATCTCCAAATGGTGTTAGAATGAATAATTCTTTTTTTTAAATCAATACCTAGTTATTGGTTTGGCTATAAACCCATGATTAGCAACCACTTTGTCATTCCGTAAAACCGTATAGCAAGTAATCATTTTTTTATTATGCACGTTTCCCATAAGATATCAATGATGCTCTAACACACATTTACATACACACACATCGCAAGGTATAGAAGAACTCAAGCTGATTATCACACCTTCAAAATAAACAAAAAATTACAAGTCACACATTCATATATGACCCAGGTGTGTCACTGCATGCAGTATAAGACATTTATAGTGTCACACACTGTGAGCAACAGCCACAAGTGACAGCAGTCTAAAACCCAACCAAAAATAACCCAAAACCAGAACAAAGAATGGTTGTTAGCATGTTCTTGTTTTCCAAAAGCTGGCAGAGAGTGGGTGAAGGAACGAGAAACGATCAGTAATACAGTCATACAAACCTCCCAAAGGCAAACACATCATCAAGCATATTGTCATTCCTGCAGAAATTAGCTCCCCAAGTACTGTTTTGAACTTTTTGTAACATTGCTATTAGTTCTAATTTGTGTTATGCTAGTATCCACTTGTCCAAGAAAAATATTGTATTAGACCACTTAGTATGGGATTTAAAGAATTACTTCCATCTTGTCTCATATGCCCTTAGATGATCACAGCTACACCACCACTAGTCCCACTTAGATAAATACAATCCTGTGCCTAAAGCTGAGAATGTGAACAGACGAGCCAAAGCTGCAACACACTACCAGTCTGGTAATTCACAAATTGTGATACAGACAGATGAAGCCTTAGAGCTATGAAGCACAAGAAGTATTAAGCATTTATCTAATACCATTGACTTCATTCTCCTACAAACATTTAAAGAACAACAGTCAGTGATTTGTTTCAAGGTCCTGTGTGAAGTCATTTGCAGACATAAGGAGGGATTCATAGTTCAGCAGCCCGATTCTTATGTCCTACTTACAAAAATCAGTCTTTCTTACACCATTAAGGCTTCAACATATGCCCCTTTAATATGAGTTTTTAAGCTCAATTATTTCCTCAGAATCCTGTCACTATCTCCAGTACAAAAAATGAAAAAAATCATTCTACAATAGTAAACACTAAATGGTATTGAATACAATTACACATGTGAGATCACTGCAAAACAGGACTTTCAGGTTTGAAGATCAAACTTGCACACCTTTGATTTTCAAAATAGCCTGTATTTCTAGCCACTAGATTCCCAATATTTCATCATTTTTTTCTAAACAGACATGACACATACAGCAGTGGAATTCTCTTCAACTACAGCTCTCATTTACTTAAATGTACAGCATTAAATTGGACCACTGAAGATGTGAAACTGGTTAGAACATATGTTACGGCTCTTTTGCACAGCAATTGTTAACCGTCAGCTGTAAAACACTTGATCATCAAGAATAATGAGGTTTTATCTCATTTAAGGCACACTTAAGTCTACTAGCTAAAAATGGAGGAAAGACACGTAAAGTGGAAAATACTAAGAACAGAATGAGATTAACTGAATTACTCACAAACCAAGTAAACCAGTGTTTGGGATTTTTAGAAAAACGTTCACATTAGCAAACCATTATCTTAAACCTTAAACAAGGACATAAACATATTTATTTCAAGTATTTGTCTCCCTCTACATGGAAGTAGAGGGCTAGTCCTATCATAGAACATAGCAAGGATTATTCCAAAAAATTAGATTAAGACAAAAAGGATCATGTAGATTATTCCTACACTTACTCTTTTCATTAAAACATGCTGCCATAACTTAGCCTTCAGTTGGTACACCCTTCACTCACAGTTCAGCTGACAGTCATGTTGACAGACAACATGAAACAGGCAAATGAAAGCAAATCACTTAACTGTTTTTATACAAAGAAAACAGTTGATCTTCCCCCCCCATCCCCTTTTAGGGCCACCACATCTGTCACTTGTACGATGTACACAGTTTCAAATACTGCCAGCTCTAAGTAGTCCTGTAAGACTACAAGACCATAATTCCTGGGGCTGTTCCTAAACTGCTGTTTCACAAGGTCTTTTTCTTTCCATAGCTCAGTTCTGTCAGCTATTTTTTTCTTCCCATAGCCCAATTAGTTTTCACTGAAGAAAAACCTCTGTGGTTAAACAAACACAATACAAAACAGCAGCAGTATGATAACACTTGAAGATCATGTAGTAATAACTAACAAATGATCCTGCAACATTTAAAGTATTACTTCGGTAAATTATTTAGCTTTCAAAAGAAACAAAGACGCTTATTTAATTTTCATCACATCTTTCTTCCTTACCATGTGAAACGAAGCCTTTATCCTTTAGGCCTCAGAATGGAGATATTTAAGTACGTTTTATGTCAACCAGTTCTGCTGGTTTCTTCTTCCCTTTCCCTCTGTGCAAGCAGAGACACATGTGCTGTGATTGGTGCTGGGGCCAGTTACCTTCCACACAGATTTAACTGCATATGCATTAGTCTGTCAGATTGCAGGAATCATTAACTAAGCACATTCCAAATGGCAACTAATGTTTATTGAGGGCTTCTGGCATTAATTAAGCTTCACACAGCCACAAGTTTACAGTAATTTTACAGGTTGCTGTCCTGAAGAAAAAGCTTCAGGACTGCAACATTAAAGCGTATACTACAAATAAAATTTTTGAGTTGCTCCTGTGACTTTCACACAGGGCAGATTTTGATCATTTGTTGGTCAAAGGAATAGGGGGAAGGGGGAAAAAAACCCCAACAACAAAAAGCCATATAAACCAAGCAATTGCTGCCACCAAGGAAAACAACAACATGAATCAAGCCTTGTAATAACAGAAGGCCCCAGCTTTATTTATGGGTATCAACAATGTATGATCCAAGTTATCACCGCAAATAGGTCTACTGATAACAAAAACAACTCACAGCTGCCAATTTCTGAGTAGATTCATGTGTGACATTATATGCAAATAGTTTATTGAATAATTGGCATATCTGCACATATTCTTCATAGAACCAACAGCTTAAAAATGCATGGGTTTAGCATTGTGTTAGAAAACATCAAACTTAAGGACAACTATGTGACTTAAGTTTGTCCTGCATTCATATGCACACCACAAAGTGAGAAACTTTAGTTAAAGACTACTACTTACCCTACCCTCCTGAAAGCAATCCCACTGGAAATGATCATATTGCCTGTCCATCCCCATAATAATTTCTGATTACAATGATGAATCCCAGCTAGTCAAAGCAACAGAGGTGTTTAAGAAATGAAGTTTCTGTCAGTTTAATGAAAGCCACTGCTTGGACAGACCTAAGTCAGCACCTGCAATGAGTCAAACAGCTTCAGCACGAGCTTCGGGGCTTCTGAAAGGCCAGATGGCAGCCAGCTGGAGCCAGGCGCAACACACACTGCCTTCTGCCCAGGCAACAACTAGGAGAACATTTCCAGCCTGCAAGGGAAAGCAGCGTATGGACAGCTATGGGGAAAACCAACAACTGTGGTGCAACCCAGAGGAGAACCCTGCACAGCAGCACCTAGTGGTATCGCTTATGGAAGAACTCAATCACTAAATCAGGCTCCCAGATGCACAGCCAAGACTTTTTCCTCACCATTTATTTGCATAAATGAGTACCAATAAGTACTTTTCACCTTTGTGGACCTGCTCTCAGGGGAAGCCCACAGCATGCATTTTGCTAGAAATTGATACTGAAACATTTATTATGGTGAATACTTTTTATTATGAATTTAGGTTCACCACTCCTGCCCTCCACTTACCTGTTCACCTCAACTGAGATACTAGAAATTAAAAGCAAAGCAAATGATATTTAAATCAGTAAGACAAAATCAGCACATTTTAATATACTTTCTCATGATATTCCTAATACTTTTTCCCACACACACCTAACCAAAACCCATGAGAAATGTTTCGTGCTGCTCTACCAAGGCAGAATAGGCTTGATCAGCCAATAAAATTTCAATTTTTACTATGACAGTACCAAAGCAATGCAAAGCAGAGTTAATATTTTCAGTAACATTTGACTATGACATAGCAATGTTCCACTTGAAATGGAAGAGAAGTATATCATTCTCCTCTTCTTTCAAACATTTAATTTAGAAAATTTCCCAGTGACTCAATGTCACCACAGTGCTGTTATGATTTCTACAGCAAACTACTGATACGTTGAAACCGAGTTAGTTGAGCATTTCTAGCACTGAGGTTTTGATTTCACTTGATGAAAGTAAAGCACGTAGCAAAACATTTTCATCACCATATAAAATCCAAGCATCTATGAAAATATTAAGACCCTTTTATACTGCACACGGAAAGCAACCATTACATTCTAGCATTGGTATACTGCATAAGCACAAAGAAACTATCACACAAAGAATGTGAATCACATTTTTTTTCTATTTTTTAAAGTATTAGAGGATCTTAACGAAAGAGCACTGCAACAAGATTTCTACTTTTATCTCTCTTGTCAAAATATAGTTTCTCATCATTTAAGGAAATACTAACTAGACCTTTATTTCCCACTGACATATATCATCAGCAAAACACACTGCAATGGTTCCTAGATTACTGCTATAATGGAACCACAAAGATGACTTATAATCATGAGCATAAGGAGCTGTCACATAAAACTGCTTGAAGAGGGGAAATAACAACCAACAGTATGATATATTCATAAAAGCATAACAACTACGTTACACAATTCTAAAGAGACATCCCGATACAATCTTACAGAGCTACTCAGACAAAAGAGGAATAAATTCTAATTTTGCCTCAGAAAAATAGAAGTGGAAAGAGCTAACAGCATACCTGTGGCAATCAAAAAACATTATTAGCCACTTTATACCATACCATAAATTCAATGTGACAAATAAACCCTCTTTTATTGGCTCATAATCAGCCTGTTGGTACACTATTGTTGAAAAAAATTGTTTCGCTAAAATTTTTACAAGTATTCTTTAATGCTGTCTCATTTCTATCTTAGGTCACAATTCATGACTATTACTAAAATAGGATTTATTAGTGAACACTGCCTTTAGACAAGTCAGTGTTTCCAAAGATGCCTCATTCTTCAACAGATGCTACCTCTCATAGAAGTTTTGCAAAGATGCACAAGAAGAGGGCTGAATTCTCACAGTTAGTCAAAGATCAGGGGACTCCCTCTGGTCTACAAACATAAACCAAAAAAGATACAGTGAGTTGATCAAGTAGAAAATGATGGCATAAAACTACAAATACTGCAAAAATTTCACAAGTCTAAGGGAACAATGGACAAGTATGGTGTAGGAGATCCTTCCGAGCTGAAAAGTGATAATATACTGGGGAGAGTAGTTGAGGGAAATAACACCAACTTTCACGTGCAGAGTTTCCTCTAAGCATCTGCTTCGGGCACTGTTGTAGACACAACAGTTCAATGGTTAGGCAAACCCTTGGACTGAAGAAGTACAACTGTTCTTAACACTCTAATAAGTGAAACAAATCCGAAGAGTAAAACAAAGAAATGTTTGCAAACAGCAGTCTCAGCATCCACCGCAAACCGATTTGACACAGGCATGAAAAACTAGTTCTCTTAACTTTTCTTCTGATTTTTCCTTGTTCTTAATAAGGAAAAGATACTTTATGTGGAATTTATCTCCTTTTTTTCAGTGAAGCTTGCAGTACTAAGAGCAAAGAATAAAATAAAAATGAGCAAAAGCTACTAAACAGCACATCTTGGGGAGGACTTTGTAGGTAACTACATAAACTCAAAGAGAACAGTATTCATTCCAATTACATTTCGGTAAATTATACCAAGGGGTGTAACAACAGTATGTATTTTCAAACTGGGCATATCAAAATAGTCTATGTAGCATTATCCACAATGGAAAATAAACCTTTTCTATATATTTTTATATGTAAATCCAAACTTGACTACTGTTTGAAGATGAAGAATCTTGTGTTTAAAAATCAGAGAGAGAGAATAGCATAAAGATCAATATACAAGATAAATTTATAAGATAAGGTGATTGTGGGGAGGGGAGCATAAATGCTACAGAACATTCTACTTCAGTACAAAATTTTTTTCAGGTCTAACAAGCAACGTACAGTGAGAGGTACTCAGTCAACATTGTGGTCCATGGCCGATTTTACCTACGCATGATGATGACACATAAATAAAAAAGTCTCTGCCAAAACAAAAAGAAAAGAAAAATCAAGTAGTTCACTCCATAGCTTGATCTTGAGTTATAAATATTTAGCAACCACACAGCGTTGTCCAGGGACTAAGTACTGGTTAGCAGTTTTGAAATGCAACAAGAAACATCTGTTTAATTTAAAAAAACAAACAACTTACTTTAAGCTATAACATTTTCCCCTTAATTGGGAGCCGTATGGCAGCTCTAGATCAATTTTCAAAATTTCAAACTGAGCACAAGTTATAAAACAGGCTAAAAAACCAGATGTTTTATTAATGCTGAAGTATGAAGAGACTTCCACAAGGGCCTCTAAGATGCATCCAAAAGGTAGCGGCAAAGGCATTTTACAATTTAGTCGCGAGACCTTGGGGTAATGCAACAACCTGTGTGGCTATATACCGTACTATTATTACTTATTTTGGCTTTTACTTGTTTTCTCCAGAAACTTTCCGCAGCATCCAGCATATCAAGATATCTGTGGATTTAAGGAACCACCATAACACATACAGCACATACAATCATTAAGTCTAAGCTGTGCAACAAGTTCAATCCCCATTTTTGGTTATTTCTGACTTACCAAAAAACAAAGTAAAATCTGATTTTGCTTTGCTGATTAAATGAGCTTTGCAGAACTTAAATGTGAATAAAATTCATCTCTTTCTATCAGGAAATCAGTTCACTTATTTCCCAGTTTCCTATGTTTTCTCAAATCTCAGTCTGACTCAGCAGACTAATAAAATATAACCAAACTCTCAAAGTCAGGTAAATAGAGACAAACCATTTCGGACAGTGCTGCTGCCTAGTGGACAGTCACAAAAGGTTTGCTAATCTTTGCATCCCGCACATTTATCACGTTATTCCATTAACAGTAACAAAAAGCCTCACTCATCTGAATTCAATGATGCACTTACAGCAGGCCTTCACAGATCTATTTACAAATTGCATAATCTATGAAACAATATCAGAAAGTAAAACATATATAGTAATATAAATAGTTATCTACTATGCTATACCATAAAACTTTCTTCAAACTTTTTGTCTTCTCTGTCTTCAAGATGTTGTACAGCTCAGTTGAGGTTCAATTCAGACACACAGGTTGTTATACTACCACAGGGTCTCACAACCAAATCCTATTCAATGGCAGCGAATATCCCTTTTCCAACCTTCATGCAAAACACGATGATTCCATTTGCTGCAAACTTAGTTTTTATAGGAAACTCTCAAATGACCACTGCAGTCAAGGCACTAAAAGAATTCAGAGACATAATTTTCATTTCTAGAATGAATATTACAAAATACAGATATTATTAGAAATAAAGGATGTATCTTGTCTTCATATAGAAAAATAGTTGAGTTTTTCATGTATTCCAGAGAATTTCTCAAGTAGGATGTCTTAAACTCTCAGGTTATCTAGCTGTATGTTCAATAAAGCCTGCAGTCAAAATTTACTTCAGTTATTCACAAGCACCACTATGTCAAGAATGGTGAGCTTCTTGAAAATTGATGCAATGGTCAACATTTTTAGGAAAAGATGTTCAGTTTAGGTTAAACTCTGTATAAACCAATTTTCTAGCATCACCTACAGAGCCAGCATTTGCTTTCCTATCAGAGTTTGCACACAAGTGAAAGTGGAAAGAAACAGCAACTACTTTTTGAAGTGCCAAATACTTGGGAGGAGGAAAAAGGAGGAGGAGGGAAAAACAAACACCCACATGAAAGTGTTTGGATCTGAATTAAAAAAAAAATAAAACCCTCTTTCAAAAAACTAAACTGGTTTCAGCCGGCTGAATTTTCAATTCTACTAAAGGGCCTTACGATAGGTGGTAGAAACAAACATGCATTGTCCTCATTTGTGTTGAGCACACTCCATTTCTATCCTAGTCTTAGCTTGTTCTCCTGAGGCACCGCAGACATTTCTCACCACATCTGATCCTACACGCTCAAAAGGTCGCTTCCATTCATCAGCAGTCTTAGTCACTGCTCAGTGTCCCATCAGTTGTCTATTTTCTGCTAGTCCTTTTGGCTGTTGCTATATGGAATCTCAGGCAGGAGGAAAACCACGCCATACAGGGTCCTAATCACAGCACTACTTGCACACAATACACTGAGCAAGGAAAACAGGCAACACAGGAAGATCACTGATTGTCAGTGGATACCAAGGCTGGCATTATAAAAGGTCTGCAAGCTCAGAGACTGAGACTGCATCCAGTCTTCTCCGTTCACCACCTTTGGTCCACCAGAGGTCCAGGTGGTACCACTGACCTTTGCTTGCTTAGGCTAGTGTAGGGCACATAATGCCTACCTAGCTACATATAGTGACCCAACCTTTGACAATCTACTGATAATCCCTTGGTCCTGATTACATTTGCACAACTCTGAGTTTAACTCTTTCTGCAATGCAGTACCCTAAGTTTTACTTACCTGCTTTATCCACTTTAGTGGATTTCATAATCAGTGTTATCCTTAGAGGGATTTGGCAAAACTTGGCAGCATGGACATTCTATTGCACTTCTGATGTACGAACTATTTTTTTTTTTTCTATGAAAGTTCGTACTTCACAACTTCTTACTGATTAGGAGAGATCAGAATCAGATAAAAGTGTTACAGTTAAACTTTTGACAAAATTCTCTCCCAATTCTTCCCCCCTTCTCCCTTTTCATCTGCCCTAGGTAGGACGTTTTCGATTGGTAGCCTATTCCTTCTTCATTTGTACCCGTTTGGGTCCTTTCTTTCCCTGTTTACAGAAAGATTAAGAACCTTTGTTCTTTCTCCTTCCATGACAGACTTTGCTATTCCCTTTAGCCTTCAGCTTCTGATGCATGTGACACAGGAACCCGAGGCACCCCCCCCCCAGTACATCAGTTTCAGCTTCAGAGGCATAACAAATTGGTGGTTAATGTTCCAGGGCTGGTCCTGGGTGTTGCCACCTTGTTCAGAGTTCTCTGTGAAGAAGTAAAGATGTGTTGGAGAGAGGGGGGCAAAAAAGGAAATGAATTCACTGCAGAAATTACCTTCAAACTGAAGCTTGTATAGCCTTAGAACATCCTGACACACAGAAATCCAAAGTATATTAAGAGATGCTAAAGATGGTTTCTCAACATCAAAACAACGATGCTAGGTGGTTTCTCCACAGGAATAGGACCACTTTATTCCTCCATTACAGAGCAGCTTTTGAATCACACCCATTTGCTTAGTATTATATCCTGAATGCATGCCTAGACCTTTAAGTCCAAATCAGCAAGCCTCCAGAGAGTGAGATGACTCTCCTCACATTCTGCTTCATCTTCATGGAAGACAATTATATTTCTCTGTGTGGCAGAATTCCAGGTAACTATATTACAACCGATAGCCAAGCTGAAGCTAGATTTGTTCCTGTATCTAGGACTCTACAAAATCATCTAGAATACCAGAGTTCTCTAACTACATTAAGAGCAGAGCAGTATAGGCTCCACCACATTGCCCTGCTCTCACCTTGTTTTCTTCTGCCTTCCATGCCTCTGCATTTAGTGAAGCGGCCTGCACATTCCAGATTTTATAGGAAGGATGCACAGTAGAGCCAAGTGGATTGGATGCAGCATATTGATCCCCACAGTACAGGGCAGACAGAATAGGGAAAGCCTAAGTCTACTAGAACTTAAAAAACACACAAAACAAAACCCACAACATATTTGGTGCGCAGTAAGTGGTGCCTTCCATTCAGCTGGTGATGATGGTGACAATCACACATCATTATAACTTCCTGTTGTTCTTGATATGGTCCAGTTTGAAGGGAAAACACTTCCGAACTTCCAGTCCAAAAGTTTTATCTACAAAGTCATCATTAGACAATACAGTTACATACACATTGCTGTGTTCTGCGAGATGGCCCTAGCTTCCCAACAGTTCTGCAATTTTCTCACAGTGCAAAAATCGTTGCCACTAATATACTCTCTAATATACTCACACTAATATACTTGTGAGCCAGCAGGACCACTCTACTGTTCAGCTGTTCATTGACAAGTGCAAATCATTTGGGGAGGGAGAAAAAGCTAAAAGTGTATTGCTGCATTATGCCTTTACTGGTAGAGGTCAGAATTGTGCAAAATTTAGTTGTAGTGGTCCAAAGAAACATAAAAGCAGCATATAAGTGTAACAGTTAATATCACAACAGTCTCAACTATGAAATTAGTTATAATCTCTGCGAGTCTCGGACATGAAAGGAAATTAAAAAATTATGTTTTCATTAATAAGCATTATAAAAAAAATGATGTGTCCTTTTATAAACACAACCCTAGAAAACCAGCTGGAGCACAGAACCCCTCCTTGTTGTTCATAATTGTTCCAGGAAATAACAAAAATTTTAATTGTTTTGTGGAAGTGAACAGCATTAAGACATGACTGTAAACTGGGTGTACATATATGTACTTCTTTTCCCTGAGCCAAATAACGTCTATTCTATGTATCTGAACAGTATTTCTTAGGTTCCTTTTGAGTTACATTTTATAATCATCCTTTAAAGTAAAATTATGCCCTGTATAGCATAAAATATCTCTCATGCACTCTTTAAGAAAAGCCCCAGAACTTTAAAGTCTAACTTAATACACACTTATAGTAATACATTCTCAGAAAAATGCTCCAAATCACACTGGCTCTGATGCCCTCTTTCTAGAGGAAATTTTAAATGAGACATGATGAAAAATCCAAGGTCAAAAGGGAGAAATACAGTTCTGCTGTATTGTACTTCTCTCTGACGTAACCCTTTTTCTATATTTTCATTCGTTTTGCCGTTCAAAAAGGTAGTTACCAGAAATTCAGTGCTCTATACCAATGATTCTTGCCGAACTGCCTTGCAGTACAGGTCACAGTGTTCATATACTCCCCTGTTATATCTGCTCTTGTGTTTCAACTGACTGCTTTACACAGATGGTTTCTTTATCCATCTCTGAATCTCTATTCCCTACAGTTAGTGAGTGGTAGTGCTCATGATGCTATCATGCAAAGAACAGTAATACTGATTTCCCCAAGCGTGCTATGTTGTTACAATCTGCCAGGTTAACAAATCTGGTTTATCACTGCCTTTTCTGTCCAAGAGATCCAAGCTGGATGTTTTACAATTAGGTACTCCTCTAAATTTCTTTTGCAAGCACAAACCATTAGTCTAAATTTCCACTGTTTTTTAGTCACTACGCATTTCATGGCAGAATACTTCATTGCTATTTCTACAAGTAGTATTTATTTGATCGTCTGTGATTAAAAACACTAGTATCTTCCTGCATGTTTGAACAAATCTTATTTATGCCATTCGAAAAGCCATAAAGTTAGCTGTCTGGATTTCGTAAGGTATGTGACATTTTAATACTCATGTGGTATTAGGAATATGCTTCTGAAAGATACTTTGGCATCTGTGTGAAATTAAGTGTGGTCAGACATTAATTCACATGATATAACCTGCTGAAGCAGGTCTCAAAGAAAGCAATTAAAAAAAAGTTCATTTACATGAAGTTGTCAGAAGATTTGTGTTCTGTATGTGACAGCTAGAATTTTCCCATTATTAGACAGAAGTCACTGCTTTTTAAATCTTTTTTTTTTAATTGAACAACATCATATAAACATTTTTCTTTCTTAGCTTTCCTTTAACAGTAATGACCTTACTGAATGCCAGGCAACCTTAGCTGTACTCTGAAAAGAGCTGCTTTTACTTCGGCAATAATTCTGTCAAAGTTCAAATCAAAGTTCAACTCCTCCACATTTTTCTTGCCAGATATTTCGTCTCTGACCTTAAAAGGTTTCTTTAACGTATTATCAGAAATTAATCTATGTAAGATACAAATTTTTTTATTGATTTCTAGGGCTTCCGTACTTGCAGCTGTGACTTCAAATGTAACAGGAAGGTGGAAACTTCTAAGGGCTAGACATGCCTTTCCAAGGATATCTCACCACCTTTAGCTGATGACAAAATCAACAATTCTGTGTTTCACTGAAAAGAAGTCTCAAAAAAGAAAGTCTAGACTGCATAATAAACAATGACTGAATTAAAAGCACTGAAATCCCATCATAAGATTAATGTTATTAATGTTTCACTCTTTTGGGGGGGGGGGCATAAAGGGGGGAAGATGGAAGAAGGGAGGTTCACATAAAAGCCTAGCACAGCCGACAGAAGCAGGACCAGAAAGGAAAACAATCTTCACTAAAATAAATCCCAAGTGAATGCTTTATTTTGCAGCCTTAATTCTTCTTCAAGGTTTTATAGTTATATTTACATAATTTCATCATATAAACAATATAACCATTTAGGTACTTCTCCTTAATTCTATCTCATAAAAAGTTTTTTGTTTTTTTTTTTTAAACTTCTAAGTGTAATAGATGGCTTTTCTAAAACACATGCTAGAACTAAGTGATAAAATGATATTCTTGCTTTCAGAGTTCTTTTTTTTTTTTTTTTTTTTTTTTTTTTTTTTTTTTAAACAGCTTTTACAGATCTCCCTGCGACAGGGCTTCTTGAACAGTATGGTGGGAGGAAAGGACTATTCTTTCCCCAGACTTCATTGTACAGTGATGCTCCTTACTTGACTTACTTGTAGTTCAAAAGCTATGTAGTATTAGTGTTGCTCTATTAAGTAAAAACTAATTTATACTGATCACCTTACCCTATTGCTGAATAAAGACTATCCTCAATCATATTTCCATATGATCAGCACAGAAAATTTTGATGCTTGGCCTCAGAGACAGGTACTTAAAAGACGAAAATTCATTTCTTATAAAGTACTGACAACTAAACTATTCTTAATGAGGATGTCACCACTTTTTCCAAATTATCTGTGTCTGCACTGAGATTTCTAGAGCACTCAGATGACACTTTTTTTAAAAAAAATAGACTGCAAATCTGGAGTTCAGTTTCTAAGCCCATAAGCAACCAATTTTTCAAAAATTTTAAGGACCCAGTGATTTATACCAGCTTTGAGACTACCAAATACCTATTTTACTTGAAGACATGTCACTCTTGCAGTTTTCAAGATAAGGACACAGAAGCCTAATTTCAATTAATAAAAAAAAAAAAATTAAAAAAAAGAAAAAACACACAACAAACCACAAATAGAACAACCACATCCCCCAAAATTTGGCTGTATGATAAATTCATATCCTTAAACCAAACAGAAGAGAAGAGAAACAAGAGTTAAAGTACTTCATTGTCTATAGCATCAGATTAAAATAACATTTACATATTCACAGTACAACATACTGTCACCAACTGAATTAAGTTTCCACAAGTCAATGAGCAATAATTGTTGCTATCAACTTGTTAAATAAAATCAAGTTAAATGACAACCTAAAGCATTAACACTGAAGTAGAGGCATTTAAAAAATAACATGAATACAAGAAATTAACTAGTGGGAAATGAAGGATATTTTAGAAAATATTATGAAAACCATATCATGAAGATTTGAGAAGAGGTACGTGGTGAAGAATGAATTGCAGTGAACGTAACAGTTGGTTTATTTTTATTTATGTAATTATTTAGTAGATAATATTACAGATGTGTAACTTTTCCTTTATAGACTGAAGTCAAAGTTAATGAATGAACCTTTTATTTCTTATTAACACAGTAAATTTCAATTAAATTCTCCATGATTAAAGTGGAGTAAAGATAGCGAATGAAAATGTTTTAGTACAGCATTATCTTAGATCATTAGTTCACTTTATGACAACAAGTCTTGAATCTAGGAAGGCTGAAGCCAATTAGACTTGATATATTAAATACTGAATTTAGACCACATTTGATCTTGGGTGCCACAATGTAAATTCAGAAATTATCAACTGAAATTGCTGCAACTTCTCTGGATTTTCAGAGGCATAACACAGAGGAAAAAGCATACCTTTGCTTCTGGTTTTCAGAAAAGCGACCTCAGAGAGACAGAGATTGCTCAACATGCTCTTGACTGAAAAACTGGAGTACCTTTTAGTCACTTTTTTTTTTTTTTTTTTAAACTGGATGCAGTATTATTCAATACCTTTACAAACACCTTTTACAAACAATACCTTAACCTGAAAGGTGGGATTGAGTAAACTCACCACATGCGCAGATAACACTGAACCAGGAGGAGAGGCCGATGTGCTGGAAGGAAAACCTTTCATATGAAAAGATCTTGAGAAGTTGGAAAATCAGGCCAATAAGAATAGCATGAGGTTTAAAGATAAACGCCTAGTCCAGCATTTGGGACAAAATAACCCCACGTGGCAATACAGGCTGGGGTCTGACTGCTCAGTGCGTAGCTCCGCCAGTAGGGCCTTGAGGGTGTCCTGGGTGACAGCAAGCTGAGTCAGCACTGTGCCCTTGCGGCAATGACAGCAAACCACAGCCCCGTCTGCAGCAGCATGAGCACAGCCAGCAGATCAAGGGACTGTTCCCCTGTTTGCCATTTGTTCAGCCACATCTGGAACATCCAGGCCAGTTTTTGGTAGCCCCAGTTCAAGAGAGACATAGCAAGACAGAGGCAGGCCCAGCAGAGGATCACTAAGATGATCAGAGGGAACTAGAGAGTTTGACATTTAAAGAAAGCTGAAGGAATTGTGTTTGCTCAGCACAGAGAAGGGAAAACTCAGGGTGCATGTAGTCAGCCTTCCAATACCTAAAGGGTCGCTACAGAGAAGATAGGAACACACTCTGCACAAGGATGCATAGGGACAGGAAAGCAGGCACAAGCCGCTTCAGCGGAAATCCCATCAGAACGTAAGAGAAAAAAGAACAAAAGTCTTTCCTGTCAGAACAACCCAATATTGGAATAGGTTGTCTAGAGAAGAGGCAGAAACTCCCTAGCTGAAAATACTCAGGACTCAGGATAATCTAAGGCCCCCTCTGAAGCATAAGGTTGGAGCCAAATAGCCTCCAAAGGCCCCTTCCAACACAGAATCTTATACAATTTCCATGGTCTTGTCACTTAATATAGATTCATGCAAAATGCATAGACATTTCCTGCCTGAGCCTTGTAATCCCCACACACACTCACACACAAGATTAATTAAGCAATCAGGCATCATAAGAAAACACACATGGTTACATTTTTGAATATAACAGGAAAAAACTTTTCTCCCCTGAAACGAAAACAAACTATAAAATATTTCTATTATCTTATACCCTGAAGCAAAACTTGCAAAAATTAATTCTTTCATCTGATATGCAAAGACAGATACAAGTATAGGTTTAGAGCATCCCAATATAATACCACACCTGGAGTTAAGTTTTAGTGAAGAACAGAATAAGACAACTGATCTTTGGGTCTGATCAAAAGTCTGTTTCACACAGATACTTCGCCAATATCAAAATATATGAATTGCATCATAGCCAAATATGTCAACAGAACTATTCTTGTATTCATCCACAAGAAATCTCTATAGCAAGCATTTGCTATTCTTCATGCAAATCTTTGAATCAGATTTTGAACAGTTACAAAGAATTTCATTACATGGAAAATGAAGGGACAGAACAAACATCTAGCAGTCCAAAGGTAAAACATGCCTCAGTGCTTTTTTCTCTTCCCCCTCAATCAGCATAAATGGTTATCAGCCCGTTTAACCAAGCATTGGTGCCAGGGATTTGGGAAGTAACAGGGGGAGGACAAACTGCAAGTGCATGCAAATTGAAGAAATACAGGTTTTACTTTACAGTCAGGGGGATTTAGTCCCTCAATAATTATTCCTGCTTTGCATTAGTACACAGCATTAATCGACTAATCACATGACTTTGATACTTTGGAAAGTTCCTTATAGGGTGATAGATACCTGGGGAAAAATAAAAACCATACTTAGTTCCACAAAGTGCAAAGAAATGAAAAAGCAAAAGTATAAAAGTAGCAAAGAATAAAGCATTTTTAATGTTACAGGAAAATAATTATTAAAAAAAAAAAAAAGGTGATTGAAGTTAAGTATCTGGAAATTCAGGGAACCATGGAAGATGGTAATTGTTACAGCAGATAGAGTCACTGCTGCATAATAACTGCATATATAACGGTATTCTACCAAGAACAGTATTTGCTAACTCAAGAAAGGCTGTTCAGTACTTACAGGGACATGCTTTGTACTAAAGAGTTGCTGTATGACCTGGGATATTTCAGCAGATCAACGCAGGTACCACAGGTGGAACAACACTGACAAGTTAGATCAGGAGACCATACAAGAAAGGCATAATTAAAACCTTGAGGTTTGGTGAAGAAAGAACCTAGACTAACTAACTGGATTTTCAAACATTTGAACTCAAATATATGCATAAGACTCAGTAAGAACGCTGCACTAGTACGAGCCTTTTCTCCCATTTTTCTCTCACACAAGTTATTAATCACATGAAATACAATGCAAACCAGCAAACTGAACCAAATACATTTCTGCCAGTATTTCTTCAGTCTAAGGCTCCTTGAGTCTTGTTCCTCTGAGGACAAGGTCATTATCATAGTTATGAACCAGATCAAGTTTCTGAAGCACACAAAAACTAAAGTTACTTTCTGCTTAAGTGAGTGAAAACTGCTGAACTGCGTTTTTCAACTCCATATATGGGTATGTATATTAAGTGCAATTACAGATAGATTAACAGTTAATGTGGATTTTGAGCGCACATTAAACAGAATTCACTACACAGAATTTCATTACATAGTTTTAAACATACTGTAGTTTCAAGTGCACCAAGATGGCCTTAATTTTCTTTGCGCTAGGCCAAATAAAAGTTTTCCACTACACGGATATGACTTCTTAACACTAGGCTTATACTGAGTAGATGCATAACAATGGTAGCTGCTTTTTTTTTGAAAAAGCCACTTTGAAGTGTAAGGCTGCTTCCCACTTCAGCGCAGAATGATGCATTTTGTCAGTTAGCTTGAAACACAGCTATGGACTTTGCCTAGATTTCAGGTCTCCTGATGCCCAGATTTCTCCTCCTGACTAAGACCACCTGTAAACATGGTTGGCATTGCAGCCATATGACTGCAATGCTCCTAAAATGCAAGCAAGTAAAGTTTAATGCAATAAACTGTGATTAGAAATTAGGATTCTGAATTATATGAAATATTTATACATAAATATGTATGAAAGAATCCAGAAGATCTGGCTATCCAGAAGATATTCAGATTTTAATTTCCTTCTGGAAATTTGAAAGTTTATTTTGGACTATCTTATTATGCCATATTATTTTTAAGTGAAATCGATTCAAGATCCTTTGCTAACCTGTTCTACCCTGTTAAATTCTATTCCACTAAATGACATTCTGCAGAATATATGTAACTTCCAAAAAAAAATTGCAAGTCACTAGGTACCACGTGCATTGACCTTCGCTCTTCTTTTGAATTTGCAGTATGGTTCATTTTAGTCAAGCTGTTGAAACATTTGTGCTATAATGCATCAAATTAAGGCAGCCAGCTGTGATGCTTAATTTAAGCTAAAAGTTTATGATCTACAACTACACAATACCTTAGGGGAAAACTGATATTTCATATTACTAAACTGAACACAGTTACAAAATATATAACCACATGGTTAGAAACTTCTCTACATTTTACTGAGAGTATATTTAGTCATTTAAGCTTCAAGTTTGTAAAGAGCACAACCACTCAGCCAAAAGCGTATATTATAAAGAATAACTGAACCAGCAGTTCTACCCTTCTCCGAATACATAGATTTGAAGCCTTCTGGTCTGATGTGTTGCTAGATTACTCCTATATTTCATCCTTCATTATGTGTAATGGAGTTTTGCCATTTGTGAAAAAGCTGGAATTAGGAGAAGTCACTAGTTATTCTGTCATAATACACCATTTTTAGCAGATACTTTGTCAAAAGAGATAAGGTACGCTGTTTTGGTTTTTTGTTCTTGTTTTATTTATTATTCAAATCTATTTCCTTTAACTATCAAACACTCCTAAAAGAAAATCCTCTCCAACAAGGGTTAAAACATTGTATTAGTCTTGACAACAGCAGCATATGCAAAAAAAGAAACTGCATCTTTTGAATGATTAAGTAATGATGCTCTTGGAATGTCTTCAGAGATGAAGGAAGGAGAGCAAAACAGCGATATGGCTCTATATCAGATACAGAAAGTGTGAAACTAATGGGAATCAAAGCTGAAACTTCAGATGACAAGTCTAGAAAGGAACAATATGGAACAGAATCAGCTAGAATACTGAAATAAGGCAAAAACGTCATTCATGTTAATTAGCTTGATACTTTGTTCATCAGCAGTTAACTGTTCTTTTAAAAACTGTAAACTATAGCTGTGATGGTTTGTAAACAGAGAATACCTAAGGCAAAGAGACCAACTAGGAGGAGACGTTGCTAACCTTTACTGATGACGTATCTCCGATGAAACAGAAAGCTGATTTTCATCAACATCAAAATACTCTAAGATAACTCTTTAAACCTTTCCTTGGTTATAACCCAATTCAGCATTCATCTGTAACAGCCAAAACACCCAGACATCAGGAAAAACAAAACTAAACAAACGGGCAAAAAACAACAACAAAAAAACCAAAACAAAACCCCGAAACACGAAAACCAGAAACACAGAAAAGCAAACAAAAAACCCAACATGCACACCCCCCCCCCCCCCCCCCCCATATACACACACACAGCCACCCTTTGTGCTTACTTCAGCTTGCTTGCAACGAGCTATGTCCTGGGCAAAGATATTTCCGTATAAGGATGTGCCATAATGGACACAGCTCCACCACAGGGATATACTGCAGCCCTGATTACACCACCCCCCAACACACTACCTACATGAAGACCTACATGAAGGTAGACAGCAAAGGAAAATTTAGTTTTAATAAATTAAGCATTCTCTACATTTTTGGGGGTTGATCCAGCTTGCCTTACAGGAAATTGGGCAGTTCCTACTACATCAGCAAAATTTCTCTGATAGGGCTTCTACTAAAAAACAGGAAAAAAAAATTAGTACTGCAAGAGCGATCAGAAGCTTTCCAACTTAAATATCCAAAACCCCACAGAAACTTTAAATATGTATAAATAAAACAGATTCCAAATATTGTTTTTCTAAATTCATTTTAATCACCACCCTGCTTCCCTGCCATATTTTAATCTTCCATGATTGCAGCAGCCAAATTTCACCATAGGGTCATGGCACTGAGAAAGTCACACTATTTGAAAGCTGATTACTATTCCAACATCCTTGTGATAAAGACTATTAAAATCTAGCGAAGGATGAAAGCAAGCAGAGTCTGCTGCTTTCAATCACATGTGATTTGACACCGTTTAGGTACTAAAAGCCTATCTTAACATCTGAAAACAGGAGATTACCTGATAAAATAGAAGTTTGTTTTCTACAGAAGTATTTCAAAAAATCATTCCTTTAGACTTGGGAAAAAGTAAAAACAAACAAAAAAACACCTAAAATGAACAAACCGAGCTCAATCTGACATGGTTTCTAGTATTCTAAACAATTGCTTAAAGAATACTTCAACATCAAAAACTGAATATTTGACATCAAATACTTGACTTGATCTCTATTAACAATTATGAAATGACAATGATTAAAACATTCATATAAAACCTTATGTAAACTGCTTTCTGTATAATTCCAAACAAGCACTATAATTTCACAGTAAGAACTGGGAATTGTGGAAAACAAAGCAGTATATGGATACAAGACATTTGAAGGCACAGCTCTCATATCTACGACATTTTTAACTGATTACAGTCTTTCATTCAACCGGACACTAGTTATAACCCAGAGGAACAAAAACAACCCAACGAACTACAAAACAAAAGAGATCCATGATAACAATACTTAAACACAAAATACTTGACAGTCAATTCTTCCTTTGTTTGACTGCCAAATACCAAACTCGGAATTGTATGTTACTCTGGCAACAGTGATTAGATCTAAGTGTCTACACAAGTAAGCATTAAATTCCATTACAACAATACACAATATCAGGAGTTGCAGAGAAACAGAAAATGAATCCATAACTTAAGGCTTTCAAGGCAAGAAATTGAGTTTAAGCATTTTGTTTGAAAATGCAATTTGTGTTTAACAAACATGTAGAGAATGTAAATTATGAGGGATTTTGTTCTGCTTTTAAAGAGTTAATGATTAGCATTTCAAATTCAGTAACACCCTGCGTAATGGCCATGTAAATATCAACAAAAAGTACAGAAAGAACAAGGCCAATTTCTTTCACTAAGAACCAGCTGTGTCTGAGACTTTCTGGAGACACTAGGGTCTTTAAAATTCAACCGTAGCCTTTTCCATAGATGACCATGAATGATTTCAGATTGTTGTACCTTCTACAATTTTTCTATTATATTCTCCCAAACATATCAGGAAGAAGATGTAGAAGCAAGCATAATTCCCCGCATGCTGAGAAAACGTTTTATTCATGCTGAGACTTCAGATGCATAACAAAGCTGAACTTCTATTACTATCGATAGCAAGTGTTCTTTCAGTTAGCGGCTTCCCATTAACACATCCTCTCAAAAATTTGTCCCTTATTTTGGATCAATGCAATTGATCAAAAAGAATTTTTCTTCTGTCTTGTTCCATGTTAGCAAAGTAATAAAGCATGTGCCGAACAATGAATACACATCAAAAAATCTCAATTAAATTTCCACTCAGATTTGACTTTAACTTCTGCTAACGCATGCTGAGGACCAACCCTATAAGAACTTGCAGGGAATAAGCATATGAAAATGGAAACTGTCTCGCTCTCTTGCATCCAAAACTATAGGTGCAGACTGTAACTTTAAGAGTTCGACTTACGAACGATGGACTTGGTGGAGAACCATTTGAAGCTGCATTCTGCAGTGAGATTCTGGTGCATAAAATAGTATTTTCTGTCAAACACAATTGAGAACCTGCCAACTTTGACAGATGTATACATGAAAGACTGAATAACACAATGGAAGAAACAGGCCTTCAAGGATCTTGACATACCTGCAAGTGTAGTGTATTAACTTATTTCCTATTCTGTCTTGTGGAACAGAAAGAAAAAACCCAAAATGAAAGAAAATAAATAAAAAGAAATTCGGTACAAGACATGTTCAGCAAAATCAATCCTTTATCTGTACTTCTCTGAAAGAAGAAAAATATTAAGCCCTTTGTATCCTTAAGTTGTAAAAACATTGGCTTAGAAATAAGATGTTTGGTTTTTTACTTTCAAGTTTAAGAAAAAGTCCATCTTCTGCATGTTTACTGTGATACTATGTTAACATATTACCTAGCCTCTATCAAAGAATTGTAACACACTGTACTCAGGTGTACAGCAGCTTTACTGACTAATACATAAATTCAGCATTTTCTCCTCCCCCTACCTTTCTGTTACATTCTAGAAGGACAAAAGTTTTATAATTTTGAAGAGTTTCCTTGGAAGTCTTTACTAAGAGGATGCAACTTCTTTTAATAGTTTTCATTTTTGAAATATTAATTAGAAAAAAAATCCTTGTACTTTGTTAGGGTAACTATTACATACCCCCAGGTAAGACCACAAGTTGGATGTTGGATCCCTTTTTTGGGGATTGGGGGGGGTGGAGAGGGGACGGGAGGGGGGTTGTAGAGGTTACTTCTTTTCCAGTAGTCAGAATAGATCTGCTTTATATGAAGTGAGGCAGATGTTTCATGAAAACTGGTAATAGCAAGAACTATATAAAGGAGAAGTTTAGGGGAAACCTATATAAAAAAAATTCAGTATTTTCTCTCCCTGGGCTACACTCTGGACTAAAATGACTTGCAATCATAATCCATACTGTCTTTTTCTAAAACACATTGGTATGGTGTTCAACAAAATTTTCCATTCTATACAGAGATATTTTTTCCAGAAGATCAAGAAACTAGTAATTCTAATAATTCTCACATGAAATTGGACAATAGGCTTTTCAAACAAACAAGGCAGCCCCCCACCCACCCAAACTAGAAATTACAGCTTTAGAATAAATTCCTGTAAAGAAACTCCCATCTTATACTAAAGTTTCAGAACACCACCAAGTGCTAAAGTATTTAAGCAGTTTAATCACAAAATAAAAAGTCCTACTTTTTCCTTTCAAAATAAAAAGCTTTCCTTGCCATGGGGCTTTTATTTGAGATATATATATGTAAAGAAATATTTATATTACTTCTTAATTGCAAGGAAGTGGTATTTTTTGGTGGGTATGCAATGGTCTTTTTTGAAGACAAGTGTTGTGATTACAGTAAGTTTCATTTGCATGGTTGAAAGACCCTTTCAGAGATCAAGTTACTCATTATAAGCCCCTGCAGAACTGGCCAAACATAGAAAGCACCTATTCTTCATAGCAAAAAAGAATTTGAAGGCTTCAGTACTCCTTATTCCACAGCTCATCACACTCCCACTTTCCTTAGTTCATGGAGAGCAAGAAAGCTCTGAAAAAGGACAGAAAATCGGATCCCTGCTCTGCCGAAGACTGCGAGGGAGATCTTTAGGAAGCTGCTTGGGGCACTTAGTGATGGAGCCCTATGAAGGGGGTAAAGAGTCACAAAATCCGGTATGACCAGTACCATTTTTACATATATAACATTGCCATTCTGAAGAATAATAAACGTTTTCAAGCTTAATTTATACACACAGCCTAGTCAGCTTATCAGAGACATATCACAGTGAATTCCTAATACTGATATACGTATTTTATTCTCAACTGCTGATCTGAAAGAAGATTAAAAATTTACTGGGAGAACATATGAATACCTATGACACATGTTAGTACACATCATTACCCAGGAGTCAGTGTTAATTTCTTAACTCCACATTAATGGAAGCAAAGAAATTAAAAGTGACACAAATTAGACATGCTGAATATTGATGGCCTTTTGGGTAGAAATATAAAGTAATATTGAAGAAATCTGCATACATATGTAAATATATAAATATCCGCATCTAAGTTAACAATACATTAAATAGGATTCAAACAAAGGAGCTAATTAGATATTTTAAAAGCTTATAAAATATGAATCTCTGCAAAGTTTTATTAAATGCATTTTGCTCATATTTAATTCTATTATGCTCAATACGTTATCTTCAGTCAATATAAGCTTTTGTCTTACATAAAAATAAACAGTGAAATTACCAAAGGAATGTTGATTTTGGAATTCATTCTGCTAGCCAGAGCTCAGCTTTGCTTTCCTCCTATTTGGTTTCTATCAAGATCAGAGTGATAAACTAAACCACTGACCAGGAAAGACAGATCTAAGCAACCAATGGCCTTGCTAACACCATCTCTTTACAGACTGGAAAAGTGCAGAAACCTGGACAGAAATGGACTGGGGCACAATGAAAGCACCGTCTCTGAAATTTCACTCAGGAACCAGACAGATGGAAGCCAGAAAACCACACATCATACCAATTCAGGTTACACCTACAATAAATGTCTAGATGCCTGCGTATACGTGAAAGAGAAAATAAAGAAACAATATATAAATATTTCTCAAGGATGCATTTGGAAAGAACACGACTCAAAAAATCACAAGGTGGCCTGAAGCTATACAGGAGACTTGGAAAGACTGACCACAATGAGAAAGCAATTTCTTCAGCATCCAGAGTGTCAACCCCCACACCCCCGTAGTTTGAGGGCCTCCCTAACCACAATAGCATCTTGACGTAAGATTTAGCTGAATCTTAATTTCTGATGAAAGACTGGCAACCCTTAAATGTCAATGTCATACTGATACGAAATGATAACACTGCCTGCATATATATGCATGTGGGAAAAGAGAGTTTACTGATCTTTTGAAAACCTATTATGATCCTATATACTAAACTGATGGTTCAGTCCCACATTACGTCTAATCCACAAAGGGCATCCTCAGCTATCCTTACTCTCCTCCCGCAAACTCTCAGCTCCCAGCTGTCCATTTCCACTGTATGTCAGTGTAATATTTGCCCCATTCTTATCCTCTCTCTCAAGGCATCTGTGCTACTGACCACTGCTGGAGACAGGATACTAGCGAAGATGGACCTTTGATTTGAACTAACCGATTGTTCTTCTTACAGTCTTAGAAATATAAATGGTTGCTCTTATACCCTTATGTTTTCATGATCCAACTGAGAAACCTGCAGGCATTCAAAGGGATCAGGCAACATAGCTCACCATGAATGTCATGGAAACTGAAGCCTAACTTTTGGCCAAAGACTTAAATATGGGCGTAATTTTAAGTCCAGGTATGACTCAAATTAATTTAAAATACTATGTATTTAAACTACACATAACGCTCAAGTGCTTTGCTGCAGCAGAAAATGACCAGGAGTATTGAATGGGACTCTTCTGCATTGCTCAATCTTCCAGGTCATTTTTAGGTTAATTTCTGGCTTACTATAAAGAAGAGCTTTTGAACACAGTTGACCCTGTCAGCATCTTAGAGACCGAATACAACTTTAACATACTGGCAATACCACTAATGCCTTTTGAAAACTAAAACCAATAATTTCTATCATTTTTTAAATAAAGATGAAGGAGGATATTGTTGAAGTCATTAAATGAGAAAATGAAATGCATCATTTTCATTTACTATGGTTAAAAAAGTCACTTCACAGACACTGGTATTTAAACAGGCTAGTGTTAGGCTAGTCATCTGGAAACTAATATTTCATATTCATTTTGATGTAAAAGTCATGGAGACATGAAACTTGTAGGTACCCAAAAACATACAGGTTTCATATTTTCCTTGAGTTCCTATACTCATCTCAGTGGCAAAAATGTGTTTGATCTTTCATTCATAATCTTATAAACAAAGCTAGCCCACAACTGCAGTAACTTTCTTATCCCTGTAAGACAATAAGATGCTCAAATAGCTCCCAAGCAAAACCAGTCTGACCACACTAAACTGTCCACTACTGACACTCCATGATAATTTGAGAAAATTCCATAGTCAGATGAACCTTTAATATGGTAATCAGAGATCCAGCATATCTTGGGGGGGGTGGGGTGGGGGGGAGGGGGGGATTGTAAAGTTTCTAGCATCTCACAGCTGTTTCATATTATTTCCATTTAGGGCAACATTTATTAAAGATTTCTAACATATTGCTTAAAATCCTTCTGCATAATACTGATGTGCATTCACTCATTGCCTTGTTCAGAATATTAATCCAAAGAGGAAATAACTGTTTCTATAACATTTTTCATGGGTGGACTATTTCATTTACTATTTTTATATGTGTGTGTGCACATACACATGCATGTATATGTACATGCAGCACGTGTGGTTCTCTAGCAGAGATTTAAACAACAGGACCTGTAAAGTCCCTTTTATACGGAATAGTTATTTCCTTATTTCTGGGATGAGAAGAAGGAAGAACTATTAAACACACAAAAAACCCTCAAGAAAATGTACGTCGTATTAACTGCTTGAAACCACATAATAATCTCCAGGCCACAGCTTCATATAGTGAAAAACAAAGTCTTCTGAAATAAGCAAAAACACATTGATAAAAAGCAGCTAAGGACTGAGCCCCCTAGCTGAAAAACTTTATGTAAGAAGCTAAAAATCTGCATCTAGCCCCCCAAAAAGTCCAGCTGAAGATCTGACACTACCTTCTTGACTTTTTTTCCCCTTCTTTCTTCTACGTAAACTCTTGGTAAACACTAAAGGATTAAAGATGACACCACAAAATAAATCTACAAATAGAAAATTCCAAACAAAGTTAAAATATCTTCAGTATCAATACTTTTTAATGGGGTTTTCTGGGTGATAGTATGGACATTCAGAAGTAATCCACTGCAACCAGTACTTGAAAAAAAGAATTGGTGATTACAGTTCCACACACACCTGTGCATATTACATTATTGCAACTGCTTGCAGCTTAATCTTTTCCCTTGCGGGCCAGAAGTCAGGATTACTGCCTTGGTATTGCAAAAGAGGAAGTGTGTAATAGACATGCATTTCTTGATTAATCCAGACAGAGATTTTCAATGAGGCAATTAATCATAACGCATCACATCACAAAACAAAACTACATCTAATTTTCAATTGCTCCTTTCTGCAGCCAAGTGTATAACAATGACACATCTCTAGCAAAACTTTGATAAAAGGACATGAATTTTCACTCCGCATAAGCCATCAAATTAAGTGGGGGAAAAAAAAAACCCAAATACTAAAACCAAAAGAAAGTCCATATGTAGGAAAAAGAGGTAACATCTAGCTCAGCTATAGACGCATTTGTGTGTGGCAAATTTAATAAACACTTGGACACAAATAACAATCTATGGACTAGGAACACACTGACTTTTCATTGCAAATTGACATTTCTGAAGCAACTCATTAATGGTAACTTCTGAAAGTACAAAAAAGATTGTGAATTAAAGGCAGAAAGAATAAAGAACCCAAATTAAAAAAAGTTAGGAAGAAAAAAAAATTGCTTCCCATGTTTTCCTCCTCAGTTATTCTATCCCTTCATCCTTTTTTTCTGCCACAGTCTGCTTGCCTGCCCTGTCTTTCTTTTTAGCTACCCTACTCTTAGCCAAGTCCCTCCACAAATACTAAGCCAAACAACTAGGGAAGGCAAACACCCTGCAAACTTCCCCTGTCCCCGCTGGGCTCCTCAGAATAGAGGCTATCGATTGCTGCATATCTGCACTCTACCTAGCACAGTGAGCGCCTACTCTCAAATTGCTCCTCTGTACTAAAGTAATACAAATAAATAATAAAGTTGTCTGTGGATAAACCAGCAAAAATAACATCAGGTGCTAGCAAAATCACTGTTCAACGCGATCACTCTAGAAAGCCTATTTTGAATAGTTTTATTAAAAAGATCTATTCATATTGTTCAATAGACATGAGAATTTACAGCTTCCAAATTTATGGCTTCAAAATATGAATTTTCATTTCAGAAGTTATTGTTTCCACAGCTAAAACTAGCAAGAGAAAATTACATGCATCTCTACAAACCAAAATCAGGAATGAGATCCTCACAGTACTAAATCACTGTTAGAGGAAAACAAAAAATATTCTTACTACAGACATCAGAAGACACATTACGACCTGCTTATCTTTGTAACTGAAATGAAAAACAGTAACATTTGAACTGATCAACTGATGTATTTTTTTCCCTTTATAAGACTGGAGTGAGATGTATCAGACCTACTGTTTAGAGACTTCCACACTCACACTGCAACTAAGAAACTCTTACATGAGCACAGTTCCATTCGAAGAGCAAGCTGTACTGGCATAAGAGCTTTTACTCTGGTGTCAGTGGATCCAAAGTAGGATTTGTATTGTCTAAAATTAAGTGTAATGATTTTGTAGAGAAGACAAGCTGTAAGAGCACCAAGTTCCAAAGTGATAACACCCTCTGTATCGCAAGGTCAACTAACTTCTCCATTACACCTGCAGATGTAACAGACATTTTTATAATATTTATTCATAACGAAACATTTCATTGAGAAACTTCAAAAAAGCCGCTTTCCACACTAAAAAATGTATTCATAACCTTAAAGTAAACATCTTATTTAAAAGAAGTTACTCAAAAAGACTCTAATGTTTTACACATTAAACATTGAAGATGAACACGTAGTCAGCTCTGCTTAGTATCAAGAGGCTTAATGGAAATTCTCACTTAATGGCAAAACAATTTTCTATCCCACTAACTCATTTTGCATTAATTCAGTACCACTGTACAGATTTAATATCAGTTGTCATTAACTATTTCCTATTTAATGTCAATTGATATATCACAGACTTCCTGCTTGCAACAGTGCTTAATGTCAGGTACTGCATGTGACACCAATAGCTTTTTCAACCTTTCAATGAAATGCATTGCATTCATTTACAATTGCATTCAAGTTGTTTTGCTTCAATAAATGAATATTTGAAACAGTAAGTTCAGGGGACAAGACTGAGAAAAGTACTGAGCATTACACAATTATGCATCTGTAACCATATTTGTAGTTTGAAAACAGTCAGGCAATTTACTGGATAATCCTGTATAGCATCAAAAAAATCCCATGACAATATGGAATACGCTTCAGGCTTTGTTAGTTACTCTTACCACTCTTCGAATTCCACCACAGAACTAGCACTCTTCATCAACTACTCATCCACCCTTGACTTCCTACATAAAAGCACTACGATTCAGTGGAATTTCTCTTGCCTTCCTTGCAAAAGAAGAAATATGTTCTCCCTTTTCAATATTTCAGTTGTAGAGGCAACTTGCATTAAGACCCATAGCTCAGGTGAGCACAAAGCTATTAAGAGTCTTAATCTGCAATCCTTCCAAGGTATTTTATTCTCAGCACAGTGAACCTTCCATAATTTAAATAGTTTCCAAGTGGTCCATTGCAAAAAAATAAGAAAAATTAATAAATAAAAATTAAGAAATAAAGCTAGGCTTCCAAGCACTAAGAAAATCCATGTCATTGAGTACATGGTACGCAACACATGGGGAACAAGAAGAAAACTTGATTTCTATCAATCTTCTATTAAAACAAACAAACAAACAAACAAACGAAGCCCTGCAACTACACAGCTGTTCTGACAACACCACCAAAATTTCTGAATGTGAATGATACAACAATGCTTTATCAAAATGACTGCTTAAAGACATGAACTAATTGGTTATATCTTATAAAAGCTAGATTACAGCCTCAAATGTAGAGGCTGAAGTTACAATGGTACTTTAAAAAATAAGAATATCATTAACAGCTTAAGCGTTTCTAAAGTGTAAAAGGAGGAAAAAGAGTATTTCAAAGCACTTCCCAAAACAAACAGTCCACCTAAGACTATCACTAAGGATTACATGTAAAAGAATGTGCATGTCTTCAAATGATATGCACAGCATTTAGCAATGAACAGAACCACTGCGTCATTAAAAGGCACTACTGATTTCACTTTCTTCATAATTCAACATTTTTAACATTCGAGAAATGTTAAGCTAAATCCTTGACCACTTCTTAGAGTGTGACCTCCCATTTTAGAGCTGTGAATAATGCAATAAAAGCCAGACTTTCAAAAAAAGCTCTTTGGGTGCTCAGAGATCCAGGCTAGATCTCTCAAGTGGAATAAACAAAACTGCCTGATGCCCAGCTTCCTCTTCCAGTAATATAATGCATGTTAAAAATACAAGAGGCTCAATGAATCCCAAAATTACTTTGCATTTTATCATAAAAAGATTAGTTACCTTGTGACTCAAGACTGAAGATAGACATTTACACTGGGACATCCCATTCCCTAATATGTGCTGTCCATTAGAACTAAACAATGCTCAGTTACTCAAAGCTTTGGTTTTTGTCATTGTTACTTAAAATTTTAACATACAGTTTCCAAAATTACGCTGAGTAATAAGTTCTCCTATAGATAGCACTATTTTTGGAATTAAACGTCATTCAGTATAAACACAGAAATCAGATTTTGACTCTGAACTTTTGAGAAATGTAAGCAATGATGTATCAAGATCTATTTAATCAGTATATTTAGTCACATACAGAGGAAGTGTATAACAAGAAACATCATCATTGAAATGGAGACACAGACCTATTTGAAGGCAATGGGGTTTAAATGGGAGCAAAACTTGAAGTCCACTCAACATCACAAAAGAGCAATACAAGCCTCTTCCACGCAGCAAATTCGTGTTCTTTGTATTCATAATTGCAAGGGACAACTCTGACCTAATCAGACATAACAGAAATCCTGCCATCAACTTCTAGAAGTGACTGATATCTACTTGCCTGAACCTGTAGAACTACAGAGGTTAATATGATGAATCATTCATAGATAATCAGAATTAAATGTGCTAGTTCCTTCATTAGCCAATGAATTTTATACCACCACTCTGCATTCAAGGGTTCCAGTCTCTCTTTAGATCTACACTGATGATATCACAATGGCATAAGTGTAAGCCTAAATGCTGGAATAATAATACTAGCAGGATTTTTATAAACTCATTAGACACTGTAAGGGAGGAACAATGCACTTTTCACTTGAAACCTGTGCATCTTCTCAGTGATCTACAGACACTGAAAAGCAGCAAAACATGGACTTCAATGAACATTTCAATCACTGCATAGAGAAAAAAAGCAGACCTCAAAACCCAAACAGGGTATTTCATGGTGCTAAAAATTCATTTCTTCAAATATCAAAGAAATAACAACTTTAGAGCTTTTTGAGAGCCTGTGTTACATTTGGGTGAACAGTCCATTTCAGATCATTTTAATAAGGAAATGCAATGATATATGACATTATAAAGCTTTTTAACATGTTCAATTCACTTCATAGCTCTATGATGAGGAGAAGAGATCACTGCCTTTTCAATCTTTTGAAAAGCATCTTCATGGCTCAGGGTAAGCAGAAGTCCTTTTACTTCATTCTGTGGCATACATCAGATCACACTTCCAAAGGTGAAGTCGCATGCAACCCATTTAGCTTACTCCCCCAAAACAAGTCTCTAAAAACTTAACCAGTCTTCTAAGGGTGCATCCACATTGACATCTGAGTTCAGGTATGCTTTTAAATGCAATTTCAAAAAAGAAATTAAAGAGCGATTTCTTTTTGCTGTTTACTTTATTTTGATTTATACCACACAATTATCTCAGAGCACATGAACTCAGCTCCTTTGAGATCAAACTGAATCAAAAACCGTACTTCAGGAGCATACCCTGTGTGCTTCAGCTACCAACAAGCGTTCAAAACAGGGGATCAGATTTAGTAGTAAAACTCCACAAAATATGGCTAGAGTGGATACCAGGTCCTCAGAACCAACTGCTATGATCTTCAGATTAATTCCTACTGATGTCAGTATGTGCTACGGGATAGTATAGAAACAGCAGAAACTTACCAACTCATATGAGGTATACAATGCAGACAACCTCCCTAGCTACAAAATCACTGTTTTAAAGAGCAGTGATTGAAGTTTGCCAGTGGAAACAAATCTTTGCATCTTAACATCATTTTTCCTTTGTCAGGTTTTTTAAGAAATATTCACAAGGGGAAAATAATACAGTAATACTAAAGTTAATTCTAAAAATTTGAAACGCCTTTAAACTGAAATCACAAACGCATTTTGAGGGGTTTGATTTTTCAACCTAATTTCTGGTTCTATTAAATTATTTCTGAAATGAGACAAGTTTAAGTCTTTAGGGTTTTCTTCTGAGACTTCTGAGATGATTTACATCCGAAATTAACTGAGTTTAAATTTAGTCACAGAATTGAAATCAAAGATCCTTCAAGCCACTAGAGTTGTCTTACTGACTTGGAGCTACCTTTCTGCATTACCACTTGAAGACTCCAAACCTAGCCATACCATCACAGCCACTGTACAAGGCCATTTAAAAAAAGATTGCCTGTCCTGTAACAGACTGCCTGAAAGGAGGTCCAATAAACCATTTCTGACACTTACCTGAAATAAAAAGTTAGCTCTTCCAAACCCCCGAAGTAACAAAAAAACAAAACAAACAACAAACAAACAAAAAAAATCAGTTTGCAATTAAAGTTACCTACTATGCAAAGGACTGCACTCAAAATTTTAGAATCAAAGTATCCTGACACCAGGAAAGTAACAATCTTCATTTTCACTTCCAGAAGTGATCTGCAGAAAAGTATTACACCTTTATGGAACTGCAAGCAAAAAGCCTAAGACTGCTAAGTTTTCACTCCTGCTGAAGAAAAAAGCTCCTCACCGTGGCTTAAATGGAGTTTGCTGTTATTTTTAGTATTTTAAAAGAATGCCTGAACACCATTTTATGTTCAGCCACACTTTTAGAATAGATAACAAAACTTTAACTTGTATTAGACAGACTTCTCTACGGCTTCTCAGCTGATCATTTGGAACTCTGTCTTTTAAAGCTTTAAGATTTTAAATCCCTATGACAACATGTTGCACATCCCTCCTTACAAAGTCAGCTTTCTCTCTCTTCAGGTACTTACTACATTATATTCTGTATACACACACACAAAATGCCCTGTCAATTCAACTGTAAAATCATGCTCTGCTCTGAGTGCTTTAACTGTCTCTGATTCATGAGAAAATTAAAAAAAAAAAAAAATTACAGTCTACCAAATTCATAAAGACAATAATACAGCTTTGGCAGGGTAAGACTCTCTTGGATGACCATGGAAAGTAAAAGATGAGGAAGAGCACAAACCCTTTTTTTCTTTCATCCTTGTTTGTCTTCCCCACCCCAAAAGGGCATAAGTACATACAGTTTTATTTTCTCATCACCAAGAGAGTCAGCAATAAAAGTGGTGTCCAATTTCTTTTCACAAAAACAGAATTCTCATACCGTATTTAGTTTTTTGGTAACTCTTCTTTCAAGGCTAACATGTTTTGACTTGGTAAAACACCTTTTTCCAGGACAACTCAAACATGCCTCTAAGCTAATTTTTAGGCACTGTAAGTGCCTAAAAAACACTCTAAGTCATTTCCTACCTAAGTTTCATCAAAGCTTAGAAGTGTTCTAATGCATTTTTGATTCCTTTGGCTCACAAAAACATTACAGGATTCACAGCAGTTGCACTGGAAAGGACAGTGATAATCACCTACAACAGATGATCCTGTGAACAGAAGAGAAATTTTCTCTAGGATTTGAGCGCATTTTTTTCAAATCTTCCCTAAAGGCCATCTTGTCATTCTGGTTAATTTTGTGATTGCCTCCTCACAGCTGCTATTGTGTACTTCAGCTACCATAAACCTAAGAAGTGTCGGAGAACTAAAAGGATTACTAAACCTTAAAAATTATTCTCTCGTTTTCTTCATTTTTACCACATGAAATCTGTGAGACAGTGTTTTTATTTCACTTCAGAAAGATTAGCTTTCTATTTACTACACAGATAAGCTTTTCTTTTTTTCTTCTTTTTTTTTTATGTTGGCATATGACATGGTCAACCTTTTGGTTTATTTCCAGTCTGATGTTAAAAATAGTATTTTTTTCCTTTGGTTATTTAGTTAAGGAGGTCACACCATTAATCATAAAGGGAGACACGCAACTTAGTTAACACTGGCCTTTTTTCGTACTCATCTATTTCCAAAGCAGTACACAAATCTTCTCTACATCAAGAGACACAATGTGAAAAAAGGAATAAGTAAGCTGCCAACAATCTTTACATGTGAGGTATTACACTAATACACCTGTCCATCAAAAGCACGTGGTTAAGTAAATGAAGCATTCTATTGTTCTCTCAAAACGGATGCTTACACTTCTCCCTCTGGGCATGCAGTGACAGGCTTTACCGTAAATCTGCACAGCTCATCAGCATTACGCTTACTTGCGCCAGTTAAAGACCTAGCTCTTAAGGGCTGGTATACCATAACGAGCAGAAATGAGAGCTTTCTTTCCTCTTAACACTTTAGGCTGAAGTTTTGCAGAGAAAAAACTATCAGTCAGCTCTGATTTCAGTCTCAAGTATTTTGGGGCTTCCACTAAACTAGTTATCCCCACTGCGTGGCGAAGTGAAAATGTATTTAACTGTCATTTTAAAAGCTGTAAGAAGTTCCAAGTTAAAAGGTGTAAAAACACATGAACTAATGACTTTTTTTTTTGTTGTTAGAAAAAGGAAACCTAAGGCTTTTTCCTCTTTTTTCTTCCTTTTTTTTTTTTTTTTTTTTAAAGAGTATTTTTTAAGAATGTGTCATGCCAGTAAGTACACAGGCTAAGAGAGAAGTTGCTGCGCTACAAGGAACTACTTACATTTTTAGGGTTATAAAATAGTTCAGTTGCAACTATGGTAAACAAGTCCTCTTTTAGCGCAAGTTTTTTTCTTTATTTACTGACTTCGTAAGAGACTTCTCAGCTCTGCCAAGGAATGGACAAGTGGCCAAAAGATGGCTGCCTGAGAATGATGTCTGTAGGCAAGAACTTTCACAGCAGTACCTAAGGTGCTCTGGGCTGCCCCTCACGTAGCCACCCTTCCAAACCCGGTGAGAGGAACAGAAAACGGCTATTCTGGGACTAGCACAGGGCATTTGAAGAAAAGACTGCATTATTAGTTACAATCCTACAACGGGATATGAAACTACATGGCTCTAATCTTAAGACACAAATGGGATGCGGTCAACTTGTTTTCTACACTCCATTTAAGTTCAAACCAGACACAATGGAGAATCAAGTCCAACATGATGTACAGCTCACAACAGGGGTTGCTAAAAGGGACTTTCATGAACAACAATCACACATAAGCACGTACATGCGATTCTCTTGCAATAATTACATATGAAAAACCAAAGCAGCCAACACATCAGAGAAAAAGGAAGGATCGTTATTTTCACTTATTTTCACATAAAAACAGATGAGCTGTGAAAGACGTCTCCTTGTACATGATCATTTTAAATTGCATTAATTAGTCATAAGTATAAAACTCTACCCCAAGCCTTCTCAGAACTGCAGCACTATTTATAGTGCAATTCAGGAACTACTTCACTTCATCGAGTGCCTAGTGGGAGAACAGAAATGGCAACATTAAAAAGATATGTTACCCTGTGGTTTATTTACTCACATCAAAATGTATACAAGGACTCTGGTAATAAGAAATGCATAAAGAGGTATGCTAATGATTAATGTAACTCCAAGAAAAACAGAAGTACAATTCACAACAAAATATTACCAGCTTAACAGGTTACAGGCAGCAAAACGTTACCTGTAGTCAGGTTTGGTATTTCCTTAACATTCCTCACAAACAAACATTTAGATTCTGCAGCTTAAAGTCATTACCAAGAAAGCTAAGACATTAGCAAAGCTAAACTCATCGAACCTGTAAACGTGAGGCCCTTAAGACCCCTTTGAGAGATGTCATTCCATAGGTAAAACATATGGTACAATACAGCTATGTAGAGATGTTCACTAAGCTAAATGAGCAACTTTTTACTAATATTGTACACTGACACTTTTAGCACACACTAGTGTAAGTATACCTAAAAACCTGAAACATTTTATAAGTTTACCTCACAAAAAAGCACTATGTACGCTAGTTACCAGGGCAGGAAACAGTACACTTCTCAGGGAGAAGTGACCAAGTTCCTTATCTTTCTAAACACAAACTTCCCTGTGTTGATACACTTTATTATCGTGGCTTATCCAAAGCCCAAAGACGACTAGACTACAAAGTATTCTGTGCAAAGGGATGGCCTACACCATTCAGAAAGTTTTTAACAGTGAGACAAACCCATTCATAAAAAGCAAAAAACCAAACCAAAACAAACTCCCCACACACACACTAAAAAGCTTTTCAGTCAAAGCTGCAGAAAAACAATAACGAGAACAATTCTGTTTTGGAAAATGAACCATCACATCAGCTTACAGTGTCTTATTGGGAAAAGAAGAGTAACTTCATCCTGTTTTCATCATGATGAAGCACAGAAACATCTAGTTTGTGCACTTTGTGTCAACTTAAGTGTGCTTTTCACCTGAACTACACAGTCACACGCCACAGAGAAACTCTGAACTGGAATCATGCTCTGACAGTTCTGAAAATAACTGCATTAATAGGGCCTCCCCTTCCTCCCCCTTATTTTTTTTATTATTTCATCTACTTGAATGTACATCACATGCCCATGATCTGAAAAATATTTTCCACACATTTACTTTCTTAATGTCCTGTTCTTCCAAATATACCCTACTTTGCATACTGCAACTACACAGGCATACCTGAAGAGTCAATTAAGCAGAGGCAAAGCTAGATTCTCAGTTCTGGAATCACACCTCCTGATACGTATCCCTGCAATTTTATCCAAAGGCCATTGCCACTATATATATACATATATATATATATATCTCTGTGTGTGTGCGCACATGCATACACACACACATACATATACACACACACATACATATACACACTGTTTAAATACATGTACAATATATATATCATGTATTGTGTGTATGTACACACACGCAGATAGATATAGATATAAAAAGTGTGCCCTGTTCAAATATTCATTTGTAAAGTTCATCCTCAAACTAGAATTCATTGGAAATATTCTGTTAAATTCCTTGCTCAATCTTTTTAGACTAAAAAATAACCACCAAACAAACAAAAACCACACCTATCCACACAACTTCTTCATTTTTAAGTTTCTCACACTTTTAGAGGGAGAATACCAGAAAGCAGAAACACCAGAGTATTTCACCTGTAGGTCAGCAAATCAAATCCAGGTCAAGTCCACAGCATGTCACAAAGCTATTACTCTCTGTTAGATGTTCAGTGACCTATGGAGAACAAGCTGAATTTTGCTCCTACTGGACAGGTGTCTACATGACCAGACCATCCTTTGTCATTAACATGCACCCTTATTATAGCCTAAACAACCTAAGGAAAGATTAAATGAGCAAGCTGAACTCAACTCTTCCATGGCAGGTTATAAGTTTCAGTCCAGGACTCAGTCATACCATTAAAGCAATACAGAAAATGCGCAAGAAAGCAAAATTAAGACACCATTTCCATCACTGAAGAAACACAGTGAAGTGTAAACAGTATGTGTAGGGTCAGGGACTGCAGAATTTCATGAGGAAAAGTACACAAGCATAAAAAACATTGAAAGTATGACAAAATAAACACTTGAACACACTACAGTGTATTTGCTAGTAGATATATACCAATGTAACTACTTTGAGAAACTTTCCCCTTGGGGAAATAGCTAGTGTGAGGGGAAAAAATATACATATTTTGTGGATATAACTTAGGTAGCATAAAGCCTTGGTGTAACTATATTTCATAAGTATTTTTGCTCCACGGTTAAAAGTGAGTTTTGCAGAAATACACACACACTTTCTTAAATGACACTGCCATGCCAGCAATGTTATTCAGTGAGAATCAGGCCGCATGTTCTAGAGGCTTGACACTTGATCAACAAGACGATTTTTATCTATAGTTATGCCTTCCCAAAGGCCTCTGGATGGCTAAGTAAAGCTAAAAATACAGTTGTAATTAAAATTTGCACAAATACCAAAGCAATGTAACTGAAACATACTTAATTGAAGTAGAAATCTGTTCTCATGATTTAATCTCTTTTCACTCGGATTTATTCTTTACTCAGATTTATTCTGATGATCGTTTCATAAGGTGTTTTTTAAAGCAGATCTTAAGGTTGAACTTGTTTGCTTGAAAGAATAAGCCCCATACTATTACCGCTTTTTGTATTCCCAAACAGACTTTAACAGCAGAATAGAAGACCTTTACACTATTTTACTGAACAGTGTATCTAATAACCATAACATGCTGTACTTTTACACTTCTCCACAGAGAAAGCAGTATGCACAGAAGAACACAGGTTTGTCTTGAACCTTCATTCTTTTCCTGGGTTTCAGCTTAAGTAAATGAATCTAGAGAAGCAAACACTAGAGCAACCAGTAGAAAAGGTTTTGTTTGCGATGACAGTTTCTAAGAGATGTTAATGCCTCAGTCTCAGAACTAAGCGTAAGAGCACATTAATCTGGATTGTTGGCATCCTTCCCAGATGGCAAAGCATTATCTGCACCTTAACCATTAATAGGAAAATATTATCCGGCAACCCAACCTACATGGTTCCAATGCCCTGTTCAGGTCTGAATCCAGATTTCACAGTTTTTTAAACAGTAAGTTCCTGAGTAACACCTTGACATCAGATATCATTACAAGACATGCTAGGAGCCTGATAAATGGCTAGGTTTTTGGATAACGTCCATGTGAAAGATGACAGACGGATCATATTTTTGATAAGCACAAAATTTCTTAAAATACAGTAATATACATAAATAATACAACCTGTGATTTACAATCAGAGTCTCAGACCGGACACTGAAAAGAGAAGGGACAGTTCCTGCCCTAGGAGTTTTCAATCTATATAATGCACGGCAGCATGTAACAACGGCAGAGCAAAGAAATATTAACTTGTAAATTCATCAGTGACCTGGACTGAAAGACAGAACACACCTTCAGCAATTTTGCAGATGACACCATATTGGGCTGTTGGCTGATACAGTGGAGGGCACTGCTGCTCTTCAAAGGAATTTCAACAGACCGGAGAATTATGCCAACAGGAACCTCATGACAAATGTAAAGTCCTGCACCTAGGATGGAAATGCCCCTGAATCAGTCCAGCCTCAGGCTGAATGCCTGGGCAGCAGCTCTGCAAAAATCTGGGAGGTCCTGGTAGACAAGTCAAACAGGAGTCAGTGTGCCATGATGAAGTTTTATTGTGTGCAGGGTTGCATTGCCAAGAACATATCCAGCAGACCGATTGAAGTGTTTTTCCACTCTACACAGCACTGGTGAGGTGGCATCTGGAAATAACATGCATTGTTTTAGGGTCCCCAGTACAAAAGAGGGATGCAAACTGTAGAGTGCAGCAACAGGTCACCAAGATAGTAAGAGCACTGGAGACATAAGGAGAGGCTAAGGAAACAGGGTTTGGGTAGTCTGGAACAGAGAAGGTAAAGGTGAATCTAACTGCAGTCTTCCACTACCTAACAGGGGATAGAGAAGATCATTCTCAGATGTGCACAAAGAGCAACAGCACAAATTGGAAATACAACTGGACCTAAGGAAAAAGTTCTTCTCAATAAGACTGGTTAATCAAGTAATCTAAGGAGGCTGTAGAGTTTCCATCCTTGGGTTATTTCAATACATGGCTAGATAAGGCCCTGAACAACCCGGCCTAACTTTGCAGGAGGTATGATTAGAGGACTCCCAGAGATGCTTCTAACCTAAACTACCCATTATCTTAAGTTACTTGCTTTTGTTCAAGAAGACCCTAACACTGCAGTCTGTTCCTATCAATCAACGCCAAAAAGTTAACCAATACCGGCACGCATGCTGAGCAATATTTTATCATCAGCCTACAAACTGACAAGTTCTTATAGTTCTTGCTGCACAAGTAAGTTTTAAGGAGGTACTTGAAAGAAGAGGCTTTCCAGATGTTTACAGATTCCTCCCAGTCTGCAGAACAGCACAAGAAACAAAACTGCACCAGTGCAAAGATGGCTGCCAAAAAAAAGTTAATTTTCATATTCACTGATAGGAAGGTAATAAGGAGAAAGCCAATGGAGGAATAAAAAGACAGAATGACTTGATCAAGCTTCTTGTAGGAGTATAAGAATCATATGTGAACGAATTAGGAATACAGGTAAAACTGAGACAAGTACGCAGATAAGAATTTTAGGCGCATGCTTCAGTAGGAAAGGCTGCAGTTTACAGTTTTTCTGCAGAAAAGGTCTGCAACACCTGACCAGAAGTACCATGACTTTTTTTTTTTTTTTTTTTTTTAATTAAAACATACAACCTGTGATTATGAAAAGACTTGACTAGAGCTTAGTGGCCTCACTGAATAGTTCATTCTTCTCCTTAAATGCAAATGTATATTGAGAAGCTTGCCTAGCAGGCCCCCCACAGCTTTTATTTGCATTATGACTTTTAGCACCTTTTGAAATGCTACTTCCAGACTCTGTGCTAACACAGCACATTAGTGACCATACAATGTTCCAATTATTAATGGGATGACAGAGAGGTGAAAAAAATGAACACCAAATGATTTAGACTTTAAACTTCAATATGTAAACCTGCTGGAAGAAGTGAGAATTAATAAGTTTCTAATTAGTATGTTCTGCAACTGCTCTTATGTATCTTAGTAAGTTTTCGACAGGGATTCATGTTTATCTGAACACAGTAAGCGAGCAAACAGTGCATGGGAAAGGCTAGAATAGCCCAAGCTTGAAGTATTCATGATTGAGCACTGATCTTTCACAGGCAGAACTGCAATCCAGTTTGCTTTCCATGTCAACAAACTTACCAACAAACAATACTTTGTCAAAACAACAGATAGAACAAAATATGCAAGAGAAGTGAAGGAAAAACAAAGGGTCATAGTGTTTTTACTTCTATATACCACTTCTTCCAAAGCACTGGGAAGTTCCATCCATTGGCTACCTCCAACTCTTACAGGAAGAATCAAACAACTGACCACCATTTCCAGGCATCTCTACGGAAGTCTAGACAGGTGCTGACAAGTCATTTAACTCCTTAGCCTAGCATCTATAAGCTTTCACTTGACCATCTGTAAAATTAAATGAGGCTCAAGCCTCGTTTCACAGCCAGTTATAAGAATTACTTAAGACAGAACCACGACTTTGCCACTCTTTTAGAGGTCTTCCTCTCTATGCAGACAAACAGATAATCAGACATGCATGAGATATTTAGCTTCCAGATTCTCCATGTGATATGTTCATTTTCCCCTTTCCAGCTTAATTAGATGTAAGCCTTAATGGTTAGTCTCTCAGTCTCTCTCACACATTTACTTTTCTAATTTGATTGTGCAGAACTTGAGATTTTGGGTCTCAAAGTGCTCCAGTAATAACAATGCATGCAAACAAGCTCTCTTGTTGGATATTTCTTAAATTCTGCTGGCTAGGCAAAATGGTCCCAGAATTTTAGGTTTAAGAGGTAAAAAAAAAAAAAAAAAAAAAAAGAGAGAGAGAGAGAGAGAAATGGATGCACATTATTAATTCCGATTTGACAAATAAAGATCGAATAGTACTAGGGAAGTTGTCTTAATAAGCCACTGCAGGGAAGAAAGAAAGGAGTTGATGTGGTTCAACCTAGTGGTTCTAAACTGGAGGGAGAAAAAAAAAGGCAAACTTCTCTGCCCCTTAGGGACGGAATTCTACTTCCATGAATTAAACAAGATGCAACAACGGAAACGCCACAAAATGCCAGAGATTTATCTAATCTAGTTTATTCATATTGGCTAAGTAAGGAGGGATCATTCTCATGGCAAGTTCTGTAAGCAGACAAAGTGCATCTATATTTGCAGTCATCTTAAAAGGTAGCTTTAAGGACAATCTGAAAATCCTCAGTCCTCTGTACACAAACCTTCCTTCAGAATCACCCTGTTCTTGGAAGTATTATGATACATACTCAGTTCAGCTGAACAGCAAAACAAGCTCTCCTGCTGCTTTAGATCATCCTTTAATCGTACCACTTTTTATTTTTCCAGACTATTAGCCTGAGTTCCTCCAGCAGCACACCAAACGCACCAAAACAAGTTTACATAAAGATAGCTTATTTTTCTTCCTTCTCATCCTCATACTGCTAGTACAGTACCTACACTGTTATTCCTGAAACCATACTATAGTGTCCTACCACCCACCTATCATTGCTCAGTAAAAGTCATTTGTAAGCTGGAATAAATTATTATATTGTGATAAAGCCTGGTTTTATAAAGCCCTGTGTTGATAATAGGTGAATACAAGAATAAACACTACAGCCTGCAAACCACATTAGTCTTCTGTTAAATCATGAGAGCACCCTTTAAGAAAAACAATATCATCTGTAAGTCAAATTGGAAAATGTAAGATGAATGTCTTGCATTATTGCTAGAAAAATCTGAAATATGTTAAGTACATTTCAAATACAGTGAATAATTCATAAACAATGTCTCTGCAAAAAAAAAAAGCTACATTTTCACTCTATATTCTGAGCTGAACAGACTCCTAAGCAACAGTTTACTGCTTTTTATTTTACTAGCCATACAGAGCAACCTAATAAAAAAAGGTCAGAATTTAATATACCAGGAAAAAAAACAAACAAATGCATAACACGTGAGATTCTATTAATTAAAGTATTAACCAGCAGCTTATTTTCTTCTCCTTGTAATTTAAATGTAATCCGTGGTTAGAAGTCAATAAGATCACTGTTCTTTAATAGGATTTTCTGTTATGACCACATACTACATTCTTATCTTCTTTTAAATCAAGACAGAGGGGTATAAAAAGCTCATCGAGTTCAATTACCCAAGGAGCTAAAATATGAAAGTTTATTTAAGCAAATTTTTCTTTCAAAGATTTTACCAATGAAAATACAAATTTGAAAGCTAGCTTTCTGCTAGGACACTTGTCACATGCTATTTTTCAGTGATATCTGATATTATAAATTTTCCATTACTCAGCAGGAACATACTACAGCTTTTCAGTCACCTGCTTCCTTCCTTAAGTGTGATGAAGCATTTCTGTAAACCACTGCCTACCTCACCAGATGCCTGGTATAAAAATAGGATAATAATCAGGTTATTTATGAAAGCTTTGTCACAATCAGAATCCATTCCCTTTCCTTGTCATACTGGGACATGTGTGAAAGCTCAGCAAGATTTGAAGATATTACAGCTGAACATCAGTCAGGGTAACCGAGCTTGAAAATAACAGCAGCCTCCACCCAAGACAGAAACAGGCATTGAAGTCCAATTTCTCCAACACTGGTTGAAACAAACAGGAGACAATGAAATGAAAACTGCTGGTTTGTGCAGAAAAGAAAAGGGACCAATACCGCAAAAGAAAGAAGGATGTGGAAAATGAAAATAGCCGGAAAAAGCCCCAAAACTTCAGAGGTGGAGCACTTAGAGAGGTGGCTGGAAGAAAGAGGCTTGTAACTGTCAACAAAAACCATTTATTGCTGTTAAATTTCTACAATGGTAAAGAAAACAGGATTTTATCTAAGTTTTTGAAAATAAAGGGCACTGCTTCCAGTAGATATCTAACTTCACCATTCTTCTCTCTCAACCTAGTAAAAACAACACAGGCTACCCAAGATGTTTACTATCTACTCAGATCCAAATGATCAATAGTATTTCACTGTACTAATTCACTTTTCCCAAGCATGGGAAGATTTTCCTCACTCCATCTCTCCCCACACACTACCTGGTCTCCAGCCCAAATGAACTTAAAATAACTATGTAAAATACATTTTTTGCTATCCAAAACCTGAAAGTAGCAACACAAATATAGGCATAATTTCAGAGCGCATTCTTTACACAGATGCATCAGGTATACGACAGTTACAACTTGCTTTATAAGTTACACTAAAACTCTATGCCCATGTAGCTCCAAAACTACCTAAAAGCACTGCAAAGCTTGCTGCAAAGAAAACAAAGTACTTGAAGAGGCATTTGAGCACCTTTTGAAGCACGCAGCATTCATGATGTCATAGAATAGAAAGCATCTTCAGTGAGAAAGCACTGGTTAAATGAAACTCTTTAAATCTCTTGTGCCTCAAACAACAGAAAAATGTCTCATTCCTTAAATAGAAACTACAATGAAATAACAAGAAAATGACAGAAAAACATGCAACATTTGGAGAGATTTTATGAAGTCAGCTTCTGTGAAGCAGTATTAAAAAGGTCCAAAGAATACTCAAACACACTTTATTTCTTGCTAGGTTCCATATTTAGGAAAGGACAGAAATTGCTGTTCAAGTTTTCAATGGCTTAAGAAGAGTTTCATAGTCCTTGCATCAAAGTACTTTCAAACAGAAGTTTACTATTTTTCATCCCAAGAATCCTCCTTAGTGGACAGGTCTCATTTATGGACATAAAAATACTTTATTTTAGAATATACCACGCATGAAGGAAAAATATTCAGCTACATTATACAAATGTTAAGGACAAAAACAGTTACATAATGTTGTTTCCCTATAGAACTTTACTGGAACATAAACAAAAAAAGATATTTTGTTATTAAAGCACAGATGATTCTTCATTTTAATATGTTTGCTATACCAATGTGTATGCTCAGACAGATCCATGAATCACACCCAGGTATGGCAAGGAAAACTGGGCAAGCCACTAAGCCATAGCTTAAAAAAAAAAAGGGGGGGGGGGGCGAAGAGTATTCTTTTATTAGCTCTCTAGTGAATTACACTGATGGACATCCTATATCTTCCAAAGTACACACATTTCCCCAAACGGAGAAGTAATTATTGGAAGAAACAACGGTACCAATTGATTCATTAACCATTGCTGTGCAGAACTGAGGATAAAGCAGTTATTAATCTGGAACTCATGTACATCAGATGGCTACAATAAAAGTGTTTCACAAAGATGCCTTTAGCAACATACTGAAGCTGTTATGTCATACAAGTTAAACTGCTGACCTTGAGAAGCACAACAAGCTTTCTAACACGTGTGTCTTTTTTTTAGCAACTAATGCAATAACAGCACGTGGCTAGATGATACTAGCAGAAGGTCCTATCTTGTACTCACTCTCATACAAGCCAAACTCTCACTACTGCTTTGAGCATTTATCCAAAAAAATCAAGAACACAGGGCCAGATCAAACAACAGCAAGTTTCCATCCTTTCAGAGAACATTTCCTCTACAGTCATCTTTGGCACCAAAAGGTCAGTAATTCTGGAGTGGAGAGTAACCACCAAGATGCATACATGTATAACATGCTGAATAAAAAAATTAAATAAAAGGAATTTTAGCAAACAAAACCCTACCAAAAAAAAAAAATATCACACTGGCTCTTCGCTGCCTTCTTCATATCCTTTAGTTGTAACATTTATAAAAAAAAAAAAAAAAAGAAAAAAGCAAGTTTTCCTTTACCTAAATTACCCAGTAAGCATAGGTGTAAATCCTGTTTTGCATCACCAAAACTCCATGTGCAAGTCCTATGTGTTAATTGCTCTGGCCAGCCGCTCAGGTGATGTACATCAGTTTACTTCTACAGAGCTCAGAGAACACTATCAAAGCTCTAGTTAGACCATGACACAGTCATAGCACAAGATAAACACTATATTCCCTATATAGCAGCATCTAGTGTCATCTACCATTCATCACATGTTTAAAGTGAAATTTGAATCTCTAAAATTCACGTCAGTTGAAAAGCATACAACTTTCTCCTTTCAGGAGAAAGAATCTTCAAAGCTGATGAACTGAAGAGTACAAAGTCTTCCTTCCCACCCCAAAATGTGCTATTTCCATTTGTCCTAAAATCAGTATTTTTATATTCTCATTAAAATTAAAATCTAGTTAATTCAAGTTGTTTTTTTTTTAAAAAAAGTGAAATTCAGACCTACTTTCTGTCTTCCACACAAGAACTGAAGTTCATAGAGATTTCAAAGTAAAGCCAGATCATATTTGCCTGCATTTACTAAAAGACCTGTCTGTGAAATGCTGCATGTCTCATGAAGCCAGCAATCCACAAGTGACACTTTGGCAGAAGACAAGCATATGTGATGCTTTATTATTAAAGGAATCTTAACCTGAGCACTGTGTCTCAAGGGAAGCTTAGGACATATTTTGTATTTCAAATTTGCTCATTTCTGTAGTGCTACTCACTTGAGTGAGACTAGGAAGACTATTTTATACCAATGACATAATCATTTACCTATGCCAAACACTGCAATATGACAATGGTTTGTGATAAGGACTTAAACTAATATGCAGAATCACCTCCACAAGTAGCAAGGAATATTAAAGATTCTATCTTACTGACAGCTTCTCATGTAGAGACTGGAGTACACAAGGAATTGGAGGCTAATCCCCATTGTGTATCATAGGATATTGCCACTTCAACCCTCTACATCTGTCTTGTGCAACTGATTCCAAGAGTAATTACAGCCAAGATAAGCCTTCTCTGGAATACACGCAATTAATTCTCTTGTAAAAAGGGGGAAAGAAGCCCGACACTTTAATAATGTTTAAGTACGCCTAATCTATTTCTTTTCTGCTCTTAATGTTTCCTAAATATGCGGAAGAAAGAGGATTTGAAAGTACTTACAACTGTTTGTTCTTATGTAAATCATCCACGGGTCTACATATATCCCACCATAAAATAGCCAACATGAAATAGTATCACAAAACACTAAAGTGCACAATAAGTGGGGAATTAGTGTAAAGATAAAACTAGAATATACTTCTTTTGCTTAAGGATTATCTTTTTTTCAAATAGAAGTTACTTTATTTTTTTTTTTAGGTTTCAAGCACATGCTTTTTTGAATTTGGAAAAGAAGCTGGACTAATCAACATTCCTCTTTTTCCTATCAATTCCAGAAATGGTATTTATCATGAGCTTATTTATTTATTTTTCCAAATCTCACTCCTGGCCTGTGACAACAATGATAAAAAAACCCCCACAAACTATGATTCTAGGAATGTACATTTCAAGGAATCTATATCGGCATAACTACATTTCAAGGCGATTTTCATACTTAACCCAAGTGTCTTTCATAAACAGTTCATCAGCACGATTCAAGCACATCTCAGGCAGTTACACTACAAGGCTAGAGAGCAAGTACTTGTCTTCATGATACTTAAGAACAGCAGCAATTGGCTAATTGCATATTAGTAAAATCAACCTACAGAAGAGCTAAGCTTGCCATCTTTCTGCCCTCCAGGGATTCCCAAGTTGTAATTTTGTAAAAATGATTTAACATAGGTTTTGGACAAGGAGGTGGAACTTCTGTGTGATTCACAAAGATAAAACAGATAAAAAATATCTTGGTTATTTTTTGACAAGCTGATTCCAGAACATGTCGTTTTAAAGCATTTACTTCCACAGCTTGAGGTAAAGGTCTCTTGGCCAGCACTGTACCTAGCTAGCCCATAAACAGGAAAGAAAAAAAAAAAAACCCCAAACTACTAAGAAGTTTGATGAACAACCACTTTCACAACAGAAAAATCTCCCACAGCTGTGCTATAAGGGCAATTCATTACTTAACTTTTACTCAGAATACACCAAAAATGCCTCACTATATTTTTCATTTCAGTGGGACAGCACACCTGACTGAAGTTATGCAAGTACATCAGGGCCGACAGAATAATGTTGTTAACACTCATTTTTCAGTATTAATGTAGCTGTACCAATGACAGCAGCAGAACAAATGTTACTGCAGGCACTGCTCAGTTATTTTTGTCACTACGAAAATATTTGCTACTTGAAGTAGTTTTAGTAGTCACACCACAGTGAAAAAGATTTAAAAACATAAACAGAAGCTGTTTTAGGGCAAACCTGGGTAGGAGATGGTTCAGACTTCAAATATCTTTCTCTGCCTAATCAAAACAGATTTATTTTATTTGTTGGGTGGGGGGGACAAAACAAGCACAAGAGAATGACTCCTTTTAGCAAACATTGTGTAATGGACTCATTTTGTTTCCTTAATTTTCTGGAAAAGTGGTGGGGTTTTTTTTTGGTTTTTTTTGTTTTTTTTTTTTTAAACCAAGGAGTACAGGAGAGGAAGTGATACTTGTCCCAGAGTAATCAGCAGCCTATATGTTAAAGCACCCAATGGGATATTTGAACTCAAACTTTCAGTTCCTGCTGAAGTTCTCCACTTTCAAGTAGCTTTAGAGCAGTTCTGGATACCAGACATCCTGGAGGACAAACTCTCTGCCAATTTCTGAAACTCATATTTTTCAGGAAACAGTCAGGTAATAGAGAAAGTAGTTCCACTGCTCCATCTACCTGTACTTTATTTCTCCAAAGAAAACAGGCAGTTTTTGTTACTAAGGGTATCAATGCAATAGTTTTCATTAAAATACAAAAATAATTCCTTACCATTTTTCCCCTGTTTTTCTTTGCTTGCTCAAAGGTAGGTGAAGTCTCCTTGCATTTTGCCTTTTCTACCCAGGCCTCATAGCTGAGCATCCAACTCTCTCAATTTTCAGTCCTCAAATAGGGAGTTTCCCCCTTCCTCCCTTTAAGAGCTACAAAGCAATTAAGAGAAGGAAGAGCTGCAGGTGCTCTGCACTAGAGCAACAGAGGAAACAAATCCCCTAAAGAGCTAAAGTTCACCTAAAGTTCACTTTAGACTACCTGCAGAGCCCTGGAGAAAGACTAATTAACCAGGTGTTTCCTATCTACATGCAAGTAACCAACTTAAAGACCAGGAGGAAAGCACAAATTTTCACATACACCTTCCACAAATTACGAAACTGACCCAAACTGATTATCATGTTAAAATTCTATCTCTGATCTTTACATCACAATGTAAAGATTTTAAAACAGGCAAGCTGTATTTGCAACTATTAAATTACCATATTCAAAGAGACAGCAACCACATATTGGCCCAAGATTCAAGAATAAAAGAGGAAGTTACCTAACAAGTACCACGTCTGTAACATACCACAGCTAGTTTCCAAGACAGTTTATCGGCCAGAAACTATAGTTCCACTGATTTGCTTTAAGCATTCACACACTTAACATTGACCACCTCATGAATATATAAACACCGCTGTTCAGACTTGCAAATTATTAAAACATGCATTTTGCATCAGTATTTCTCCAATATCACAGAAGCAAAGAAAAAAAATTAACTGCGCTTTTCAGCCATTATTTTAAGCCTCCTTTACTTATAGCGGCTCTAAAGAGAGAACTCACTTTCCCTGGGCAGCCCCGCAGCACGCAGCTGCCCAGAAGTACCTCAGCCGCAAACACAGCAGGCAAGGACCGCAGAGGAAAATGCCGTTAGGGGCGCTGCGGCACGCGCTGCCTAACGGTCGAGGAGCGAGCACGCGCCGGGGAAGGGGGGGGAGCACGCGCCGCCTAACGGTCGAGGGGCGAGCACGCGCCGGGGAAGGGGGGGAGCACGCGCCGCCTAACGGTCGAGGGGCGAGCACGCGCCGGGGAAGGGGGGGAGCACGCGCCGCCTAACGGTCGAGGGGCGAGCACGCGCCGCGGGCGGGAGGCGGGCAGGCGGGGCCGCCATGGGCATTAGGGGAAGAAGAGGGGCGTCTGGCAGCTGCTGCTGCAGCTGGTAACAAAGAAAAAAAGAAAAAACCCATGCCACAGCAACAAAATCCCGAACATTTACAAAGTAGTATAGCAATAGGTACACAACAGAGTTAAAAAATGTATATATATATAGCAACCCAAAGCCTGGGTGCTAATGCCGTACTTATGCACCTGACACACAATGTTCTTTTTTTCTTTTTTTTTCTCCCCAGTGCACACTCACTACATTTTTTTTTAGTAAGGTTCATAGCCTCCATCTAGCTTCTGTGTTGTTAGTCTCCCTCTCTTGCTTTATCTGGCTCAACAGGAGTAAGAGCGATACGCTGAGTCCTTCCAAAACTTAATTTAAAATGACTAAATGTGGTCTCAAGAACCCTACCTGTACTCTTTTTAACAAGTCCTAGAGTGTCAGTACTGAAGTCAGTTTTAATCCATGACACTCATTTTAACTCTTCCGGAAAGCCTTATTTTAGGACCCTATGACAACAGACTTTTCTGCCTATTAAGAAATACAAACACCAAATTGCCTGTGTGACTTTTTCTGCAGCTGACATAGGCACAGATGAACTCTGACAACAGTCAACAGCAAATGAGCTACAGCTCACTGTATGAATACAGGATAATTTTAGTGACAAAGTTGTCAACCAGTTAATAGCATATGTTTGGAACGAGGCTGATATAAAATTAATGCTCCAGGAGTGAGCAGGAGCTCAATGTTCCCTGTATCCCATTTTGTCATTTAATGCTAGATAATAATTACATAATACGTCATTTATTAACGCAGCCAAATACGAAACAAAGAATATTGACGGCCTGTGTTTATTTTGCAGATGTTAACACAGCAAAGGCATCTTTCATCAGTGAGCAGCACTACACTTTCCCCGTGCAAACTGAGATTTAGTTATGGCTGCTGATGTAAAAATATACCGGTATTTTTGGTTAGTAAGAAAGACGTGCAGTGTAACTTTGCCACGGTGATGGCTAGCTGCGCTTGAGAACCCTTCTGATCTCTGAGAGGAGCCCGCCACTGCCCAGCCAGCTTAGCAAACTTCTCTCCGGTTTGGATGAGTGGGCCTGAATTCATTCTGCCCCAGTTTTGACCTGGCCACCAGGTGTGAGACCAAAAGGCACAAAAAGCACCTGAGCTAGATCAGAAAATGAAGTTCTGGTTAAGGAAACAACCCCACCTCCAGAAGGGTGCTTACACAACATCTGAAGTGCCTGTACCTCTCTAAGGGCCGTAGTGCCAAGTGCATGAGCCTTAAGCACAGGCTGAGCTTCTTCCTGAACGTCGTGACCCAAACGCGTACTTGCATGCTTTCTCTGTGCAGTTTTTAATCAACTCTTCTATTTGTGAAGAGAGGAGCAGAAAATTCTCCAGCCTTCAATTTTTTTATACAATTAAGAATATTGAAGGCGTACTGTTTTAATCATGTTCCAGCACAATGGATTTTTTAAATTGTTTTAGAACAGTCTTAATAGTGCAACATTTTATGGGCTTGGGCTTTCTAATTGATAGATCACATATTTTGCCTCACTCTGGGGAATACACCTATGCTCAAAATGGTAATACTGAAGCCGTGCTAGGTAATATAAGGGAAAGTTCAGTAAATGTGAGAATATCTATCTTTTTTTTTTTTTTTTGAATGAATCTATTCTATGAAATCATCTATTTAAGAGGAGCATCTATTTAAGAGAAAAAAAGTATTTCATTTTCTACCAGACAGTTTTGTAGCTGTGAAAGGTAGCTCATGGGAGAAATGCGCGCAATTCACCAGAACATGTGCACAGCCCTTCAAGATTTCTGGCAGATGCTGAGCAGAGCATACAGTGCTGTGCTCTTCCTTCACCACTGATTAATGCCTCTTTGATTCTGCAAGACAACTGTCAACACAATCTTTTAAAACAAACTCTACTAGGAGTGCATTTAGATAGCAGCCATTTCAGAGGCTGACAAGTCTCTAGAAATGTGCAGTCAGTGTTATCAGTGTTAATCTGAATGATTAACATAGCCTTAGGATAGCCACTCTGCAGCAGGTGTGAAACTGTATTTATTTAGTTATTGGTCTTGGTGAATGACATTGTCAGGTAAATGAATGACAAAAAGAAGAAGAAGAAGAAAAAAAACATCTCCTGCTTACCAGCTCCTCACGAAGTTGGGCTATGAGTTCATCTCTCTCCTTCAGCTGTAGCTTCAGCACTGAGCATTCATCTTTTATTACATCCTACAAAAACATCAAAAGAGATGTTATAATAGGCTTAACGCATTTACTTTGCTCTTGACAAGAAAAGGCTGTTTCAAACAGTGTGAGATAATTACATTCAAGCAATGAAACTCAATTCTCCTTTGTCATGTGTGATCTTTTTAATAACATAGTCTAAGTTGCAGTATAAACAAATTAATGCATCCAAAGACATTACATAGAAATGTGAATAGCTCCCTGTACAGAAGTCCATTTTGTTATTTTCTGATTCTTTTAATTCTTTTCATTCAAGTTCCTATCAGGTCACTTCTTTTTCAGTTAAGGAACATCTATGAAATGTCATAATTTTACTCACACAAAACAACTTTACAGAAATACCAATTTAGAAGCTTTATTGTGGAGCTCTCAATCTTAGGATAAAAAAGAAAGCATAATAGACCATCTCAGGAAAAGCAAAGCACCCTTCCCGTGCATATGAATTTTTCTCACATCAGCCGAACAACAGTAATTCATATATTAGCTGGATGGAGGAAAAAAAGTAGTTATCACCCTGTGAGTTAGTGAGACGTCCATAGTGCTAACTGTAACTTAATTTCATGTGCATAAAAATGAACCAAAATAGCTAAGACTGTAGCCAAACCCAGATCCTTGAGACAGTCTGCGAGCCGCCCCCCAGCAATTTTGTGGGTTCATGTAAATCTAACCACCTTTTCTGGAAAAGAATTATCAATCACATATTTTTGTGTGTTTTTCTGGTAAATATCCAAGAGGGGAGACTCAAATGAAATCACCAAATTGCTGAAGACTAAAAAACCAACCAACCAGCCAACCAAAAAAACCCAAATTGATGGTACAACTGCAAATGAAGAACTATACTGTTATGTCCTTCTAGTAGAGAGACATAACTACAAAGTTTGGGCAATTTGCTGGCTTGGAGATTCCTCAAAGAAAATAAACTACACAACACGGAAATATAGTGATATTTGCACCACAGTTTCATCTTTAGTTTAAAGTTGTCCTATAAGAAAATTGGGCGTATAGCAAACATGAGCTAACAAGTACAAATGCAGAAAATTTATTTGGGCCATGAAGAGCTCGGGGGTTCAGAAGTGCATAACCAGTGTGATAAACTTGAACAGTGTCAGTGCTAATGCATTTGCAACTCTAAGTAAATACACAAATATACAAATATGAAGTTTCCTTCTAGGTTTTATTAGTTAGAGTCCATTTTCCTCAGTTAAATGTTCAATTACAGTAATTACCTTTAAAAGCAATTATATTGCTTATCTTCTGCTCTGAATTGGAAGAGGAAACAAAATATTCATATAGAAAACCCAAAATATTAACAGTCACAATAAAAAGAGATATCCCATTTCTGGCAGACAGATGATGAACATGCTGATGCACTACTTCAGTAGTATGTACAGATCTCTTGGAAGACTTACGTTTAGAAAAAAAAGTCAGGATGTACACAGGATGTACACTATCTCCATTAGGGGAGAACTCACAGGTTTCAATGCTATTCGATACACTAGGATTTCACTCTTACTGTCTACTAACTTGTTGTCTAGGAATGGTAGCTGAACATAAAATATCAATCATCCTGGAAAAAGATGTATAGCCCACTGCACACAATATTTTATTACAATATATTTAATATTTTATTTATAAAAAATATCTGCTAATCAAATATTTAGCTTACAGTGTCTAGAACTTTACTAATATTTTATCTGAGGCCATTTTTTTTTTAAAAGGGGGCTTTAAAAACGATGTCACGGTAGCTGTAGTACCTCAATTTTTGGTTACACTTTTTTGAGTGCTTCAGTGAGCAGACTTTCACATTACTTGTTGCTATGACCCAGTTTTCCCCTAAAAAGCGTTCATGGACTATGCAGTGAAAGAAGGAAAACAGGTTCCTGCAACTAAGCAAGGACAGATTATTACAACAGTTTGAGAGGAAAAAGCTTTTAAAAAGCATGCACAGGTAAATACAGTAATGAGGCATACCGGCATACCATACTGTTACAAGACAACCCTGAGAAGCTCAGAAAGAATGTTTGAAGTAGGTAGATTTGGATAACTTCTATCTCTCTTTTCTAAAAAGCTGCTTAGATAAAATTTGCTTAGCATGAGTAGCTGCACACTTGCTTAGCATGAGTAGCTAAATTTGCTGAAGCCTTAGGCCGCGCTCCTAGTTCAGTAAGAAAGGGCCCCAGAGCTGGTGCAGGCTGGAAAGATAAGGGAGTTACAAGCAGTCTGCATTCCTGTGCCCCGCTCTCCGAAAGGGAGGATGTGAAGGCTTTGAAATAAGGCCTGCTTGGGCGCCAGGACCTTGGGAAGCAAAGCCTCCTCTCACTGTTGAAACAGTGTTAATTAAGGGGTCTGGACTATCTCCCCCTCGTCAGGACCTTGAGAGACAGCGGTGGGACCCGGGGAATGAAGAAATTACTAACCAATCAGTGTAAAAGGGAAAATTGTAAATCTGGCAATTTGTTTGTATAAATGCTACTTGAAAAGCTGGGGGGGGGGGGGGTGCTTGATTTGCGGGAAACTGCCGAGCACCCAGGCTTGTGCAACTCTGAAATAAATAAGCAAATGTCTCTCCTGAGTGTGTAATTATTGGCTTGTTGCACACCGGGCAACGAATCCGCTTTTCGGACAACAATACTAGTGTATGGTATCTAGAGCAAGAAAGATTTTTGAGATGAGCTTTGGCACTAGGTATTGTATTGGAGGCAGTGCAGGCCTCCCCAGCGCTACTGACAGCTCAAAGAAAATTTCTGCCTTCCAAAGCTTCTGAAGACTTAAAAATAATGGCGCATCTCTCCTGGCAAAATGCAGTCATGCACCCAGCTGGGTCTTCCTCACCCATACTAGGGAACTGCAAAACTTCTTTTAAGGGAAGAACAGTATGTATAGAGTGACTGGCCCCTCTGTAAGGATTATTGTATCTGCTAAAGGCATCCTCAGAGGCCCACACTAATGTGGGTATTGTCTTCTGCCGTGCAGCTCTCCAGCCACTTAATTTATATATTCCATGCAACGATTTTCTCTTATTATCTAGACTGCATGGAGACGTTACTGTTTGGAAAAAAATATCTGGGGCTAAAGTAATTTTCTCCCTGTCTTGCTGCACGTCAGTGAAACTCTGATTAACACTTGCCAGCAGGACAGGATTCTTCTAAACCAATACTTAGCAGCTTCTATGCAGAGCTCTGCAGTTCAGTGAAAGTACATCCTGCAATTTCCAGGTGACCCACGGAGCTTGAATGCTTGTGATGGTAGGCCCCATACCGTTCAGGCATTTGCCAGCTGGAGAAAGAAGTATACCTGTCGTTTCCTCTCCTTACCTAAGTAATTTTCAGTATTAAGCTAGCAGTTAGGTAAAAAAAAAAAATGCATTTTACTGTTTTAATGCTTAGCATATTGGCTATTCTATCTGAGGACAGGTACCATTAATAACACACCTTCAGAACTACTAATGACTTGGATGCTGTTTGTAGGTATTTTCCAGTTAGCAGACTGTCCTGTCAAAACCAGTGTCAGGAGGCTTTTATACAATTCCCTTAGCCCTGTAACAAATTCTGTCTTCAGGTTTTCCTTCCCAGAAAGGGATATCAACTTGGAGTGAAGCCTCTTCAGAAATACCTTTATTCAATGTTCTTCAGTTAACTATGAATTTACCCTCAAGGTCTTCTGCAACCCATGGTTCTCATAATTGATTTAATTCAGGGCTGCAGTTCATCTTTCAACACCTTTGTCCCCTGCTAACGTCATATTATTCAATACAGCTTTTGGATCATCTGTGAATATAGAGTGCTCCACTCCACTGGATGGATATTAATCATCTTGACATTTTGTTGATTATAAAGACAACTATTGACAATATGAAAATGCACATTTTCTAGGCATTTGTGCTTAATCATATGACTTCTGAATATACATAAGTTTAAGTGTATAACGTTGTCAAGAACACATAACAAACACAAATGAGTACAAAAGATGTGGCTCCTTATGAGCTCTCAATAAGGACAGGCTTAATGGCAAACAAAAACGTGGCATGATGTGTCTGGCCCCTGTGTATGGCCAAGTGAGACTGGGGAAACTGTAACATATATTGCTTCTTGATAACTGAAGAGGGGCAAACACACACTGATCTAGAAAACTCCGTTTATCACTCTCCCTTACTCCAGCCCCTGACCATGAACACCTTAACTGCAGAATGCAGGTGCCACAATCGCCACCACCAAACAGCAGACTTCTTCGGCCAGCTGAGTCTCAGCATCCTCCTTAGACAGTGCAAGAGCTACCCAGAATTGTCTAGTAAAAGCAAAGTGCTAAACATTCCCAGATTTTTCTGCTTTTGTTTAGTAAAAGAAGTACTAACAAACTCAGTCTTTATCCCATCCACCCTATATTACACAGGGTCTGCAAGAAGTAAAGGGGTGTTTTTCTTATATTAAGGTAAAGACCCTTTCTCCACAAACACAGTGTAGGATTAGGATTTTATAATACCATTTTGCTGGGTGGTATTTATGCAAGCACCATTTTTTTCCAAAAAGATAAGAAAAAAGGAAAAGAAACTGTTGGTTGGTGCTTCGTCTGTATTTCTGTTGTATTTTAGGGACATTCCTGCTGTAATACCAACTGAGGGCAGGAGAAGAAGATAATACCATACAGGAAATAAGGGAGAAGAAAGCAAGCAGGGCTGCAGACAGGCTTGGGAAATTTCAACATCCCATACACCTGTCTGAAGGCAATACTGACAGAGGAAAAATATGTTACGGAAACAACTACCTGTTGCCAAAATAGTGAATACAGTTCTTCCAGAAGGTAACTGAATTGAAAGCTGGGGAAAGAGAGAAGGCACCAAAATCACATCTTGTGTGAGGGCTGGAAAACTTCAGTGAAGGCTTGTATGGAGGATACCAAAAAGTAACACATACTTGCAAGGTCTGGGAAAGCAAAGGCTGCTGGAATACTATGTTATTTATTAGTCCAGAGGCTAAACAACAACGTGCATCAACTACTGTGCATTCAGAAACAGATCACCTTTACTCTTTGGAGGGACTTGGAACAAGTTTCATTATCCAGTGTCAAACTATAGCTGGCCCTAGTGCAGAACTGTTATGTGAAGACCAAGAAATTTTTAAGGAAAGCTTCTCAAGGTGACTGAGGAATAGGAGACAAAGTCCAATGGGGATTTATTAAAAAAAAAAAAATACATTGACAGGTAAGTATAGTTGAGTTCAAGTGCCAGCCAGAATCAAGTAAGAGAATCAAGTAAGCTTTAAAATTTTTAGGTAACATTTACCATTCCTATTTAGTATATCAACATCCTTAATCACTCTAGTACCTTCTTTTTACAAAATAAGTTTATATCCGTATATTTCATCAAGCATACCAGTCCAGCGAGAACATGTATCCTTAGAAAATATTAGTCATCATCCCAATAAATTGAATCACGTTCTATGCATTTGTTCAAAAGCTATCTGAATATGCTACAGCTTTGAGCACATTTGTTGGGTTTAATAAACTATGTACTACCTATTACATACAATACTGCACACTATAATATTCTGACGGCATTTTTATGAATACCCTCATTAAAAAAAATCTGCTCTCCAATACAGTAAGCACGTTAGTAATAGCCTCATCCAAAACTTTGAAAATACTTGATAAAAAGAGAGGTCAGCTGATTCTTCATTGAATATATCATAGATTTTTAAAGAGAACTAATTGTTAGACAATAGGAGATACAGCATACTGAGTAAATAAAATGCTGTGTCTTCAAAATACTTTATTTTAGTAAATGGAGATAATTTGAAAAGTTTTGTATTCTAAATTTCAACTCTCTGCATTTATACAACTGGTTTACCAGCATACTTTATAAAAAAATAAAAGCAGCTCTGCATAAAATGTTAGTCTCATTTTCTTCATATTTATTTACTGATATTGCAAACAATAATAATAATAATCCCAGGATTTAGCTGTATAGTCACTATGGATCTGCTGTTATTTCTGTACTTCTTCATGGTCAGAGTATTCTTCAAATTACCATCTTTCTACTTCTTCAAATTATCACCCTTTTACTTATTTTCCCTTGCAGTCTGCGACTCTGATTGCTATGTCTCACTGCTAGTATTTTCCGTGTTTAGTTTAATTTTGTCCATCTGGGAAACTGCTAAACATAATAGTAAACCTGTTTCTTATCAGATCAGATCACAAGATGACAAATTATACTGCATGTGGGAAGACAGCTGTAACAGGTTATGCCTAAGTGCCCACAAGTATAATCACTTACATTTTGCAAACTTACTTTGTACCTCTTCCTACTTCGGAACAAGGAGGCATATTGTGCTTACTGTAATCACTAAGTGCTATAAACAGAACTAACCAAGTATTATAGAAGATAAATTTACTGCAATTTTACTTTGATACCAAACAAATATGCTGCCAAAATAGTACCATAAAATTAGAATACTAACTGACTCATTTGATAAATGTGCTGAATTTCAGATGCTAAACAGATTGCTTACCAATTTAGGGTAATGTAAAAATCAGCAATTACTTGTAGTTTCTTTAAAAATATCATCCTAAGAGGCAACAAACAAATATACTAAGAAATTTAAAACTGAATGACAGGCCCAGACAGCTGCATAGATGTCATAATACCCGAAGCTTCCTATAAGGTATTCTGCAGATTCATAGAGCAGAATTAATAACATTCTGCACAACTCTCTAGGACATAAACAGAAAACACAGGACTTCAACACATACAGGTTTTTATGGCAGAGATGCAGGAGCCTAGACTATGTGCAGGATTTGGGAGGTCTTCTACAGTTTGCTTTGTAACACTTGGCATCTGAAAAGCACCAAGTTCCTTTGTGGATCTTAACTGAATTTGTAGAGGAGCACTACTCATCCACCCCCAAACAGAGACGCCACTCGTGTTAACATGTAACATGTTAGCACACACGCAGTTCTGTGTATTAAAATAGGATCTACTGAGCTGAGATTACTCATGTTAATAGACTCACAGACATTCAAGTTTGTGTTTTCAGAAATAGGATTTTTTTTCAGATAACGAATAGTTGTGTTGGTTATTATTGGTGATTAGGATGAAGAAAATATTTTTTGTTGTTCTGTGACAATCTTAATAATGTGAACATGACACAGAGAAGATACTGCACGCTTTGTTTCACAATGAAGCCACAGATCCATCTTTGAGAGACGGTCCCCGAGAGATATTTACACGGTGACGGAATGTATGTATGTGGTACCACTTACCAGCAGAGGTACTCTCCCTTTCTGTGCCCACTCCGGCTCTGCCTGTTATATCAATTTGTATCTGTCATATCAATTGCTTTCAATAACACCAAGAGACAAATGAATTGGCTGGCCGCAACTCTTCTCATGTGCAAGGCACATTGATCTTTGGCTCATCTTTGCTCTCGGTACTCCATGCCAAGCAACTCTTGTCTCGGCCAGAGTCCTGCCAGCGCTCCCAAACACCGGCCTCTCACTGCAGGCAAGGCGCACATTTACTCCCCTGCTTCTCGCTTCACACTGCTGTACCAGCTGTCGCTCGGGCCCAGCACAAGGGCGAGGGCAAGTTCACACTTAAATTCCTCTTAAAGCACAACAAGGCACGTTCCTCAATTCCCCAAGGCCATTGCCACTCAACACAAGCAGAGTCTCGCTACACGGGACCTTCCCTGGTCCAGCAGGAACAAAATCAATACAATCCTGAATCAAGGACTTGCATTTGAATGATATGGTCTTGTCAGAAAGAGACATCATTATGTGCATCTTCTATTAATGCAACTACAGCATCCAAATCGCCTTGCTAAATGAACTGCTCTACATTCTTGGTCATGACATCAAATGGAGTTTGGGGAGCACGGGATCTGATCTTAAAATGATAAATAGGGGTGATTAACCCTCATAAAACCTTCTGTGATTCTATACACATGTTCTACTGAAATTCAATTACACCAAATATCTCAATAAATATTTTACTAGAAAGATTTAGGGCAGATGTATCCATTTGAATACTAACATTCAATTGATACTTTACTATGAAGTTAACACACTCTAGAAGACTGTATAGACTATACTACTTTAACCTCAGACATTTATGAATAGAGAAATAAATAATGTTTTCTTCACAGTGATCCAATTGTCAGTGAACTGTGAATTACAGACTCAGCAAATTAGGGGTTTTTTTGCTTCAGCTGAATTTTGCTCTCTGCAGCAGTGACAATAAACAGCATGGAGTTTAGAGGAATGCAGTTTGATTAATAAACTCCAAAACATAAAACTGTTAGAATGACTGTACTAGGTCAAGCCCAAGGTGTATCTAACCTGCGGAAAGACTTGAATAGCAGCCAGCAGTGGAAATGTATAACAAGATGAGCATATAAATGATTTTTTTCCTGACATAACTTCTCCATTTACCCTCTCCTTCTGGCTCTTCCTCAGCCAGAATTCAAATACATCGTAGCATGCCTCCATTGATAATACCTTCTGATTAAATTATACATTCAGTAACAGAAAACAAAACAAAACCAAACAAAAGCCCCAACTTCCAAAGCTTCCTTTTGTTTCAAACCTGCTGCTGAACAAAGTCATTGTTCTTGTCTTAAGAAAAAAGTATTTCGTATTCCCCTTCCCCATGTCTCCCACGGTTTTGTATGTCTGCATGGTAACTCCCCAACTTTGGTCATCTCCATTCCAAGCCCAGGAACCGTTGTCCATATAACTTCACTTCTTACAGAAACTGTTCTGGGAGTCTCATCAAAAAGTCTGACCTACAGTTTCTAGTTAGACTCTATCATTCAGTAGAACTGGATCGTTAGAATTCTATGTAGAACTCAAAAAGTGGGTTAACCATCCTCTCACACAACTGCGTTACGGTATTTGTTCTTGTTGGCATGTGCTGTTTCGTATTCCCTTCTAAAGTATTATTCTGAATAATTGTCAAAAGGCCAGATTTATAGAAAACCCCATGTCTTCCATTTTTTTCTGTAAAAGAGGGGGAAAAACTCCATCACAAACCCTTTTGCAAACCTGAAATCAAAGCTGCAAATTTCAGAATAAGCAGTTTGGGATCAATTTCTCAATACATAATTTATCAAGAGACCTACAAGTAGTATTAAGCATAACTCCTCAACTGTAATTACCTTTTGACTGTTGAGTACTAAACTGGTGTTTTTATCCCTTTCCTTGTTTAGAATTCATCAAAATAAGGTTGTCTTCCCCATGCGTATGCCTTTGTGTCTATTGACACTGAATTTCATCTGCCTTTTATCTTTAAATCATTCAGCATGATGAGATCTTTCTGCAACATTTTGTACTCCATTTTAATTCTGGCTATTCTCGACCCTTTTGGAAGCGTAATTCTTCCTTTAATGAATGACTACTTATTCACACATTTTGTACTCTACACCTAATGTGCTATTAATCCAAGAGAAGACTTTCCCCCTCATCCTCTTATTTTTTAAAAGCCTTTGATGAAGGGCCTTGTCGAAAGCTTTTTGGAAATTGAGTTAACTATGCACAACAGATCATCCTTATTCACATGCTGACGGCTCTTCCAGCAGACTTCTGAGGTATGATTAAAATCACAAAGTCAGGATGGCTCTTCCCCATTAATTACCTTCATTCACGGGCCAAGTAAATCTATTTGCTAGAATCATTTCTACTAATTTGTCTACTAAAAAGTCAGATTAACAGAGCTTTACTGTTGTTTTTTAAAAAAGGCATCTTATTTCCATCTGTCATTTTGCTAAGCTGAAGATGAATTTAAGCACTGGATAACAGATAACAGTTAATAGTTCAACAATTTCTTATTTCATTTTCTTTAGAATTACTGAATGAGTACTTGGTGCTAGAGATTTTTATTCTGCATTTTCCCATTTTATTCTCAAGTAACTTCAGTTCAAGACTCATTCCTCAGACTTGTTCCCCCAACGTTGTTGGTGTGAGTAGCTACTTAGGTAGAAACAAACACAGATCATTTATTTACCTTTTTTATGAAAACCTTATTAGCCACGAGTGATGCCTTTCACAACAATTATCTTTCAGTCTTGCGAACCCTCTGGAAGGCTTCGTGCCACTTAATAATTTGAGGAAAATTTTTTGCAATTAGGGTGTTTTTAACAATATTTTGGCCTTGCTTATTACAGTTTTATATTAGACGTGCTAAAGTTTATGAAAAAGAAAATAAATGACAGATTTAAATAGGAAATAAAATAAGCTTCAGGACATATACTTCAGAAAGGTTTGGAGGGGTGGGGGTTATTTTCTTATCAAAAGTGAAGAAGAATTCTGCATAAATTATGACCATAAAGCTTAGCAATTTAGTATTCTCCTGTTGACTTGTATCACCACTGGAAAATATCCTATTAATATCTGAATTTTTGCACTAGTGCTAAGTCAGCAAAACCAAATCCCCCTTACACTCTTAAATGCAAAAGACATTAATCATGAAATAGATAGACAGACTGATTCATGTCAAAGCATACCTATAAGATTTGCAACCTAGTACCGATATAATTTTACTTACAACAGAAATGCAGCCACTTTTTCACTGATATGTGTCAGTTTAATTGTGAGAAGCCGCATGACAAAACAACTGAGGCCAAGAAGTGAAGGAAAAATATCTGCTAATTCCTACCTTTTCTGAAAGGTTTCACTACAGCCAAGCCAGTAAACGCAATTCTTCATACTCAGAGAATAATGCCCCATGCAAAAAATCACTTCTCTAAACAGAAGAGGACTAGCTCAAATCCAACCCCGGCATCGCCAAAATCAAAGCAAGAGCAAAGTGCCTCCAACTGCAACACAAGACAAGCCAGAAGGCTGAACTTTCCACTAAACTCCCTGTAATACTCTACTGTTTGCTTGGAAGTGCGACACCTTTCCATTATTTATATTGAATTCTTCTTGATGTAACAAAAATTTTAGAGAGGAGGAAAGGAGAGCCTGGAACGACAGCAAATTCAGCTCTTGAAGTTGTGAGGAAAAATGTGAGAAAACAAACTCTTGTGCACAACAACCAAAAGACAAAATGTTCATATTTATGTTTTGTTATTATTTTTAAAGCCAAGTCAAGACTTTTTTCAGGACCTGAAGAAAAATTTTAGATTGGCTGAGAAGATTAAAGGAGGAAAGGAAAGAGTAAATGTTTAGATCTTCCAAAAACATAGAAATTGATGGAAATAACCTTATTAAATACGATCTAGAGAATAAGAAAGGGAAGTGACCCAGCCACTAACTACCTGTTCAGCACATCCAATCTCTGTTATATCAAAACATGTGAAAGGAGAGGGCATATATTACAAGGAAGAAGAGATCACAGTGACAAAAGGAATGCATAATTTGGGGAAAGTTTTTAGGATCCAAAATACAAATTTTCACATGCATGGCCAATGGATTAGATCCATCCATACATTTCCTGGGTGCCCTTGGAAATATGCAAATCAGTATTACATACTCACAGAATTAACGCAGTCAGAGAAGCTACCATTAAACATCATTTTGTGCCGGTCTGGGGAGAAGTGAAAAGACTGTTAAAGGCCATGGTGGCAGGGTACCTGGTTCTCTGCCAGGGCTTTAAACAACTGATTAACAGGGAGAAATACTACAAATTCTTCAATTCATATAAGAAGGTGTTCTTAATAAGAAAGAATTTAGAAGTTGTTTATTTTTTATCTTTTTATAAAATGGGAAATATGCTGTACAGATAAATGAGCTTTCTAGAGAAAGTAAGAGGTACTGAAAGATGATACAGAATAGTAGGACAGCAGTGGACATACAAACATGTTTCAGAAATGGAAAGTTTATCCTCGGTTTACCTAAACCTTTCCCTTGATACTTGGACTCTCAAGTTTAGATTGGACCACTAATACTTCATGATATTAAGAGACCAACGTTTTTAATTCTAAAGATGACTTCTGTTCTAGTGGTGGTAAGTAGACTGGGGGAAAAGGCGACTAAAAATACCCTTAAATAATAAATAATTGTTAAACACACTAAATATATATATATATGTACTATTCTGAAGGCATGCACATGTCCATTAGGAATTTTGAATAAAACTTTGTTTTTGACTGTGCTTAGACCACCTAGAGTTAGGGTGTCCTTTTAAGGTGCCCATCAAGAAAAAAGAAATGAAAATAAGCCTACTATTAAGTGGACCATGAAGGTTCTGCACCTTCTTTGGAAAATGTCTACACGAACCAATTAATTAATTTCATTCATCATTTTAATTTAAAGAGATGCTTAAAATTTTTCCATTACCTTTTTCTCCTAATTATCCTATTTAATTTGCTGTATTCTACTTTAAAAACCTTTGCAATTTCAGTGACTAACATAAGTATCCTGAAGTTCTGGTGTTGTGAATGAGATCAAACTAGCGCCAAGTTCAACAATTTCAGAAAAAGGCACAAAACTCAGGATAATTCTATTTCTGTGTGCCCAAACTGAGAGAACTTCTTTCTTGAGACAATAAGCTCTGAAGCAATGACACCAACTACAATTTTAAGAAATCAGTATCTCTGAAAAGGTCCCCCCCCCTTTTTTTTTCCAATTGAGGACCTACTAGCTGAACAGTTTGAAAATTACTTTTAAAATAAACTTTAAAGACTACATAATATAAACTACATGTTGGAAAGTATATTTATTTCACTATGTGCAAGGTTTTTGTTTCCATATTACTATAAAATACTGCAAGTATTTAGGGAACCAGACATTTTTATATACAGGGAATTTGATCATGTTGTTACACTTTAATGGGTTGCACCTGGCTTCCTCATTTTCCCCTTCAAATTCCCAAATATAGAGGATTTTGAAATATGAGTGCTTTTCTATATTAGATTCCAAAAATTTCTATATAAAGAGGCCCGTGTCACTCCTTTTTCGGCAGAGAAGGATATTCAGGCATACATATGGGCAGAAGCATTTGCCTGGAGTACCCAGAGCCAGTGGGAGATGACAGGCTGGCCGAGCTTTATGCCCATCAGAAAGGGCTTCTTGTTGATCAGAAGAAATGCCATGCTAATACCCATACTGAGTAATGCCTAATGACATCTCTATTGGGGGCCATATTCATTCAAATAAAATATTTCAAAACATAATGGCTTTGCTTGACTGTACTTAGATTATTTTTCTACCAGTCTAACTCCATCAATTCATGCTGGTACGGCAGAAAAGCAAGACCCTCATATTTGTTTACAATGAGAGAGCACAGAAGTACCATAGTCTATACATATATATATATATTTTATATATACATATATGTATTTTATCAGTAAGGAGTAAGGTGGAAAACATGATGTACATTCTAAAAAAACATAACCCCTTTAATTTACTACTGCTTATAGACTATCAAATATATTATTACATCAATAAACACATTATATTACTTATCTAGTAAATAAAATAGGAACAGCAAAATGATGTATAGCAGGTGAGTAAAACAGTAATCCATTTTGATGTTTCAGAACATCTTACTACACTTTTCCAAAGTAAAACTGGCAGGTATAAAACAGGAAGGCCATTTCCTGCCTTTACCACACTTGCTGAGCACAAGTAGAATTTATTTTGCTAGAGGAACAATTTTGCAAATCCATTGCATATCCTTTTCACCCTGCTGCCATTTAATTCACAGAGCTCTCAAACATTCATTTCTTACACAGAACTACTGAGGTTTTATCCAGTCTTCCCAGGTAGGCAAGAGTTGATTTTAAATTACATTGAACATAGTTTGCATTAGGTACCACTGTGTAAAGTCAATCATGACACTCTTTACGTTACCAAAATTGGAGGGGCTCACTTAGTTTTATGTAAATACATTTAAGGAAACTTCAAGATAATGAAAGAATGTCCTTTTCAGTGTATGTCTTATGAAAAGGGTAATTTTTTGTTTATTTTTTATTGGAACTATTCTTGCTACTTGTTATTTTGATGCTCTCAAAGAAATATTTTGCTTTTATTTTCCTGTTCATATAGGTACATCTCCAGCAACTTCTTGCATTTTCTTCCATGAAAGTTTCAGGGCAATGGAGGAAACTTGAATAATTATGAATGATACTTAGGATACATGCATTTCTAAAAAAGAACTCTGAATTTTCCATGTTATTGTTCCAGGTTACTGGGTCACAGAATTAAGAAAAAAAAGACCAAATTAGACTATACATTCAGTGTGAATGCCTCACAAACTGCATACCAAGTTACTTATTGACCTTAAATGAAAATGCACTTTTCATTTGAGAATAAACCTTTGTACAAGTAATGTGACTTTTTGCTGGTAGTTTTTACGCAGCTACATCAATCGTTAAATACCACCAACTTTGAATGCGTGCAGAACATCTCATTTCTACATTAACATTATGATCATTTCCCAAGAAAACTGGTCTTTATCTTAATGGGTTTTTAACCAAAAATAAAATAAAATAAAAAAGGCTGTGTCAGCTAACTGAGATGAACAAAATTCAGGTATCAGAAGATGGAGTTATGCTGACACAGGATAATTACAAAAATACTGCAACATCTAAGTCTCTCAAGGCAACAGAGTGCCAACTAGAAATATCTAGTGAGTTCACCTAGTGCAGAGAACCGTCTGGGGTAAGTGGCACAACACCTGCCAGCCTAATCAGCCTGCGAATACAGCTCTGCTGTTCCTGTTATCTGGGCTAGCGTGTATAGAGATAAATCACTGCACTAAGCCAAGAAAACATAAACTTCTATACATAAAGCTACGTATAGAAAGAGAAGTTTTTCTTTACTACATAGCACATTTTAAATTCGAGTATTTCAAGTTTATCACAGTCCTGCAGAAGAAACCTAAACTATATTGGTCCTATTTTTGGAAAACCTAAAACCGCCTTAAAAATGTATTTAGGAACATTTAGGAACATTCTGTAAATTTGACAGATATTCTCTGTAAAAACAAACAATGATACCAGAATTCCATGGGAAAGAGTAATGGCCACGAAACAAAGAAATCCCTTTTGTTTGGTTTGGTTTTGTTTTGTCTGTAGCCGAGCTGCCCATTAATCTACTTTTCCTTTAGATTGGGAACCGCATGGCAATGTGTCTTCTCATTTTAAAGAGAGCTTATTTAATTAGGAAAAGCCCCCGGACCTTTCTGAACACAAAATCATCGGTTTTGAGAAGTCTTACACCAGCAAAAATGTTTTCACTCAGCTTAGCAAAAAGCAGCATGGCCATTACCCTACACCGCTGCAGACGATCAGCTCAGCGGCCAGGGCCCATCCCCAGGGATGGGGATCCATGCCGGCGCCGGCCTTCACCTGCACTCAGTGTGGGTGCCCTGGCTGCTGCCTTACTGGCATCCTGGGGCAGCATTCACTTTTTCTCTCTATAGCAGAAGTGGAACAAAGCCTCAGTAATTTGCATAAAAATGTATGCCTCTTTTAAGTACCGTATTCTTCAAGCATCTTTGTTGCAAACTAGAGAAGAGTAGTGAGCCTGTCCCAGACAAGACACCAATGGAAAATTAACACTATGTATTTGGAACAGCATATTTAGTTAACCTTCTTGTGTATACACTGCAAACATACATTTTGCAGGACTTCTTTTATTAATAATAAAATGCATAAAATCAATGGAGTTAAACAGAAGATTCATTTGCCTGGTAACATTGTAATTATGCCTGTGAGATTTTAATTAGAGCAATGCTAAGAATGCCAAACGCTAAGAAGAATTAGAAAATTCCAGTGGATACCTATGCTTAGCTATCACCAGACTGCATCTTTTACTGATGGGGAAAGTTACATAGTAACAATCTAAGAAAAATAAGTGGTTCTTCTACGCGGAGATTCACATGCATCATGGCCTCTTTCCACTCATAAATTTTACCATTTAATTTTGCAGTATTTGTCATTATGGAATTGGAGGCATAAGCTTACAACCTCTTCTCTGATCAGTTTGAACGAACAGAGAAAAACACCAAGGAGCTCAGCCAAGGCTGAGCCTGATGTTATTTTGTTAAGGAACTTTCCCAGAGATCCAGTTACAAAGGCTTTATTTGTGAGTCATATTTTAAGTGAATTGTGTGTGCCACGAAGGCATTAATTACGCTGTCATTCCCAGCATGACATTACATCTAGTTAAGTTCATTCATGATCCTTCCTTTGGCCACCGTTACAGGGCCTCAGCTATTTACCCCTTCCCTTTCTGATTATTTAAAAGAATATTCACTTGCAGCAGACCTCTACTGTCTCCTATGTTTAGGCAAAAAAGGAAACTAGATGCTTTTTCAGCGTCCATTTTTTCTGTCCAAGAGTTATATCCTGCCATACCTACCGAGAAGCCTAGCCAATAGATGTGCTGAGTGAGAACGGATAGATTAATGAGCTCGTTATAATTCATTAAAGAGTGATGTGGGGATGACTGCCCACTTTAATTAGTTTTATTACCGTAGGAAATTGTTTCATATGCCAAGCTCATCACCAAGCATGCCTGGAAAACATCAGAGTAGTAATCAGACTTGATACGAGAACCTTTCATTAGCCTGTAAGGCTAAAGGCACTTATAATGACAAGGAAGGTATTAAAAAGATGGACATGACAGTGGCTAGCATAAAATAATTTATCATGTCTAATAATTCAGTGATAAACAGGGCAATGATGATTTTAAGTTAAAAATCTGGTTGAACAGCAGTGTTGCTATGGCACACAGTGTACTCTTCCTGTAATCATGACATGAGCTGACAGGAATAGATTTAGAAGGTTTAATAGGTCAAGCTTACTCAGATAATAAATCCGAATGCAAATTAACTATGACTCAAATATTGTAATGAAAATGTTAATTGGTAACTGGAATTTCTACAGAAATATGCAGGCCTCTTTTCCCAGCCATCCCCCAAATTAGCAAAGGCATTTCCACACTTTTCTTGACAATCGGAAGTTGGAAAAAGAAGCACAAATTGGAAAAAAAAAGGCAGCATTAGCTGTACAAACAGGCACTATTGTGTAGCCTTACAAAAAGAAAATAGAAGGCATGCAAATCAGTCTTTTAATACCTCAGGGAATTTTTTTTAAATGGTGTTAGGCTGATGTTATGTAACAAATGGTACCATAAGACAACTGCCAGTAAATAATACATACTTAAAAAAAGGGATGAAACTTCTCAAAGTATTACTTGAATGAACTTTGAATAATAATCCAGAAGGAAACGAGAAGAAATGTCCTCATCTGCATATAGTATTCCCCTACCTCTTTTCTCTCTCCCTAAAACAGATCCCAAACTCTAGAAGACTCTTTGTTTTTTCCCCCAGTAAGACTTATCCGAATAAGCCTTTGAGTTAAAAGGCAAGATAATCACCTTCCTAAAGAAAAATATGAAACCAAAACAAGCAGGTCTTGCTCTCGGGGAAACCCAGCGTTTTAATACATTGAATGGCTTTGCAAACAAATGAGCAAACAAATGGAAAATAGCCTTTACACTAATTTTGTGTTATCAAGGGCAATTACATATGGCTGCTTCAAGTTCAGAGAAAATCAATCCGAAGCAGCAAGACAGAACTGCTCTGACACATCCGCTTTATGTTACTGCCTTATTTGAGATTTGATTTTTAGCCCCAGTTCCACTCCAGAGCTCTCAGCAAACCGTAAATAAGTATGTGGTGCAAGTGAGAACAAGGTGAGATGACAGTAATTTGACAGACTCCAAAATGTGCAGAGTGATCGGTCTGCGTGGATTAGTTAAGCTACAGCTAGCTTCTTCCTATATACATAAAGAAAGACTGGTGATGTTGAACAAATTTTACTTGCATCGAATTCATCTATCTGATGAATTTCTTCTATCTAACATGGGAAATGTTGGCATTAATCGCTCCTAAAAAAAATACCCCCCCACATCCCTCCTCCTGTTTCAGTGATTGAAAGCAGACATAGGAATCCTATCACTGAATATTTCCAGTTTGGGGACCTAAAGGTCACCTATCCTTATGCTTCATAATACCAGTAGTATTGGCTTACCCTTTCCATTGTAAAGTATTGGAAAAGCTTTCTGGAATACAAAATCCAGGATTCAGAACCAGTGTAGCTTGGAAAATGTATACATCAAGAGATGAGCTGATTACACGTGGCCCCAAGGTAATACAAGGCTAAAGAGGAGTAAGGGGTACGAGCCAGTAACAAGCAAAAGAGAGAAGAATCGTGTTACGATCAGGGCACCAAGTGGAAAATAAAAAACTCCAAGTTTTATTCTGAGATTTTTCATCGCCCTTTATGTTCAGCTTCCTTTTCTGTAAGATCATAGCAACGACCTTTGTCAGAAGATTTTTGTAAGATTTATTTCATTAGTACTGTAAGCCACAGTGCAGTAGCAAGGAATACCTTTAAGATAACAGCAAACACATCTGTACAAAAGACATGCCCAGAAATCTGTGTGCTTTGGCTATCTTTCTATTTCTTTGGCAACTCTCCATTTGTGATACTCACAGGTATCATATTTATGACAGAAATGGGAAAAAAATCAGACAGCCAGATTCTGCTGGCCTAACTCAAGCTTAATAGTATCATACTCAAGAGTAATAAATGGGACTGCTTGTCGAGGGGAATGTTACAAAGATCATATAAAGAAGTCAAGAGCTAGTTTCATCTATTTTGCTACATATAGCAAAATAGCAGAGCACAGTTGATCTATTGTATAACCAGAAAGAAACTCGCTTGTTCTGCACTAGACGATTGAAGTGTAAACACCAATTTGGTCTTGAAAATTTGAGAAGAAAGAAAGGCTTTGAGGTAGTGGATATTCACAAGGGCTGAACGACACAAGGCATGAAAACATAATGATGTTGTCTGAAAACTCAGATGAAACAGTTGTGGGTTTTTTACATTGTTTAATTTGTTCATATATTCAGGGGGGAAAAGATAAAATGTTGGGTTATGCCACTCTTAAAATTACCTGAAAATTTGATCTTAAAATGAAAAGCACTCCTATTTCTAAAGATAAGCTCAGCAATAATTTACTTCACTAACATGACAAATTATTGAGAAATTTGATCATCCCTGGTCTTATCAATCACCAATTCAGAATATACTTCCATCACTCATTCTTATGTACATGGAGGGGTACATTTATAGATGTTAATTTTACACTTGTCTTAAAACAAATGTCTGCAGACTGAACAACACTCATAAGTTAATTTTCAATTCCTTTTCATCTAAATTTACTATTATTTTGTCTATTTTTATGGATGTTTTGCATTTTTCTATGATTCACAAAATGAAGACATAGGAAAAATAAATCATTTACTTGTGAAGGGAATACTGTGAAAATACCAGGTGAAATTTAGGATCACTGAATCTGTAAATGATGCTAACATTCCCTATGGTCAGTGAATATTCAATTTATGTCCATTTTGTGGTGGAAGAAATATAGCCACACTTCTTCCACTCACTGTCAGCTGTTAGTACTAATGACTAAAATATACTGTTGCTGAAGTAACTTTGCCACATATGTTTTAAGAACCTCATTTTTTTAATTAATAGGAATAGGACTATTCAGATATTCAGAACTATATATGGACTTAAAGAAACATATAAGCTACACTTACAAATTAGACTTACAAGATTCGTTCCTTTAGGTTCTGGATGCCTGACCTGAAAAAATCTGCACAGGGTTTTAGGTTTGAGAAAACACTCATAAAAATCTTCAGCTCAGTGTCAATAAACTGGAGCCAGCCAAAGTTACAAGGATTTTTGTTATAACTTGACCAATTGCATTAACCAAAACTATTATTCTATTAGAAATAAATACTTCCGTTTGAAGAAACATGGTCCAACTGATTTAAACAAAATATACATGCGTGGACAAAGATGAAGTAAATTTTCCTACTTCTCCAATTCTATTTAGCTTTTATAACCACTGAAATGTTTTCTAAACCTGTAATACAGTCCTTCAGTATGTTACTAGCACTACAGTACATTTAATTATATTTTCTCAAACATGCCTTTTTGAAATCTGTACTAAAAGACAGGGTATCAACCATATCATTCTCTTCTCACAAAAAATAAATCTACATTTTTCATCAGTATAACCAGCTCATGAAAAATGACTTCTGAATTCTCCAAATAACATCACAGACCTGTATCAATCTATATGTCAGATTCAGCATTTGGAACTCCCGCTTACTTCACAGACAGGCAAGATCTCAGCCATTCATCTGTGTTTATTTTAAAGAACTGACTGTCCTTCATTTTATACTCTCTCTACATGAAGAAAAAGGCCAAATACAAGCAGCAGCCAACCCACAAAAAGCAGTAACAAGGCAGAACCCAAACCAAGGAACATAATGAAAAACAAAATAATCAGCAAAATAAGCCAGAAATATTAAAGAGTACATACAAATTTTTCTTAAAATAGTAGACCATGCCTATTAACCTTGACCCTAGTTTTGCTAGCACATACATGTTTAACTTCAACCGCTAGTAGTGACTATACTCCCACTTGTAAAGCTAATTATGTGCTTTTGTGTTTAAAGATTCTTTGTCTTCTTACTCAGCTCAAATTAAACAAAACAATTACCTTATATCGGCAGGTTGGAAATGGAAGAAAGAGTTATTTCCTTCTCAATTAAGTTTCTCAATTGGAGATTGAACTATAACCTGAAAGGAAGAAGATGATGGCTCTCAGGGCTATCCCCAGCTGACTGACAATGAGTACTGCTAAAGTCTTCCTGACAGCGTATCTGCCGTTGTCAATGCTTTAAACACCAGTCTTTCAAAGATCTTTAGTCTGACAGATAAGCAAACAGAATTTAAGCTTAACTATTCTCTGCCAGCTGCTGCTGCATTTGTAAGTGCCATCAGCACTAGCTTTGTCCTAGAAAAGTCAAATATTAACTCCTGAAAGATATAGAATGGTTGATTTTGCATTAAACGAGCAGAAGTTTTAACTAATGTTTGTAGAGAATATCATGTGGGTGTGAGACTGCTGTGGAAATACACATGGTGTCATTTGATTTTTTCAATAAATTTAGGCTTGTGAAAACCCTTTGGCAACAACTACAGCAGACACAGAAAATGAGGTAGTCCCAGAGACCCTGTCCTTCAGTGCCTTTCACACTGTCAATGAGGAGTTTAATAAAGGCCATAAACTAGGAACAGAGATGACTTCCACATCTATATACATGATTAAATATCTGTCCTAATGAGGTCTTGACCTTTAAAGACAGTATCAAGCACTCTTTCTCACAGGTTAAATCTTTGAAGCAAAACTTCAGAATTTACGGTCATCGTTCAAAGAACGACTCATTTTCACAGGGAGTTTGCGTCACGTTAAAAGGTGCCTCAAAAGGCTATCTCACGTGTGCTATGGCGAGACGCTGCCTTGTTTGCTTTGCCTGCCAGGCGCACAGCAAGAACGCACGCAGAAGCCTAGGGAAACAATTAGCAAGAAATCTGTAGTGAACGAAGCAGCCACTTGCACTCAAAACGGGAGGACACTCACGCTTTGGACCAAGTGGCAACCTGCTAGAAAATTCACTCACACTTTGACAAGCTTAAGTAGTACAGGGGCAAAGCACAGGTCATGATATCCACCTTGCTCTTGTAAATGTGAGAATTTTTATGGACAAAAAAGTCTGCACACACGTTTAAGGGAGGCAGATGCGGTTTAACACAGCTGGAGTAACAGCGCAGCACAGGCTTCTTCCCATTGAAGCTGAAGCAGATCCTGCAGTGAACACTGCTGCATGTATTATCATTATATTATGTATATAGTATATTATACCAAAGTAATTACTTTAGCACACAATTCATCCTCCCCACTCCCCCATGCAAAGACAGTTCCCATAAAACTCACGGAACCAGATTCTCATCTGCTATAAACCACTAGACTTCTACAGAGATGGAGGATCTGCCCTACATATTTTTCCGAGAGCTGTTTGCAAACTCAGTGAGAGTCTGAACCAGTAAAAATAGGCCACAGTACTTACTACTAGTGTTACGAAAATAAATGGGACTATGCAAGATAGCAAGCCTGTATTAAATACCTACAGAAATGAGCAGTCATTTTTTATATCCTGCAGAGATATGAGCACAGACTTTTGAGAATAGAAAAAGCCAGATTGATTTTGCAGAGATATCATATAGATGAAAACCCTAGAGCAGAACTTCTCCATTAAAAACAGAGGCATAGATTTTCTTGATTCAATGGAAAGAGGCAAAATTATGAAAGAAACACAGCACTTCACGGTATCGTAAAGATCAGTTTGGACTACCTCTATTTTGTTCTTTACAAGAGCAGTGTGTATTCTGCTGGGCATCTCATTGCTCAGTTGGTTTATAATTTTTACTCCCATTCTGACAACTTGTAAAGTTCTTAGTATGCATCCAAACCCATCAACAAAACAATTAAGTTATTTTTACCTTAGAAAACATCCAATGAATCATCTTCTGTCTAACCCTATCATGAAATTTCTCCTAATCCTCACAGCAACAAAGAAAATCCTTTTGCGCTGATAGGAACTAGCAGTTGTAAAGTGTTTTAGGAATGCTGTTGGCCTTTTTACTTTAAGTCCATTTTGATAAAATCAGATCAGTACGTATGTGGGAAGCGTGAATGAGACCAAATGTTATTAACCTTTTAAGCATCAAAACCAAATCAAATTCTAATATAATAGCAAAAGAATCATTTGCTGACCATTTGCTGCAGTGAATGTGAAGATGGGAAGTTTGTTGACTGAGTCACTGTTCTCATTGCTGAAGAAAGTGCCAATACACATTTAAAGTCAAGATGACACAACTGACTAGAAGGAGAAGAAGAAGAAAAAAAGCTTATTTCCAGAGGGCATAACCTTTTATTCTTGGTACAAAATCATCTGCATCTGAATGCAGACATGCAGTGTACAATCCTCTCTGACAGCTACAACCGAAATCATACATTTCTTCCAAACAAATATGTCTACGCAGTTCCTTACTGGATATAGGTAACAAATGACGCATCAGGTAAGGACTGCCGTTTTAATTCACAGTCATCCCCTAATTTCAGCTACTGAATCCTACCTCTCCTACCTGAAGTTATTCCAGTCTACTAGTAATCAAATTAGAGGCATAGATCAATATCATAGTGCTTTGAACATCGTGTCTTCCTACTTGCTCTTGGGTATCGCAGAGGGATGCCGTTTCCTGCTGCAGAAGTGAAGGACGTGACTGTCGCACCAGGACAGCTGCTTCCACGTACTGGAGGGCACCTCCTTACCCAGCCCCACAGACAGCTGCTAAAGGCTACCAAGGTGTTAAGCCCATCCCAGTTCAGGCACAGTATCTTATGCAGGGCCTCCTATCGCTTGCACGTACGGCGGAAGCCAAACCACTGCAGGCCGTTAGGGCCACCAGCAGGAGACAGGGGAATGGCTGAGAATACCAGAAAAAAAGGCAGATTTCAAGGGTAAAACAAGCCTTTCCAGTCACTGAGATGGGCCTTCTACGCAGAACTGGACAAAACTCCCTTACCCAGTAATATCTCCATTAAATTCAAACTGTCCAGATAGCTTTAGAAAAACCTTTATTTTGGGGTCCTTCTGCAAACATTGGGCTGAGAAAAAAAGAGTCCTACCTATTTCAAAGACGACGCTTTCTCTCCTGCTTATCAGACCTGGCTGGCTCTCTAGAAAGCCTGCGGAAGTGCCTGGGCTAGTGGATGCAAAGAAACAAAACCCCAAACCGCAGAGACCGCAAGTGAAGAGAAGGAGACACAAAAGAAGGGCAAATAAGTAATATAATAAATGAATGGATTAAATAAGACACAGAGAAAAGATGATGCTGTGATAGAAGGTATATAAGGAAAGCCATGAAGTACAATTTAATTTAGAGAAAAATATCAAAAATAGTGGAAGAAAAAATAAAGAACTTCTGACAGAAAATATAATTAGCGAGAAAAAAAATAAAGCGAATAAATGTCAAGGAAAATCTGAACTTTAACTTTGTCCGGTACAGTTTGCAATAATCAATACCAAAATACACACAGTAGTGTAAATAAAGCCATATTATACACAGGCAGAATATAATCTTCCTGTAAAAAAAAGCTAAAATGAATGTTTCATCAAAAGCCCAGACTTCTGAAGTTTAAAAAAGCAACTACGATATTCAGTGCTCATCCTTGCTTTAGAAAGAAAGGCAATCCTGTGAAATGCTCTAGATGAAATAATGGCCCAAGGAATGAAATTGGGGTTACATCAAGAAATGACTGTGGTCCTAAATTTCTGAGTATTCAACGATTTTGAAAGAGGCAGCCCCACAGGAAAGTTGCTGTTCCAGTGGGAAAAAGGCTCAAATCAATGAAGAGTCAACAACAGAAAAAGGAAAGTTTCCTTTTTTCCAAGACTTTTAATGGGCTGGAAAAAGCAGAGATCAACTGGACCTTGCGCAGACAGTGCCTCTGATACAGGAGCGTAACCTAAAGATCATTTCCCGTAGGGGGAAGCTGAGAATTACTGATTGAGGATAAAGGGCCGGAGAGAAGGAGGGAGCACCGGGAGGAGAGGAGGCAGAACCTCTCTCTGCGGAGGGAGAAGTGTGGGATTTGACAGAAGAGCCAATATGTCTAATACTTCTTTTTTTTTCCCCGCCCCGTTCCCCAGACAATACTAGGATCACTATAATGTACTTCTGTATCATTTTCAGTCTCTGGATACAGATAAAACACAGCCTACATACGGCTGGCAGGGCAGTTCCTCACCTGTCTCTTCAATTCGACCCTGTGTCTTATAATAGCTATGCCTGGTGCTCATTCTCCTAAGACAGAAAGGATGGATCACCGCTTCAGATGAGCCTCACTACCAGAGTCAGACTAGTTAGAGTTCATAAATGTTTTATAACTTTACATTGCACCTATTTCAGTATCAACAGAATAGCAATCCTAATGAATTCAATTTACTGGAGGGCTGTGTGTTTCCCGAAATAGATTTGACAGAAAATAATAAAAATTACTCTAAGCTTCACACAATAATTGAAACTAAATACCAGATGGTATTATTTTCGCATTGACAAAAACATTCTGTCTCTGCTTCGTGTCATTATAATAATATTCAGGATTGAAAATAAATTAAAATATTGATTACAATATTTTCCTTTTAAATGAAGGTGAAACTATTATATGGATGTACCTGGCTTATTTTTAACAAAGAATGGCCAAAGAGCCATATAGGTCATCAAAGGAAAGAGCAGACATGCCCAACCTAAGAACCAGGAAAGGGATTACACCTCATTTTATTCTCTTTTCAAGCTTTCCAGCGCTCAAAACTTGCAGTCAGGATGGTGGGGCTTGCTCTCACCACTGTACTTGGCCATCTCATCATATCAGCTGGCCGAAGTCATAGCTCTTCCTCCTCTCCCATTATGCAAAATAGTTCAAATGTGTTAACCTGCAGGGCACTTCATTCAATTCTTCATCTACCCATTGTTCAACAGCACTCTGCAAAGAGCGATAAGCTCTGGACATTTTTAAAAGCACACTGCAACCAAACTGACGGATTATATTTTTAGCTATCAAAATCTGTTCATTAAAGATGTTTTCTAACTGTGTCAATCAATAATTTAATTTTGTAATTTGCTGAAGGATAAACATAAGGAGACAAGAACAGCACTTTGGAAAATTGGCTAATTTACACGGAGGGAATAAAACATTCTTAAGTGCAACAAAACGACAAATGTTCATTCTTTTGTGGTCTTTTGGGGACTGTTTTTTACTCAGGCTGCTGGGGAGGATGGTAAGATTTTTCTCATAGCATTTATGGGCTAGAATAGGTCCCACTTAAGCTACCATCAGACTCTAATTAGGTATCCCATAGCTGAGAATCATAGGACTGGAAAGCTCAGCCTGAACCTGGTGGGGTGATTCCAGAGATGGGGAAGGGAATATCACACTATAGAGTAGAAACTGCAGGGAGGGGGGAAGAGTGAGTTAAGGAAGGTGGAGAGCACAGCTATGAGAAAGATATGGGGAACTAAGAGCAAGAAGGAGGTCTTTGGAAAAAACATTAATCCAAGGGGAGGACTCCTGTTTCAAGAGAGAGAGCAATGAGGTGGCCAGCACGAAGCTAGGATTCAAGATCAGGCTTTTGCCTCCAGAAGCTCATTATTTCAGCAGGCATCTCGCCTGTCAGAAGGTGAGGACTCAGAGACTGAATCATGCTGAAGGCAGAGCGGATTTCTGTAAACTGTGGAGGGAAAATATTATGCAGATTGAGTGCCGTGCCATGCCATGATGATGGATGGTCTGGATTACATCCTGCTATGATCAGACACAAAATACGGTATCTAATTTTTAAAAAATTACAAGTTTATGGTCTGGTATAAAGTTTGGATTTCCCATTATCCAAGCTACAGCTAGTTTCTTTTTTTAAAATGCATGTAAAACACTTTATAATTCACCTCTGCAATAAAACACTTAAATATTTGTAATTTCAAAGTTCCAAAAAGCATTAATGCTATACACTCTTAGCTAATAAATTCATAATAAATGCCAGAGGGAACTAGAAAGATGCCAGTATGCCATTAAGTGAGCAAAATGAAACAGGTTTTCTTAACCAAAGTTACCCTACTCTAATCAGTATCAAATGAAGACAATTTATGCTCATTTAGATTGTTAAGTCAAGCACCTCCTGAATCTAATTTTTGGTTTTGGAAATCTTCAGAAATTAATGATGATTTGACAGATCTTTTATCTGTAGAACTGTGTTCCCAATGTATCAAATACATGTTATGCATTACTCAGAAATTAAAAAATATTGCATCCCAAGACCTATTAATCATGAAACTTTTCACTGATTAAAAAGGAACATGTATCTTTTCTGAAATATTAGGTTGCAGCTGTTTCCCTATCAGAAAGGTTAAATAGATTTGTCTTGCAAGTACAAATAAGATGGTCCTGATATTCATCAAACATTCCTTTTGGGATCACAGGTCTGCGCTTTCTGTTAGCAGACATTCATTATTATACACTCGCTTGACAGATGAACAATGTCTGAACTGTCTAGTTACCATGCGATGGCTATTCATTCTGAAACACGTTTGCCTAAATGATTTCCCCATGTCTCTGAGGGCACAAGACGCCACCTTAGCTCTTCCCTATCCTGTTTGTACAACAGCACCCCTGGATACAGGCACTAGCAGTAAAGTTTCACCACCTTTTCTTGCCAATTTGACAGGACAATATGAGGAAGGAATGCTGGAAAACCACTGTTTTTTAATGAAATAATTGCTACCACTACAACACTTACAGTCAGAATATTGTCATGGTACAATATTTCTCCTCCTAGCATTCAAAAGATTATTAATTGCCAAGATTTGAGTGCTGGTGAATTCTACTTCTATGCAGGATGGTCCAATAATTAGGACCGGTCCTCCAGAAAACACCCCTGTTTGGAACGGCTGCTTCCTTTAGAAGGGCACACTTACACTGATCCTTGGATTTAATTTCTTTAACACTGAAAATGCCAGCAATAAACCCCTGATTAACCTAAGTATACATGCAAAGATAAGCACGTGCTTGTATTAGACCTATATTTTAAGAACATAAAAGGAAGCTGTTCCAGTTGAAGTTATGTTTTCAAAATATTCAGTGATATAAGAAGTACAGTATGTCAAAGCATCCTCACAGACTTTGTGCAGAAAACTTGTTACAGGTTTCAAGCAAAACATCAGAAATATAAAAATTACCTTTCAAGAAAATTGAAGGATACTTGATTAATACATTTGGGAAAACGATTGTAAAGTCAATACCCTGATGAAGACAGCAAGCTTATAAGGACACTTTTAGCAGCCTCTTCAATTTCACTTGATAAATTTATTCAGCAAAAAGTTGACAGCAATTTGGATATTGTGGTGGCTTTACCAAACTGTGAAAATATACGAACTACAGTAAGCACAGGCTTCAACAAGTTGGCATAACAATAGAGTGAGTTTTATGACATTACTTGCTTAGAAATGTATTTAATATACTAAAATAAGAAGGTACCCTGTCTACATCATTGAATGTATATGTGGGCGGGCATTTTACAAACAGCATACAGTGTGCAGTCTTTCTTTAGGCATACCTTTTTCTTCACACGCTGTGTAAACTGTGCAGCCGCTTTTCTAATATAAACTTAACTTACATAAATATCCACCATAATTAGCATCAGTTTTCTTCTGTTTTAACTATTACCAACGACTTAGTACAGTCAATGCTTTTAATTGATACTAACAGCACAAGGGGACCAGCCTTCCCCAGGCCTCACCCTGCGGCCTGAAGGACTCTGAACCCCAGCAGAGCTCAGCTGGTCCCACTCCCTGTACTGTGGAGCCTGGATAAAGGGCAATTTGGCAGCTAGTTTCCAGGGTAGCCTAAATTCTGCATCGGAAATCCAACCTTCTTCCTGCGAGTCTCCCACATACGGGTAGACAAAACTCTTAGCGTTATTAAACGCTAGGCCATGCTGTTTCCATACAGACTGGCCAACTGGCTGGAGAAGCAGCCAGCTTCTCTCGGCCTCTCTTCTTTCCCTGTTCGCACTTTCTCGCAGGCTGGGTCTGGCTCAACAACCATTGGATGAATATCCCAAATTTAGATATTTTCAGCTACTCTGCCATGTGGCTTCCCTGCTACTTACTATCTCTCTGCCATTCTCAAAAAAATGTTAAGTGTTGTGAGGTATATCCGCACATCATAGCTTTCTATTACAGGTTGTTTAGAAACATTGTTACCATGATCCAATAGCTACAGAAGTCCCGTGTGTGTGTGTGTGTGTGTGTGTGTGTGTGTGTGTGTGTGTGTGTGTGTGTGTGTGTGTGTGTGTGTACATACATATATATGAGCAAGAATTAGCAATTCTGTAATAGAATTAGAATATGGAACTAGCCATCTTCACAGGCAGTTTCATCTAAATATCTAGTGATGATAGATTCTTGATTTTTTCATACTAGTCTTATACCTCATCTTCCCTTCATTTCCAAGTGAAGCTTTTCTTCTGTTGAAAACATTCGAAACAGGACCAAGTCTTAAGGTTTGGAGGGGTTTTTTGAAATGAAGTCATTAGAGAAATTAAACCATATGTCACCTTACCATCACATTATTTCTGCTTTACCCCACTGCCTCTCATCCACTTGAACAACAGAAAAATGAAGGGATGGAAACAGCAATTTGTTTAATCAAGTTTTCATTATTATTTGAATTTCAATTTCATTATCTGTTAATCAAGAAAGAATTGTTTACTTCCTCTTGTGATAGGAGGGGAGGGGAAGAGATTTGAAATGAAAGAAAAACCGGTAATGAAATATTGCTTAGACTTCAAAATATTAAACTCTAAAGGCTCTTATCCTAAACTTTCAGACTTTGTGTGCGTACTATAATATATGGCTATTAAGAAATTAATAAAAAAGAGTTTTAAGATTAGCAGCCTTTCTCCAAATGCATTCATCTTCTGTTGTTTACAGCAGCTCGCTTGTTCCAAACTTTATTACTCATTAGCGGACGATGCTATTTGTGGGGGAACTTAATTTTCATTGAAACTGTCTAATAAGCATGTCGCCAAATGCATGAAATGAGAAAGAACTAGAGCAAGAGAGTTGCAACATGTTTCCTGTAATGTAAGGTGTCAATCCTTCTCAAGGTCTGTTATATTCATGACAGGGAGAGATTAATTAAGACATAGCTGTATTAGGCAAGACATCTCCCTTCCCTTTCATGCATTGCAGATCTAATCTTACCAATCTGATGGAGCAGCTTCAGATCTGCCCGAAAGTAGTAATTAAATCATAACCTTCGTAACAAACAGTCAGATGCCAATGTGGATTATTTGATGCAGATTAATATTCCTATCCCCAATTAGCACCTCCTCAGTTTTTGGTACGCAGCAGCCTGCAGTACCATATTCACTGCCCTATTCTTACGTATTTTAGCATCTAAAACATTTGCAAGTACTAATATTTTGCACATCTACCACATCTGCCTTCTGAGAATGTGAAACGTACTTCAAAGGTTTAATAAAATTAGTCTCACTATGCCACTAAAAAGAATAAATGCACTGTGGCAGCTCTGCAGACAGAATTCAAATCTCCTACATTATCTCCCCTAGGAAGGTAATGCTGCTCCTGGGACAGAACTCCATATCCTCTGATTTTCACTTTCACACCTGAAACCCAAGGCCATCTTTCCCTATAAATAAGCTACTAAAATAACACAAGACAGCTATTTGTAATTTAAACACATGTCTGTAAACCTCAAACAGAAATCCCTGCCCGTGCACTCTGCTCCCTTTCTCCTACCAACAGAAACAGAAAGAAAAATCCCATTCTGCTTTTGAAACACCGCAGATAAAAGTAGTGCCTTGCTCTGCAACACAGAGCAACGCTGGCTTTCTTTGCTTGAGGCACCTGTTAAGCACCTTTGATTGACACTTGTTTTAAGGATTTTTTCCCTCTTCTTTATTGCTTTTTCCTCTTTCACCCAAAGACATAGAATGAAACAAAGGAGAAAGCAAGGATGAGGAGGCTGTCGTCATCTAGAGCTACACACAGGCAGCTCTGAACAAAAGCAGGTGTAGAGTGGGGTTTTTTTAAAAAAAAGAAAGGAATCGACTGCATATTTACACTAAGTAAAAGAAATGTACACCTATATTTGTAGGTGGGTATATATCTGATAGAGATGAAAGAGGTTACCAAGTGAGGCTGCTAGTAAGCTTTATAGTAAAATAAATTTTAAATTAAACTAATAGAAACTCCTTAAGGAAACCTGAAGGGTCTTTAAATGTACAGAAAAAGAAAACGGACTACATTGGAATTAAAACGCGGGATTTGCTCTGTGACAGTGGTACAAAGCTGGCCTCTCTGTCTATTCCAGTCCTACCATCTGTAACACTTCCAGGAACGTCTCCTGGGGCTTCTCTTTATGTACTAAAATTGTATTATCTCAGGAAATACTGAGTTGTTCCTGTCATCTTTGGCCTCTTCTGGTTATCTTACCGGTGGGAGCATATTCTAATTGAAGCTGGATGCTGAACTGCTCTTGACTAGATCACACAATTGTCAGCTACAGACTTATTGAAAGCTGCTTCATTCAGAAAATTTTGCTCTAGCTTGTCATGCAAGAAAAAAGGAAGTTTTGTTTCCCTACTTATATAATGTACTGGCTCTTACTGTACACTATGCACAGACCATCTGGAGGATTCAGTTCACTTAACACTTGCCTGGAAGGGGCAGGTCCTGCCCCCAGAGACAAGCTCCAGCCCTTTCCCCAACCCCAGCTCCTGCTTCCCACCAGCAGGCTACCAAGCAGACTCCAACCGCAACGGGGATCTCATCTCTTGGCTGAGCTCAGAGAAAAGGTTATTTTCTTCAGCTAAATCAGGTCCTGGATCTGGTCTATCAGGCCTCTATACAAACTGGTTTGATGACAGAGGAGGAAAAGTGAGGCTGGAAGTGAAACTGCTTCTTCAAGCAGCTTGGGCTTGTGTCAGTTCAAGGGCTAAGTGAAATGGAGAATCCGAAGTTCTGGATTCTCTGTCACTGACAGTGTGTTTACGTTACTTCTTCATAGCTCCATGTTGTAATTTTACCCTTTTTTTTTTAGTAGTTTAAAATGGAATTTTTTTCATTTTTTTTATTTTTAATTGCAGAATAGTGGTCTACTTGTTAGTGAAAGGAACTAGGGCAGCTGATACCTCCTGGTTGCTTTATGACCTTGGGAAAGCCGTCTCATCACTCCGTGCTTGTGCAATAGGCTGCAGTCCTGCCAATCTGTACTGTATATATAGACAGTGATTTTTTTTTAAACACACTTAAGAATTTCACACAGATAATAAAGACTGACAAGCATAACAATCACTTTGTAGGTCATCTGCTACACAGATGTATTTATATACCTTCCTTGAACAACTTCTTTGGATAAGACAACCTTGTTCTGGATTATCACATGTTCTCGGTACAAATTACAATTAATAATATTGATCCATGATCTTCCCGTTTGTTTACGCTTTCACACAGTTTTTCACATTTCCAAAACACTACAAAGAAAGCAGCAATATTCCAGCTCAATGCGGAAACAGCATAGATCTTGATATTTTATTTTACAAGAGTATGGAGCCCTGCACGTACACCAGGCGTCCAGTGCTGACTACAGTGGAAGTCAGCAGAGACTCACACAGCACAGAACATCACAAAATGTGCCTAAATCCATTCAGTGCCTGAGGATTTAAAAATAAAAGGAAGTGGCTCTAACATAATATTTCTTTAAGTAAGTTCCCCAGCTTTATGGTATGAAATCTATTTTGATTTAATTCAGGGATGCAAGAAATCTGTTGCCCTGAAATTGTGTATTTTTACTTTTTGTGGCCAATTCTTGTTCATTTGCAATTCATTAAATAAAGACTGCTTCCAGTCCCTGATATGAAAGTAAGGCAGCAAGTTAACTCAAATGGAGCTATATGACAAACAAACCACAAGCAAACTTTTACCTGACACCTGTTGAGTGGCATGTGGTAGCTAATACGATTTGACAGCATGTCCTTTTCCCTAGCTAGCATATACTCTGCAGATCAGAATATGCCCACTGGCTTTTCTTGGCTTATAGACTTGTTCTTATATTCTCCCATCTGGCATATAAGTAACAGAGGAAACTATTAAAAAATGCACATTACACAGATCTGTGATGCTCGCTGTATCTTTTTTTAACAGGAGGAATGAAATAGTTAATAATATGGACTTTTAAATTGAATTTTAAAATGTCAGTTGGCATCATCAGTTGACCCTTATTAGTGAGATGATAGTTCTTATACCAACTCTATTACCCTTACAGGTTTATCATTTTTTCTCAGTATTCTTAAAATGTTTCATTTAAAGCTATCTCTATTACTAGATCTGTAACATTGTTGCATTCCTGGGAAACTGAATAGCTTTTTGTATCATTTTAGCTCTTTCATAGTCATTTTATCTATCAGACTTCTATTCAATACTTTCAAATAATTTTGCAGTTGAGCTGTGTCTTAATAAATGCCTGTAACTTCTGACAGGAAGTATTTGCTTAAAAGTATGTTGCATTATTTTGCTGTGTTTATACCACAACGATGTCTGTATGACTATATACTAATCAAAACCAGAAATGACTATTGCAATTTGTCAAAAGAATTAAGCACATTCCTCTTTGCTGAAGTACAATGTCACAAGCGAAATTCAACCACCTCTGAGGGGTAGTCCTACAGCAACTCTTCACTGCAGAGCACGGGGGACAAGGCTACACTGCAGCCGAAAGTATCATCAAAGTATGAAACACAACAAGCTTTCTGTAAAAATCCCAATCAGCCCCCAAACTCTTAATTTTAAAAATTCTGCTGCCGAAAGAACTGGAAAAGAGTCTAATTCCCAGCCTGTTTCCAAAGCCCGCTTCCAAGAAGCTGGTGTGACACAGAAACATCTCAGAAGACAGGCACCTTCTCCAGGACAGTGTTTGTGCAATGGCTCAGAGGAATCCCCTCGGTACCCTCTCTATCCATATTAGCAGTGCTTATCCCGGATCATATATCGTATCAGCATTCTTATTTAAAAACAGGAATAACATGAACTGCCACATTGCAGACTATATCGGATCCTTTTTTTAGGTAAAATATTTATAAAGAAAAGATTTTCTGGCGTTAGCCATGTGAAATTTCCATGTACAAAACTGCTGTCCTATGCGTGTTGATCTCACGGAGACAAAACTGAGGCAGGAGGGTGGAATGATGAACACGCTGTTATTTAAGACTACTCATAGGAAAAAAAAAAAAAAAAAAAAAAAAAAAAAGGAAAACCAGATGGAAAGAGCCACTTGATAAACTGAACTCATACAGGGCAAAGTGAGATGGCTTCTGTTGATTTAACATAACAATTGGCTACTTCCACTAAACATCTTGATTATAAACACTGTGGTTATGCTGCCAAATGCTTGGCTTTGCTTAGCAGTCTAATATTCATTAGACACACAGTGTGACAGCATCAGGGGTTTTTTACCCTTGTAACTCCCACACGCTGAAGAATGAAAATGTTACTTGATTCATTTAAAAACAAAAAAAACCTTCCCTATCCAAAATGATTCATAAGCTTAAAAGTGATTAAAGGATGTTAACTAAGTTTGTCTTATAAAAATTACATCTAAACTATTAAAAAATGCTGATAACAGAGTGGTATGGCTGAAAAGTAGCTTACGCGTATTGTACATTTGCAGATACACCTTTTCAGCTGAACCCTTTGATGAACTTCCTTGACAGAACTACATACATTTTGTAATGCTGAAAAGTCAGGTTAAGAGCATCTCTTCTATATTAATCTGTCTTCAGACTAATTTAATACAGTTACAAGTTACAACATTAGTCACATTGATTAGGATGGACATTTAAAAAAATGGTTTGGATAACAAAAACTAATATTTCAGTCACTGGTCCAAACTACAGGTCAGTGGTGTCCCAAAGCATACGCTTATACTTATGAAGGGATCTGGGAAAGTGTCAATCCTTCATTACACAGGAGGAAATTGATATATTCCACCTGACATTACCCATCCGGCCATCCACTAGCCATCCAGCCAGCCATCCGTCTTGAATTGGACACCTTAGACACTGACTGCCCAGCACTGCTGTGACTGCAGGGCCCTTCCGGTGGCTCTTGGTACAGTAAATAACAAGCCCTAAACCGCTGGACTGCTAAAAGCCTACCGAATCACCGCTCCGGCCTCTCCAAACACAAACAACAAGCGTTTCGTTTGCTGCTGATCTTTTATCTGACTTAAATCACAACGCTGTTGCTTGACTACTCACTCCTCTGCCATTAGGCTTGCGCTGACATTAAATGCGACATTTGTTTGAACTCAAATTTTTCTTAATTTTTCCCTGACAAACTACGGTCAGTGGCATGCAAGCACCCAACGAAGTGATCGGCTGCACTCCAGTTCACAACATGATGCTTAGTTGTGTTTTCTCACTCTGCCAGTAGTGCCAGAAGGGATGCACTGGCTGCCACTGGATAGCAACCTATTTGGATACATCACAGAAGGACTTTCGACGCACTTTAAATCATAATTTTAAGCCAGTTTATCTGAATCTGTTCCCTGGTGAAGCCTGCACTTGTTTAGATTCAGCTAGTTTTGCTATTTCTGCACCCTTACAGGAATACTCTGCTAAGGGATCTGCATCACGAAGATTGCTGTGCTGTTGCTTCGAATGATCCGTGGAGGAGGCTGGACACTGCTACGAGCAGCTGAGTGATTAGGATTTCCACAAGCAGAAAAAACAAACCAAACAAACAAAAAACCCAAAGTGTATGAAAACATCAGAGAAGGACTTGAACAGAATTGGACACTTACACCTCCTCTCTTTGCGGCAGAAGACTGACTAAAATTTTTAGCAAATATCTGCCAATTATATTTCCCCGCTCAGTAATTTTTTAAAGTCCTTTGTATACACACTGCCAGAGCAGAAACAAATACCAGGGAAATAATGAAACTTGTTTCCATGTTCAACTGGAAGGACTCTGTATGGGGGGGGGGAGGAAAAAAAAAAAGGAACTGTAAAGAGGAATATTAACCACTCCACATTTCCAAACTTCCCACAAAATAATATGACACAAGCTTGAAAATAGCATTTTTCAAGTCCTTTTCCATCCCCTTGAGCTTTGAATTTGTAGTACTATACAGAGAGCTGACTAGTCACTCAGTGACCAATTACTTCTTTTTTAACGTGAATTAGAAGTTGTCTTAAAATATTACAAATATTTCTCAGATACCACTTTTCTATTTCAGGGAAATTATAATATCCCACATGTGACTGTGAATGGGAAGATCTGTTTGCACAGCACTCTTGGCTCCCCGAGCGGGGAAGCAAAGGAGTTGAAGAATCCTTGTTTTGAGCAAGAAAATTAGCCCTCTGAGTGAGGCAGAGGTTGGTGACAAATAACTAATAGCTTGGACTTGAAGGCAGGAGACGTAGGCTCTCTTCCCCGTCCCAGCCCAGGCCAGCACATAACATTAGAATTACAACAGAAACCTCCCTACGCCTCCAGCCTCTCCCTGGGAGAGGAAGATGAAAACGCCCATTCGTCCTACCGGAGTGTTATGGGGATTAGTGTTTGCAAGGACCTCAGCACCTCAGAATAAATTAATATTTATGCTGATCAGTCCCCTCAAATTTGCATGCCGAAGACATCTGGGTGACATGTGAGTAGCATTTACATGATTGCAGTACTGATATATAAGAAAAATGACAGCTTCATAACGTTTTTTAGTTTTTTTCCAATTAATGTCATTTACTCCGAGGACCTCTTTCTGTCTAAGAGGTGCCTGCTACTTTATAAAATAGATCAAACCCAATAATAATGTTGTTTTAATTTATGGACAGACAATTCTGCTTTTTTCTTGTCACGATAAGGAATTATCATTTTGCTAACAAATTTGCATTCATCCTCACGCATCACCGAGGATAATTATGGAAATCAAGAGAAGCGTACTGGAATCAACCATTTTGCAGCTGTGGAGGGAGAGCGCATTACAACACAGTCAAAAGAGGAGAGTGAAGCAAAAAACTTAAAGGATTAATAATGTAAAGGGCCATATATATTATTTATTCACAATGTTCATAAGACTGGCAATAGCCATAAAATAAATAAACTCACAATTGTAGGAGTGTCCTCAAGGATTTACCAGAGCATAAACAAAAATAATGAAGATACCTACAGAGCTGGCAAATGCAGGCACACCTATTTTCGGTCCAAAAAGATGGAAGAGTTCTCAGATAAAGAAAACTGACTGACAGCAATCTAAACAGTCCCATAAAAACAACAGCAAGTCAAAGTTATATTAAAGTAGTTAGAAAACAGGTAGGAACTTTGATACAGTCCTTCAGAGACCCGTTCCTTCTTAAAACTGAGAAATACTGCCGACAGTGTTGCTGTCGTGTGACTGTGCGAGACTGTGCTCAGCGCATCACATTACTGCTGTGGTTATTTTAAATATGTGCATCAGTAAGTATAAACTCAACTGAGCATTTTAAGCAATACTTGTCCAAACCCGCAACCTGTAACTTTTGCAGACTGGCTCACTCTCCCATTACACCCCAAAACGTAAAGTATAACATAAAGTACAACACCAGTGCTATACCGGTTTGGAAGCAGTGAGGAAGAAGAAGAATCAAGCCCAGCTGCTGCACAGTATCGCTCTGCAGAGACAACTGGCATTAGATTCACCTCCCACCTCATGCCAGCCTAAATCCTCAAAGGCAGGTTGCAGATTCGTTTAGGAACAACAGACTTTAGGCAGCTTCCGTCCTACTGCCCCTCTCAAACGGTATCACAGCTACACCCGACCTCACAGCGACAACACCAGCATGAAAACAATACTCACTGCCTTCACGTTTTTTCCCTCTTGTAATATAAAAGGATTAACTACAGCTTTTGTGAAAGTCCCAGACTTTCACAAAGTCACAGCAAATTGAATAGCAGCTTGCTAATAAAATGTTCTAGTATCTTTTTAAATTATTTTAAACATGCACTGTCACCAGTTTTCTTCCTCTTTCTCTTCTTCATATTCTTACTGCATCTGCTTTTATAGGATATATAGTTACATTCAGAGGATTTTCAGTCAGTGCAGGTTTCCTAGACGCTTTAAATTTGATGCAGACATGGTAGGCTATGAAAGAAGCACTAATTTAGGTATTTTTAGTGAAAGGCAAACCCAAAACTTTAGCAATGTAATTGATTTGTACAAATTTGGTATTTAATTGGCTTTGAAAACAACTCTTTATTCCTCAGAACCAACCCTCACTTGGTTCAGTTTTAGATGCATTGATTTTTTTCTGAACTTCATTTCTGTTTATTGATTTATTTGAACAAGATGGATATTTAGGCATTTTATTAGGAGCCCTAGAAACTAAGACTCGCTCTATACTGTGCACACGGAGTGTAGCATGCTTCTCCATCTTTCCATGTAAATATGAAACAACGGCATTTTGGAAGGATCCTGGCATGTGGAGAAAAATCAAGCATGCCTGATCATTCCTTGCTTGCTTATTGAAGATATCCAAAATTGGAAGAATTAGGGCAAACGGTAATGTCGACTTCAAGCCAGGGACATAGTCAGACACTCCTGGAATATAAATTTCTGGGACAGTCTACCAATAAGACCATTAGAGGATCAAAGGCATTTTCTAAAGTGAGTTGAATCAAATTAGCTTGGGGACTGTATGATATAATCGCTCAGAAGAGGAAGGAAGGGGCTGGGAGGTACAGGAGGTCCCCGTCGCTCCTGACTCCTGACAGCGAGCAACAGCGTTGCTGACAGTAACGAACTTCTTCACTTGCTCACTGGGAATGAAGTTGAACTGCGGTACCAATGGGAAAGGATGTCTCCTGCCCCATTCACATCCTCAGTTCTGTACCTAAGGATGCCTGTCGAGGCACCGTTCATCTATTCCCATCCCTGATGCGCTTTCAAATCCTAACCCCATCAAAGCCTAGAATTATTTGGATATAAATGTTCATTGTTCTCTGCTCCTACTACGTGGTTTTCCCTAAGACCAGTAAGAGCTAGGAATTAACTACAAAACTGAATGCATTGAATTGAAACAACCATTCTGCCACGAGGTAAAACAAACACACACAGCGGTTCACGGCTACTGAGCTGGGAATCGAACCTGTCCGCAATCTGTCATGTGCTTAAAGAAAACTTTTTTCCACTGTACCCTGATTAGCTTTAATTTAATCTTTGAGAACTCCTGTTAAAAATGCAGAAGTCTGTCATCTGACTGCACCTAACAGTGTGCAGCTCTTCTCTTCACAGCTGTGTTTCCCTCTCAGCTTACTATAGGACCCCATTCTTGTAACAACTACAAGATGAGTTAATTGGTAATAACAGCATTTAATTTCAGTTTTTTAAACTTTGAGTCTTGTTCCCGGTTAGCCAAAACTGCAATGGAAGCAAGGTGGTAAAAAAACGTAGCGGTAGGATATGCAGTATTCGTTACTAATTTTAAAAGGCCATGAGAGACGGAACATTTTTTTTAAATTCAGTTATGGAAAGAAGACAGAATGAGAATACAAAGACTGCAGGCTTCCCTGAAGGTACTAGCCCGGTTCAGTACGTGCTTCCCAACACTGCCTCACCCATGTAAACACTCAACAGTGATTTGAACTTCCCATACCTTCCAGCTTGGACTGAGCAAAACATTCTCCTACTCTCTATTTTCTGCATTATTCCTAGCAATACAATATATATCTACCAGGGGTCTTTTGAAAAATCACTGAAGTCAATACTTTTTCATATCATTCCAGTAAGTTGTGTGTGGCATCTGTAGACATATAACTTAAAGAGATTTGAAATACAGATATTCTTAAAATGCCAAGGAGGGAACATTTGGCTAACAGTATGCCAGGAAAAATAAGTTTAAAAATATCTAGACAATATTCTCCAAAATAAAACTTCATCCCTCCTTCTCATCTCTAGAATTAATCCTTATTTGAAGACTCCAAATCTAACAGATGAAAAAAAAAAACACCCTTTTTTTCTTGGTTGAGTCAATCCTTGTCAATTTTTGTCAGACAATGTGGTGAATATTTTGTCCATTATTCAGCTGCCCAGAACTGAATGGCTGTTTAAGGGCTATTTTTCCTCCCGTCATCAAATCCTTCATTCATGAAAGCACCACTTATTCTTTTACAGCAATTTATAAATGCATCACATCCTCAATTATTTATAAAATAGTGTTTCTACAGTCTGTAAAAAAAAAAAAAAAGTGTCATAGTAATCTGTAAGCTGCTCGAAGTAGGAATGGCATCTCCCTATATATATTGCTAATGTCAATAATGAAACACCACCTCATTACAGCCTTTAGACATTTTAATAAGTAAATGACCAACACTTTCTATTGTCTCAATTTGCTATATCCTTCAGCACTCCCATTGGTCTCTGATACATGAAGAAGTCGCACTAAATAGATTTCTTACCCTAGGCATCCTACGAGATTTAACTTTCCTGGACTACCACGAAGCGCCAGTTCCACATTTAAGAACCCTTCATGCTCAAGGGACTGACCCAAAGGAAAAAAAGGGTGACGTGACACAATCAAACTGTTACAACAGGGCAGCGTTCAGCAGATCTTGGCAGTCTGTCTGCTCTACTGGAGAAGCAGCTGGAGGAAAGGTAGGATGTAGCTGGGTTTCTTAAGTGGCACAAGATATCTGTGTTTCAGCAATTTAATCTTGCCTTTAATTTTAGATGATTAAAATTAACTGAATATATCCCACTCTCAGTAACTGCTGTCTAAATTGCTTACCAGAACGTCTGCCTTTTTAATCTCTAGGATAGCATTATCAAAATCAGTCACTTATTTTTAGTGTCTCACTTTTCAGTCATCCAACTTGACAAGAATTTCAAAACGAGAAGCCTGTATTTCTTCGAGTAAAGGATTATGTTTGAAAACATGTGGCTGGGTCATTAGCATTACTCATTCTATAACTGTAGTCACTTTAGTAGAAATAACGAAAATATTTCTGTAACAGGAGAAAATCTGAGACTTCAGACCTTACATGCTGTTCAGTCAAGGCAGAACTTCAGGTAGAGGGTGAGATGACAGGGAGAAGAGCTCAAGAAGCCTCCATCCCATGAATGAGAGTCACTGAAACCTAATCTGTATCTGCTCAGTGGGACATAATGCCTATGCAATTATTTCTGGGTGTGTTTTAGGGGGGAAAAGGAAGCAATCCATTAAAAATGACCTCATTCAAAGATGTACTGGCAAATACTTTCCAAAAAATTGGAAATAGTGCATTTTCATTAATGAAGAGATGGTAAATGGGCTCTGTGTCAACTAGCATAAACAGTCTTACTAAGTACAAGCCCAAGTTGTGGCCATCTTTTCTCATTAACTTTAAATTAGGATAAAATCTTATTCTTCTGCCAGATCTGTAAAGTCACACTGTCAAGGGTATGTTGCCTTGGCCAGCCAGCGAACATTATGGTAACTGTCATAGTGATCCTCCCAAACATCTGTATAAAAATACAAATTTGATTATCATCTAGATGGAAAACTTATCTCTTGGAAAAGCTGCATGCACAAATGCCACAGGCTGCCAAAGAGTCATGTCCACTAGTGATTACAAAGATGTTGAATATAGCCAGTATCGAGGCTCCAGAGCCTATGGAGCTCCAGGATGAATGGCAGAACTATTAGTATAGACCTAACTTCTACTTTTAGTGACACTGCTAAGGATTGTTCACTTTTGCTACTTGTATTGACACTTCTGTTTCTCACTCAGGGCATTAGCATCAAGAGTATTAGTTACAGAAGTCAGAATACAGTAAGGTAATAAATGCTTAGGAAAATCTTAGCTCTCTTAACGTGGAATACAAAGAATATTAGGATTTTTTTTCTTATGTTTAATGCCAATTAGTAAAGCATAGCTGAGGTTAATAATGGAATGCAAATGCCATTGTTTTAGTAAATTATTATGATTAGTATTTACAACGTGGTTACAGCGTGTACAATTGTGGTTGTGGTTGAGACTGGTGCTCATTATAACAGATGATGTATCATTAGGTACTACAAGTAATCGACACTATGTACTAACTGGCTCTCATGGATTTCCCATCTTAAAAGTTTCTGTCACTATATTTTAGAATAACTTGAAAATTAAGAAAATACTATTATATTAAAGCATGATATAATGAGCAGGAGAAAGAAAGTTTCTAAAAAAATGGATGAGATGCTGCTCTGTAAGTTGACCTTTCGGAAATATCCCTTCCCTTCACTGATTTTCAAAATGAAGTGTAAAGGCAAAATTATTTTTAATTACAGCTTATAAACATAGATATAAGTAGTTATAATTAAATGTCAGTCACATTTGTGCCAGCTACAGTTTTGCTATTATAATGCAGAATAATCACTTGGGTTAAGGTTGCATGACAAATACCATTCTGCCCTGTTTTTCAAACTCTTAATTCAGAAATTTTTTGACTGCTGTGTCACATTTCTCCCAAAGATAAGGCTCTAATTCTCCAGTTCTCCAAGGAATACTATACAGGGACAGAAGGATAAATTCCTGTTCAAAATAAGATTCTTCTCTACAAAAAAAGTTTAAGACCACCAACAACAACAAAGATGTTCTTTTGAGAGAGAGGACACACACTTTTCCCTAATACAGGAAAAGATCTTGCTGTTTTAATAGCTTTAACCATGGAAAACAGATGAGGATCAAAAGCTGAAATCTGACATAAAAATAACCCTCAGAGAAAGAGCCTTTGAGTGTTTCATCAAAAACTGGTTTAGATTTGAGGGAGAGAAACGCTTTTGAAAAGTGCATACTTGTCTGAACAGGATTTCCTAAACTTTTAAAGTGCACAGCTAGGGAAGGCTGCTCTGGACACAAGGAAATAGCTAATTCTGCACAGGGAGAAGTAAACCTGAAGCCACATAAAGAATTGGTTATCTTTCTGACTACTGTGCTCGTTGCTCAGCCAAAACCAACTTCCTTCACTACTTTACTATTTACAACAGTTAGGGAGAGAAGGTTGCTGAATGGGAACCTTATGCTTTCATTTCCTCTGGATTGCTTTTACCTTTAAATGGCTCTGGAGTTGGCTACCTTTAACTTCTTACTCTAATCTTTTCTTTTCCTGGTTTTAGGTATCACTGACAGTCCTTTATAGATGTGTTAACACAAATAAAATATAGCGATTGAATTAAAAAAATGGTATACAACGGACCCAGGTGGAACATCTCTTGTTGTATGAGAACAGACTTTCCCCCAAATATTCCAGAAAATTGCCTGCAGAGATTTGGAGCTCCCAGGTGGTACTGCATACCATAGCATACACAATGCACGGTGAAAATGGTAGCCGAGTTCAGAGCTGCTAGAGCTGAGATGAAACACATAAGCACTCCCATGGGAATTCTGCTTCCAACTCTCCTGTGATTAAATTCAAAATCTCAAAATGTTTTTTGAACAAGTTTTGGCTCTTCTTCATATTTATAGATCACATATCCCATGGGATTAAAAATCACAAGCATCTGCTTTGGTAAAGTTAGATGCAGTAACAGTATGATGATATGATTTGCATGCTTTTTTTATACAGAAATGAAGGGACAGTTCTCTTCCTTGGTATAAAAGTCAGGTATGATTGAGAACAGGGTCTTGGTTTCATTTCACTGTCTAATACAAAAGCTCATTAGCTTAAGCAATCCTCAAATATTCCAAGAGACAAAGTGTTTAAACTGCCTTGTTTTGTTGCATCTGTGTTTTCAGAATCACGAAGTAGATTTTTTTTTTCAATTTTTTTATTTCATACAACAAGGGGGTGGGAAGGGTTATTACCATGTTGGTAAGGCAAATATATCACCCCATCATCAAAAGCCAATATTGTAGAACTGACAGTATTTGGAAAGGGTTATGGTTTGTAAAACCACTCACTCACATTACTACTGGAACAATATTGCTCTCTCTTGGAGTGAGTCAGAAAGCAGTAACAAAAACTGCTGCATTTTATATTACTTTTATTTCTACCTAACGGCACTGGTTGCGAGATGTATTTGACTTTTTCTTGGTCTGACCTCAAAATTTATATAAATTCCAAAGGAAAATATATCTCCTGTTTTGAAAATTGTCTGAATATGAAAGACTAAATAAAGCTGCCTGCCTTCTTCTTCGGTCTATATATTTCAGTATATATAAAATATAAATGAAGCGGACTTTTAATATTAAGAAATACCTTATTTCTTTATCAGAGCACCTATTCCACTTCAAAGAAGCCATTTACAACCCATTTTGAGCTATACAGGCACCATTTCCTTTAAAAATAAATAAATGCACTGTGGTGTATTTGTCAGAGTGCTGCTAATGCGAAGAGAGTAGTGCAGGCTTACGTCAGCTGAGGATTTGAACTCAAGCATTTATTATAACTATTTCAGGCTAGATTTTCTTACCTTTAGGTGGGCTGAGCCACCCCTTCCCTTGCTGTTTCCAAAGCACAGGGAGAAACAATAACTACAGAATTTGCCTTACAATGTTAAGAACATTTCAACATGTATTTAACCTGGTTTCCCAAGGTAAAAAGATTTGTGTGCTCTAGTATCTTGGCACAACATTGCTCAATGTCAGCCAAAATGGACCAGGAGCCAGGGGTCTTGAAAACATTAAATCCCAAAAGAGAAATGGAAATCAGCGGAGAGCTGAACACAGAGATCCCACTTGTACCTCTGCAGATGAAAACAGAGAGCAAGCTTACTCCCCGGGCAACCGAGAACATGGATCACATGGCTAGTGAACTACAGACAGAACATGCACGGTTTTGAGCCACAGCATGTAACTCTTGCACAGACACATAAAACATGGGAGGAATGAGAAAAATCTACAATAAGAGGTGCAGAAAGCGGAGTGGGCACAGCAGTTGAAAGTACTGTAAGGACACTGAGGGGACACTACAGGTACCACCTGAGTAGGTGACACTTGCAGCTCTGGGGATCGCTCTAATTACAGCAGTGAAAGGCCATAAGGAAAGAGAAAAATCAAGGTTTCTCACGGGGTTGCAAAGGTCTGAAGGAGGCTAGTATTTCCTGCACTGAAGGCATGTGCAAGAGGGACGCAAATGTATAATTAGAAAATTTCTTCAATTCTACTTCCTCAGCCTTCCTCTGGCATCATCACAAAGTGACCCAAGAACAACTCAGGCTACTAATTGCCTTTGTACAGTAGTGAGAAACTTACTGAGGAAAGGGGAAATTTTAAACGAAGTATAACTTTGGCCATAGTATGACACACGTTTGAGACAATGATGGTGCTGAAACTGTAAGTCGCCTCTTCGTTGTCTCGGCAAACACCAGCAAGGAACCTGTTTCTCCTTCAGCGTAAACCACCACCTGAAACAGCTACGTAGCCTCAGAAGAAGTCTCACAAGAGCCAGGTTATGTCAGAGGCCCTTCTGTGCCCCAGGGCTCCTGGAGATGGGATAAGTTAAATAAAAAAATGAAATAGGGCCACCTTTCCCTCACAGCGTAAACATTACAAAGCTGCATGATGTCATGAGCACCTTGTTACCAAAGTTCCTAAGAAATGCCTGTTCCTTTGCCGAGAGGGAAGCTGAAAACAGAGTGCAGCATCTCTCACAGTCAGTACCACCAAAGTACACCGATGACCCTAACTAACAAGAGTGACAGTCCTGTGGTTTACACTGGATTTACAACGAAACTGGTTTTTGAGATGCCTTGAAGATTTCTTGTACGTTTGAGAAAACTAAATGTGTCATTAAAATATGCACTTGAAATGCAACATATAGAAAAATCTGTTGAAGAAAAAGTATATACACACATATCAAAATGTATCACCAGCAGATGAAATATATAAAAACACAGTCGTCATGTTTTTAAATAAAGTTTTTTAGCTCTGGTCTCTTTTGTTAGCAGAAGAATAATCCTTTCACAAACGAAAATATTTTGTTCTATTTCTTGAGAAGCGCGTACGAACATCTGCTGATACCAAAGTAATTTTAAGAAAGTGAAGCAATAGTTCCAGCACTTCCTGGTATATCAGTATTAGTACATAATAAGCCTAAAGTCATATTGAATATTTTTTATCAAACCGATTAACTGTACCTTGAAAAGTATCGGCTCCTCAGGAAGAGGGCTGACCGGGAGCGAGGCGGTACTGCTAGCTGGACTCATGTCCGTACTCTGAAAAAGAAGCACACAGCAGTTAGCGCTTCCAGTTAAGTTTTGGGCATGAAAACACCATACTGCTCTTCAGTGCCTTTTATGGGACGTCTTTTTTCATTCTGAAAAAAAAAAACCCTCAAAAACAACACTGTTGGTATTAAAACTAGAAGAAGATTCAACAGAATTACATTGGCAAAGCAATTGCAATCTATACTGTATCTTTAATTAGTAAAAGATTAACTATTTTACTAATGGATAAGTATTTTGTATATTCTGTATTTCAAATTAACTCCCCTTTCAAAAACTATGTCCACAAAAGAATAATACAGGAGGATAGCTGAGAATACAGAAATGATTTCATAGAGAGCAAACTACAATATACAACTTTTTTTGATGTCCTGATACAAAATTATAAGGCAAAGTTAATATGAAAGCTATATATTACAGGAAACAATTGGGATCAATGTTTAAAAAAAAAAGATTACTTTAAAATGAGTCAATATATCTTGCAAATAAGCATTAATATATGAAAACAAACAGTGAACAGCAAAGTTAATACTGAAAATAAATTGATATACCTCAGTGGAAGTATACAGACACGCTGTCTGAAAGACTGACATAAGAACCTAGTCTTTTTTAGGTGATATTTTAGTAACATACTGGTTGACATAATAATTACTTTTATAGATGAGAGAGTTGCAAAAAGTAGTGAGAAAATTGTGTGCATTTCTGAATGGTAATAAGACTATAAGAACAAATCTAGATTTAAGCAGAAAACACAAACAATATCAAAGACTGCTCTGGAGAAAACCAGAGCACACAATACCTGTTGGGAAAGAAATTCTCAAGTGTTAAAAGAAAAGCAAAAAGACAAGTTACAATGCAGAGCACAAAAAACATGTCTGCTTGAACAGCCAGAAGTGTATTTCCTTTTCACACTGTGGCGTTGCATTGCAGAATGATTTAACGACTTCAACTTCTGCATTTAACTAATGAGGTATGTGCTCTGCCGTTGCTATGAGCCCACACGACTCCTTCGAGGAGCACAGGCTCCACAAGCGAACACCACTGCTGCACCCAGGAAGCTGCAAGGACGCAGGCAAGAGAGGATTTGTACGTAGAGATAACACATTTTATTCAACCAGCTGGTGCAGTAAAAAGAAATGAGACAAGATTTGGGGCACCTAATCCCTTCCTCAGATCTGAAATGGAGGGCACAGACTTCCAAGTTAATACCTATTGAGAAAATTACGGAGTTTAGTTAGATAGGTATCAGTTACACCGTATCTGAAAGTAAAGACAATAGGTACTTTCTGAATAAAAGGGATGTTAGTAAAGGCGAACTGAAGGGTGATGTGGTAATTATTTTCTAGGAGGAAGACAGAGGTGAGCAGCTTATAATCTGTGGAAGACAGAAGTTCTTTGGGAACAAGGAAGATTACAGCATGTCAGAAAGCCAGTATCTCTGCTGAATCCATGGCTTTGGTACTCAGTAAAGTTATGAATTTTAACACTTAGACTCCTGAGCTGGTTGTTCACAGAAACAAACTTAAAATATTCGTTAAAAGGAGGTGAAATACAGCTCTTTCAGATTAAATTCAAAGCACAGTCAAAACTGGAGACCTTCTATTTGAGACTAGGCTGTCTAAAAATCAGTCAGTTCAGCCGAGGATAATTTGTCTTTTAATATACATAGAATGAAAAAAAAGAAAAAAACAAAAACAAAAAAACATCAAGTAGCTGCTCTCCAAACCAAACCCAGCAACCTAATATGCAATTAGCAGCAAACAGGAAGAGAGTCCAATCTTTTAAGCATTAGAACAGCCTTGGCTTGAAAGCTGCAAAGCAGATCGGTGCCTGCTTGGCTCTCCGTGAGCTGCAGTTTCTGCAAATTCTCAAATACAGCTAGAACCTCAGAAGGGTCAAACAACCCTGAGGATGCCGAAGTTGCTCTGACAAAACTCCTCAGGGCACATCCACATGACAGCTTCAGAAAAACCTAAGTTCCTCCATGCTGGCTGGCCATGAGCCGGCTCAGGTCTGGAAAAGTGGGCTGCTGCAGCAGCGTGCCCGAACGGTACGGCTATGGAGAGCTTGGCCACAGCGACTCTACAGCTTCTGGACTGCAGCTGGTTTGAGTCGGGCCAGCTTGAGGGACTGGCAAAAGAGCTCGCGTCTGGCTACGGCTGTCTAGCTATACATACCCGCAGTGGCCCTTCCAACAACGTCGGCAGTTTTCCTCCATAAGGAATGCAGAACAGCCTCTCTGCAAGTGTAAATTAATTAAATCCAGGGGTGCTAGTAGAGTTTATTATAGGAGAGCTGAGAGAGACAGTATCAAAAGGGTTGTTTCTTGAGCTATCAAAAAAAACCCTCTCCAAACTAATCACTGCTTTGAGAAATATTGTCAGCTTGCCCTCCTGAAGGGACACATTAACAATTTCAAATTATATAACACCACCCATCTAGGTTTACTAGCCACAGGGCATTTGTCATAATCACACTTCTCAGTCTAAAGCTCCCCATACGTAAAAAAACTCCAACTGCGAGGAATTCATCCAAGGAGGACTTTTTATCTGACATTCCCTAACCCAATTCTGTTCTCAGAAAAGCAGGTAGTCTGACTTAAACTTGATTGATTTTAGTCATATATTAACTAGAAGATGCTACACCATTAGGCTACAATCCTATGTTAAATGTCATAGTAGATGTTCAACATTGTTCATGTCATAATTAAACATATTAGGCGAAACAGAGGTAAATTATGATATATCCTAATTTTGCAGTACCCAGCTCTGCAACTGTAGCATTTTTTAACACGTTTTTAATGCAAAATGATACCATCACCGGGTTTTGTAGACTGTGCCTTTCACCTGGGTTGCTGGAAATTTCCTAATATTCTAAAGGGCATAGGATATTGCAAAGTTTCAATCACCTAAACTCCATTTTTATATAGAAAATGTCTGAATATCAAACAATTCAACTACTTCCCAGAACAATAGTTGAGAAAATAATCTCTTGGCCATGTCGAAAAAGAGCTGTGTTCTTTTCTTCGTGTGGTTTTAGCACTTTTTTCCCCTTTGGAGCTATGTGTTAAAATCCAGCAAATGGACATTAGACATTTGAAGATAATTGTTCCAAGATTTCAATGACCAATGCTTGAGTATTTTTCCTAATTTCTAGAGCTGATGAGCCTAAACATAGATGATCCTCACTGTGTAACTGAACATGTACTATGCAATCACTGCTAGGCAGAGGTAATCATTAATCCTTAGAGAGAAACATTTAAAATGCGATTAACTATCAGGAGACTTCTGGAGAATAAGGCAAGCAAAGGAAGAAAGTAAGTGCAAGAAAGCAACCTTTCCCCACATCACTTTCCTGTTTGCTGATGCAAGATGAAGATCTTGCTCAAGGACAGCATCCTACCTTTTTAGCTGGGTGAAACAGAAAGAAGCTCTTTCCGTAGCTGCTTTCAAGTAGTTTTCAGCTTGGTGTCGTTTTGTTTTCTTCCGCTTCTGTAAATATGTCTTGAAACCCAGTGACCAGTTCATTAGCCCGTATACCGCAGCAAGGCAAATCCATTCTCTAATGACAACGGTCCTGTAGCGTTAGGTGTGAGAAACGTGGACAGTGGTACACCCTTTGAGTGCCCAGCAGCCAGCACCACACGCAAGTTAAGCCACGCAGCAGCGAGACAGAGTTGCTCTCTGGGTTGGAAGCTCTCGATGAAGGAGAACAGTTCTAATACCAAATATTACCGAGACCATCTTTAGTACAGAGGAGGCTGAACCTCGAGCGTCTCCACCAATACTGTAATGACATCCTTGTCACAAGTATACCGGTTTGCATGTTTTGTAGGTGCAAGGCATATAGGTGTGTATGCAGTTGTAACCAAACTACTCCACTAATTGCTTTTGCCTTATAGTGGATCCCTCCTACACACAGATTTTTTCACGCAGGGCCTTCTTAAATCCTGAGGCTACCATGGTGACAGCATTTACTAGTACTACTATCATGACACTAGTGTTTTCCATACTTGGGCATGTTGCTTAACACGGGTGATTCCTGGCAGTGTTGCCATCCAGCTGTGTAAAGCACAGTCCTTTTGAATGCCCATAGAAACGCCACCGACATTCGACCTGACAGCACACGTCACACGACGCTGCAGCGAAGCGAGGCGGCGCAAGGTTTCTCAGCAGCGCAGGACCACTCCATTCGCAATGATGGCAAACCAACTCCTCCAGGCCCATCCGCCCGCGTGGCTGAGCCTCACGGGGTGCGCTTCATCCCCTCAGGTCCTTCCCAGCCCCAGACCTTCAGGCCCCGGCCCAGCTGGCCCAGCAGGGCAGGGCTGGGGACACCGGAAGCCCTGGCCGGGGCCGCCCGTCGCAGAAGCTCCCCGGTTCCCTCCCGCCCGGCTTGCTGAGCTGCTGCCGCAGGCCGCTGCCGGGGGAGGCTCTCTGCCGCTGCGCTGACACGGGCCAAACGCCGCAACGTGTTCGCTGCTGTGAGCCTCAAAGGCCCTGCCTGATTCAGGCAGCGATATTTGTGCCTCCATCTGTTTGCCACTCAAAGTGACCGCTACTTTCCCATGCCTGGAGACTGTCTTACCATCAGGATTGCATCTGTCGCTGTTTTCTTATCTGATTGATTTGGAAGTGCTGTTCTCATTTGCAATGCTGTCCACCACCCCACACCTTGCCTACATTCTCTTCTGTTTACAAGGGCTGAGATTGTTGCCTCCAACACTTCACTAGTCAAAATGTTTCAGCTTGAAGCAATAACGAATCTTGTTACTTGACAAAATACATTACTGAGGAAAAGCTATTAAAAAGCACATTCCATTCTGGTAAAATGTAGTCAATGTTTTCCAAGCAGTACACCAGATTAAGGATATATAAATGCACATTGTTAAAACTACACTTCCTAAAAAAGCAGTAGTCATCTTCCAGTCTTTGAGTCTTCAATGCTGCTCTTTAAATGAAAACAGATCCATCTTATAAGCTGGCATTTTTCTAGCTATAGCATCTTGCCTTTACTCTGTAGGAAGAGGCTTATGTATCAACCTTAGTTAATTGTACCATAAAATATGGACCATGCACTGTATATCATGCAGTGACAGAAGCCAATTTAATTTGCTCCAACCGCTTTTCAACAAAAGTAAACACTGAAATGATAGTTGGCAGACATTGACTTCTCTGGAGATCAGTATCGCAATTTATTGATCTGAGAAGTTAATACTGACAGAGAAAACCTTCGGTGGATATTAGAGCTAGAGAACAAATAAATCCTTATAATAACTAAAGAAAAGAAAAGAAAGGACAATCTGTGTACTTTACAGCTTCTTCTAAGGAGTAGTGGATGAGTGTATCGTAAGTTATGTCACTAAGTATCACTTTATAATCTAGAAGTTGAGTACAAGCAGGATATTAAGTAAGTGCAGTCAGCAAGCGCAATAGTGACATGCTGATACACTGAAAGTAATCAGAGAACTGTAAACGGATTTATTAATGGATCTGCAGAGTATCTTCATGAAATATTGTGCTTAAATATCACTACCCCACTTTATCAACAACGGAAGTGAAAAAGGTGGTGAAGTGATCTGCTCAAAGCTACAGAAGACTGTTAAAAACAAAGCCGGAAGGCAGGAATTCACCCAGCCAGGCACTCTGGTTGTTCGTCCAGAGCGTGCAGCCTTCCCCTACAAGCTTTTGGAATGCTGTGTAACTTCTGTAGTTTTTAGATTATTGAACATCATGAAGAAACTTTGCTGGTACATAAATTTCCTGCAAATAAAACAACTATAAACAATGGAAGCCAGCAGAATTAAAATTACTTGTGTTAACAAAAGTACCAGATATATGAAATGAGCTTTCTACTGTCTTGCACCTGAATAAACATTACAGGGAAATTATCTCTGGAGTATGGAAAAAAATGTTCGGAAAATTTTCTGAGCATAGTTTTATGGCCTTTGTTCTGGGTAAACCAGGCTAAGTTCCCAGTGGCTGCAAGTAGAACTAGAATCTTTCTTGAGTAACAACATCAATAGAGAACAGGACTTGTATCTTTCTAATATCTAAGGATATTAAAGACATTAAATTGCTTTTCTATCAAACACTGATAGGACTTGCTGTTTTAGTAGCCCTAGCGCTCAAACACAACTACGAAGCCTCAGTGCTCACAGAACTGACTGCTTACGCTCACGGTGGTTGCTTATGAACACTGTGTGATCAGCTGTTTTAATCAGTCTTCCAGTAACAAGCAGGTTTCTGATAGTCCCTGACCTGACAGACTCCTTTGTTTTCGTCTCCTTGTAATTACAAGGGAAAGAGAAACAGATAACGGTCTCATGTCAGATGCAACTTTTGTTGAACATCCCGTTGCCCCACTTCTCTTCAGCAACTTGAGGAGGCGCTGAAAAGGCTGCCTGGTCCCCTCCAATTTCAGCAGCCTCCCCAAGCACGTGCCTCGCTCAAGAAAGGAACGGTCTGGACACCTCGCACAACCCTCGCACAGCGCAGGCACGAGCAGTTGCTGTGACTGTGCTGAAGACTGGAGGCTGGAGAGAAGTGGTACTGCAACTCAGGGTGAGTCACAGGGGAAGAAGGGAGTAACAGTGACCAAGATGAGAAAGGTAGCTATTTGGTGGGTTTCAGCAAATGCTACAGTTGCCTGATTTTTGAGCACTATAAGCACAACAGAGCTTTTATTTTCCTTATTTGAGCACTGTCACGTCCAGAATTTCCTACAGTTAAACACATCAGCACAACCAGTATACACCCCAAAACCATAAATGACTTCTGGGATGTCAGGATATCACTGTCATCTTCTCTATGGTTTCAACTTCTAAATTCATGTTGAAGGTTGACTAATAAAATTTAACTCTCTCACTTTCAAAAAAATTCAAAATGAGTGCCACATCAGCACTCACAGATAAATTTGACTGAAAAACAAAACACAACTTCAGCTCCCACCCCCACCACATCTGATAAATCTTCCTCAACACCTCCTTTTCTCTCTCGCTGGCAAAGAATGGAAGTGCCTCCTTTAAACATGTTTATGCCTATTTTCTAACACATTTGAATACAATCTAGATGGTTTATTTATCCATCCCCTTTCACTTGTCTTTTATTACTAGGTATAGTTGGTTATACTTATGAATTGCTAATATTTACAATTATCAGCTCATATATATGAATTGATTATTGTTTTTAGGTATTTCCCTGGTACACTGCCTACAGATTGCTGCTGCCATGCCGTAGAAGGCTGAGTGATCATAGCTCACATCTCAGAAGAGAAGCATGAATTACAGTTGCTACGACTTTCTGCTGCCTCTTCTCATGCTAGCATGTGAGCTGTGGAGAGCCAAATAAGTTTTAAGTGGTTCAGTTATCTACTGATTCTTAACCAGCACTTCATATATGGGCAGACAAATTAGACTTGATTCCTTAGACTCTAAGAAGAGGAAAGCTAATAACCTGAGCTGTGAGATGTCAGTGGGAAATTGCAGCTCATTTAAGAGAGGATGCTGATCTGTCACTTAGCAGTGTTGGTATGTCTAGTAGTCTTCATCACAGAAGACTCAGAGTCCCAGGCTCATGGGCAAACACATTAAATGTAATATTTTGCACATTACAGCAAGAAAGGAGCAGGATGAAAGATATTCTGTTGACTATTATTTGTTTCTACTTTGAACAATAGCTGGGAAGATGCTCTTTTAGCTCATTATTTAGGGTTATAAAGCCCATAACCAACTAGCAACATAAAGACTACATAACCAGTCCATGGTTTGTTGCAGTGCTGCAGTGGCTGAAATGGTGTAAACTCAGATTATATTTTCATATTGTTTTATTTACTCAGGTTATATTTTCACATTGTTTTATTTCTATTCCATTTACTCACAAGATTTAGCTGTTCTTAATTAGCTGTCTCCCCTCTCCTTACATTAAACACAGAAGTATAAGAATACAAAAGTACCAGGCACAAACTCCTATTACTAGTATCTGTCTTTCCATACCTGAAAGTGGAAATACAAAAATGCCTAATATAAAACATCTTGTGGCTGGCACAAGGAGAACTCCTTACTAAATATGTTTTTAAATTTGCAAACTTAAAGATCATAAAAAGCTGAAATAAGCCTCTGAACACAAGTGCTCAAGAACTGGAGGGTGCTGATTTGCAATTGAGCACAAAGAGAGGGGGGAAAAAACCCCTCCTTTTTATGGGCATATAAATGTACATAAATGTGGTATTTCTCATAATGAAAACCATATATAGTGCTATGTAACTAATAAAGTTATACATTGACAAACACTTCTTCCTTTGTTCTCTTTATTCCCTCTTCAATTTTTCATTTCTTATCCTTCCTGTTGGTCTCCATTCCCTGTTTCCTCCACAAGACTCCTAATAAACAGCAACACAAGTTTACTTGGGCAGATACTTCCATGGCACCTAGAGGTTAGATGAAGAGTCCAATTTTATCTTCATTAATTTCTAGGGGAAGATTACCTTTAGATCCCCAAACAGCAAATTGAATCCTACTTAATCTCTAAAAAAAACCCTGTTCACTTCTATCTGCAGACAGAATGTAATTTTGAAAGTAATTTGAACAATGACTTTGGGGTTAACATCTCCTCTTGGTGAAGTGCACTGCAGGATCATCAATGATTGTCACCGTGTGAGCTAGGACTGTTGCTGTGACGCATTAAATTAACTGCGATTCTGGTCATATTTTTGTCCTAATGAAAACGGAGGGTTGCTTTCCCAGACTGCAAACATTTTGTTTGCAACAAACAACACAGCGGAGAACTGATTTCCTTGAGCAAAACTCTCAGCTCTGCTCCCTCTTAAGTGTCTATTGTTTCTTTCATACTTCATTGACTACACCACCCAGCCTTGACATTGTTAGTGTATATTCTCCACTAATAATATCATATAACATCAGCTTTTTCTGTTCTTTTGGCAGACAATTGAGAGAACCAAGTACTCTCCTGGGATTTTAATCTGCAGGCTGCCTGTTTCGATTCCTTTTCTTTCCTCACAGATCTTTTTCCTCATCTCAGGTTTAAATGTAAGCATTTTTTACTCAAATTGTATTCAGTTTTGTAGCAAATATGAAGGTTGTTTCATATGTTAGCTTCAATTATGTCTTTTTTCGGTGCCAGTCCGAAGGACATTTTATCTGTCCAAAACCTGCAACACAGTTTAAGCACTCAAAGTAACTACATGGATACTCCACGCTACAGCCACAGCCTGATTCTGGCAGAAGACGTCTGCATTAGCCCAAAGTCTGTATCTGCAAAGTAACTCCACCCTGGGGCGCTCTCAACCCCTTATACCTTACAGACCCATCAATTTTCTGCCCTTCTATATACAGCACTTAGAAAGGACATGATTAATTAATCAATCTAAAAAGGATCAGATTTTATAATAGAACCACCTCTTCTTCTCCCCCCTTACACATTTATGTGTATTCTGCATCATTAATATGCCATGAGGTATTGGGACCAAGACACAAGCTGGATCCATTCAATAAAAACATAGATGGGATATACATTTATATGCTTCTGGACATCATAAAGTAACTGTCTTCATGGGTTAGGAAAAAAACGCTCCTGAAAACAGGTTGTTTGATAAGTCCCTCTGAGGTATCTGTCGTTGCCAGACAGAGCCAGAAGAGATTTAGGTATCAGTTCCAACAAAACAGTTTCTATACTCACATACTAATACAATTAACTGTTTTCTTTCCATGGAGCTCTGAAAGATGTCCATGATGTTCATGAGTCTCACAGAGAAACAGAAATGACTTTTTCAAGAAAAAAAAAAAAAATCTTGGATTTTCTATTAAAGAATATTTTTCTTTAAGGTACCCACTTTCTCATCTACTGAGCTTAGGACAAAAAAACTACCCATGCTTTATTGTTCAGTACATCTCTTTATCCATATGTAATATATTCAGATGTGATATCTGCTGCAACTGTGCTGTTTTCTGTCTATAGTTTCCTTGCCACATTTTTTCATGTGAAGATAATTAGTTTAATAATATTAATAAACGTTACTTTTTAAAGCTGAATTTAAACAAATACAACCTGATTTTCCTTAATAATTCACTGCTCAATTGTCTGTTTGTTATCTATCTTCCTTTTATTTTTTAAGTATCTGGGACAACACTGCCAGCTTTTCACACTGGAAAGCTTTTAATGTGAGGTTATGTTTTATTTTCCTGTGCCTCTCAAAAAGATTCACATTCCTTAAATTCCTCCATATTTCACTGAGTCTTTAACAAGCCACTTTGCACTTTCTAAATGTTGTGACTGCAATTCTTCTCACTTGTTCATCAGTTCTCAGACGGGTTTTTACAATTTCGGTACGGAACCACTTCTGACAGGTTATTTTAACTTACTTAGATGCAGAGGCTTCATTCTCAAAACTGTCTTGTATTTCCCAGTAACAGCTTAAAGAAAACATTAAACATCTGTATGTTTCTGTTGCTAAATCAAGGAACACAGATTTTTTTTTCCCCATTGCAAGAAAAAAAAATTATAAGTGACATTTAACAATTTGAAGTACACTTTCACTAGCTGCAACACTTCCATATGATATTGCAGAAATAAAAGGTAAAATTCAGTAAGTAACTTCTGCCATGTTACTTGCTTCAGAGTGTTTTTAACAGTAAAGTTCTTCAATGTTTTCATCAAGTTTAATCAACTTGTATAAAATGAGGCAGTGTTTCAGCTCTGGAAATGCATAGTTTTGAAGTGTGTGGAGCCTGCTTTTTGCATTAGCAAGCAGGATTCAAAGCAGAGTTAGTCAAAGCAGAACAAATATTCCTTGACTTTGTAAAAATGTTGTATGCTGAGTTCCTACCTTCAGGCAGCAGTTGTAATCCTTAAGAGCAGGCTTGGGAAGGGAAATACACGACGGGAACGTCAACTCCCACACTGTCAGCGGGTTCAATGGAAACTGCCTTTGCTGCGGTGAGCTCTCCACAGTCTTTCTTGCTCTATTTGCTCTTCCTCCCTTCCCTGTTCTAGTATTTCCTTCTCTCCCCACCAGCTCAAATCAAGATCAAAAGTGCCCACTCTTTCTTACCTCTTACAATATTTGCACAATGTCCTCTACTCACAACATTTTCCACACCACATCCATCCTATCACCACCACCATTCCTACCGTGCCAAAGATCTGAACCAGAAAGTCTCCTACCTTCTCTGCCTCTCTCCTTTTCTTCAGCCAACCCTGTCCTCTCCAGCCCCTGACGCCCACTCTGCTGCTCATTCTCTCTGAGGACTTTGGCCGGTCTCACGCTGCTGACCCTGCTCCAACCACTGGAAAGGAGGGTGCTGGCATTCCCCTGCCTGTTCCCAATATTTCTGCCTCCCTCCCACCACTTTCTCTTGTCTGTTGATCAGTACTGCACCTGACAGGCCTCCTCTTTCTCTCCACCTTTATACCATCATCTGCTGTTCACCTACACGCTCATCGGCACTCCTCATCTCTTGACTGCACAACTTCGCAACGTGTATTTCTTTCCTCAAATAATCCCTGCCACAAGCAAGAACTTCAGCAGCCATCTTAATGCCCCCTCTTACCTTTTTATTTCACAGTTCCTCACTCTCAGCCTATTCACACAGGAGCTCTGGTTTAACCCTCCCACTCGTACATGTAAACTACAAAATATCTCTGGAAAATATCCTGTCAGATTTCTTCCATCCAGAATCACCTCTGCCCTTTCAGTTTTGCCCTCTTCCAATACAGAAAGCTTTACATTACTATGTAAGGACAAGATTATTTCCAGATACCTTTCCACTACCTTTTACTCATCCTCAAACTTTCTGACTCACCCTCTTTACTTTTTGTACAGGATCTTACACAATCTGTTTCTATGAAAAAAATAAGAAAATTAAAATAATCATCTTTCACCCCTTGAACCAACAATTCTTTCTCTTTCCCACGTTTTCACCTCTCTTTTCTTTCTGTCCATTCACAGGGGCTGAAATTTCTCATCACTCATTGCCAGTAGGAAACCCAACAATTAATTCAGACTTCTAACCTAGGTCTTGCCTTTGACACAGATCCCATCATGACCTCAAATCCAAGCAATTGAATAGAACTATTTATATCATTGTTTGGGTATGCACAAAGATTTGCAGGAGCAGGGCTAATGGCGCAAATCAAAATTAATGACATTTCTTGGTATGCGTGTGTGTTTATATATCTATCTATATATATTTGTGTGTGTATATATATATATATATATATATAAATTGACTCAACTTCATAGAAAAGAATCTCTTATTTAGTTGCTCTGGTTTAACAGTCATATGGCGGTTACAGAAGAAAAAATATCTTTTTGATACTGAAAAGATACACAGTGAAGCTAGTCAAATACTTTATGTCTGAAAAATATGACAGGCTTCAAAGACCGGAGTGAATCTCCATTTGGACAGAGCTGCTCAGCCCCAAGGTCTGCAGAGTTTGGGGCTGTTACAGTGCATTGCTCAAGAAACTGATGCAACTTGCAAAGGAAAGGCAGAGTTAGAGTTGCCTGTCTGCTACTTGGCATTGCCCTATTGTTATTTTTAGAGCTCTTAGCTATTAAAACTGAACATTTTGTTTTCATTTTTCTGTTTTGCAATGGAATTTTGTATTACACTTGCTGAGACAACTGAATAGCGTTTGATAGAGCCAATACCAATAAAATACTCATTTTACATTTATATTATGTCCAGAAATACAAATAAGTATAATTTCTTCATACTCTTCACCATTAATAGGAAAACCAGGGAGAAAAATTGAACACACCTTTCACATTCATTTAACTACAATAAAATATAAGGAGCCTGTCAAACAGAAAATGTTTTGTTTCAATAAATGATGTCCGTTTGCTTTGGAAATATTGTTACATGCATCTCCAGCCATCTTATTTATATATTTATTTCTTCTCCAGTTTCGTAATTTTGCAAAACAAATTTAAGGTACTCGTTCAATCATCATGTGACAAATTAATATTCTTTGAAAAAGCTTAGGTAGAACTATTAGAAAAAATAAATTAGCAAGAGTTAAAGCAAATGAAGAGGCATGTCAGCAAACTCCTAGACTCATAGTACAGGGTAAGAGTTTATTCATATTCATATAACACCATAAAATAGCTGGCACCCACCCTGGCTTATCTGATGGTAATTTATCTACATGGCTCTAGTGAGCTCCATTCCTCTCCTTCTTTTCCCTTGCCTTGCATTCACCACTATGATTTACATCCACTTTTCAGCTCAGCAGCTGCCACCACTTCCAAGAACCTCTGTAGGCTCAGTTATGGTAAAAACAGAGGTGCTTCTTGGCATCCGCCAGTGGCATCTTTCACTCCCGTGCACCAGAGAGGTGAGGGCAGGCGTTAGCACCGCTCGGCTGCTCAGTGGAGGCCTCGCACTTGACACCGCACTGGCGGCTGCTTCCAGGGGCAGCAGCAAGGACTGCGTGGCCCTAGGTACGAGCTGGCATCCGATTTACAAGCAAAACGTTTCCCAACATCGTCCTAAAACTCCAAGAACTCCCTGGGAAACAGAGAGCCAAAAGGACATAAGGCCATACCCCCCGAGAGCACAGGCAAGGCAGGCAGCAAACGCACGCTGGGTACAACCGAGGCGCCGCAACAGAGCTGTGCTGAAAAGGCTGGCTCGCGCCATTCCCGGTGTGGTCCGCCTCTTCCCCGTTTTCACTCCCAACCTTCCCTGAATGCTAAGCTCACGTAGAAATGTAATCCGTCTGTTTTCTCATGCCTCTTAAACTTGGGAGGATTTTTGACTTGCCCACATCAGATACTGCTGCGGAGGGCTGTCCTTGAAAGGATGTCACTCTGGGAATGGAAACAAGTATTTTATGACAAAGGGGTTGCACCAGACTACAGCAGAGGAACAGATCCAATATTAGTATATGCACTGCACACGCAGAAACATATTACTGGAACATTGCTGGAACAAGAAATCAATATTGAGGAAATGCTAAAATCAGTATAATCCATGCCCATATATTTTATTACACCTTTTAATTAATGACCACATACTATTTTTGGCCAAAGTTCTGCTTGAATTGGTGCACCAAATGATGGCTTTTTTAAACTTTCCATATATATATATATTTTTTTTTCCATATATAACACTCATACTGTATCACTTGGCTGGTGCAAAGGGCCTGGAAGCTGACCATACACGTCCAGAAAAAACTCTGGCATCAGGCTCTAATCCTTTCTAGTCTAATGCCCCTGCTTCTTTCACTCAGTTATGCCTGTCCTTCAGTAGTATAAAGTCTACTTGGTTTCTTTATTAAAAGGGCGAGGGATAGGTGCTCAGAAGTAGTTTTAGCTCTTATTGTAGCCAGAGCTGTCGCTGAGATACAGATTTCAGTATCAGGAGTTGTGGGCAATTACACTATTTGTTACTATTCTAATTGGAAGGTCTTCAGAAAAAAAGCCAGAAGCAATCTAGTATTTTATCATTACCTGATTCCCCATTTATTTTGAAAGCAAAATAGCACGTTTACCAATTGGCATTGAATTGAACAGAATTTTTAAAAGTCAAAATAAACAAATTCTTCGAATCCTAATTGAATGTCAATTGAAATGAAACAACCTTAAAACAACTGATAAATTGAGAATCTTGCAACATGAAGTAATTAGTGTATCTATAGCTGAGATTAAGAATAAAACACTGCTAAGTAAAACTGCATGTACTATTCACTTTGTCTGTGAATGGAGTGTTTTTCCAAATAAACTGATCTGAAATTAAAAATAATAATCATCAGGAAGCTAATCAGACTCTAATTTACAATGTCTGTCAATTATAGTTCAATGTCTGATCTACCATTTCGGAAAAGTAACAGATGAGTTTGGATAAGCACATTCAATTATACAGAAGCACCACACAATCACATTAATTACCCTACTATGGTTAAAGACTAGCAAGGACAGAACATATGTGAAAGGTATCAGAAATGTCATTTACCGCCTTGTGATACATAAATTTTCATATTTTCACACTAAAATACGATGAAAAACCCTTATGAAAGCTTCGAATGCATTTCATAAGACCAGATTTTGGGAACCAACTGAAAGGCTCATGCGAAAATCAAGCTATTATGGAGCATTACAAACAGAATTGGCAGTTTGGTCCCTGTGTTGTAAATACAGCATTACTGACTGTGTTTATCAATGTTTATCTAACATTGCACAGAAAAAGATAGCCACGGGGCTCTATTCCCTGGGTCACCATTGATAATTTCCAGTCTAAACATTCAAATAGTCATGCCCTTTTCCTGCTTATGCCATTACTACCTTTAGCTTAAATAGTTCTTCATTCCCAGCGCACAGACTCATAAATAGAGATGAATCCCATTGCAGGTGGAAAACCGTCAGAAATCAGCGTGCCAAACCCCAGTTTTCATCCCCTAGTGAAAGCCAAGGGCCGCACAGCCAGGGACGGGAGCTCGTCACCAAGGGAGAAGCCACCGAAGAGGAAGCCAGCGCAATGACCTCGTAGTGGCGTGTGCCGTACGGCAGCGTGGACACAGGACGGGGAGCACAGCAGCAGCTAACACCAACGCTGCGCTCCTTTATCGATACCTAAGGCACCCTGTACACAGAGGAGTAGCGCCAGGCAGAGGTAGGGAAGCTGTCCTGAGAAGAGATGACTTGTGTCACTATGGTACCACGGCCTCCGTATGATCACCATGATTCACTTCTTTCCAGCCCAGAAGCTGGTCAGCAGCAGCTTCAGCATCCCCCGCGCGGCCTCCGCTGATGGCGACACGCCAAACACCACGCGCGCACCTTCGGGCCAAAGGAAGCAACAGAGGAAGGGAACTGGGAAATCGGAAAAGAGGTTGGCGCAGCATAAAAGGTGGTTTAGACAAAAGACTGCCTGATGGAGAGGCGCAGCCTCATTCCCCGCTGAGCGGGCCACGCGTCTTTGTCATCACCGGCACGGAAAGGAAGCGGGTCGAGCCAGCCGGTGGCGGTGAGGCTGCCGCGACGAGGGGAACGGAGCGCTCCGGGGAATTTCCAAAGCTGCCGTTAAGGAATTCTTCTATCAGACAGTTATGGTTTAAGGATTTTTTTTTTCACTCATTCAAAAAGTCATATAGTAACTTAAGCTCTTAAAGATGATAACTTTTAATATTCAAATTTGTAAAATTTGTGTACAGCAGGAGCAGAGAAGAAATTTCTAAGAACTGCAACTTAGGATCTTCCCATTTACAGAAATCTTTTATACTTCATTAACAATATACAAACCTGAGCTTAATGGGGGAAAAACGAATTACCATTGGTACAAATTATCATCCCCTTTTGTCTCCTCTCTTAACACGATAAATCTTAAGTTATTTGACTACTCAAGTCTAAGAACCATTTGCACAGACTTCTCCGAGACGCTTAAAATCTGAGTCTCATCAACCAAAACTGTATTCAGAAAAATATGCTACTCAAAGTTTGTGGAAATATTTTTAAAATTACAAAGACTCACGCACAAATATAAATATCCACTTTTTCTTGAAATTCTATGTGGAGTTAACAATCAGACTTCAATCCTACTGTTTAATATTCTCATACAACCCAGATATTCATTACATGTCCTTATGAATTAATTCCTTCCAGTAACCATCTCCTTGCACAAAGTCAACAGAATCAGAAAAAAAAAATTGAGCACAAAATTAATTGTTTCCTAAACTCCACCCCAGAATCATTTCTTCCACTAAAAAAGAAATACAGATTAGAACACAAAAAGCACTGCATTGCCAAAAAAAAGAAACCTGAGTTAAAACTAAACAAACGTACTCATTTTAAAAAAAGCTCTCTCTCTGGCATTCACATTAAACAAAACCTCATTAACAAACTTCTCAAAATAAGGAGAACCTGCAACTCTTACTGACAGCTCTTAAAGACAATACATTACAGAGGGCTTGTACGCGGCTTTTCGTTCGTTTGCTTTCTGCATGGAAGTTGGAGAACATCACATTTCAATGCAATAAGCAGGAAAAAAAGCTTTTCTATAGCTTTTTAATGGATGGATGGATGCAAAAATCCAGCAGAAAACCTTCATGAGGACTCTTGCTGAATGATCTCTACAGGGTGTTGTAGGCAGGTATCCATAATTAAATTCACATGAGAATACTCTTGCCTGGGAAGCTACTCACAGGCAGCAGGATGACTCTTTTGCAGGATGACTACAACAACACACAACACTGGAAAACCACTGAATGCTATTATTTCCATGTGTTTCCCAAAGTTTCCAAAAACAAAAAGGCTTGCTTCGAAAGAGTCACTAGTAAATGCTTATATTGGGAGTATGTAAAAAAAAATCTAATCTCCCGAAAATCAGACCTTGCTATTTTGGAAATTAAGATGTCTAGCGTTCCAAAACCACCTAGGCTTAAAATCATGTGGATTTGTAAGGAAAGTTAATAATTACAGCATTCTTCCTGAATCTGGCTATGCCAGAAAGGAGCCATCCCTACAAACGCAAATTGAACCTAAGGCAGATCTGTGTACTAACTGTATGTAGTAAAAGAGAGAAAAATCACAAGCCTGAACCTAACTATTAAGGTGGTGAAACTCTTTTTAGGTGAATCTTGCACAGCATAATCAAGCAAAATGAAACTGTCCCTCAATCTTTGCCGGGGCTCCCAATACGTAACACCACTGGATTCCAAGTGCCCACAAAGGCATTTCTAATGCCCCAAAGTCCTCATTCCAAATAGATTCCTAACACACAAACATTAGAAAACAAAGAAATGCAAGCCTTGTCTGAGTATTAGATGAACAAAGAAATGAGCTCACCTGATTTTGAAGGTGCATTTATTCCACTGAGAGGTAAAAGCAATGAACATTGGAAACATGAAGGATTTTTGATGAAAAAAGGGAGCTTTTTCCCTAACCATAGGCTTTCATATCACCTCAAATCTTGAAAACAGCAGGCACAGGCCTTCCTTGGATTTACACAGCAGTGACTCATATGCAATAGGCACAGGTTTAAGTGATTGAGGGCCCTGTTTTAAGAGCTATTTCAAGCAGATGAGGGGCTCTGTCTGCACTGAGTGTTATGTATAATTGGGGCCTGAAGTGATGGACAGAATACAGGGAATTACGATTATTAACATTTAATTTATTAAATCAACACCAATGGGGAAAAAAAACAAAGAAAAAATTAGGTTGGGAAAAAGGGTAAAAATGTGTGATCATCAAAACAGCATTGATAATTTCATTTTCTATTTTGAGCATTATGATCACCTCTGCAGTCATATTTGAATACATTTGTAATTAAAGCTGATTAATGGTTCATAGTAGAAAGTGAATAAAAGTTTCAGTTCTCAAGACCATTTAAACACTCTTCAAGAGAAACAGGCCTTTTGTTCCCACCTTCTTTTTTAAATCGGTGGCGGGGGTGCACAGATTCAAAGTTCACCTTGCAGCATTGTACAAGCAGGGCTAAATTAACCTGTGAGCCAGAATCAGCAGGTTGCCTCCACGACTAAAACATCTTCTCCCCTATGGCAGGTCTATGCAGGGAGTTAATGCACAGTAAGTTAAGATATAAATTCCCATTTTTTTCTCATGCTCTACGTTTCTGAAACAAAGTAGGGAAACTGGAAAATCAACAAGGTCAAAGCATTCTGTACATCATCATGTAATTCTCCAGCTAAGACTACTGTATTCTCAACGACTCTGTCTGCCGAATGATTATTATCAGAATAATTTCTAAAAATAGCATCAATTGCTAGATGCTGGGAGGAAAGAGAAGCGTGTGTGATTGCTGCAAAACAAGCTTGCGAAGAAGAACCGGTGTCTTCTGTGCTTATTTTGACAAGAGTTTTGAAGCATTTGACTCACTGAATTCCAGCTACCTACACAGACACCCCACTCGTTTGAGATACTACGTTTAAAGGAAATGTTCCAAATTTTTACATGTTTTGTGAAAAATGGAATCTCTGTTTTCTTTATCCTAAACTGTCAGACTAAAGAATAAAAAGTATCAGTATGTCAAGCAACAGAAAAATAAGATTCTATGTTGCTACAGGAATGACAGATTCCAAGCATCAGAGTCACATCTCTCACATTTCAATTGTACATGAAATATTAGGGGTAATTTGGATAAAATCTGGTATTGCTTTTCATGCCTGATAAATTCACAGATGGAATCTTTTCTGCAATGCTTAAATAGCATAAATCTATACAAAAATAATTGCCCTACAACTCTGTATTCATCACGAGCTAGAATAAATTGTTGATTAATAACACTAACTCTAGAGGTCTACAGCTTGTCCGTTCTTTAGGACAGGAGCCAGCGAAGACTCCAGCAGAATGGATGGGAGTGGAATTTTAATGACGCATGATGATCTTGTGAAAACAAATTACTTTCCAGAGGTGTTCTTTAAGGACATCAGACAAGAACAGATACATTTTGTCTCTGGTTGCCAGGGGATACAATAGAAGGGTCTATCTGACTTGCACATGGTGAATCATCACTGTATTTAAGAAAGGGCATTAGCAAGAACTTCTAGCACGGACATACGGATGAATCTCGTTGCCACTTTAGTGATTCTGCAATGATCTGCTGACATAGGATGAGGTACTAGTTCTGTGGGTTGTTTATTTTCAATAATCATCATATCTGTGTGGGCCATTACAAAGTGCATATTCTCATTAATACATAGCAAAACTCATAAGTGTGATTCAAGGTTTTGGGAGTGAAAGACTGACAACACTTTTTTGGAACAGTAACATACTGTATAATCCCAACCTATTCAATTTTATAATAATGTATACATTCAGAGTAATATTTGGTATGACTAGAGCCTCGTATCACATGATTTTCATGCAGTTAAATGACAGTTGAAGACTTTTTAATAGGGAAAAAGCAATGATACATGACTTAATCTACTGTAGTGGCTGCAATCAGCCTTCTGACGTGGGTTTTTGGAATTCAGCAAAGAGGAAATCCACTCTAAGCCACGTGTGAGAGCTTCCAGAAGAAACATCAGTTGCAGTTAATTTCCATTAAGTGATACAAATTTGGAGGGGGGAAGGAAAGCCTTCAAAAGATAATCGGTCTGAAATGAAAAGAGCTATGCTACACAGAGAGAAATTTTTGTAGCTTATTAAAGGATAGGCTCAATAAAAGACAATTCCTGAAAAAAGTCACAGTAATATATCAATAACAACAGTTTGGGTACCTCATCTCCATTGATAATTCTGTAGATGTTGTATATTTCATTTTAAGAAAGAAGAATTAGTAGACTTAATGTAAACATTTACAAGGTGGTCCTTAATTATGGCCCCAGTTCAGCAAGCTGCTACTTCAAGTGCTTGCTGTGATCAGATATGCTTCTGAAATCAAGAGTCCCTCAGAACCACTTCAGACCAAGGTAATTTACTGGAATCTTTTTGTGAGAGGGTGAGAAATCAGCAAGCCAAATCCAATAGCATGCTAATGAAGTACTTGATTCCAGAAGAATTTACAACAGTGCACGCAGTTTCAGAGGTACGTCACAAGATATAATAAGGCTGGATTAATATCAGGAAAATAGACAACATTACATGTGACTATACGTGGGGTAGATCTCTGGACCCACTCACATTTAGTTTGAAGAAAACAGAACTGGTCTGGAGAAGATTATTAAAGCTCTGAGTTCATCTTGTGTACGACAGAATAATATGTTCAATTAGATCACTGGAATAGGGTGTGAAGAAAGTAAGGAAAAGAGAGAAAAATGCTTGACACAGCGCGCTGGTGAGAGAGCCAGGGGATTCCATACCAAGGGCAGCACCCAAGAGTCCGAAGCAGACGAGCTGACTATTCGCCAGCGCCACGAAGGACAATGTCAGAAGAACATCTTGATGTGTGGGCTTGGCAGGTGTAAAATAATGAGCATGAAGTACTGAGTCTTCCTTTTGACTAGGAAGTTATCACTAGAGACCGAAGTTTCTTGAGTGGAAGAGATCAAAGATGCGTCTGAGGACATCTAGGATTATTGGAAAAGAAGAGTCCTAAGCAGAAGCTTTCAACTCCATTCTCAGAAATAGTGTGAGAAAAGCAACCACAGTGGTACCGAGGTTGTCGCCTTTTAAGAGAGAAGACATTAAAGAAGGCTTGTATTGTGGCAAGTAAGGCATGGAGGAGGCTGAGAAAACAAGGGTGTGTGTGAGGGGAGTATTCACATTAGGCTTTCTGTCAGAAGCTAGGTGAAATACAGTGGGCTGACTGGGGCCAGTGGGGAGACTGGAGAGTGGGGACAAGCGAGGAACCTGACGTGGCCGCACAGCCAGCAGGGTGGGAGCCTCAGAAGAAAGGAATTCTTTGGAAAAGGGACCTAGAAGAAGGTAGTGTGCAATGTCTGGTCTCTGGAGGGAAAAGACAATAAGAAATAAAGCAATACCCCAGCTTCATTTTTATGATGATTTGTTTTGTTTCAGAAATGGACATTTCTGTTTCACAGTGCGTTACATAAATTGGAATTTAAGGCTAAAAAAGAAGAGACCTGTACAGAAGGATAAAGCTCTTGCTTTTCCTGCCGAGATAACAGCATATTTCTCGTACGGTTCCATGTGTGCCCTAGCAATAGGGTGATTTGTATGTAACTGTAGTCCTGCTATACTTGACAATAAAATAAAATAAAGTAAAATAAAATAAAATAAAATAGCCTAACACATTAGCCAATCTGAAGGATAAAATCATTTTTGTGGTAGCAAGTTAACATGAAGTTCATATAGCAGTGTTAAATCACATCTCAGTAAACATCACAGAGAAAGCCAAACCAAACCAAACTGAACCCTATTAATACAGGTAACTGCTATTCCTTACCTAGACGACAAGATTTTGTTGCCTAAAAAAAAAACCTCATGGCACGCAGTATATACATGTACATACTCAAGTATATATGCTTCAGTACACACTGGTGTTAAACCAAAGCGAAACACGTGTTTTCACTTTGCTGAAGAGCATTTATAAACACCTCATTCACAAATACGGTGCCTTGTGAGGCAGCTTATACTGCTCAGTACAGCATCTCGACACACATGATCAACTCAGCAATTACAGATAAGTTTCACTCCCCAGCACAGCCCGCTGTCTTGTTCCCTCTCAGCTAATGCACTCATATGATATGCAAACTGTTTAGTTTAAACTATAGTTCTGATTTCAGAAGACAACATTTTCTCCAAGGCCAAAAAGTGAATGAAGAGTCAGTTTTAGACCAAAAACTCTATCAGAGAAAGTAACAGAAAATACAAACCATGATAATCATTTGACCACGTATTGATGTGCTATGCAAAAATAACCCAATTTAAAGCATAAAACTAAAGAGCACAAGTGTTATGTAAAAGTGCTCTTCGATTTCTTGTGATATAATACTTAAACTACATTAGACCAGTGTCCCATATTTAATCTACGTGGCTTCGTTCTAACAGCCGAAAGGAAACCTGTAAAATAAAGATCTTACAAATGCTGAAATATTTCAATTTGTCTTTTCATTTGGCAGGTACACAATTAAAATTACTCATGTCTGTACTCTGTCGTTTGCAAGGGCAGGCCTCCGGGTACCCACTCGACAGCTTGTAATGACACCTACCGGCAGGCTGCCGAACGCTCTTCATTACACAGAATTCTTGCGACCTTTTCCTCGCGGCTTTTATGCACACCCTCTTCTCTGCAGGTCTTTTGTATTTAGGACAGAAATCAGCCTTGAACCGAAGAAGCAACTTTCTTTGTCTCAAGAAATCTTGCTGAGATATAAGCCATTTAAAAACACAATTTCTCTTCACTTCTTTGCATTCTTCAGAAAAACACAATTTCTCTTCACTTCTTTGCATTCTTCAGGAAAACGTGGACAGTCCACCAAAAGCAGGAACCCACCATTGTAAAAAACTGTGAGACTCAGGCCACTGCATGGCTAGAGTACTAGTAGCTCCTCCTAACCCCAGCATATAGAATAGCCGTGAGCTGCTGGCGAAAGTAAAACGTCCATTTGCTGTATGAGGACCATTATTTAGAAAGCCATGAAAAAACCACAACCACAAGTATCACTACCACTGCCAGGATCACTTCAGTGATTTGAAAAATTACAAAAATTTTTAGAAACTCTGAGAAACTGTATGTAAAATATGGCATATATATAAATATAAATATATATATATATATATATATGCAAGCACCATGTACACCCCTCACCTCAACTACGTATCGCCCTCTATATACAGTGAATACGTGCAGTTCTTCAAGGTATTAGCAGGGAGACGCATAGCATTTTCTGTCGGGATCTGCGTATCTCCACAATGCAAAATAATGAAGTATACATTTGCTTCTAAACTAATAATTATAGTCTGGAAAACTTGAAATCAATAGTAGGATATTGCAAGGGTTCAGATATACTGTCACCTTGTTTTCATGGGCAATGTTTTTCTGATATCCCAATGTAAAAAAAGATTTTGCTGAAGTTTCTTTTGTATTTGAAAAAAGTGCAATTCCCAAAGCAAACAATCCTCTTCTTAGAGAGCAACTCCTAGCAGGCAACGGTGATTTTAAAACACAAACATCCACACTTCTATATATACATTGATTACAGCTTCAACATCTGTACAGTTCCACATAAATGTTAATTCATGTATACAGATAAATACATGCAGAAGTTGTAAAATGACACGATTTTATATATTATATATTCTACCGGAAGATTCAAAAACTGATCTGCTTAATGGTATGGCGCAATGATACAAAATAGTTTATACCAGGAAATAAAAGATTTTTTCACCTGAATGGAACTATCAGGGGAAATTCATGGAGGCAGGAGAAAACTTCTTTTAAATGTAATTGCACTGAAGACAACACACTTAGACCACGCGGACTGGCAGGTGACCTTTATTGCCTAGAAAGCTAGGAGCATATGCCAGATGCAACACCTACTTATATGGAAAATATTCAGGTCTGGGTAGGACAGTTCTTCTGAGTAAAAAAACAAAAAAAACCCTGTTCAGGCTCTAACTGTGCTTGCCACCGGCTGCTGTATCTGACTGTTAATTATAAACGTGTGGGCACCCGCTGTGAGAGAGCAAGCAGCACACAGGAAAGCCTGCAACCACGCTCACACGACCTGTGCAGGGAGAAGGTCAGCAGCAGGAGGGAACTGTGCCTCTCCCAGCAGAGCTATCTGTCCAGAGGTGATGGGATATATAACACCTTTTTTGATGCACGTCTGGAAACTCCGGAAGAAATTCCCTGAAGGTGAAGCGCTATGGCAGGTCCCGGTTGCCTGGTGTGGAAAGACACCGATGGTGCCTCCAATTAGAGGCTGCCCTTTGAAAGGCAGCACTGCAACAGGCAGCAACATGCTGAAGCTCCCTTGTGCCTTGATGCTGGTGACTTCCAGATCAATAGCAACAAGCAGAGCATTTCTGTCCGGCCCCTGCTCTTTTCCTCCACAGCAGCCATTCCACGAAAAAAGTGCCTGAAGGTTAGGCAGACTCCTCAGCTACCTGGGCAACGCTCCTTCAGGCTTCTCACCGCACAACGTGGGCAAAAGAAATAGGACTGAGCATGAGAGATCTCGCAAGAGATAGATAAATGTTGTGAAAGCATAAAAAACAACTATAAAGCTCTGTTATTATGGTTTAACATTATTCAGCACCATCGTTAACAGGCTCGTTTATTCTGCACCAGAAGTGTTCTTCCCTCGCTCTTCAAATACCCAAAACAGATTGGTTATGACTCTTTTTCAAGATGCGAGCAGCTATTATCGAGCCTTGTCTGGTGATCTGAAGCCAGATGGTGATACTGCAGGCTCAGGCTCTCAGGACTGTACCGGTCGGAAAGCTTCACCTGACCCCACGGTTTTTCATTGCCAGGTGACAAGCATTTTGGAAACATCATCGAGGGGAGGGGGAGACTCGGGGGGCAGAAAGGCAGGTACACCGGGGAGGTGGCAGGGGCTGCTGCAGACCGGCCCCAGCTGAAGGCCGCTTGCGCGCTTGCTCGCACAGACGGACGTGACTCACAGCTTGGCAACATACAGGCTGTTTGCTGGGGTACACTAAAGCCATGGTTTCCATATGTAACAGGAGAACCTAGAAATAGTTACTCATACCAGCACGGTCACAGCGACAGCACTTTCCGTGATTAATGCTGCACATTGCCTGCTCTGAGCACCGTCCTCAACATTAACCTTCCTCCTGTTTATGCTACAAACAGCAGTGCGGCTCGCTGAAAGGAGGCAAAAACATAACCTTAGGTAGCATGGTAGAAATATTTCATTTGTTTTTTCTTTCTTTAAAGCATAAACAAAAGTTATGCAAGTGCAAAATATTGTAACAGGGGATCTAATTCTCTTGTCCAGGAAGGAGCACCCCTTCTCAGAAGTTTTATTAGCATCCTAAGAAAACCCTCCTCCGAAATTAGATATGCACCAGCAAATACGGAAATGCTTAACAAAACATTTCTTCAGTTTTGCAAGTAGCAACATAAAGTAAACCAGAAGACAAGGTAAGTATTGCTTTGCAGCTTGCATATAAACTTTTTATGTTCTTTCAAAAATATTCCTCTGTCTCTCCTCCTTCTTTCCTCTAAGACATTGGCCACGGTATCTTTAGCATCTCCATGAAGCTAGAACACACCCTGTTTATGCATGGCCTTGCATATGTATTTTTAAGTGCAGATGTCTCTGTGAACAGCTATGTAGTGCAACTACTAATAAATGTACTAATACATTGTTTTCTGTTAAGATGAAGTTTGTATTTGAATGCCTTGCAATGACTGTTCTACTTCAGCATAAAACATGCAAGACAAACTGCTCCCGCAGTGACAGCTATGGAGAATAAAAGAAACTGGGAAAGCATCACCAGAAGGCTGCAAGCAAAATGAAAGTGTACGTAGAATTTTTCCTGTAATTTCTTCCAGAAGACTATCCAGAAGTTACTATTCAGAACCATAAGAAGCCAAGGAAGGGGAGGAGAATCCCAGTCGATTCAGTGAATCTTCACAGTGAGCAGTCCCAGGTGAACCAGCACGCATCTTGGGGGCGGAGGATAGACTGGTGCCCTACTGTTTTTACCCTGCAGAAATAGCGGGGAATAACCAATAGTCTTGAAGGAGATGAGCACAGAAGCAGAGGCCAAAGGACTGCAAGTCCTTCTGCTCTGACTGATTCCTACAGTATGTTTGAGCAGCCCTTCAAATCTGTTAAATGAAGAGTTAGGCTTAAGTATCAATTAACAGGGTTTAGATTCAAGTACATTCTTGCTTGAGTGCTAGAGAAGCGAGAAGAGTACGCCAGACTCACTACTACCCTAGTCAATGCAGACCAGCTCAAATATCCTGAATAATAGCTGCTTATGCCAAAACTCAATTTAGTCATCACCATGAAACCCCTGCTTAGCTAACTGGCTCTTAATGGTTCTTGTGTGTAAGCATCTGAGAGCCTCAAAGCCAATAACCCTTACCCTGCTTGCTATTCTATCTATTAAGACAGGGCCAACTGTAGTATAACAAAAAAAAATAAAAGATCATAAGCCTAGGACCAATTAATTCATTTTCACAACAATCTATGACACTAAGATGCAACGAGTAAACAAATGGTCCAAGAGTTAAAGGCTCCATGGCTGATCCAGGCACTTATGGCCTATTTGCCAATGTCCCAAATTGGCGCTTTACCCACACAAACATTTTCCAGCCTGACCTACTTCAATCACATGCTGACAGGCTGCTAATGAAAAGCTTACCAAAATAAAAGTATAAAAAGCAATGCTAATACACTACTGTAGTACAAACACTTTCTCCCTGTCAACAACTTGTCTCATATACATTCCAGGCTACATTAGTAAACGATAAAAGAGAAGTAAAGCAAGATCTAATAGGCCAGGTGGGGAAAATGAGAGACAGCAGTGGCCCACATGAACAACACAGTTATGCTGATAATATACTTTCACATCCTACTATCTCAGCTGGACATTAGAGTTTTTTGTGAGGTCCTGCGATGTTTTGTATTGAATTTGGAAAAATTTAACGTGATGACTAAAGTAATTGTTGACCTTCTGTGAGCAGACGGCATAAATCACTGACATATCTATACCTGAATTGTCGTGGAGAAAAAAGAAGCAAAGGCAGGTGTCATATAAAGTAGTATATCCCCTTCCTCTCTTGCTCTCAAATCAGTATTAGAGAAGTGGTTAGGGCAAGTTAATGGTATGCTGCTCTTCTCTGCAGTAAGTATGGCAAAAAAGTTTTAAGGATAGCTACGTTTTGAGATCCCAAACTGAAAAATATAACCGACATGCAGTAAACGGGGACCATGCAGACTCTCATCTCAGCAAATCCACATACCTGTAAAGGTAACCTGAAGTGCACAGCGGTAACTTGTAAAAGGTGATCAGTGAGCTCATGCGCTTTCCAAATTACTTCTGCATAACAGCACAAGCACGCTAATTTTCGGAGGCTTTGGCTGCCCCCCCCAACAATCTTACTGGCTCCTCCCAGGGTTTGGCAGTCTTTCACCAGCACCTGTAAATTGTAAAGCTCCTGTTCGTCTCCTCTCCCTGCGGACAATTCCAACCACCTGGTACCTTGACAGCACTCAGAGAAGGGCAAAGGCTTGGATATATGGTACACCCAGAAGGAAAAGACTGAAGAAGGAAAAAAAACCAACCCCACAGACATCCAGAACTGCATTCCAGTCATCTTTGGTCATTTTGTCCTCACTCCCATCCAGGTTGGATTAAGCTTTTCCTGCACCACTCGTGCTTCTTTTACCAGGATCTTTTATTACAATTTTCCAGCTCTGTCTCAGAAGCTTGCTCATATTCACCTTCACTGAGATATACTTTAGGTTACAGCTTTTCTCCTAAAGCCTCTATATGTACCTAATACATCTAAGAAAACTATCCTATTAAAACTGCTATTTGGTTGGGCCAATTAATTACCACTAGACCTCTTTGTTTTTGAACTATTAATTTGCTTCTTGTTTTATAACAAGAATTAGGTCCAAGAATTAGGGTTATTTTTCACATCGGAAAATCGTCTCATATATATTTTCCAATAATAATAACATAATACGATATTACACTATTTAACAAATTTCTGTTTACAAATCTGCATAAAACAAATAATATTTGAAACTTCAGACTATTATTTTTTCTTTGGGTGATTCCACTGGAGTGTCTGGGGTAAGCAAGCCATCTAACATAAAACGCACAGATTACTGATTAAAAAAAACTCTGATAAAAAAGTACTGATTTAAAGCAACTGGTTTGCACAAAGGGAACATGCGTAAGTCTCACAAGTGGACTTTTATGCCACCGAATCTCACTGCGTGTTGCTCTCTCCCCTGCCTTCTCACCCATTCCAACTTTATTTTCTTCTGTTTTAAACATTGTAATTGAGACAAACATTTAATAGTCCTGTTCTGGTTGAAAAAAACAAGCTTGCTGACATTCACGCTGTGTGTAACATCAATACCCACTCTCTTATTTTAATGAGAATAGTATTTTTGATTTTTTTTTTTAATTTATACACTAACAGTACTAAACCATGGCAGCAGACCCTATTCAAAAAGACCAACTAAAAACATACTACGAATACACTACAGCATATAAAAACAAACTATAAATTCTATTGACTTCCTCACGTGATACAAGTAGGTATGAAAAATAAGTATTGACACAGAGGGGGAAAAAATGCGAAAAGCTTACATTATTGTAAGTAATGCTCTCGAGGCTGTTTCTTCATTGCTTTCAATTGCTGGTGCTATTTTTAGGCATGTATTAAAATTGCTGGAAATTTCAAAGATGGCCTGAGATTTAGGTTTTAGGTATATTTCACACGAATCAAAACCGTGGATATTTTAGTTAGGACAAATATTTTCAGTCAGAACTTTTTTAAAAAATGTATTTTAAATAACTTCCTTTCTCAATAATGCCAAAGCTATTTAGAAATCTCCTTTTCATTAAAAAGCCCCAGCACTGGGCATGTACCAGAAATACCTCTAGGGCAATTCAGTATCAAAGAACGCACAAGGCGTGCCATACCATGCTGTACAGAAACACTCACCCATGAGTCCTTCACCGGGGGCTCTACCTAACCCATCCCACCAGGAACTCATGCCAGTGGCTACAGTCAACTTCAAGATCAGTTCCTTTTTCCCTGCCATACAAATGGCTTCTGCACCCATAAGCAGCTATACCAGATGAGCTTTGCTAATGCTTCAAATGGTCATGTGACCACACCGATATTTGAAATTTCAAGAAAAAACCAGTAAGACATATTTTAAAAGAGCAAGTTGAACTTGAATGAGTTCCAGAACGCCCTACCTAGATTTGGCCCAAGGGGACATCTGCCTTCTGCTGTTCCACTCCCAGGTCTGACTGAAATCCCTAAATGCAAAACTTGATAATAAATCTATAAGGGAGAAGGGAAAAGACTGTAGGAAAGGCAGAAGTGATGGAAATCAAGTGCCAGCATTGTTATACCTCAAAGCAAAGTTTGTAGCTGTTAACATTGTTACTAATACAGTATTTCCTTCTGTCGTATATTCCCGAATAATCACTATTAAGGACTTACAGAAAGAAGAAATTCTGATTTGTTCCATATTTTGCAAAGATTGGAAGAGGCCCTCTTCATTTGAATAGATCTTTGATGAAGTTGCATGTGACAGGTGTCTGCTTTCACCATCAGCTACCCAGTAGATAACAACAAAATATTATTTGAAAGGAACTATGCCCAAACCGGAGGCAACGGTGAGCAGCAGTCCAAGGGAGAGTATCTAGACAGATGGCCAACTGTACTCTAAACTAACAGACTGACCACATAAAATTGTGAAGAAGAGCATAGAAATAATATATATAAAATTCCAAAGACCGAAAATACTGTTCCTCATGAAAAATGGAATTTAAAGGCACTATTTAAGGAACATAATATGTGAAATGGAACATTAAAATGATGAAGTTTAAAGAAATCAAAGTACTAAAAAAGAGTATCTCCAGTAATTCATCAACTGAATCTAAACTGATTTTTACCAGAATACTCCAAGACACCCCTCCATAACTAATTTTAGCATTAAGGACCTCAAATGCATGTTGACAAGGTTCTGTTATAATCTGCACTGGAAGAGCTCCAAGGACTGTATAGCAGACCACGACTTTATTATATGAAGTCTATAAAAACCGAATGAAAAGATCAGACCCTACAGCAGTCAGTCATAAACTTGTGCACACACAGATGGAAGAGGACTGAGGCTTTTTAATCATGTCTTCTTTTGAAAATTCCCTTTTTTAATAAAATGTGAAATAATCTTCCCCTTTCCACCTCAACTTTGTCAGCACCTATTAATTTTTAAATTTTAGTTTATTTCACCGATACAAGGCCAGGATCAATAAAAGCATTCTCAGATAACCGCAGTCAACACAATTTATAGAATATATACCATACATACAGCCATTACAAAAATACGTCATCAAAATGCATAACAATGTGTAGTTACATGCTCTGTAACTTTCATAACTCATATACCCAATGGGTAACGGGACTAAGCTAATGCATAATGTGACGTTGCCTTGAGTCAGCCTTAAAAGAAAAATGAACAATGCAGCTCATTTTTCCTATTACATAAGCACATTTACACTGCATTAATAATCTAACTTTTACATAGAAATCTGTTATTGCCATACTTCTGCTACACATTGTATATCCTAGTAGATCTAATTTAGGATTATTATTTGTAATCGTTCAGTTCAAGTGCAGTACAGTCAGACTTCCCAAATTTTACTAGTTGTAGAAACAGACCCAATTCCTAAGCAAGTCGGCTTTCATTTCTTTTAACTCTTGAACTGTCGTACGTAAAGCCCTAAAGCATTCTGGAAGGAAGAGTGTGGAGTGAATGATGTAATTGCAGTCAGACTTCATTTTTTCCTTTAAGAAAGGGATCCAAATATGCTATAACTGTGTACCAATATAACTGTAACTGTGCAAACGCCACAGATGCCCCGTAATTCACTATGAGAAAATGCCTTATCTTGATGAGAATTCTCATTTGGAGAAAAGGCAGAGTTTCCCAAGAGAATAAAAAGAACTTGTCATTCTCTCGGCAGCATAAGTCTTTTTCGGTGGACACTTAGCACTGCTTATTCACGTGAAGCTTTGGTGACGGTGATAAACAGACTTCAAGACAGAGCTTGACCTTAACAAGCCTGAGCAATAACGTAATACATAGATGGATAGCAGAGGGGAAAACCACAGTGCAGATGAGCAAATACCTCCAGTTTATGGAACATAATAGTGGTGGAGGGAGGGAGGGAAGGAGGAAGGGAAGGAGGAAAGAAAGAAGGGAAGGAGGGAAGGAAGGCAGGCAGGCAGGCTGCTGCCAGGGGCCTGGAGGGACATAAGAAAGGAGCTTGAGCTTAAAATTTATCTGCTTTAGAATAAAAGGGGAAAATCAGTAAAAGTACGAACAAATGCTTCCTAGAAGACATTCCTAGGAACGGTGGATGATAGAGGTTCCCTTGGCAGGGACACATCAGCCTGGTAACAGGGAACCACACCACAGGATTTAGCAGAGGGCCATTCCTGCACACAGGAGGCCGGCTGCGTGCGGAGGCTGTCTGCCTCTTTTCAGCTCTGTTTGATGCCCAATACCTCTAGGAATTCCACCGACAGCCCCTACTTCTACAGTTAATACATTGCAGGAGGTTTTCCACAGACAGTGCTGATGGGTTTAGCATAACTTGCCCGTAGAACAAGTGTGTTTTTGGGGAATAGAGGCAAGGTGCTGTGGAGACTCACATTCAAGCATGGAGAACCTCCCAGGAGACTGCGATGAACAGAAAGGCGGCGGCAAGAACTGATGCTAAAAATGCAAAGTTCCACGTACTTAAGATAAGCCAGATTCTCATTCTTCCTGGGGAGGGGAAGTCAGGTCATTCTTTAATAAATTTGTGTATATACATTACTTTATCTTCCTACGTCAACTCAATTAAATGCTGGATGCAATCTTTAGTTCTTTGGGTTGTCCATTTCCTAAAACCTGTGTATCATAGCTACATCAAAAACGAAGCCTGGGACAAAATCTCTGCTAGTTAGTATGGAAACAGCACATTAGAAATGTTTTCACTTCTTTAGAAAACTGGGATTTAATTTTAGCGACCAATTTAGTGCTTCACACCAAAAGTTAAATGCAGTCATTCTCTCAGAATTGATCAAACTGCCAAATGAATGAGCATATCAGCTAGGGACATCTGTCCTTAGGTGCAAGTTAATGAAGTCAAGATCCTGACTCAGGTGTTTGACCATGTTCATAATACATGACCTGCTAAAGTGCCGTGGGAAAACCAGAAGGCGAGACTGACCCAAGTAATATTTTCTAAGATGAATTAGCTTAGAAAAAAACAGGGAACGCTTAGAGTTGTTCTTCTAAGAACTGGATTTCTGATTTTTTTTCCTTCTTTTGTTATTCATCTCTTTGGAAAAGATTAAGGCTTATTAACTTCCAATGCCAATATATTAACTTTTTACTTAATGCTAGCCATCTGCTTTCTAGACTTGTTTAGCACAGTGATTCAAAATCATTTCTGCAATCTATCAAATCAGTTCTGTATTTTTATGGTAACTCTTCTTGATATGTTAGTCATTCCTAAGAATATAATTTAAATAAAAAGCACTGCATTAAATATAGTGATGGTCTTTGGATCAAGAACTAGAAACAATGACTTTTCCCCTAACACAAGTCCTGAACAGCTATCAATGCAAAATCGTGCTCGCTATCTAACGCTTGTTTTTTTAATCTCTATCTGAACCAATGAATCTTGAATTCTTTTCTGCATAGAGGAGCAACACTGAAAGGAGGAATGGATTCCCCTGCCACCTTCATGAACCGCGTACTCAGAATCGCCACGGGTGGCTCTACATTTCCTTGGGTACAAGAAGGAATCGATCCCAGGCCTCTAGCATCCCCCAACTCTGCTGTTATGTAAAGAAGGGCACCGCTGCTACCACTTTCTCTGGCAGCTTACTAAAAAAACCATGAGTGGGTTTATTGAGGACACCCAGATTATTGGGGTTTGGCAGAAAGGACCATGGAAAACACGTTTGGTACAGACACCTGAGCAAAGTTAGATGAACAAATGCCTCGTTTCTAAATCTTGAGCTCGTCCTTGCATGAGCGAGCGCAACATTCTGGCAACTTCATAATGCGGTAGAGAAGATTTGCTAGACTGCAGCTTTGCCTTTCAGCAACAAAATTCCCAGGTGCCTCTTAAACGTTTTAAGTGGGGTTTTTTTCAGTCTGGACCATTAACTGCTCTGTATGATGAGGAAAAGCTAGATTTATAAAAACAGAAGTGCTTACAACTATACAAACATATTTGCAAATGGTGACGTATATAATATAAATATGTGCCAGTGCCTAATCAAACAAAGATTTTTGCTTTTCCACATGACTAGTAAAATTTACTAGCCATTTGGCGGGATACATGCCTAATTTGAAATATGTCTATATAATCCAAACTCAAGTATGCAACAGAAGTAAGAGCTTAGTAATATTCCCAGTTACAAAGTTTCCCCACTTAAAACAGGTATCTTCAAAGCCAAAATCAGCTTTTCTAAAACACCTGTTATGCAAGCAACAATATATATCCAGTCCTGCACTGTATTTTGTAAGAATATGTAATTTTGTAAGAATATGAGTAATTTGCACACACACAGGTATCTGTGTATATATATATACACATGCACACACACAGATGCACATACTGGAGTTTCAAACAGTTGTTTTTCATTCCTTTGAGACAGTCAGCATATATAAGCCAAATATTACTATTCCTTTATCTCAGCTCAGTGAAGCACCCTGAAGATTTTAACCAACTACTTATCTTCAATAAATATTTCTGCAGCAATGTGTATGTCCTGAAGGTGATAAACTAACTGCTACTCTGAAACACACTATATAATTGGGATGAGTGGTGGGGAAATCTATAGAGACATTTTCCTTGAAGAGTCTCGTCTTTTCATTTACTACATCCGTAAAATGATTTACACAGCTGGTGAACAATTACCTGAATTTTGGTACATCCCCAATTGGATAGTGTCAGAATTACCATCAAAACTTTAGTGTTTCTAGTTTTTTAAATTAAACCTGATAACCTTGAACTAGCAGCTGGTTATTCTTATTGTCAACAACAGTTATATAATTAGACTTCTTTGAATGGCAGCCAATTGTAATTCAAAACCGATTAAAATTTTGTGGTTTGGATTTTAGGGTCAACCTCCTAAAGTTTAGATTAAAATTACTAATTGACAGGCCAGTAGGTGTTCCTACAAATAAGAAACCATCTACTTACACATCTGCAGCAAATTTCTGCCAATGCAGACACATTTTGATTTTACTCTTTCATTGACTAGTTAGCAATAGCTATGAGAAAAGATTTGAACCCTGTATTCTTTGAAAACAAATAAAGAAACGAAGATAAATCCTGCTAATAATGGCTGATCACCACATCACATTCATATCATTCACACACACCACAGCTAAAAACAAGTCAATCGCAAAAGCTCCCAGTCCTGAAGGAGCATGCCAAGGTAACTCCACCTCCGTGCCACCACTTGGCATCAGAGGGAGAAGGAGACCTCTTTGCTCAACGTTGCAAGCACAGCTTGGCTTGCTGGAAACCCCCAACGGCCAAGACTGTCACTGCTTTGGCAGGGCAGAGCAGCTTGAAATTCATCTCACACCACAGTTCAGCAGGAAGCCATCAAGCAGGCATTGCTCGGGCCCCAGAGTCGCCGGGGACAAGGGGCCTTCTCCAGGCTTCCTTAACAGACTGATGCATCACGCTCTGCGGAGAACAGAACTGCAAAAGCCCCTTTTATACAGTATCTGGCCAAAGAGAAAGGTCACCAAACCTACCTGCCTCTGTTTGCAGGGGAATAGCATGACAGGGTTAAATTCCTGAAATAAGTACCAATTATCTGACAAATCAAAATAAGGAGGATTTCAGGACTTTGATTTCTAAAAAAGGAAGGGCCACCTTTACCCATAATATCAGCACTGCATTCATAAATTCTTTTTATCGACTTCAAACATTAACTTCAGGATAGACAAGACAGAGTTTGCCTTTTTTCTTGTATATATTACTGCAAACAGGAACAGGGTAGGATAAATTTTCGCTGATTCTTTGGTGGGTTTCACAACCCACATGTAACTCCCTCCATTCCAGTTAAACAGCTATCAGTTTAGAGTCAGTACTTTAAAGGTAACTCTTAATACTCACAAATACCAAATACTGAAGTGCAGTCACTGCTATGATTGCAATATTGTCATATTTTGACACCTTCCAACAGCCCTCTGAATTTCTGCGAGGAGAGATTTGCCTTCACTAATATATTTATCTTAATTTCAGACAATCTTTTGCTATAAAAAAATGCTTCACTGACATTTCTGAACATTAAAAGAAGAGAAGGAATCTCTATAAAAGAAAATACAAGAGTCTAGATAGATAAGTAGACTGCTAAGCTGTCTTTCTTTCCTTTTTTGTGTTCCATGCATGCTTACGGGCTGCAAGTAAAACAAGAGGCTTACAGTTTTAATCTCTGTATAAACAGATTCCCAGTTAACTGCACAGGCCTTTCTCTTTAGACAAATTATATCTAAGCAAGTGTTTGTATCCTACTGAGTTCCAAAAGATTTAAATATGTGTTCCCATGCTAGTTTAAACACAGCATTACATGGAGTTTACATGGGCATTTACACGGGTAATAGAACAAGTGTTCTAAAGGGAAATAGCGTTTGTATTTTCAAGACAGGAAGCCAGGTCCTTACAGCGCCTATGGGCTGAGCCCAAAGGCCACGTAGCTGGTAAAGGACATTGAAGTGACTTCAGCAGAGTTTTAGATCAGGCTCGGAATAACTCCGTGAATTGCACAGAAGAAATCTGCAAATAAGCCAAGTGACCGAGTAGCAATTCCCAGCCTGGTGCATTCTTTTCCCCTTTCTTTGACTCTTCTTCCTCCCATCACGAAAAGACTGAGAAACAGACTGGTTAAGTTACATTCAGCATTACACTCAGCTCTGGCTAGCAGTAATCATACAAAAAAACAGGACCTCGGGAAGGAAAGACTTATTTCTCTAAATAGGCCTTATTTTCAAGAGACCATCAGAAATTTAAAAACATACCTCACCGTGACATTCCTAATGCAGGAAGGTGAGCCATTAGATCAGATATTACAAGGAAAAGAGAAAAAGGTGAAATGAGTAACCACTAAATGTTTATATCATCTAGAGAAGCTACTGAAAGATTTTGCCTCTGAACAATTCGATGGTCTGTGTTGCACCGTCTACTGCCATTAGCCAGTACACTGCTCAGCATTAATAGCATATATTTCTTCTAATGAACCGAATGCCCTCTGGCTGTTGGAACGGTAGAGGTTAGAAGAGAGCAACGCTCTTCATTAGAAGCCAGCACAAGCAGGAGGGGTGAGCTGGCATCCCAAGGTCCAGAGCCTGATCCCGCCCACGCTCCCACTGCTTCCTCCACGCAAGAGATTGGCTTTCACTTCAAAGCTGGGACATATCCTCCATGAGGCTGAGCCACTTACTTACAGTTTTCAGATCAACATCCAAGCTACTGTACAATTTCAAGATTGGATTAGGGAACAGGTTTGGATTCAACTCTCAGAATAAATTTCATTTATTCATGTGCACCAGCGCAACTTTCTTGCTTTATATTACTCATAGACAAATAAATAAGCATCGCAGTTTCTTAGAATTTCAGTAAAACTATTTTCATCAGAAAACAATCGTGCGATGTTTAGAAAGATCATGGAAGCAGAGAGATTTAAAAGTCAGCGAGAGAGGAGAGGTGCTTCGGGAGCTATGTGAGACAAGACGGCGGGAGTCTAGGGGCAGCTGCTGAGAGTCTAGCCCTACACGTCCCACAGACGGGCAAAAAGCTGGCACCTCCTCACAGACAGCAGATTTAAAACACGGCTGAAGTAGGTCTGCTCTTTCAGAAACAAAATTTCAGACTCCTAAATGGCAGGACAAATTATAATTAACAAGACAACTCACAACTTAAAGCTTTTTGAGCACAAAACCATTGACCATTATTTTAGAGTCTCTGTTGTCTTTGGTGGTGTTTTTCTAAATGCTATTTTATGCCACTTTCCACTCAAAATGTGAGCTTCCCTTGTTGCTCTTTTAGTAATCTGAAGTGAATACTCACAGCCTCTGCTGTTTGCAAGACGAAAAGTGAAGGTATAAAATAAGAGACAGTTTCAGAACTTCTTGACAAGCGACACTAAAATCACGGTTTCATAATTTCCCCATACTGCAAATGGTGTAGGCAAAGCAAAAGACATCCAAGCTATTATTATGTCACGCTGAATGATAGCAAAGGGCACTCTGGCAAGCTGAGCATAAAATACATCCTTCATTTCAGCAGACAAGCCGTATTTAGTACAGAAGATGTGATATCCTAGCATAACACCAAAAATGAATGAAAATGATGCTTATTTTTCAGGATCAGGAATAAAAGATGCCATCACAGAAACACAGCATCTTCTAATTTACAGTAATTTATACCATCCAGAGTAATTCGTACCAAAGCATCCAGATGGAGGATAAAAAAGCTTTTCTATACAAATACACAGGGAAATGTCACTGCCAAATGCTTCAAATCTGACTTGACTTATGGGTAAATGCTCTATTAGCTTCCAGGAGCCGCTGTGCTGAAATATTCAAAAATAAATTGTTCAGAATATCCATCTTGCCTTCATGGAGAGTATGAGCTGACAGAGAGCTAGTTTTATAAACAAACAAACAGACAAAAGCAAAAAAAGCCACTTTGGGGATGAACCCTCATGAAGATAAGACCCCTGAGCTGCCTCACTCCAGGTAGCGTAAGCCCTCAGGCTGCTAACTCTTCCCAGGTAGCCACCAGGCAGTGGAAAAGAGAAGGGAAAGGAGGGGGAAGAAAGAAAATAGAAAGGAAGATAGCTTGCTAGTGGTCTGCACTTGTTTCTTTTTTATAAAATACGATGAAAACCAGGATACTTAAGTTAATTTCTTTTAATGTTTTAAAACACTCTGAAAAATCATCGCCAAAAAAAACAATGTTTCTTGCATTTATCAAGGAACAAGAGTGAGTGAGAGAATATGTGTGGGCATGTTCATATGTGTGCATATATACACACATAAGAGGAGATGCAGATTCGCACTGTTTAATAATCTATTCATACGGCATGAGTCCTGTTTTCCTAATTGTTGCGAGATACACAAAGTGTTCTGAAAACGTGACCTTTGCCAGGAGACGTAGCAGCCTTCAGACTCCTACAAATAGTACATATGTCCCGCGTCATCCTTTGATGCTTATTTGTCAGGCTGAGATACCTGGAGGACAGGAGGCTGCCCATTGCCCGCTCTGGCTGGATGCAGCGTGCAGGAATATAAGGGCAGCCCAGCTACCAGACAGCAGCTGGCATTCCCCTGCCTTCGCAGAACGCAACTGCTTGGTTTGAAACCGCTTAGAAAAGGACAGACAGACAGACAGAGCTGAGAGGCAGAAGGTGGTACAAGCCAATGCACTTCTTCACTAGCTTGGAGTTTGTTCCGATTTATCAGTTAAAACTTGGGGCCTGCTTTCTGGCTCATACCCATGCTAGAGGCATTTTAGACATAAAATTACTTTGCACTATAGGCAATTAGTGAGGCCACGAGAAAGCGGTACATGATGAATATAATTGCTAGCAGGTAATTCTGGAGGGTTTTTGACCTTGTTGCTGAGAAATTTTCCCTTTCTTTGGGAATACCCCGAAAAATGACACAGTCTGGACAATACTGATTCCTTGGAAAGAAATGGTGAGGAAATTTACTCATTATGGAATTAATAGCTCAGAGCCTAAGGAGTTTATGAACACTAATATGTCCTACATCAAGCACTAAAAAAAAATCTTAGCACCAATTCTTAGGAAATTGTTAATAGGAGCCTGTCTGAGTTAAAATTTACTAGTCCTTTGAATTTTTTTTTTCCTTACGCTGACAGGGTTTTACAAAAACGTGGACCAACTCGAGGTAGAGAGCACCTGCACACTGTGAATAACACCGTTTGACGGGGATAAAAATAACAGAAACAACTCTGACGAATGTTGTAGAATTGGCTTTTATGTCTCTTTCCCAAAACGGAAAGGGAAGGTTCTTAAGCCAACGTAGCGCCGTAGCGGTACAAAAGACTGCACCGAAATCGCTGCTGCTCAGCAAGACGTCCCCGCCCCAGCTCTCACCTAGCCAGCGTGGGCCCTGCCAGCGCAGCAGCTGCAGCAGCCCGCATCTCCCATCAGCGCTAAGGCTGCCTCTGAACGCCTTCAAAGTCTCAGGCAGCTTTTGAAGCTCGTGTTGTGCTCAACGGCGTGGCAGCTACATTACTAGCTGCTTTGAGTTTAAAGCAAGCTCCGCTGTGTCTACACAAGCTGCAGTCACTGCGCGGCAGGCACATCCTACGTCTGCTGCTTCCCAGGTTAAGGTTGACAGTTCTTTCAGACAGGTTTGTATTTATTTGTATATAGAGAGCAGCTCTGAAGCGGTTATGTCTCCTCATGTTTCCCACGTGGAAAGGAGGATTAACTGGTAAGAACGGAGCTCCTTCACTTGGCGTACAGAGAAACTGATAAAAACAAGCGTGAGACAAAGAGCCTCCAAGCGTAAGGGGAAGCATAGTAACGACACTGCTCGGGTGCGCGCTAGGAGCTCGCCAAGCTTCGCTGCAGCTCATCACTGGAAACAGTGGCAAATACGCATTCACATAAACCATGACGACCACACCGATGGATAATATTTACTGCAGCTGTCAATAACACAGAGAGTGTTTCAACATCCATTTGCAGAGACTCAATGAAAGGAGCATCAAATGCAAGGCTTAATTTTTCATCATCGTGCGAAGGCTCCTGCTCCCCCCGGCAGGCGCTTTGCAAAGGCAGCTGGAGCGTGCAGTCCGAGGAACGCAGCAGAGCTACGCCTCGCAATGAAATCAAACGGCTCCCCAAAGCTAACACACGCTCTCGCTGAAACTGGAGCTTCAATAGCAACAGCCCACAACTTCAAAGATTAAACCTAGCAGAAAAGCACCGATGGTGCTGTTAGATGTACTATTTTAGTGTCATTCTTGCCTCACATGAAAAGTTTCTTCTGAACGATACAGGCAAGCTGTGAGGGTTTGATACTGGCATTAAGTCTTGTAACTGCAGTACTTCACTGCATGCTTACCAATGCTCAAAAATGGAAATTTAGGCTTTCTTGTCAGAAAGGTAAGGAGACTTGCACACAAAAAGCTGGGTTTGATTGATTGTTTGTTCCTTTTCTTTTTTTCTTTTTTTTAATTTCTGTTGAAGATCTTTTCCTTAAAAAGAAAGACTACAATAAGGAAAGTACCATTACAGAAATCAGTGATGTCTTTTCTCTTTCATACACATAAAATAAAACAGAGACTTCCACATGGGTAGCCTTACAGCAGCAAACACATTTGGAGCAAACAGTTGCCCAGCTTTATGCTCTGTTGCTGCCTACAGTGCCATAAAAAAGCTGAAACGTGGTTAGACTGCAGTTGTCTTGACCTGTTCAGGTTTTGATTTGAGATTCTAGGTGCAGTTCAGTCACCTAAATATATATATATGTATGTATCTGTGAGATGTCCTAGAGTATTTGAGTCACACACACAGGCTGGCAGACATGAAATAGGACCTATAGGAGACCCTCTTGCCTCTTCAAGAACTACATCTAGAAGCCAGCTGGGATACTCTAGTACATATAAAATGGTATTCCGCACTTACAATAAAGCAACTGAATCAAGCCCTTTCAGCCTTTCAAATACCGTAATTTATACCTTGACAGTGTATATAAATTCCAAGCGTGCAGTTTGTGATGAGGTAGAAATGTGCCAGAACCTCTGTAAGGAAGATGGGGTTTCTTCCCCATAAACACTCTTGACTCAGATGCTAAAATCTTGCCGAGTGAGGTGCAGCCACCTCAGGAAGTGCACCAGAGGACCTTCAAGGGAAATCTTAAGAACAGTTAATCAAAAAGAATAATTCTTACTGAGGCTTATATTATTCATCACGTCTTTGTCTTCATGTATTCATTTTTTACTTCTCTTGCTCTGTACAGAATTATCAAAATAGAATGGAAAATTACATCTCTCTCTCTCCCCCTTCAATCTTTACATACCTATATACACACACAGGGTCCACGTTACATTCCAGAAGCTAGTGGAAGCTCTGCATTTCCAGAAGACATCGAAACTGGTTGAATCATTCTGGTTTTTGTTCAAGTTTATATGCTGATGGTTACAGCAAACAGGGCAATTCTGCCCAAAACTGTCGGAGATCTAGAAGGAGCCGCTGAAAGCAGCACCAGAGCAGAACTTCTCACAGATGAACAAACTCAACATGCCTTCATCACTCAATCCTATGTTATTTTTTTATTTACATAAATCACATGCAAAAGCTTGAGGCCTCACACTATCATCCTTAGCGCTGTGTTTCTCAGAGCTCAGTGTGTCTCATCTGAACACAGACAACAAGCTCCACCAAAGCCCCTTAGTTGTAAGTCCCCATTATACATTAATACCGCTGGAAAAACGTCTTTCAGCTCGTGTATTCTCATTTCCTTCCCATGTACATATTTGCAAACTCCTTCAAGGAAGGATGGTTGTCAAGTCTATTCTTTATAGTCTGATAAGGATATATAGGACAGATATACTTCATTTTCAGTTTCCCACAGCTTACCACTCTGTGGCCATACTAAAGCCTCTTTCACCACTCATGTACTGAGGGATTTTCCTCTCCATTCCCTGACTACGGTCTTTCAAACTGAAAACCAAAGCCAAATATCCCCACATCTAGAAGTCTCCTCTCCGGGAGGGAAGCAGCTATAAAAAGATCCTTTCCTATTCTTGAACCTATCATAAAAAACGGCCAAAGAAGATCTAATTTTATCTCTCTTTTAAAAAAAATTTGTCTTCTATTTTCTACCATAATTTTGATTTAGTATCAAAATTAAATATCCTTTCAATAATCTCTCATATTGTCTGCCAGACAGCAGTACACATTAGCTATTCTCAATTCTCCCTCACTCTACTACTTTATTAATGTGAACTCAAGGTCTCTTGACCTCTTTCATAATTTCTAATTACCTATAGGCAATATTATAAGGAATGTCCATTAGCATAAAGATTATTTTTGGCAAGATAAGACACATTTTAAGGCTATCAATCTTTCTCTTGACTGAAAGTGATATATTTTGCCACCTCTAAGTCTTTCATTAGGACTCTATGAAAATGGTATCCCATTCAGAGAGGTTAGTTTCACTATATTCTGTTTCAATTTTACTCCTAGCTATTTTTATTCCACCAAGTTCCAATTTAAAGTTAAAGTTTGCCATCATGTATAATGACTGACAGAAATTCAAAAAAGGGTAATTTCATCTTCCCCTGTGTTCAGCAACAGTGTTTGGAGTTTGGTCTGTCATGCTGTGAAACTTCCTTGGCTCTGCAATCTGCAAATGTGCTCGAAAGCATCAGAAAACGTCTGCGTCGGCATCAGACAGGAAACACGCTCGCCATTTCAGAAGGCTTTTCATTTGGAAGTGTAAGCAGGACATATGTTCATGAATGCTGGCCCTCCTTGTAGGAAGAAAAGTCTAGTTAGTTGTCTGTTCTAGCTCACGTATTCTTCAATATCTAAAGGTACACATGCATGTGATGAATCTGTGATCATCACCACATATACACTGGAAAAATACACAAGCACATCTATATTGTACATTCAAAGGCAACTTCAAAACAACCCTCTTCGTAGTTCTGCATGTCTGCAAATGGCTTGCATGCTAGTACATGCTGCCTAACTTGAAAATTACATGGAAATCTCAGAAGGTCAGATCTTGCTGGCGCATTCTCAGCCATGTAGAAGAACAAATTATTTCGTCCCTCAGGCTTACCTGACCTACTCAGAAATTGTTCTGGTCCAATGATTCCCTTGGTGACTGCCCACTGAAGTCTCCCCTCCTGCCAAATAGGTGTTGAAACTACATATCAAGAGAAGGCAGAGGTCTAGTTTCACCAACTTGTAGTCAGTGCAGCAGGACAGGCACAGTGTGGGAAATCAGATTTCCTCCTTGAAGAACCATAGTAGTTTCCTTCTCTTGCCTGATCTTCCCCAGACCAAAGAAAGAGCAAGGCAGGAAAAGCGACCACATTTCTTCCTTGGGCTGCTTCTAACAAGAGCAGTTACCAGCTGCTGCACATGTAGATGTGCTACAAGGCTGACACTACCCCAACTGCTCTTCTGTAGTCTCAGTATTGAGCAGAACCAATTTTATATGAGAGAATGAGCAAGCGCTAGAGGAAAAACTCTTGGGTTTCTATCTTTTTCAGAGTGAAAAATTAAGACTACAGGAAGCATTTGCTAGAATTTTTGAAACAAAAAGGAGCAGCAGCTGGCTACCAAGCTCTTGCCAGCCTGTATATTGTTTCCAAAATAACTGCTTCTGCTCCCTGAAGGCACTTAACAGTGGACATAGCTAACAGCTGTAAGCATGGAGAAGTGTCTATGTACAAATGACTCTTGGAAGTTTTACATGACTTGTTCATCTCACACAAACATATTTCATAAAAATCTATCCTCTCCAAGAAATAAGCTCAGAAGGAATCTCAGGTAATCTCAAGAGCCTTTTGTTCTCTGTGTGCTATAATTTTTATTTCCTTCTTTCCAAAGCTGTGTTTGCTTTTTCTTCCCAGGTCTCTTGCTTCTTCTAAACAGCATCTGAGAAAACCGGTCTATTAAAAAACTAACTATACCGAAAGACAAATAAACAACTGAAAATTTTCTGGTAGTGCAAAAATTCCTGAAGACTGGGCCTAAAAGTATGTTTTAATTTAAAACTATAAATTAATTCAGTACATATATACCAGCCTAGTATCTTGCTTTTAAGAGAACTTAAGACAACCTTGTTGCTACTTCCTGAAGTTATTTTACTTACAAGTACACACCTGTAAGCCTTTAAAATCGCTTCAGGCTTCTGTTCATAAGCAGTTAACATTACCATTATTATACAAAACTGTGTGAGTATTCTGGCAATAAGACTTGCAAAGTCTAAAAGCTGTAAACATTTTACAGGATGTAGTGTTGTCAGACAGGCATACAAACGTGTATGTGCACTGAAAGCATGTCCTTAGAGATTGAACTGGTTTTTGTCTTTTAAAAATGAAGGAGGCAAGAGCAAAACAAAATCAGTGTACCAGCTTCCACAGAAAATGCTAAGTCTTTAATAGGCCTCCTGAGTCAAAAAAAATTCTACATTAATGTATAAGTGTTTTATTAAGTTTTAGAGGATAGACCTAAAAAACATTGACAAAGACTTATCTTTCTGCATTGAACCCTGTAAAATTTATTTAAAAGGAGATGGAAAGACTCTTTCGGAGTCCTCTCTCAGTTGATGCCTATTTCAGCTCCTGGAAAGCCTTGAACTGACTTTTTTGTATCGGACACTCACTGAAAAAGATGGGTATTAGAAAAAGTGATATGCATGCATATGTGGAGCAAGAGGCCAGTGATACATGGTAGCGGTAATTTTGCTATGAATTAATCACCTCTGAATGGAGCAAATTAAATTGTTATCAGTATCTTGCAAAGCTCACAGCATGTTCACACATGTTCACAACATCTACCAGTGTTCACAAAAGGAAGAGGAGGAATGTTTAAATCACAGATGAAAGATGCAGATCAAAACAACACCATCCATTTCTCTGATAGGACACTTAAGGGGCCTTTTGTTCAAAGTGAGACCTAAAATGCAATGGCACGTAAGTGTCAGAGCCACGCAGCCATCCTAACTTTATCTTTGCAGTCATCTAACTTCAGGAATTGATTTGGCTTGAGAAACTCTTAAAATTACATTAAAGCATGACAATAATTATTCTAGTTACAGGTGAAGACTATTTTTGTAAATAGAATTAGCTTGAGCAAATTTGTACTGTAATAGTTCTGTGCTATAATCAATCAAAACCGGTTGCAGCAACAACACGGCTTTTTAATTTTCACAGGTAAGGATCTTTTCACGGTCAAGTCCAAAACAGAAAACAATCGTAATAGGCAGACTTTCAAAACGAAACTGATGATTGTACTCTTCTCCATATCACTGGATTTCACTGCCAGTAGGCAAAAGAATAGAGTTATAAACAAACTGCTGTGCTGACAGTGCAACATTGTCACACACACAGATATAAAAAGGTGTTAATGCCCACGAAGGCTTTATATGTGAAAACTCAGTCAAACAGTTGAAATGTTGAAATTCCTAGCTTTCCAAATTTGAACCACATCTTCGGTACTTTAGAAGTGTGATGGGGTGGGGAGAGAGGGAGAAAATATTTAGCAGAGCAGCTAAAGGAACATAGCTATAAATTGATAGTCATCATTTTCTTCTGATGAAGACAAAAACTTCTACTACAGCAGAATTTAAACCACCATAATCACTGGTTAAAGTCCACTATTTAATGTTGCTTAAATCCAAGTTGTTTCAAAAACATTCTTTTCCATATATTCACCATTATCGGAATAGCTAAGTACGTGTTTGCTTTAGATACAAGAACAGAAGCAGGAGAAACTGCCAGTAGAAGAGGCCGTAGTGCAGAATCTCAGGTATTTTGTGTCGCAATACAGCTTGGAAAGTTGTTTCAGGTGGGCTCTACAGGCCCTTATGGACAGCCAGAGCATGAGAAGTGCCACCCGCTGTGCACTGGCTACTCTACAGCTTGCACATCCAAGTCGCCAGATTGGCTTCAACTTGGTTTCATGAAGGCCTCTACATCATACTACAGCTGAGCTGCTATGTGTTGGACTCCTGTAAAAAACTGGAAGTCAGGCATCTGTGACAAAAACTGCACTAGTGATTATTTGATTATTTAGGCTGTAAGAGCCTGGAAAGAAGCAGACTGCTATTTGCAACTGAGAAGAATGGTAGACTTCAGATTTGTTTTCAGGGAAAATTAAGAGTTGTTCAAATGATTCAACATAAAATCAGATAAATATACAAAATGCTTGAGTTGTCTTAAAAACTAAGCCCTGCTTTCACTAACATTGCTATTTGAATTGCAGCTGTCTGTCAAGCACACTGTGAAACTAAACACCATGCTTTGGTAGAAGCAGTCACTTTGCTCATATCCAGTGGTGCACAACATCCTCTCCTCTATCTGCCAACATTACGAGCTATCAACACATTCTGCTGGGCAGAAACTGCTCTAAGTAAAACTCAGCCTTAAAACCTAATATGGGAAGAGAAAAACACATCCTGCTTTAAGTTAATACTCACAATTTCACTACCAAGCAATCCTCAACTTAGAATAAATCCTGTACATTATATAATTAGGAGCTTCTGTTCACAATATTTTCTTCTTCACTCCTAAGATATTTTTTCTTTCAAAAAACAGTTGAGTGAACCTGTTACCTTATGGATGGTGAACAAGATTTATGACTAATGGCATCGGGCAAAGTGTACTTTCAGAATTCCTGCTGCACATTTCTCCTGTGACATGCACTTCATTTTTACAGGACATTACTGTGCAGCGAATCTGTCACAAATACTATAGTAAAAGCTTACTACAGTAAAAAGATGTTACAAATTACAAAAGCTTTTGACTTTTAAAATTTAGACCATTATTGTAGGATGCCTAATAATGCATAAGGGCAGATTTTCAACGCAGGCTATGTGATTCTTTGGTTTGCAATTGGGTTTCTTCGTTTGCTTTCCTAAGTGCCTTGGCACACATGGGGCAGACTTGCACTGCATTCGAGTACTGCAGATTTTGATCACCCAATGGCTCGAGGAAATCTCTTACACATTAATTGCAAATCTGAAGATGGACGGCATAAATTATACATTACATTTTGCCAACATCAGTACATATCTCACTGAAGAGCAGTATTTTACAGTGGGTAATTTGAGAATTTCAGCATACAGCATATGAATACTTCAAGCTATTGCTTTATAACACATTTGGAAGAATGGCTCTCACAGACCATTGCCTTCCACCTTTCTGTTGGCATTGGAGCTCACATTCTTATACAAGGAGATAACATTAAATATAGATCTCGGATGGCTAGAATGAGGAACATTTTAATGACAGCAGTGTTTGAGACAACAGACCAGAGGTGCAACTCTCACATGATGCAATGTTGCCTTGCCAAAAAAAAAAAAAAAAAAAAAAAGAAAAAAGAAAGAAAAAAAAAGAAAAGAACTCAAGAAAGCAAAAAAGCTCAGCTACTAGATCTTATTGCAAGAGTTCATAAAATACTTGTTAAAACAAAGCAAGACCAGCAGGACAGACGGCAAGAGGATCCAGAAACAAGAAATAAAGCATATTTGTCCTTAGAGGCAAGGGAGAAGTTGTTAATCTTAGTGAAATAGGATTCTTGCAGTACTGGCAAGGTTAGTGTCAGGATAAATTATTTGCTTCAGCAAGTAGCAAGTACAGAAGCAGCCCTGTCAGGGTGCCAGACTAGCTCAAACAACAGGCCTTCCAGAGAAGCATTTCTATTGCCCACATTTAGTTCCTAATTCACCACTTTTCTCCTCTTCCAATTTCTGAACTTCTCCTTCACATCCTCTCCTTTGCCCAGCTACATTTCAGAGCATGGCAAGAATTTGAAATTTAACATGAAAACCCCAGATGGATACACTGAAGGGTTTTTCTGGTGTAATTTACACAGAATGCCTTCTTGAATGACACACATGCATAAAGCTATTAATCATTCCTGGCACTGCATTTCCCAGAAAGAATGTATGAGTGAAAAAAAAAAAGTTTAAGGCCATGCAGATTTTGATTATTCAGACACACTGAAACAGCTCAAAAAGAATACATATTTTCAGACGCCAGGACATTAAAAAGATTCATTTTCATGTCGATTCCGTAGCAAATGGAACGAAGATCTAAACTGTAACCCTGGTACAGACAAAATAAGTGAGCTCTTAAAAGATAAAATTGAGCACGAGAAAACACTCCCTTGAAGATTCACCATACATCTATTAATATCCCGATCCTGTTAAAAGAATAAATGAGAAGAACGTGAGTCAGTGCTGCTTTGAAGACCTGGGGTGATTCTGCCACCAAATGACATGGTCAAGGTGCCTTCTCCAGCTCTGACAGGAAGATGCTCCGTAAGACTCATACCCTATCTAACTGCCAAAATCTCAACTGGTTTCCAGCACGGTCTGCAGGACCATACTGCATTTTATCTAATGGTAGAGAGTTCTGAAAATCACTTATACTTATAAATAGTATCAATTTAAACACTGTGCAGAACATGTTACTACGTTATTACAATATTATAGCACCAACGATAATCCAAGTTTGCTGAAGTGTACAAAAGAGACTTTGTGTTTACATAGCTTGTTGGGTTTTTTTTTTTTATCTCTAAATGCTGTCAAGATATTAAAAAATGTTTCTCTAAGATCCTCCACAGTATTCCTACAGAAATAGATGTAATCCATTGTAGGGGCAGGAAGCTGCATAATATCAAAACAATGAGAAGAATATTCTATACTAATTCTTAACTTTCTGGCCATTTCAGTAGTATGTCATGCAAGTCCCAAAATGACTAGGATACAGGAGAAATATCCAAATAATACTACATCATTAAATTACAAGTAAATCTGGGATACAAATATTAAATGATTGTAATTTGATCTAATAAATTGCCAAAGAAGCTTCCATAACATTTAGAATAAGCATGACATAAACTGGTAGATAGTGAAGGCATGGAAAAATTACTGAATTATATGAATTTATAATAAAGCAACATCCAAATACTGCCTTATATCAGAAAACTACACTATACAGTAAGATATAATAGGCAAAACTGCCAGACAAAATGTACAAATGAAACCCGCACTGTCAAAACATAACGATAGCTCAATAGAAAAGGCATTAGCAAGAATGACATTCATCACAGAGGTCAGAACAAATATACAAAAGTTTGCATTCACTGGAAAAGTCAGTTGTCAAAGAACAGTCCAACAACAGATGGAATGAGATAGGAAAGATCAATATCTAAAGAGCAGTCTAAGAAATACAGGTTTTAAAAATATTTTTGATTTGGAATTATATGACAAGTTTTCAGCATGGCCTGGGTTTTTAGCAGCAAATTCAATACCTCAAAAAAAGAGGATAGAGAAATTTTTTTACCACCATCACTTCAGTTATCAAGAGACAAGAGTGGACTTGTTTTAGACATATTTGTAAGAACAGTACACACGTGTGTGAACACATACACAGACACATATATCTTCATAATTAGTTTGATTATTATAAAAGTGTCTACATAACACACAGCTGTACACTTGCATTTTACCCACAGAAACACAATCACAATGAAAACAAGGCAGGCCAGAATCACCATTTGTATTAACATTATAATTGCAACCACATACAAACTGAAAGTGCGAATACAAATTCATTTTAATGTCACTGCACTATTCATGTAGGGAGTTATCCAAAGCTCGCCAACACGAATACAGAGCTTTCCACTACTTCAATGAGTTCTCAATGAGATCTTTAATGAAAAAGAGAATTAGCCAATTTATATTTACGAGAGTTTACCAGTTTTGCAAAGGTCAATGTGATTAACAATATTTTCATTCTGGCTTATTTTAGATTTTACCTTGAACATTCAGCTTGAATATGCAAAAGCAGCTAGCTTTCTGTTTAAATGTCAAAGTAGCCTACCCAGAACGAATACAAAGCTCTTCCTTCTGATGAAGCAAATCAAGATAGGTCTCACATAAGTAAAACCAAATAATTAACAACTCTGATTTGTTTAGATTTTACCTGATGAATTTGAGAAATCTTTTATCTATAACGCAGTTAGACACACTAAGCATTCTCTTTCTACATACACCATGCTAGTCTGATTTTGAAAGCGTTCGCTGTTCCTTAGCACCGTGCATAAGCAATTGTGAAAATCGGACAGGCTAGGAGTACAGGTTAAAGAAATCATCTGATCCAGCGCTGCATCATGAGCTAAAGGTGGAGAAGATGGAAAGAACGACTGCTAGGTCTCCCAGCATCCCAGGGTTTGAGAACTGAAGAGAGGGAGAAATACTCATTCTTACAGCAAAAGGCTCACACAAAAAATGCTTGCTTTCCCTGTATATTGCCAAGAGTTTAATAGTAGCAGAGGTCTTATGCAGATGACTAGGTCTTGGATGGCTATACACTGGAGATTCAAACATTCATTTCATCCCTGAGCTAAATTCATAATACAGTTCAAGTCAAAAGCGAAGAGCAATTTTAGAAGAGAATTTGCATGGAGTGGCAAGCAGCAGAAACCTGAGCCTCAGTTTTCCACAGTGACATTTTATAGCTGTGACCTGAGAGCCACAGCTGTTTTCTTCATATTCAAAATGGGCAATAGTTTCACCAAAAGGAAGAGGAAAAAGAGACCCATTTAAGGGGAAAAAAACCCTACGATATAAGTGATTCTGGGTTAGCCATTCATTCTAGTTATTTCTATCCTGCTTAAAAGAGATAAGAGAAGTGGTTGTCATCAAACTGCATCCTTGTTTAGCTGTTTTATGATATGCTCAGTTTCTACTGAGGCAATGTCAGTTATTTCTGAGCATATCTTTGTTCCGAGATGCATTATCTTCATACAGATTGGATACGAGAACTGTTGATAAGAAGAAGAATCCCGTCTTTTAGGCTTATATATGAGGAGAATGCTTTCACCTGACAACTTCCCAAACACTGTGATTGAGTCCAGGAGAGAAATCACATGAAGTTCGGTTTATATTTAAAGTTTCAGTTTATATTTAAAGAATAATTGCAGGTGTGAGCTAACTTTGCCTTATTCATTGATAAGCTCTTAATCACATGGATGATCAGTGTTTCTATAAGGGGAACTCAGAGCGAAGGGAAAGATGAAGAGAGTAGCTTTCTGAAAAGGCTCCAAGTACCAGCCGGATTAAAGGGACCTCTGCCTTCTCACATCCAGCTGAGGCTCTGACCGTAGGCAGAGAACTGCTGTGTTTATAATAGCAAAATACATAAAGCACAGAAATACAGAATACTGGACATATGCAGTATTTCTTCCAAACACACCACTTGTTCATAAAAATTACATGTTCCTAACAAAAATGGCTCTGGACAATTACAAAAACAGGTGTAGAAAACATCCCAGATGTGTGACTCCTAGTACAAAGGGAAGATGCCTTTTTTGTCACTGGGAACCATCATTTTACCCTTTGAACAAATCACTTGATCTTCATGAATTAAAGGAGAGCCAGACTGCACAGAATCAAAGCATTATTTTGGCCAAATTCCTGAATTTATATAAGCGTGGTATCACTACAGTATTTTGTGTCTTTTCTTTCTTCCACTACGAAAATGATCAGCACTGTACTGATAACCTGGGCTACAAGCCATCCAGTGAATCTTTTCTAAAGTAATGGTATGCACTGTGCACAGGAAACATTAAATAAATCTGCAGCACAGAGCTATGCCAAGATCCATGTTATGAACTGCAAGAATCTCCCTTGTGACTATACTAGGGCTTATTCCATAAATTTTCGCTGATGAAAGATAAGGCACAATTAATTAAGAGATTAAAGTTAGATTTTGCCAAAGCATCTATACGCTCATATACAAACACAAATATTTAAATGTGTAACTACATGCACGGCTGACCCTCCACTATCTGAAAACTAGACCTACATTTTTACCTAACACATCTCCATTCTTCTTGCATATCCCTGTAAGGCAACAGTTGCATATAGTCAGTTTTTCTGCTTTATCTATACAATCAGTCATTTTTCTGTTTCGGGAGGTCTCTGAAACCCATCATGACAGGAAAAAATAATCTCTTAAAATGTCAGGAATATGCGACTGTGAAATTTCCAATTGGCAAACTATTTAAATTAGGATCTATTTAAATCTATTTAAATTAGGATAATTCTTGTTTTTAATCTACTGCACTTCAAGTTAAGGGCACCATCTGTGAGTCTCAGACTCAATTCTTCTTTATAAGTTGCAAAACTGTTTGAGAGATTGGTATTTTAACATCTAAAATCCTGGTGAATTGGTAGGAAATCCAAATACAGTGCATCTTGGGTGCTGCACACCAGATAACTCATAGGGAACCTTGTCAGATCTGGCACTATGATTTGTTTTCTTATCAGAAACTCTTCCATCTACCACCCGTACTGCGCCATTAAGCTCAAAATCACTCACAAGCTCTTTCTAACAATTGAGTACAATCAATTCCTTCTGCAGACTTCTATGCACCTTCCGAATTTCTTCCATTGCTTGCTCATTATTTTGCAATGCACTTTTCAGTATTTGCAGACTTATCAGAAAAGGTAATTGGTGTGATCAGCTCCATTGCCGAGGAGGGGCAGGGGGGATTTAGCTGACTGACCTGCAGGAATTGATCAAATCCATGAAAGTAGTAAACAGGGAAAGTGGTTTCGTTTTTGTCGCTTTTATAATTTTATGGTCTTCAGCCACAAGTTAATCACAGACAATTGCACAGAACTGCTGATGTTGGGCCATTACATATTAATGGCGTGGCTATTTTTAATGCTTCTCAGTAAGGTGCTGTTAAGACTCGCCTGTACAGGAGGCTGGGGCTAGGCATATCTGCAGACCTGCAGCACACTGCAGTGTCATATGAAAATGTTTCACTCAGGGAACCCTAGCAGGAGTTTAATGTCAAAACACAGGGAAGAAACTAATCAAAGGCCAGCTGAACACGTGGAGAAGGCACATACACCAATATGATCTCTACATGTGGGAGGACAAGGTGTTTCACGGTGAATCTGGCTTCTATATGGGTGCAGGACACAGATGTAGCTAGTCTACAAAGATTAAGCCACTAGGTCAGTGGTGGAACAAATGGGATAAAAAGCGGGGAGAAAAATATTCTCCCTCTATTTTTCAGTATTAAATACTAAGTGTATTCATTTGGGACAGATAATCTCAAAGTGTAGCTCAAAAAAGCTTTGAATGTGGCCTGCAAAAAGACTTGGTAGTGGGCATGGGCATGAGTTCGATCATTTCAGAGCATCTTCTCGCTGAGCTGAGACTAGTGTGATCATGCAGACCCCAAGAACGGCAGAGCTGTATGCCAGTCACAGCTTGTAACCTCACACTCATTAAATACTCGTAGAGCGTTAGCAGATGTACAGGCCTTCAGGAGCACCTGCTGTCAAGTGTGAAGATACACATACCTCTAACTTTTTTCTTTACCCTCCATCCTTAAAACCATTCTCCAAAATGCCCAACTTAATATATTAAAAGTGGCCTTCTAAATGAATCAGTAGAGGAGATGACTTTCCAAAGTACCATCAAAAAACTGTTAACAATTTAAAGAAACTTTAAATGTTGTTGCAAGCACTGAAGTAAGTCTGATTTGTTACTTGTTACTATCAAATAACTTTTAATGGATTATCTTAGAATAAAACACCTGTGCTGCCAAAGAGAACATCTGATTACAGTCACAAACTCCTAATACTATCGGTTACCCTGAGAGAAGCTACTGGAAAACACACACACACAGTGCCAGTGGAGCGTCCTGCTTTTTCTTTGCAAGCAGCTGAGCAAAGGTGTACCAATGTACATTTACAAGTGAAAAAGTGATCTTATGATAAAGTTAAATCCTATTACTAAATCTAGGAGCCTTTTTTATTAGTTATTTAAATTAATGGGTATATGCAGTGTCAACCCACCATGAAATGAAGGAATTACCAATTTCCAGCATGAATTACTTGATAAAAGGGACTGCATTAAATGCAGAGTTGTTGAATAAATCAGTAATGCTACACTGGCTAATTACAAAGTCACTTAAAAAGAAGAAAACCTGCAGTATTTTACAGTGTATTAAACTTGCAATTGCTTCTTAAGTGGCTAAGAGACAAATGTTAGTAAACTCAATACATTTCACAGTGGACCGCAGGAAATACTTTCATGTCTTTAAAAAACATAGTTTAAAGTTATTGAATATTTAAACTATTCATTATTGCTTCGTACTCAGGCTGCAAAATACTGCAAATGACACTTAGCTTTCCTTTAGTGCTTTCTATTAGTACATTGCTAGTACAGCATAAAAGACAACGCTATAATTATGCTCATTTTGCTGATGAGGTGAAAGATGCATGGGGAGAAGTAATGCAGCCAGTGTCATTCACCAGGCTAATTGCGGAGCGAGTGGTCTGACTCTGCCCCCAAGTCTCAGGCAACTACCACGGCCAGTCTCACAGTGATTTTGAGAAAATTGTCCAAGGTTCTCACTTCTTCCAACGCAATCTAAAAGCACTGTTTTGGAAACATTAAATTTTAATGACAGCCACAGACAGCTGCAATTTCTCTCAGTAAAATAAATGATTAATTAGTAAAACTAGTATGGAATATATGTCCAGAGTGACTTATCCCTATTGCTATTTGTAGCAATTAGCTTCAATTTCTAAAGCTTCACAGCCTGCATGGTGTTTTGCAGGGTTGTGAAAGAAGCACGGGTACCACACTGAATAATTTATGCTCCAAATTACATAAACAGATAGCGTATCTTAATTTGCCAGATTACCAGACAGTAAGATCACTTTCGATAGGCTCATAAAAATATCTAAAAGCAGGAGAGTTGTGCAGTGGATAATGTATATGCTTCACAAAGAATACAGAGAAAACGTGACCTGTGGAAAAAAGCCTAAAAGTGGGCAAGAGTTTCTTTATATGGGTACGCTCTGCTTCAGCCCAAAATAATCAACAAGCCCTACTCATACACTCTGAACAACAACCCATTACGAAAGACTGGATTCTTTCCCAAAATAGCTGCATTCTTCTGTATGGTTATTTCAGCATAAAACCCCTCTCTTCCCAGGCACAAACGTGAAATATTTTTCCTCGCATGTATCTGCCTGAAATGTTCTACCAACGGTTTCAATAAAAGCAAAGCCCTTAAATGTTCTCTCAATTAACCAGCCTTCAAATAGTGTCTCAATTAGCTATAACTCAAACCATAAAGAAGTTATTAGAGAGAAATCATTTCAATCCCATCTGGAAGAGTACAGGAAAGTCTATATATTGTTTGGGAAAGAGACATTATATATTCATTAGTGTTGACAGCAATAAATGAGCAAGAAGCTACATTTTGATTTTATGGAGGCTTTTGATGCTCACTGATCATATGCAACCAATTACTGGCCAGAAATGTAATAAAACATAGAAAGCACATGGAGGAGAAAAAATAATGACACAGATTGTGATTTGGAGGACCATCTCAGAATACAGACACCCATCTGAAATCGGAAGATAAAAACTTCATTTCTGAGGGGAGGATGAACCTACCAATTTTATCCGTCCAGCTCCCCATCCTTCTTTTCTGCTTTTTCGTATATGGGTCAGCTAGTTCTTACTGAACAAAGGTCAACAGCAACTAGACCTTGAGAAACAAATGGTTCAATAAACACCACTGCAAAGGAGAAAAGGGAGACCAAGGGCTACTTGTAAATCACAGACAGGCTACGAAACAGCCTATAATGTCTTGTATTCTTTTTGTCAAGCTGCCTGTGCTGATCACCTCTGGCAATGTTTATTCACTAAACTAACTTTGCAGGCCACAAGTCTCGGTTAGTCCATTTACTGCAGACCCGTCTATCAGCAGTGGAACATCCAGGAGCGAAAGCTGCCAGAGGGGAATAAGAAACATTTTCTGGGCCAGTTTGTGTGGGATCACGGAGTTTCCTCACGCGCTAGGGTCCTCCAGATGATCTTCAGCTTTGTTCACTGAGCTTCTCGAAGCATTTGGGGACATTCTGCTTTATGAGACTTACATGGCTGAACTTACAAAGAATTATTAGCAGACATTTTCAATGCTTTTTCACTAAAAGCGAAATGGTAATTAATTCTCGTAATTGAATGAACATTCATTAGACTTCTACTAAATACATTACCTAATAACATTCTCAATCTTGCCAGTTACTGCCATGTCTTCAATTTCCCTTTTCATGATAAGACTAATAAGCTAAACTTACACCCTTATAAGCCCACAGCTCAGTACTCCATATATTATATGTAGTTTTTTCCATATAAATTCTTCAATCACAAGCAATGCAACAAAAAATAGCATATTGTTCTAGCAGGTATTACATTTTGCCAGATCATAATTAAATTGTTCCTTAGACGTGGTGCTTAGTGCTTAAGAAGAATCATTATATTGAAAAACAGGGCTTATATTATAACTCAATTAACATCTTACTGTTCAATAAAGAGGTATACACTACTGTAATTTCTTCTTCTATGGATAACATGAGCTGTAAAACAGAAATACTGCGGCTTTTTCCAGATAATTCATGTGTAGATTTTTTCCCATGTAGATTGCATGCTTTATATATTTTTAAAAGTGGATTAAAGCATGTGACATGCTATCATTCTTCCAAACAAATAAATTTATTATATATTGCATTAGGCATAAAATATTTCACTTGCATACCATATAAACCTGCAAGAGACTATGTCTGAGTAGGCCTAAATTCCATGGTAAGGAAAGAATTGTTCTTTCACGTCTTTTAATTCTGTACTGTTGTGAGTTTGATTTATAATATTAGTTGGGGAGGAATGAGTTTTTGGATGAAGAAATTACATCTAGTTACAGTAAAAGTATGATACCTTCTCCATGGAAACTGCCTGCCAAATATGCTCAGATGACTTATTTGTCACAGTCTTCTACTCAATACCTCCATTCAATTGAATTACATTTTTCTGGAGTCTTTCACTAATAATTTAGAAGTGACATAAATGTATAAATGTCTGTATTTCTGAAGATAATCAAGTTGTGTAATTCCAGCATCAATTAGTAATATACTGCAAGGTCATTTTTTTCTTTGGTTGTTCACACTGTTAAACTGGGATCCTAATGTTCTTTGTAAAGTTCTTTGCAATCATATTCCATTCTTTGTTTATTTCCCATATATTTTAATGTGTTTTAAAGATGTTTGCAAATATTTTATTTATGGTTACTATTCTTTTAATCTGTTGCAGTTATACCATGGATGATGCCCACCGTATAACAGACAGGGTTTTTTTTACTCCTTATGGAGATAAGAAAACTGTGTAGTTTAACAAAAACCTTGCAAAATTATATTTTGTTTTAAGAATTAGTGTGTGTACTGGAGTGTACTAAGTATCAAATAGCTATTTCTCATGTAGGGTTGCTAAAAAGTATACTCCCACACTGTTTCACAGCACGTTCCATACCTCTTCTGTCACTGACACTACACAAGTCACTGATTAAACAAAAAAAGATCTTGAAGGCAACAGAAAAACTGGGAGGTAAATCACAGCACATACGCACCACATATAATATCCAACTGTAGCATTAGAAACAGGCCATTTTTATTTCATGAGATAGGCAAGACAATCAGAAAAGGAAAAGAGCAGAACTGCATCGTGTTACAGTCGGATGGGGAGTTGGAAATTACATGGTACAAAGAAAGGAGTAAAGAGGAGATGGAATGAGTAAGAAGAAAAACGAATACAAGTTACCTAAGGAGGAGTTAATAACTGCCTCGCATGAAATATCTTGTGTTCTTTTCGTATAGATCACCTGGTGAATGCATATAGATGTGATGTACTATAAAGTACGGCATATCTCTATATAAAAAAATCACAATAGATCCATACCCAAGTCTACTAGAATTCAGTAAGTTAAAAATAAAATGCTTATCCTTACCTTCAGAGTGAGGAAAAACTTTTTTGAGCAAAACAGAAGTAGTCATACTAGAAGCATATAAGCTCAAAGTTATGGAGAACTAATTATTTCAATTCAGCAAAACAGAAGGTAATAAGGAAGTTCAAGAACTTAAAGCCTCTAGTGACTGAAGGAGACCGGAAGGCATGGGGCTGACCATCTGGCAAAAGCATGCTACTGAGGAGAACTAATGGATAACTATCAAAGTTAAACCTTTGACACATCTTCTAGATAGGACAATAACTGATTGATTCGGATACAGCTGGTCAAGGAGTGACCAAAAAAATGTTGCCAAAGTCTTATTTTGGTGTTCAACTGTCTCAGTTAAATGAACAGCACTTCATCATAGTATGAAGCTACAACAAAGGAAATTTTGATCAGCTATCAGGGAAACAAATTTACAATGATGTAGTCAAATACTGGAACAGGCTGCCCAAAGAAGCTGTGGAATCCCCATTAAGGTACCAGAACCCTAACTGGACAAGGCCCTGAGCAACCTGTTCTAAGCTGGCCTTGCTTTGAGCAGAGGGGTTGGACCTCCAGAGAGTCCTCAGAACCTAAATTATTCTATATTTTCAGGAACTGTACAACCAAAATAACAAATGACCAATCTTGCAGATCTCAAAGAACAGCGTTCTGCGGGACACTGACACAAAAATGAAAGCTTGTCATAAATTAATCTGTGTCACAGCTCCACAGATGGACAACATCAGAAAATACCAATAATAATTTGGTTTCTTCTAAAATCCTAAAGGGAACTTAATGCAAAATAAAATTTTCAATGTATTTCCACAGTCTATGAGGGAGGCTGGAGAATACAGCAGGACTGAACAAGTCAGCATTCTCAAAATTGTTAGAATGGCCTGAGAAATCTGATTTCATCTGTCATTTACGAACCTAAGCTAGTAACCTTTAACGTTAATACTTCTAAAATACTCAGAAGAGCATTTTCTTTCCTTGTGCATCTCTCCTCTGAATTAATTGCATATAACTTCCTATTGAGTAACAAATGCAGAGAGAAAACTGAAAATCTCTAACATAGGAGAGTTAAAAGATAGAACAATTTATTTTAATCTAAAGCAGCCCACCCATTCCATCCCCCCACCTTTTTGGTTAAGGCTTAAGAGGAGTTTACTCCTCTGCACAGAGAGATGGCAGTATCAGTTAAATTCTGGTATAGTTATAAGCTTTCTGACCTTTGCCACACTGAGGCACTATTTATCACAATAGGTTTAAGATATAAAGCACAATCTAGAAAAAGACTTACACCAGATAGAACAATGAGTAACGAAATAAAATAATGAAAAAGATGTTCTGCTCCAATCTGATTCATAGGATGTCCCCCCTGCTTTTACACCAGTGGCCACTTGGAGTAGAACATCTTAAATCGCCCCAGGGTTTCAGACACTCAAAAGAAATACTTCTGTACCAATTCCATATATCGAAAACATATTAAAAGACATCAAGTCCATAATATTTTTCTGACCCCCTTCTGCTGCTTAGCTCAATAATTCTGCAAGCTGTTAATTTAATAAATGAGTGATTACCTCCTGAAGAACCCTCTTCATTTTCAGCAGCAATGTCTTTACAGCTGTGCAGTCCTGCAACATCAGCCTGAAGGGCAAAGATTCAATGCCTCCCCCTTCCTCCAGGCCAGTAAAAGGCCACTCCACTGACGGGCTGCCAGCCAGCTGGCTGACACGAGGGTACCTGGCTTCTCCTTGGTCCACATCCTTTGATAGCTTCAGGGATAGGTTCCTTGCAAGAGAAAACAGAAAGATCAACGTTGAAATATGAAAAGGAAAGAAAACCAATGATTTTTAGCTTTTATTTCTTCTGAGTTTAAAGAGGCATTACACATTCACTTTTTGAGACTGCTACCATGAATGGCCTTTACAATGTACATATAACCAAATGGTCTTAGCAATAAAATATGCATTTAGAAAGTGTCGTTTTCTACAGGATTTGAAACCAAGCCCTCTCCCCTGCCCTTCAGAAGAGAGCCATTTTCTTAAACCAAAATACCCTATGGGCCAGACTGCTATGGATATATTCTGCCGCAGCTCCGCTTTATGAGAAAACGAGTAATTGCACAATCTGCATGTACTTTCGAAAGTTTAATCATGTTCTTCCATATGCTTTGACTCAGAAACTCAGAAAGAAAGACAAACCATCAAAGAAAATACTCCCTTCTGGACTGGCCTCATGACCATGTTATTCTATAAGCTGGAATTTGAAATTCAATTAATCTTTACTCACCCTTAAGTTTAGTTACCATTGAAGCTATTTAAGCAGAACCTGACATGAAACAAGATTAGGTTTTGGCTAAGAACCCATTAAAGACAATGGAAAGATCCTGATAGATCTTGATGGTCTTTGGAGGTAAAGGAATACCATTATTATGCTTTCTGCACCTGAAATCCTGTTCTACAGACATACTATCTTCCACTAATATCAGAGCAAGACATCTATGAGAAACACTGTAACATACTGGAGCAAGGCCAATGAGATCATTATGGGGCTGGAACACGACACATGAGGAGAGCCTCAAAGTCGGGTTTGTTCAGACCTCAGAACAGAAGGCAGAAGGGATCTCAATGCTGTCTACAGCAATGTCTACAGTGAGAGGGCACAGAGGAGATGGAGCCAGGCTCTTCTCAGGGGTGCACAGCAATAGGACAAGAGACAACAGATACAAACTGCGATACAAAAAATTGAGACTAGCATAATAGGATTACAGACTGGATATGAGGATTTTCTTTTCCTTTTTTACTATGACGGAGGCCAACCACAGGAACAGGGGCCCAGAGAACTGCAGGACCTCCAACTGTGGAGATACAACACAACTGGACAAGGCCCTGAGCCTAACTGAACCTGCTTCAAGCAGGAGCTTACACCAGAGACCTGCACAGGTCCCTTCTCAAATGCATGATTCTGTAGTCTAGAGGATTGTAAAACTCAGCCAAACGATTAATAATGGGGGAACAATTTAAAAGTAAATTATTTGACGTCTTGGTGGAACAGAAAATAAGTAAAAAAACTACGGATATTTTTTCTGGCATGAAAAGCATTCAAAACTTCCATGTTGCACCTATTTTCTCTTTGACCAGTGGCAGAAAGGACAAATGCTGAATGAAGAATAAATCTCAGAATGTGGTTGCATTGTGTAATAATGGTATATTAATTATTGCTAAATTATGAAAGGATTGTAACAGCAATGCATATGACACCTATATTCATACTAATTTAATTCACTATAATTAAAGATGTTAGCATAGGCGGTGAAGAAAATGATTATTATTCATTTAATGTATAGCTCAAATTTTCTGTTCCATTTGAAATTTCACGCAACACAAAACTTTGAATCTGAATTTTAAGTATTGCCATCTTTTAGAAGAACAAAGGAAGTTTTTCCACGTGCATTTTACTTTAAAGTTAACCTTGGTTCTATAAGAACCACATGCAAAAACAGGATTAATAAGATTTTTTAAGACAAAAAATTCCTAGTGTCACACTAATAAATGGTAATTGATGCTACCAGAATTATCTTACATGGATGGTTCATTTTTATACGTCACCGAGTATGTAATGTGCAGTATGGACAATGCGTTAGATCAAGGAATGCACTAAAACAGATCACTGATCTGGACAGATGATCATAATGGACAACGGAAATAGAATTTTCTAATCCAGGCTTTTGAAGATTTTTGGTGAAGAATTAAATTATTCTGGTTTTAATTTTTTAAATACACTGAAACAACTTTGTGAATGGAATATTTTGTGCCCTTTAAAATGATAATCTGAGGTGGATGGTAAAAGGGCATGAGCCTGAAGGACATTAAGTTACTGCTCATTCATGGCCTTTATTAAAGCAGCAGGTATAAATCATGCAGAGGAAAAAAAACTGCCCTTAACGGAAGTTTTGTAGCATAAGCCACTTTCAAGGTTTTATTTAAAAAGCCATATTCAAACTAGGGGAATCTACACTTCAGTAAGATTTATGTAGCCAAAAAAGTACATTATTTAACTTGAATAAGGTAAAACAGAACTAGGTCTCTTTCTTTCCTGCCTGACGCCTGCAGGCTGGGAGATGAAATATTGCTTAGAACGTTCCCCATCTTCACATTGCGACTGCCAGCAGCAGTTATATCTTCCTCATGCTCCTGAAGAGATGCCTTGTGTGGATAACGTCCTGACACCGAGAAATAACCCACTGAGATGTAACACCTCCCGGAAGGAGTCTTTCACAGTGCGTTTTTCAGGGAGAAGAACCTGGCATCAACAGCAATAGCCTGCTCCCCTTGTGACTAGAGAAACCATCAGTACACTTGGAGAACTACCATTCTCTGCTAGATGGAACAGATGCAGTATTTATGTATGAACTATAAATGCACTGAAAATTCAGCAAATCTTAATTTGAGTTGAAGGAAATACTTTCAAAGACTTCAGTGAGCTTCACATTGCCATCACGCTGCTGAACACATGAAATTACTGTCTTTTTAAATACAGAATCTTGTACTAAGATACGAAAAGAAGCATAATACATCAAAACTCACAGTCATAAGAGTTAAAAATCTACCTCGGTTGCTACTATATAAACTAATGTCTACTTACAGTTGGCATACATGAGTGCACAGATCATATAGTATCTCTGAAGTATCTGAATAGAACATAACTGATCTGTGACAGAAAAACTCTTCACTATTCGATACAACTACTTCTACTTGCTGCAGGAAAAAGCTAGTTTGAAATTCATTCCACAATTGATTTTTCATCAATTTACCATTAACAATGTCTAGGTTGTCTATTATGGTATTATTACGGTAATCCACCGCAATTCATTTCAAAGCAGCAGTAAGGATTTAGCAGAAGAAAAGTTCTTACTAAAATTAGGAGTTTCCCCTTACTAGTAGAACACCTCTTTGCCTTTGAATCTGGAGAAGGAGCAAGTTCCTTGACCGTCAGCGGCAGGAGCTGCTGACCGATGGCCAACCCCCTCTACCTTCCAAAGAAATATTTACTGTAATCAAAACATTTCACAGGCATGTGTTAACTGCGACAAACTTTCTGAATTGTGGATGAAAAACCTCAAAAGGTCTATTTTAATGATTGAAGACGATGTATTTCATTTAAATGACAATATTAATTCTTTAATAGTATCAAAAAAATTTCAAAAAAGCAATTTAGCCACATTTGAATATATGACTCCTATCTGAGCTAAAAATTTATCTGTCATATGCATACGCTTAGGCTATGTCCACAGTAGTTACTTAAACCATTCCAGAATATGTTCCTCAGAGCTGGAAGTCAACAGCCCTGCTAGTGTTAGGATGATTCCTGAAATGGCTTGATCCATCCCAACTATCACTCTTTCAAATGATTTCACAGAATCACAGAATGGCTGAGATTGGAAGGCGCCTCTGGAGATCATCTAGTCCAACCCCTCTGCTCAAGTAGGGTCACCTAGAGCACGTTGCACAGGATCGCATCCAGGCGGGTTTTGAATATCTCCAGAGGAGGAGACTCCACAGCCTCTCTGGGCAACCTGCTCCAGTGCTCTGTCACCCTCACAGGAAAGAAGTTTTTCCTCATATTCAGATGGAACTTCCTGTATTCCAGTTTGTGCCTGTTGCCTCTTGTCCTATCACTGGTCACATCTCCCAAATATCATAAATACATTTCTTCATTTCAAGTTACAATATCCACATTTAGCAAAGTGATAGTGTCACTAAGGCAGAGCAGCTCTATTTCAAAAGCAAACTATTGAAATAGTGAGATTGAACAAAAATTACGACAGAAGCTTAGCATTTTTAATGGCCTCCATAAATCCAGTGCAACAGTATGTTAAATAACCCAGGAAGAGACACAATTGTGCAGCTCCTTTCAAAGCTTCCTTCCCATAAGAAAGTAAAACAAGAACAAATCTCTTATTCCAAATCATCTTTAAAAGGTTTTACCGTAAGGGAAAAAACCCAAAGATTTGCAATTTGAGCTAGTTGGAGCTGTTTTTTCTTTCTTACTGATCTTCAAATCAGTAATTTGAAGACGTTATGGTAATTTGAACTTCACTTACACAAAGATCCCCAGATTACGTGGAGGTTAATCTTCTTAGTTTTCCTCAACAGTGCTCAAGACGCTGGCGTAACAGAATTAGCCTGAACTAATACAATTGGTCCCATAGAGCCTGCACCTCTGGATACCAGCTTAGCAGAAGAGAGGCATCTAGCACTGTGTGCAAGCTCTCCCAGCAGCGCAAACGACCCCAGCCTCTAAGAGAAGACCTGAACAAACCTTCCCCGTTCCCTGAGGGCATATCTCCTAAAGCAAGGGCTTCAATAAAGCTTTCAACCACTTCTTTTAAGTGTTTGTGCGTGCATCTGAGTGTGCGTATGCATTCATGTATATAATCACATATGTATAGCTGTAAAACACATACACACTCACAAACACATACACACACTCATAAACATACATGCGTAATATATACATACATATAAATGCACATATATTCAATCCTTGGGAACATTTCAGCAAAAACCACCTCTTATTTTTTCTTAACATTGCCCACAAGGAAGCATATTTCCTTTTATACCAGAAAAATGTTGTTAGCTCAATATAGAGACAACATCAGAAACGATCCTGAAATCCTTTTCATACAAATCTGGATAGCCTTCGATACCTACTTTTCCACCCATATAGATTTTTATTTTATTTTTTCTCACCAACAGCTGAAAGGGATCCCATTTTAGAAAAAAAATCACTATTATTCCAAGAAAGAGCCCTCAGTTAGACCACATAAAAGCAATTACATCTGATTTTTAGAGAAAAATCTGCCTACTTCAAACAGCTCCAAAATTCAGTTCAAAGCACTCTCTGGCCCTCTTGCAATGATACACGCTACTGTCGACTCCTGCAGTCACTCCTGACTGGACCTTAATCTCTGAGTAATCTCTTGCTAATCTCATTTAGTAACCTTAATCTCTGAGTAATCGCTTGCTAATCTCATTTAGTAAGCGATGTTCTTTATCCCATCAGATTACAATTCAAATTTATGGAAAAATGTTGGAAAAAAGAAAGGCATTTCCACACATTTAGCAGAGCACAGACTCTTAAAGGCATATGTCTAACTTTTTGAAAAGGCATATCACACTTGCTGTTAAGCACCTAAATACTTTTCAAACTCTGGTCAAGAAGGATAAAAATTCCTAAACTCCACACTCAATTCTGAAAATGGGTTTCAGGCTTTGCAATATTGAGAAGATAAACAGGTAAACAAAACAAACACTTGACTAATTACCCCTATTGGCATTTTTTGGCATCAAATCTTTATGACTCTCTGTCCACCCTCTTCACACAATTTCTCAATGTTACTTCTGTTCTAACAGAGAATGCTTCAAAAGTTACAGGGATGACATCTTAGAAAATGAAACTGCCTCATGTCATAAGGTATATATTGTTTAACATTTTACAGCTTTTAGAACTATGTATCATTTATTGGTAGTGTGATGCTGAAATTTTTCAAGGTCAGCCTTTTGGAAAAATGATGTTCGGTATCTGTCATGACCAAACTATGCACACACACACACAAATGTGCACACACACTATAACGGCTAGTGTTGCTGTAAGTCAAGAGACTGTCAGCCTTTTCCATTATAACCCCTCTTCTTTCAGAGGTTTATATCTCAGCCATAAAGATTTCCTTTGGGCTAGAACTTGGCAATTCAGAAATATGGAATCAAATTAAAAAAAAAAACTTCCATTTTTCAGCTACCGCTGAAGTACAGCTGCTAAGGGCATGTCTGACATTTCTTTTCTTTCTTTAAATTCTACAGGAGTCAAGAGCTCCCCTTATATTCCCTTGATCTAGCACACAAAAACACAAAACTTGAGATTTTGATCCTCTTCTTCCTCCAGGAATCGATTACGAAATTTTAAACATGGCACAAATAAGATAATGTAATACTTTATAGTAGTCAGATAACACCCAAGAAAATAGCTGTTTGGAAAAGACCAGTGGGGCTTATTCAAATAGTCTACAAACTGGTCTACAAAATTTAAAGTACAGCTTAATTATGCACAAAATTAAGTAGTAAGTAACATCTTCTCTCTCTTCGTGGTATAAACAAAAGAAGATTTACTTTTTATCTGGATAAGGATAAGTCTATGTGCAGTCATTGCACCCTTTGTAAAAGTTAGGTACTTCAGACTGGACACTGTCTCCGCACAGCTAGAGCTAAAGGTGCCCGGTGTCTTCTCCAGACTTACTCCACATGCGCCCCACATAACTGAATCAGCTCACATGACCCAGGACTAGAAAAGCAAAATTTCAACTAATATAGAGAAGAAGACAGGTACACAAGTGTGCTGAGCAAACTTTTATAATATTGAGGAAAAAGAGAAAAGTGTATCCGTTTTGCTGCTGCCACCTTCTAGATCAAAACGGCATTTCTCATCAGCTTTGCTCTCTGCTGTAAAATGGTTGGGTCTTGCTCTGGGATGGAAAACTTTTCAGTTCTCAGGGGGTTAAAACATGTAAAAACAAGCTGGAAAATTAAGGCAGATACTGGACATGCTGACTGCCTTCCAAGAAGCATAAGAAGTGCAGTCTATTCATTCAGTTACCAAACTGGGTCCCTGAATTAAAAACGAAATGCTAACTACTTTCTTCTAAAGGTCAGCAGTTTTTGCTACCAAGGCCTTCCAAAATTCTGTTCAATACTATTTATATTTCATACATAAAAAAGATTTTAAAAATTGTCTGCAAGAAGCTGCAAGAATCCTATAGGATCGCTAATACAGGCTTCAATGGGAAGACAGGTACGTTAACAGATGAGGTTAAATCCACTGAACGACAAAAGGAAAGCAGGGCTTGCAACACGTTTGTTCAGTGACATTCTTGCCTGGTTGAATTCACCGACTTGAGTCAGACAGCTAAGGTGGCCTTTCACGGACACCAGCAAATTCAGTCAAATATGCATATCCTTTAGAAAGGAGATAAGCCACCAACCTGTAGTACTCTTTATTAATCCTGCTATCAGAATGATCAGACTACTTCAGGCCCTGTCTGATTGGGTTTTTAAATATTTGGGAAGCATCTAACCACATTACTGCTGCGTGAACCAAGAGTATACCCTGTTTCTCTCTTTTGACAAAGCTATTCAGCACCAGGAACACTTCTGTGAAACGAGCTGGCAATTCATCATACAATTTGTTAGCTAAGAGGTTCACGTGAGATACGTACCAGTCAGTTTGAAGGGTTTAATTAATACTTAATAAAATACTCCAAGTGGGATACCTGATGCATTCCACCTGCTCTCCTCACATCCCACCCCCCAGGTGCCCTCATCCTGGGCAGCCACTTCAGGGACTTCTTCCTTCCTCCTGGACTTGGTACAAACACCACTTTCTGAGTGAAGAAAATATTCTATACTCTTTAATGGAATCAACACAATGGACTTTCCTTTTAGTGAAAATATATGATTAAACAAATGTATCCCTGAGAGTTCTCATTGCTGTCTTTCACAGTTTAAGAATAATGAGTTATAAAGAGTTGTGTTTAAGTGCAGAGGATTCCCTACATAAAGTAGATGGAAGGTATTTGATTAATTTGTCAGGAGGAAACTGCAACTTTTAAAGCCATCCTATTTCATTATCACATAAAATGGTTAGAACCTAGTGTTATTCTTAAAAGAGCTTTTATGTTAAATCCCCTTTTATGACCAATAAATGAAAGCATATAATGGATTTAGGGACATAATTTATAAGGAAATCCAGAACATGCATGTCACTGTATACTCATTCTTGAAAAACTGCAATCTACTAGAGTGTTTAAAAAGAAATTAATCCTTAAATTGGATTCATCTGTAAGGTTTTTAGGAAACATTAGGAAATTAAGCTGTCACAAAAGTTCCAATTCCACTGACAAACTTCTGAACAGCCCCAGTGATTGTAAAAGCCTGATTAAAGCGAAGGAACAACACATGCGAAATCCAGCATCAACGCTAACTACAAACACACCAGTTATTTGGTAAAGTTTGCTAATAAGAAATTTAACGCCGTTTTGGGCACAGTGGCTGCAGGCACCCAAGGTGCCAAAGTGGAACCACGATGCAGGAATTAAGTAGTTCCCATCTGTGTATAATCACCTTAACAATTACATACGACACTGGGAGCTTCCCAAGCGCAATGATGGTGCAGCAACCACTTGCCTTCGAGGGGCACAAAGCCTCCATTTGCATCCCGACCACTACGTAACTGGCCAACACAACCAATTCCCAGCTGTACGCGGGACGAAAGCTTGTAAGCTGTGGGAGCTCTGGGGCACTATTTCCTTGTCAAAGTGTCCTATCAAGCTCCTAGAGGGCTTCTCTTCGTTCAGAGAGTTTTCACTTGCGAGGCGCGTGTTGCTGTCTGTGTGCTCGGATTTTAATTAGTGAAATCAGACCTCTCCAAAAGAACATGCTCGATTTTTTAACAAAGACGTTAGGGACTAAACAAAAAGAAAGCAATAAAGTAATTAATGTGTAAATTAACCTAATTGTGTTGTTCTTACTTGACATAATCAGTCACTCAGTGCCTCAGCAGAAACGGGTTATTTTATCATACGGTGAGGCTAGCCCGTCTACAAGAAAATTCTCCAGCCTCTTCCAGTATGGCCTTGAATGTTTTTCTTCTTGATTCAATTCAAAGAATAATCAGAATATTTAGTTTAATTTGACCAAAACAGTGCAGCAGTATTTTTATACTGCCCTCTTACAGAGGAAGCCTTTCTACACTCCCCTAGCTTTACCTTCTATGCCACAGTAAAGCTAAAATCTTGGCAAATTGAGGCCAGAGGCAGACGAAAAAGAAACCTTCAGGTTGGTTGACTATGGAGACCCAAAGTCCAGGTCTCTGAATCAAATTTCAGTACCTCTAAATATTTATTTGGAGTCCAGTACACAGAAAGAAGTAGCATAAAAAAATATAATAGCAGCATTGAGCTGTTTGTTGCTTACTATATTTTTATTTTGCTACTCATCTCTCTTTGACTACAAGGATGTTATATCCTCTGCCTCGTACACCTTTGGTTTTTAGATCATCCACATTAAGATTAAATGTTTATATCAGTGGTTTACTTTCTGCTTGTTACATTCTCTACTTTAGGGACCCTGCTTGAATTACCAGACTATCTGGAGGCACTGTATTGCTCCTAGGGTTGCACCGGCAGGCATGCCTAAGGGGTGAGCACAACATGAAGGGCACTGTTGGGCAAAAAGATACAAGCTTAGAAAAGATGCATCTCATTGAAAATTTACGGCCCGTGATTTCACATTAATGTCCGAAGTCCGAATTCTTTTTGACTGTACGTACTGTTTTTTGAGCGATTACAATTTAGTAGAATTATTAATATGTAGTAGAATTCATAGCATTTCCTCTGAGAAATATTAAATATATATCACATAAAAGATTAATTTATATTTTTATTTACTTATTTTGCAAACTCTTTGTCATGACAGCATTAGTAGCACACAGCCCTAGAAATTTTTGGAGTGTATTAAAACTCACTGTCCAAAGCCCTATCTAAATCAAGATTAAACTTAACTTGCCAACTCTCATTAACTTTCAAGGCACTTAATATCACTGTTCCAGCTTTTGGAATATATTGGATTTTTTAATAGAGATAATTGTTGCATGAAAAGCCAACTTCTAGCCTGCACTGTTGCCATTTTGATTTTAGCACACCCTTTTGAAAGCAGAAGATAAAGAAGTCAAAACATATGCCTGTGTACATCTATACATTGTTCAATCTTTGAATTTTGGTATGGCTTGACTTATGACTCTGAATCTTTTGGGCTGATAATGCAAGGCCACCCTCCCTCCTTGCTTTCAGGGACATAAAATCCATCAGACACATCCATTAACATTCATATTAAGCTCGCTGTCTAGCTAGGCTGTCATTCTCTAAGTCTGACACACAAAAACCTAGGAACACTTTAGGGATTTACAGGCATCACTAGAGAAGAGATCCAGCAAGCGTGCATGGGACACCGGCAGAAGAGAAAAGAAGGGAGAAAAGAGAAGTTATTTAGGAGGGATGAATGAATGAAGAACAACAAGACATTTGCCTGCTATTACCAGAACAATCTGATTACTTACCGGTTGTTCTCCACTCCACACACACACACACACACACACACACACACCCCCGCGGCCTTTTTTGACTTACGCGTTTTTGTGGGGGGCTTGTTTGTTTGTTTGTTTTGTAAGATCTACGTCTTTTCATGCTTTTGAACAAGCAATGAGACATTTGGGGATCAACTGTAATAAAAAGAGAAGCAGATAACATGCCTAGGAATACAGAGGCTTTGCCTGGGCATAAACATGTAATTAGTCTGGGGTATCTCAACTTCAAGAGAAGTTGAGACACCCGAGATGTCACAACCTCAGTCCAAGGGACACCAGCGCAGACCGCGTTCAGAAGCACGCTCAGTGGGCCAGCCGGGGAGGTTTCCTTTCCAAGGCTTGCACACAAGGTGCAAATACCTACCTCCCGGTGCCATGCCCCTGCTTCCAACTCGGGCAACCTGAATGTTATCTCATCTTCTCTGCTGTACACACCGAAGAGCGCTTGACATTTAAAACCAGATAACACTGGCTGGTAGCAAAGGGGAAGGTTTCTATCCACACGAAGCAGCATAAACACCGATCGCTATCTTTGTTCAGTTGTGCCTGAAACAAAGCCCAGGACGCAAACGACTGCTATGTGCAGAGTGAGGAAAAATGATGGAAGTCTTCCTTTCCGCTGTGACCTCTCCCAGGAGAGACAACCTCATTCCGATGAATATAGTGAAGGGCACTTGTCACAGAGGGATAAAGTTCAATTTTTCTGACAGGACTGACAAATATTATAATGCTGTTTTTCACCTGCTTTGTGAGGAGATGACAGAGGAAGATGAGACGGATATCAAATTAACTACTAAAAAAGATCTCGATGTCACAAAACCCTAGGGAAGCTAGCAGTATTCGCTTTAAAACCACAGTTCTCAGTCCCCCAAAATTGAAATGTTGTGCCTTTGAGTCTGCATTTAGCAGTTTATGGAGATTTATACCACCTAATAAAAAGGGTATTTTATTGGTTCATACATCAAGTTGATACAAAGTGTGGCCAAAGCTTAAGAAAGGGAAGAGGGCACAAAAGACCTATGACATGCAGAATCCGTATTACTACTTGCTTCCCAGGGTGGCGAGGAGCTGTTAGCATCCCTTTCGCTTGCTTCCTTGTTCCTCCATCGCCTATACTTTAACTCCTGGCAGCAACCTGTCACAACTACAGAGGTGATCCCAGAAAGGAAGGAAATTCTTTCTTTCCCCCCTCCACCACCCTGCCTCGCCAGCAAGCCACTACCTTTCTTCCAGTGGCAGCCTACATGCAGCCAGCATGATAAATGGGTATAATTAAGCACAGTTAGGCTAAACTGACATTAGGCTGATCTAGTAGATCCTTTACTAGTCACAGGTGCGATGGTTCCAATAAAACCCCAAAGCATAACCTACAAGATTTTCTCCTTCCCCGTAAAACCATTCTCTATCCACCCCTGAATGAAATTTTCAGCTTCTGTAGGCCAGAGTTGCACAGTAAAACACAATGTTTGCCAGCAAAATCTGGCAGCAGGCAATTAATAAGTTTTTCTTTAGAGACATTTTTATAAGTTCTAGAAGCAGAACTCTGATTTTTTTTTTTTTAGCACAGCACCATTTGTCAAGCTTTTTGTTTAATTTTCAACAATGAACACAATGTTGGAAAACAGAAATTCCTAGATCAGAGCACAGTTTAAGCAAAAATCACTTCCAAATCATTTTATACATCCTTTGATACTACAAATGATTTCCAGGAAACATAAAATAAAGTAAAAATTCATTAAGCTAATTCAGACGGCTTTTCCCCTCATCCCACCACTCCTGAATAAAGCCATCCCTGGGAATAATTTTAAAGGGACAAATGCAGCAACTCACTTAAATGACAGAGAAAACTGTACCGGATGGTAAAATCCTTATGCACGTGTCAGAAAACAGGGAAGAAGCAATCCAAACCTACTGGACCTCTGCTCTGCACTTGCAAAGCTTTCCAAGACACGTGATGAAAGGTATATGACCTTTACTCTTCCTCCTCAGAATAAGCCAGTAAGAATTTTTGACACACAAAACTTAGATGTCACAAGTCACGTTCTTGCCACAGCAAAAATAAAGAGAAGAAAATGCTTAGAAATGTAAAGCAGAAGATACAGAAATATTAATTCTTGCATTTTAAGCAAACTAAGTGAGCATAATCAAAGAAATAATTCCACTTCTCACACCCTTCAGTGGAAGAATAGAAGCCTACTTTTTACGAATAGCAACTGGTTCGCTCCCAGCAGAGAGAAACCCTATGGATCCCACAGGGACGATTAAGCGACCCAAGGATAAATGAGCACTAACCAGAGACGGCAATACAAGATAATTGTTGAGGCAGTCACCGACAAAAACAAAAGTTTTAAGGAAGAAAGTTTAAGATGACATATCTTTTTTCGTCTCTACTATTCTTTGCTTTTATCCTGCTTGGATGATTAAAGGATAACCAGTAATTTTACTTGTGTGGATGGTATTTTTCCCCACAGTATAATTTAAAAGAACAGGGTGAACGTTCTATCTTTAATTACTTTATTTCCAATTTCGTATGTGCTGAACCATTTTTTGAAAAGTTATGTATTCTAATCGGCATTAAATTCTCATACTTAAAGACACAGAGTGGTAACTGTAGTTGAAAACGGCATGGAATAGCCAAGGTAACAAGACAGCAGTTCTGCACCTTGATTTATGTATTTGTGCCCATCTCTCTGCACATCTCTCCATACTTATCTCCAAAAATAGTGAAAGCAGTGAAAGACTGGAAAACAGATAAGTATTTTTTAAGCCACAAGAGTCCTGGAAGTTAACTAGACTAAACTAAAATGAAGTGTTATTGTTTTTAGGACTGTAAGGACTGTATCAGTACAAACAGGTGCAAGGTGAATATTAGAAATGTGTGGCACACCGTGGTTTTGTGTCATTTTGTGAATATCTGCTATATAACCCCACTTTCGTTCTTGAAATCAGCAGTGAAAACAATCAGAACTTCAGATAGGCGCACTATTCATTACAGCATACACAATTTAAACAAAACACATAAACCTGCTGGCTGCTAAAATGCAAACTTCTCTTTGCAAACTAGCAAAAATCTCTGCAAGCTTTTGAACAGTCACCATTGTCCAATTTGAGAGCAGAAATTTAGAAACATACTTCTCAATTACAACTAATAGCTGAAGTTACCATTTCTAAATGAGAAAGATCTGGGCTTTTAGTAACTTAATACGGGCAAGACTTCTATCTTATATCCCAGCTTAGAACAGCACATTTTATCACCACATTAACTATTGTTGAAATATGAAATGAAAGTACTGAGCCTCTCATAAGCACTACTGACTGCAGGAGCAGGGACTTTCATGGTAGTCATATATCCAAATATCGGTCAAAACACGTAAAATATATCTTGAGCTTTTAGAGAGCAAGCTTTGCCCTCAGAATTCCCAAAACTGTCTTTCCAAACCCATGCTATTTAACAGCAGAGGGATGGAAAAGAGCATTTTCTGCGGTTCTAGGCTAACATATGCTGGCTAATGGCCTTTCTGTTCATTTGCTTCCTTGATCCTTTTCAAAGACATTCAAGAGCTGTTTGCCTCACTAGCACTTTCTGGCATTTATGTGCACTGTCCCCATTGCACTTGATTGCACACCACAGAGACAAAATTTTGTAACCAACAACCGTGATGGGTACAGGCTTCCACATTAGCACTTATCGGGGCAACACGGTCAATACGCTCATAACAAAATACAAGTATTGCTTTAAGATATGACTTCTCTTCCTGCTCTGTAGGCAGAACTTCTTGGAAGCAAAGGACACAACAATAAAGACAATTCTTTGCTGTCTCTGAATGTAAAAAATAAGAAATAATTCTTCTGTTTTGGATATTCTTCCCAAATTGATGATGACAAGACCTGCTGTGCTATGCTTAGAAAATCCTACCAACCGCCAGAATGCCAAGAGCCACACCACATCGCCAACTTGCTACTCCCAGCTGCTTCCTAGGAGAATTAATGACTGGAAAGACAAGCAAACATCAAGAGAGGCATCTCACAAGGAAATGGAGCATAGAGGCTGAAATAAAAACTCTCACTGAAGCACTCAAACTAAATAAATAAATAAGTGACAACCCATTCATGGGGAAAAAAAATCAGTAATAGAGAAATGAAATTTCGAGTAGAAGCAATTTGACTGTGTCTAACATAGCGAATGACAGCTCTGAAGAAAGAAACTGTAAATACGTGCAGTACAGAGAGTACCCGGCGACGTGAGGGATCTGGACAGATGCTCGTATTTATGCTTTGCTCTGTCACTTGCAAGCATACAAAACCCACGACAAGAGAACGCCGTCCCTGCTTTACGAGCTGCACATCCTCGTCCTGAAGTGCAAGCGCACCTAGATGCAGGGACAGGATAAAGCAGGTATTTTAGGCTGATCTCCAGCTCTTACAGTCGTTGCAAGCAGCCAAATTGAGAACCTACCACACAAGCTAAGTTTACAGCTGGAGGCAAGCGCTGACTGACAGCTCACAAGCTAAACAGGAGAGAAAGGAAAGCGGTACAGAAACGGTGTATTATTGTCACGTGCGTACAGATGGAAAAGCACAGACAGACTATGTTGCTTGTCAAAGCTGACTTGAACAAAACATTTTTGTCAGACATCGAAATTGAAACCAAAGCACTACATTGAGGCAAGCGAGCAAATGAATGAAAACGAGTTCACAGATCTTTGTTTGTGCTTGTACTGGAAAACAAACAAGAGGGCAAAAAAGAGTTCGACTAGAAATTTTTCTCTGCAGTTTTAACTCAAAATACTCACTAGTATAGTGGGAAGATATCTTCATGAAGTTCACTGAGACCTGAACAGTAAAGAAAAATATCTTCCAGAGTTAAAAATCAAATAATTGTCATTTTTTTTCTGCATTGGGTTTTTTTTGTTAATTGATTAGTTTTAATTTTTTGCACAGAGTACTACCAAATGTCTTCACTTTGCGCTGATTTCTCCTAGTCCTTCTCATCTCTTTTAGACAACGGTGTAGCAGTAAAGAAATGTGAGAAAAACAGACTCGGACTGTGAAAACAATGAGTCCTACTGTCTTCTTCAGCACTAATTTATCTGGATTTTTGCTTTTGTGAAACCACTATGCTCAGGTTTACATAAGCTCACTGTAGACACTACAGAAGTTTACAAAATAAATAAGTCTAGAAAAACAAAAAGTTCTTGAAAACATAATTGGGAACTGTATTAAAAAATGCAGCTCTTCACCACGCTAGGAATTAATCCCTTTAGCAAGCTGCCCATACAGGTTTTTCTAAGGTATCTCTTCCACAGCTAAGGACCACTGCAGTGCACCCACCCCTCAGCAAAGCCGCCTTTGGGAAGGGACTAAGTTGTATTTCAAGCTAGCTGCAAGTTTATCTAAGCTGCAGTGCTTGAAAATGACTCCAGGAACCGGAGCCTGAAGCTCTCACCCTTCCTGCTAATTAATTTAGCAAAATGTTCATGCTTAGGGCTCACTGTTTGTGAGAAGGAGAATATTAAGCTCATCCGTCCGCCTGTGAAGTTAATTAAAATCTCTCAGACTTCCTCTTTCTCAGATAAGCTACATAATAACTTGCAACCTACATATTATAAATAGTAATACATATACAACTATTACAAAGGTCTCAATCTGAGACACAAAACATTAAAACCAGAATACTGACTTAACATTTGGCATGCATAGTTCCTTCCCTCTCCTTCCTTTGTCACCATTTGTCTAGATTTTTTTCATTATTTTCCATAGTAAATATTCCTCATCTCACATGAAAAACAAACATGACTTCATATTATTTTCAGCTGGACTTGCTGACATTCTGTAAGTATTTTACTTTCACGTTCTCTCCCTACATAGGAAAAAAGAATTAAGTGCTTCAGTCCAGTCAAACCCTACCTAACAAAACCTATGTTTCTGCAGATGAATGTCAGAAGCAAGAAAGAGGGAAAGACCGGTCATTGCCGCCCTGGTTCTCTTTTCTTGGAGATGAAAACAATCAAGAAACGGGTTCATGCTCTGGCCCTATACATGGTCGCCCATCACTTTGAATGAAAGTAGGGCACTTTCGAAAAAATAAATACATTTAATCTAGTGCATATATGCAAAAAAAGTCAAACTAGTGTGGCACAGGTGACCTTAATTACAGTATTTCTCAATTTTTTACTCTGCGAGCCAGTTATTTTTCTTTTCTAAACACTGCTTTTCTGTGTGCAGTTTCCTAGTATTTTAAGCAATGTCAAGTAAAGAAAAGAGTAGATAAGTAGATGGATGACAGACATCATCTGAAAACAATGGAGAAGAAGAAACAGGCTGGTAAGCACAGAGTCTGTATCTGTGTTTCTCAGTTCCAGCAGTTATTCATTCAACACATGGAAAAATGAAAACAGAGGGGAAAAAAAGCCCACTAAGCAATAGCCAGTGGCCACACAAGATGGCTTTGTGTACCGTAAAATTCAAGACAGTTTTGTAGGGAAAGACAAAGCTAAAATTGTACTTGATCACAGAATTCACTGAAGAACTTCAAACGACATTTCTTCGTCCATGAAAACTGCTTGCCAGTATCGTGAATTCACACCTTAAACTATGTAGCTGCCTCCTATATACATAGGGAATGAATGCCTGAAACCTATGTGCTGTACAGTAGAATCTTCTCCCAAATAAAAGCCCTTATAAAGCCACTTGAGATATACACATCGCCTGCCCCTGGACATACGCTCAAATCAAATTTTACAATGCAAAAAGTAAACTTCTCACAAAGCTTTATGTATTTCAAAATTGTTAACGATAAAGTGGTTGATGTTCAAGATTTTCAAATCCAAACATACTTGCCTGAGGACAGAATGCCAGCACTGCTACTTCTGCGTTATGACTGAGTCTATCCATTTGAGTTGTACATTAACCCTCCTGTCTTCAGATGCCCCGTCCTATTTCTGAATAGAGAAATGCATACACCAGTGATCATTATTACCTCTGAGAGACATAATAATTTCAGGAAATGAACCATCAAATTAGAAATTTTTTTTACTCATTTTTTGCAACATTTCCATGCAGCTGGTTTGATGTGAAATGATGCGTAATGCTCCAAGAATAAAAGTAATAAGAATATCAAGAAGGGTAATTTGCTCAAATTCGTAACAATGAAAAAGTAAGAAATTGAACATTTACTCAAACACAGACAGAATGACAGATTATACAACAGTATATCCAAAAGAAGAGAGATAAAGACGACTTACTAACACTGTGGATGTTTGAACTATTCTTCCTACACACAAGGATATTTAAATGTAAGAGTACGGCGCATGTAAATTCTGCAGTCCACAAGCTTTTTTTTCAACCACTGTAAACATTTTAAAAACTTCACGTAGTGCACAGGAATAAAATATAAAAACAACCAGAAAGAGGTGATCTTGTGGTCCATACTACATTCATAGAGGCTTTCTTCAGAAGTAACATTTGTAAGCAATTACAGAATTAGTTTGTGGAGGAAAAAGAGTTCTCTAAAAAAAAAGAAAAGAAAAAAGAATAGACAGGAACTTTCTTCTATATGGGTGAATTCAAATGGAAATGTTCAAATCAAAAATTTGGAGCTGGTTTGTTTGTGGGGCTTTTTGTTTGCTTTCAATTAACAAGCCGTAGCAACGGCTTCAAAATTACTACAGTTTTTCTTCCTTTCGAGGAAATTCTGTTTTTCTTCACAGGAGGTATGATACCCTGGTTTGAAAGAAATCCTGGAAACCACATCATGGCAGCATGTAGCTGAAATGAGCCTAGTGAGAGGCAGCAAATCACTCACATCCCATTTGCCATTTTGAGGCTTCTGAGGAAGGAAGGAACGGAGGGAAGAAGGAAGGAAGATGAATGCATGTCAGGGAAGAGGTTAATCCTTAACCTTATCTCTCCGAGTTTAAAATCTGTTCTTAGGCTTAGTTGTTCAGTTTTTGATTAATCACTTCTGCTTTAAAACATTCTTTTGTATCTTTATTTCACTGATACCCTTTACCTCTACTCATTCTACGCTCTCTGCTTTCATCTATATCCTTTCAACTTCTCCCCTTGCTTTCCTTGCCCATTTCTACCTTGTCAAACTTAGCACCATCCCTTACTTTGCCAACCTTTACCTTTTGCCATCTGACATCTTTCAAGGAAAACAGAGCCACCCAAGTGTCTCCCATTGTTCTTTCTGACTTGCTATCAAATCTCCTTGGCATGATCCTGGGTCAGACTGTATCTACAACACTCAGTAATTTTATGACCTTTCATTGCACTTTCAGCTGCTCTTCTTCTCAAACCAAGAGCTTTCTGTTTTCAGGTGCAGAGAGGCCTCTTGGTTATAACCGGAAGCCTCTCCTTTCAGCACTGCACCCTGCTCCAACCCGCATCATATCCTCTCTTTCATTCTACCAAATCCTCCTGATCAACGTCTTGCATAAGGAGCTTTTTTTCCTAAATGGCAGCCATATTCATCACAAGCAGTTATCTTCTCCAAAATATGCCAGCTTTCAAGCCTAGAGAGTACACTTCCCCCTTAAACTGCTACATCTTTTTAACATGGAGGCTTTGGCCAGGACTCCTTAGGGAGAAAAGTGTTTTGTGGTCCATTTGGATGAACAGTTCTATATTAATTTTAAATAATTACTTTTATCAGAGGCTAATTTGCCTAACTGGATTAAGGAAGAACTTCAATTTAAGACTGACTTGTGACTATCATGCTTCATGTGTCAGTGTTCACCTAGGAGCTGTTTCCAGAGGAAAGAGAGAGACCACTCATCCTGGTCTGATGCAGTTCACAACTCTAACGTCGACACTTACTGCTACGTTCAGCTGATTTGTAGCTTCTTGCCTTTGTCTTCATAAAGTCTTCTTATTTTTCTGGTCTATATATATACAATATCAATGACATCACAGGGGAGAGATTTTAAAGAGCATCAATAAAAATGCTTTCTTCCATTACCTTGCAAGTTCATGCTTCAAAATATCAGCAATGTATCTTTAAATGGAAAACCTAACCTAAACAAGGACACACAAATCTGCGAAGGAAGTTATTAAGAAAGGCCTACAACAGTACAGTTTAAAAAAAAAAAAAGCTATGACTGGAATGCTTTTTCAAAATGCTTTTCCTACCAATGTCTTAAAAGCCTCTAGATGTTGTGGATTATAGCTAGTTTATTAATGTAATAATAACATTTAAAATTCATATAGCTCCTTCCATGCCAGGAGAAGAAGTGTTTTGCCAATGCCCAGTTTAAACTTTTGAATCGCCAGTCTCGCAGTAAAGAACTTCTCCATAATTAAGCAATAGGGACACTGGGTGGGAACAAAGCATGGGGCTAACGGATTAATTGCTTAAGGCCAGTTTTGTAGGAATCTTCTAACAGAGGCATTAAAAAAAATACCCCCAAGCCCTTACCAACAGTCTTCCTTTCCGAGTGGGTTTCCATCACCGAATGGAAGACCGGGGTGAATTCCAGGCCATGTTCCAACAGCGGCACTCAATTAGCTATTCGATACGGATTCTTTTCTGATTCTTGCTCTTTCTTCCCTTCTTTCTCCCATATTTTTCCCATACCACAGTTTGAAACAAATGTCAGATGTCTCCCCTTGTAGGCATTGTTAAAAAAAAAATACTGAACCATGACTTGCCATTTGTCTCTCTTATTTTTCCCCCTGCCATGAGCTACAGGAGTACAAAAACACAGTGAAGAAAGAAACACTGAGAATGAAACAATTTTGCCCTAGCATTATCACCCTTCTTCTGTCATTGACCTCATAAATTATTTTGATTTTCTTTTTTAATTTCATCAATATGTATTATCTCTTCTCTGGTAGCTCTCTGACTTGTCAACTGCGATCAGGAAACCCAAAAACCCCCAAACATACAGTCCCTTAGTTTTAAATTAAGGAATATCAACAGATCTTTCTTCATTCAACCTGCAAAACAGAGTGATAGATTATTTTCTTAACATTTTCATTCTAACATTTAACATCTCTTTTGACATTTTCTGCTCTTCTCACTATAAAATTCACTATCACCATCAAATGCTGAGTCCTTTCAAGGGCAATATTACTCAGGAGAAACACAAGAGGGAGATGACTGCACCCAAAGGGAGGCTCAGCGGGACGATCTGAGTGAGTGAGGAAGCTATGAACTGCAGTCCCAGCTGAACTGTGGACAACTGCCACTTGTAGGTGAACTAGAACAAAAGTAGCAAAGAGAGGTGACAAGTGTTACAGGAAAAGCCAAACCACCTGGGACACCAGCGGTTTTAAGCACTTCTAGAGCTCTGCTATCACTGCATTTCTCTCCTGATTTCACTGTCAATACAAAAGGGAAAGGTTTGCAAAGGCTGCAACTAATTCTCACTAAAAATGGAATTTAGTTATACAACTGACTTTGAAAATTTATTCCAGACATCAGTGCTGTACAGGACTTTGGAGCAGTGGAAAATGTTTTATATCTGTTTTACATTGCAAACGACAAACCAACATGTCACAGGAAGGCAGTCTGACAGTTTGGCTCAGGGAAGGAATCATTACTATCGTTTCCAAGTTGTTTGGAAATCAATGTTTGCCTTTTGATTTCTAGCTTCTTAAAGGCATTGCTCTGGCTATTGGAAATTGCTCCTCTTTATTGAAAACCAAATGCATCGTATAGAAACGTGCTCCTCACTGGTAATTTGTACCAGTCATTTCTTCTTGTTCTGTTTTTTAATACCTGCCAACAGGCGGATGGATCTTATCATGATGAACTATGAATCTGCTCCACCTATGTAGAAATTTGACGATAGCCCTGGAGTCGGCAGGACAGACGTGGGACAACCGCTGTCAAGAATCAACCCCACACAGCAAAGTCCACCGCATCATAGCTTCTCGTGTTACTGCCTCAAAGCAGCGATGCTCGGCTGGCTTCTGTAACAACCCAGGACCCACAGGACGACTGACAAAACAGTTAAGTCTTTGGGGAGACTGCAGGGGTCTGAACTGAATGCCTTGCACTATTTCTTTCCGATCTGACACGTTAGAGCCTCTGCCGTTCTGCACAGAAGGAATTTGGCTAACTTTCACATCATTGGTTTAAAACAGCTACAAGAGGTTAAAAAGTTGGCTCTTAAAACATGCAATCACAGATTATAACCTTATGATTACAAGTCTGTTTCTGGCCCTGCACCTGTTTTTACTTATCTGTCCACATGAGATTAATTCTTTTACTCTTCATTTGCATTGTGGCACGTTGGGAATCATGCCTAATATTGTATGAACTTCAGTCAGCAGTAATTCCACTGAGGGCTAACTAGATGAATACGCAAAACACCATTGACATGAAAGAAAAATTCTGTATCTCACCTGTAAAGCTAGGTTCTCCCCTTCTTTCTGGGTTTTAGTACTGGTCTTTTAGTGCCTGAAGGTGTCAGTGGTTATTCTCTAATCTGATTTATAGAATAAACCTGACCTTTTTTCTATGGAAACGAGCGCTGGAAATGGTTATTGCTAAAATCCTTATTAATTGCTTCAATTAACAGTCCTAACCTTGGCTAAGTCATTCATCCCCCATGCTCCCAGGCAACAGCTTAGAGAAGGAACCACAATCCTAGAACATCTGGCACCATTTTATAAATGTCACCTTGGCTTTCCCTGAACTTTTACAGTCCAACAAATATTTATTATTAGCGCCACCTGAGAATACACCAAATCCTGTTTGCATAGATCCTGTGCTACTTCCCTGCTGGACTTGGAGAAAAAAGGCAAATTAACCAAACAAAGGTTCAGACAGTTACTTGGGCTTGGGTCTGATTCCCAAAATATGCACACAGCTCAGCTTCTCAGATCTGCTGTGCTTCTGCCTTGCGATTTGAAGCTGTGGAGCTCTACCACTGAGACAGAATTGCCTCAAACAACACAGGAGTACAACGCATTTTCTAGATGTATCCTTGTAAACTGGCAAAAGATTCTGTCCTATATATTTTAAATTGACTGGGGAGAGTAAGTACCAGAAGTGCCTTGCCACGGCTCTGTAAAGGCTTAAGGGACAGATGCCACAGCCCGTGGCGTTCAGAATGGACATGCCTGGAAAAGCGTGAAAACACCCTAAAGGTCTATGAAGTGGTGGAAAGACGAACCTTCAGCTTCAGGTCTTTCAGGGAGAGGGCTCAGAAATCATCCAGAACAGTCAAGTAGACATAATTAAGAAATCTCCATTCAATGTAGTAGAACTAAGCCTTAGAGAAGGATACTACACACAGATGAAGTCCCATAAAAATCAAAATATTACAGTCACATTCTTTCCTCTATAAAGTAACACTGCATTGCTACTTATCATAAGCGCCATCCCAAAGGAATTTTAGAAAATGATTTCGATCAGAGCAATGGAGAAACAGTATCTATTATATACAGAGGAGGGAAAATGAAAAGGCTTACTCTTTCCAGCTAAAGGCTTCGATCTGATAAATCTGACAGGTTCTGTTGTGAAAGCATCTCTCTGAGCAACGCTCTGAAGTACTACAGCTCTCTTACATCCCACTCTAGAATCTGTGAAAGCATTTAAGGCAAGTAACACTGATTATTGTTAATTTTGGGTGTTAACAATTTCATACCCGTAAAACCACTAAAAGCAACAGTAGTGCTGAGATACACCTGCCTTCTTGGAAAATCAGGTATGGAGAACAGGGATGGCATAGACAATGGAAGCAACTCCGACTCCTTTAGTTTGAGATCAAAATACCGTGTTTCTTTCTGAGCACTGTTTTCGTGTAGCAGCATTTTCAGCCTCAGTAATTTACAGTTCAATCCAAACCTGGGCAAACAGCTATGCTCATGTAGCCGTGCCAGCCATATCAGCTTTTACCAGCTTGGGTAAGTCAGTGAATGCGCACACTCACAGAGCTGAGGAAGGGGCAGCTGTAATACAGAATCATAAAGGAAAAATTGAAATTTATATCTGATGTTATTGGCTCCAGTAACATTTTTAATCCAAATACTTGTATTCATTTAAAAAAAATTAATAAAAATATTACAGAGAGCATGTGCATATTTAGAGTGACAGAGGGTAGAAGGCAGAAGGAAAGACATATTAATTTCATTATTAATGTACCCCATATAAAGACCTATGATTAACTGTCATTTTATATGAAAAACCTGTGTTTCAGGTGTTTATAATTTTTCCAGATTTTCTCTACCACCAGGCCTGAAATTTTACATGTAAGGCTGAACACTTAAAAAAAAAAAAAAAAAAAAAAGTATTTTAAGTATCACATCACATCACATCGTAGTTGCTTTTCAAAACTGCCACTTTTCCCCCTATATTTAACTAATAAATGTAATGATTCCCCTGTGCCTAATTCCTGTTAAGGCTCCGCATACAGAAGAACACAGACCCGGCAGGAAGACGCAAGCTGCGCAGCTCAAGCCTCCGCGGTACCTGGCGAGCCAGGCACAGGATGGAAAACAAGTGCGGTAAGCACGAGGCGAAGGCCGCGTGTGAATGACCAGCAGCCTGCCCGGCACTCAAGGTTTTGCTGTGCCGGGTCTGTAGTTATCGGCCTGGGTTCCATAATTACTGAAATGGCACGGTGCGTTATTTTAAGATCATCTTTACCTGAAGATTACCTTAAAATTATCTGTCAATGAGGCACACTTCAATTAAGAGGCAAAGCTCAAAATATGCGGCCCAGAAAACTCTTCCACTGTGGATTATCAGAGCAATCTCTTCCCTACCAAATCCCTCAAATCCAGTCAAGAGACTGGGTTTTCACAAAAGGACCTGCAGACAGTATTTACTTTTGCATATGTAAAGTGGCTTATCAAAGTCTAAGGCTTAGGATGACAGACACATCCTTATTTTCTGTAAGACACTCAACCTGGCTAAAGTGGGCACGCACCCTTGCCAAGCTGGACACTGTTTCCAAAAGCCTAAGTGCAATTGTAAGGATTACATATATTGCAGTTCATACGTATGCAGCCCACACAGGTATGGTGTGTAATGCTCTGAGGTTTTAGGAAGGGGTTTTCACTGGTGATTGCAGGGAGGGCTTGTTCTCCCCTGTTTTCTAGACATGAAAGAACAAGGAAAAAAGGTGGGTTCATACACTGACTGTTCACTCACCAGCCTAAACAGAGAAAATGGAAAAGGTTTACTAGTCACTAGCACTGAGAATAAAATCCAGCCACAGTAAATTCGTGACACTAAACCTGACAGGGGAAACAAACAAAACTACACCAAGAAAGGTTTGGTTTGGCAAAAGAGCTCGATGTTGATTTTAAGTGTCATACAGTGCAACAAGTGCTTTCTTCGCAGATCTCTGCTAGTTTCTTAAATGGCATCAAGTGCCTTGCTACAATGGAAAGAAATTAAACAGCTATCAAAAAGGAGCACAGAGTGTATCAACACTTTGTGAGAAAACTGCACTGCAAAGTAACGTGAGAACGAACATTACGGAAGTAGTTTAAGTTCTTCAGCTGCTTATCAAGAAGTAACAAAATTTTAACTAAATTGCCTAACAATCTATTTCTGACTGAAGTCTGTACAAACACAAAGCCAAAATGCTTTAAAAAACAAGCTTAATACCCATCTAATTTAGCCTATTTTTTCATAATCTTATACAAACAACAGTAATTAAACCAAACGGCTGAATCATGTTTCACTGTTGTTTAAAAAAACCTTCATGTAAACGATGTTATAAAGCCAAATGCTTCACAGTTAGAAATTTATGATGGCATATCATTTTACTGGCACAGTAAAAGGCTATAGTCATGTTAACATCTCTCCGCATAAAATGGTGATCTGTTTTTTAATGTCCATTCTTCCCCATTCCCCTTTTTTTTGAGGATCAAAAAAATCACTCTTTTTCTAGTTTTTGGACAATCACCGACTTTCTTTAGTCCAAAAACTTTGATTTACTTCCCATTACTGCACATTTGGTGCCAGCCATAAAAAGTACAGGAGTGGTTATAGTGTAGCACTTCAAGGATTATGGGGACCATTTACTCTCTCACCTCAGCACTCACTTCTAAGCCTTCGCAAAATTTGTCTGCCATCACTGAGAAGATATCAAGGGGGTAGAGAGGTAGAAGCAAAACTGAGCTGGGTAGCAACAAGCCTCTCAAGTGTTTGCGGCTGAACGAAGAGAAGAGCTTATATTGCTCAAGTGCCTTGCTGCTGCTTATCAGCATGCCTCGAATCTTGCTGCTGCTTATCAGCAGTTGGCTCTTCTCTCCTCCGGCGGGGTAGGTGGCACGCGCCCCGCGAGGGTGCTGCCAGCCACCAAGCAGCGCTCCATCAGAGAGGACTTCTCCCCATAGGAGCAGGATTTACCAGAAGTCAGTGCTGTCTGGTGCCCTCCAGCTGCAGAGAGTCGTGCCACCACACCTCTGGTAAACCATCCTGGCTTTTAGCTCTGGCAGTCCAGGTTTCTGAACTAAGGAGCTTTAGATGTCAGCTGGTCCTTAGTCACAAGATGTAGCCTATAGCTCTGGACCCTGAAGCTTCAGGCAAGCTTTTAGGGCCATGGGGGGGATGTAAGCCCATTAGCACTTCCAGCCCCTTTATAAGGGGCTCGGTGTACTTCTCTCAGTTGTGGGGAAATGAAACACTGATTGCAACGACCATAACAGAAGGAATGGTATGAGAAAGGGCTGATAGCACAAGCAGTAACACCGCAATCTACTGTGGGGAAGATAATGAACTACAGCTCCTATGGGATCAACAAAAAAGGTCAGAAAATGCAATGCTAAAATTACACAGCAACTTTTGGTTGCTATTAGTAAAATTACTGCTTTTGAAAGATACCTAAGAAACAACCATTCAAAGAAATTATGAAAAACGGTGGCTTTGCAAAGCTGGAATTCACCCATCCTAGGGTGAATCAAAAGAGGACACGTTTTACTTCCCAAGTCCAAAGCAGTAACAGGCTAGAAAACACAATATGGATGCTCATCATATGGGCATTTCTTAATTAAAAAAAAAAAAAAAAAAAAATCAGGAGTATGAATTATTGCAAACAGGATAAGCTTTCTTATTGTGAAAAAATTGCTCTACATGACTGAAAATCTTGACTAAAATAATAACAGTAGCAGCATGTCACAGTTAGTCTGAAACTGTGTCCCTAAACCCCCCAAATCCTTCTGCTACATTTTTTTCTTAATTGGTATAAGAACAACTCAATTTGCAACAAAAAATGGAATGGCAATTGCAAGGAAAAATCTGCCAATTTTAATATTCAGTGGATAAATGATTTCTTCAATAAAATATAAAGACCAATGTAATGAACTTCAAAACTGTAAATGTCTAAGTATCATACAAACAGAGATTGAATATTAAAGGCTGAAAACACCAAGAACAGAAGCAAAAATATGATTTAGAAATGAAGATTAAGGAAATGTAATAAAAAGAAGCAATAATTTTGGTTTGTGAATAGAATTTCTTTTTAGGTAGTAAGAAAAATGCAAAAATGATTCCAGGTGCCCATATTCAAACTCATAACTGCTTCCCCTGTCTGTCTGTCTTTTTTTTTTCTTCTCAAAAAGACCCTGAAGTTAGTAAGATGCACAATTTCTGTTCCAGTGTGCCCCTTAAAGTGAAGTGGAATGTAGTAAATGATGTTTAAAGCAATTCCTATAATGTATTATGATAGATGCTATTACATTCTATACTCAATTAGAAAAAGCACTTTGCTTTATTACTATTATTTATTATTTATGGAGAGAGCTGAAATTTGGAAGAAAACCATGCCTGGTCCCATTAACATATGTAAAAATGAGTGCAAATTCAACCGGTAACAACAATATTCATGCTGAAAGCAGTAAACTCTCATATAATTGGCGTACTTTTATTTTGGCATTCTGCAATAAATGACACTTCTTCAGACATAACTGCCTTTTAAAAATAGAGGAGAATTTAAACTATTTTTTCTTTTAATATCTCGATGCAAAAGCCCATCTTTCCTTAGAGCTGGTATTGGTGTCAGAGATGATAATCATACCACAGAGTCGGTTATCTCTGCAGCTTAAGGAGTTGAGTATTTCTTAGAGCTGTTTAGCAATTCACAACATTGTCAGGCTGCCTAACTTCTTCATAAAGGGAGATTAAGCACTGGGCACAGTTGCGCGATCATAAGTATTAATGTGAAACAATTTGTATGTAAAAGTAAAAAGACAGACCAACTCATTCATTCCTGTTCATTAAAGATAATGACATTATTGGCATCCTCATGCATTTCCAACAGTTCATATTTTCTGCTGCTAGCCTTCCTTGCCCCCAGACAGCACACCGGCACAGCAAAATGAATACCAGAGCGAGCATTATTATTCACTTTGTTAATCTAGAGGAGGCTTGTGATAGAATAGTTTAGAGAAAGAAGTATGGTATATGCTGCCTTGAAGAACTAACTAGACAATAAAATCTGGGCTAAAGCAAAAAAGAGAAAAGAGAGGCTAAGTGTCACATATTCTCACTTTAGACTGACATCAACTTTTAGAGCAAGATATTAAAATATTAATTTAACAAGGAAATCTGTTCTTAACTGAATTTGAACTAACAAAGCCCATTGCTAATGCCACCAGATTTACTATGTACCACAAACGTGAACTGCAATAACATAAGCTAGTTTCTTTTTTCTTCCTATTCTTAAAAAAAAGAAAAAAAGAACTGGAGAATGACAACAGCTGGATCTTCCAGATAACCTGTTAACATTTTCCTAAACGGACCACTTTGACCAGAGCCATATCTTTAGCATGGAAGTGACAAAAAGAAAAATTGGATTATTTGCCTTATAATGGCTGCACCCTCAACCTTTACTTAGTGGTAAATACCAGACAGAGATGGAATTAAAACATCTGGAAGTAATCCAGGTTTTGGATCTATTTTTATCTATCACATATAAGGCGTGCAAGTTCAGATAAACTCCCAATGAAGCCACGACAGAGAAAGCAAGGAAATTCCATTTGGCCGGAACAGTCTAACAGTCTTAGTTTGCTTTTCCTAACTCTTTTCCTTTACTCCTACCAGCATTACTAAGGCTCACATCCACTTGCTTTTTCCATGCTAGACATCCCAAAAGAAGAGATTACACGAATGGACAAAGCAAGAGAGATTAGGGAAAGAATTACTGTCAACAAGCTGGTGAAACTGTAACCCCACCATGTCCTTTAATCCATGCGAGATACCAACAACACAAGGACTTAAGATACTTCAGGCATTTACAAAAATTCCTTCGGATGCGCTAAGAGCACTTACGATGTGGGAACTAAAGAGACAGAGTTGTTTCAAGATTTGTTCGTCGTCACGAAGTCAGGAGTAATTCCTGGCACCAAAACACAACTTCAGTGACCCGAATTCCAGTTTTCAGCTGCAGTCTACAGAGTGAGAGTTGGAGCTGGCCTGTGTTTGGGGGATTACTCTGCTGTGACACCCCTGTGGCACATATCAGACACTTAATTATTGGAGGATTATGAATCCTCAACATACAAAGAAATAAGAGTAGAATATAAGACTAGGGTTTTTGTATGTGTTTCCTTCTTCTGGCAATACGCTGACAGGATTTTAGCTAGTTTAAACCAGCACCAGCTAGCTTGAGCTGATTTAACTCAGGCTTTTCTGACTGCCTAAGGGTATTTCCTAATTCCTAGCAAAAACCCGTCCCAGTGGCTTGCATAAAAAATAACATATGTAAGTTTATGTATGCATTTAAGCAAAGCTGGCTCCGAGTACAACTTAATGGAACCTAACCCTTGCCATGTTATAAGGACAACAGAGACAGGCGCCAAAACACCGCTTCATTTTGATACTTTCAGCTCGCTCTCCACTGTTGTTACCACTCTAAATGCTCATTTCATGTAAATGCTCACTGGGGAGGTGCTGGGTTCATATTTTCGCTTCATTACATTATTCCAGGATGAAGCACTTTGATCTGACACATCTAAAGAGAGAGAAGAAATTCCTGCACATCTACTGCCATGGAGACTGCTGACACTTTGGTCTCTGTTTATCACAAGCACTAAACCGCATCGTCCACTCACTGCTAATTTGCTCTGATGACATATGATTGCCTGCACAGTCCCATTCTGAGCTACTGACTCTGACAAAAAATTCACTTCAGACCTTTAAGATCTAATGCTGTTTCCTGCATAAATCAATGATGTCCCACTGAAATCAATTTACACTAGAAAAGACTCTGGGTGTTCAGTTTCTACTTGTCATTCATATTTGAATTAATCTTACCCTAGCTGCTTAGAAGTGCTTGTACTCTCAGGAATGGTAGTAAATCTAAGGCTATTAGGTAAAAATACTTGACAGGAAGAAATTCTATTAATGTAAATAAGTCTCCAAAGCTTTCAGACTGGGGCACCATCGAGTGCGACAATGCACACCGCTCAAGAGCACGTATCTCAGCGTGGTAACCAGGAGGCAGCCTGAGGGCTGGAGAAAAGACAAGGCTGGACTCTGCTGCTCTCCCTCCTCGTCTGGAGTTGATCTCTAGAAGCAGGATACCCAAATGCACAGTGCACCGAGCTTCTGCCCAACTCTATTTCCTCATGCAGCAGGGGTAAAATAGGCCCTCTGTACAAGCGCTGCGACTACACCGAAGAGCAATCCAACAGTAGGCATACTGCTGCGTAAAATGTAATTCACTTTATTTTTATTAATCTTTAAATAATAATAAAAAGATGCCTAGGGTGCCCAGTACCTTCGAACAACAATTATCATATACTCAGCGGAGTTGAAATGATGAGTTCATTAGCAATTTTGCCACCACAAAACTCACTTTATATCATATCGTAATAATTGCAAGTACATTTCCAGTCCAGTGAAATGCACCAAGCAGGCGGCTTTTGCAAATTGTATGGGCCATCACTAAATCTGGAATATTATGGCCCAAGGAACAGTAAAAAAAAATCAGAATAATGATATCATTAGATGGTTACTTAGCTAATAGCTCCGTGACTTTTTCAAGGAGCAGGATCCAGTTCAATTACTATCAAATGCAAATAGAGGAGGGTCTCAAGTCCGTTCAGGCCCCTAAGTCCTAAGCAAGTCTTTCAGTGCTACCCAGACATCAGTGGGAAATCAGCCACACAATATGATTGTACCAAAGCTGCTCTAGAAACTGTAGCTGGAAATTTTTGTATTGTTTTGTAACTACATTTTCAACATGATGCTGCAAGAACAAAGATTAACTTGGGCATTTGTGATCCACTTTTTATTATTACTTTTATTTTACTATTATTTCCTATTTATTATTATTTACTTTTATTACTTTTACTTACTATTTATACTTAGAAAAAGCCATATAATTATGGCACACTGAACTCCACAGAACAGAAACTCAGTAACATCGTCACGGCAGACCTCTAAGGTTCACTAGACAGTGCTGTGGGCATCTTCTCAGCTTTCTGATTTCAGCTGAAGCTCTTCAGATTATCATGATACTAACAGATTTCTCAGAGTGAGTGAAGTTTAATGCAGACAGAGACATTCTTCTTCACATGCAAATATTCTTCATAGTTTGCTTCCTCAGAAAAGCAAATGTGGAGGCAAAATAGCATAAATTACGATTGACCTCGGCAGGAATGATTTATGCTTCCCAGCCTTTTTATGTGTATAGCTGGGGGGGAGAGCTGCCCAACGATATAAATTTTTACTCATCTTTCAGCTAATTTAGAGATCCAGAGATCAAGTACTCAAGGACATCATAAATATTTGTGGCACTCTCTGAAGAACTTTGGGTTCATAAACCAATGAATGGATTACACTGCTCCATAAAAGTATCTCTCTTCATCCTGGACAGATATGATCTTAATTTTATTGAAGTGCTTGAGCACACCGTAATAGAGGACAGCTCAAGCAATGTTTCACACTATGAAATATGGGCATCTCAGTGAAACAAAAGGTAAGCCACATGCTGACCTTTTTTAAGGCATGTGAAATAATATGTAAAGACAACAGAACAGTGGGGGCATATACTACTTGTGATCCACCACAATTATCAGGAAGTTGTATCTACATTACAGCATCTGCTCTCATCTTCTCTCAACTTTTCACCTTCCAGCAACTTCTACATGTCTTAGCAATCACTAATGTAACCTTTTATGAACGATGAGGGGCATCTTGGAAAACAGGCTAAAATCCTCACATGGTTTTACTAGATAAACTCCACTAATTTAGATCAGGCTGATTTGCATTACCAGAGAATTTGGCCATTTGCTTCAAAATACTTATAGCCTGATGAAAAAGATCCAAACACTTTTGATGTAGGTATGTTGCTGAAAAAAACTGGCTGACACAAATTCTGTTTCCTGCCATCTTTGGGCAGAGAACCACATAATCTGCCAAGTGGGGGAAAAATCCTGAAGGCAGTCAAATTCAGCACGAAGAATTAATAAAGAGAATTTGAATGGACATGGTGAAAGTCCAGTCAAAGTTCCAGGTACTGAAACTAACTCCAAAATTTCTTCACTAAATTGTGCAATTTAAATAATACTCTAGTTTGCTATTTTCAGCACTATCCCTCCTTCCTGTTTTTAGATTTAATTTATTTAGGAATTTACAAAGGAAAACAATAATGCTAGGTATAGAGCAAGTATTTAACAAATACACAACTAAAAATTAAAAAGAAAATAAAAATTCCTTTTGCGGTACACTTAAAAATTACCTGTAATCATACTAGGTCAAAAACTTTCAGAAAAATTATCATTTTAAACTGCCCCATTAAAACAATTGAAATAAAAAATCCTCAACGGTTTAGATTTTTGTTGATTCTGCTGCTGGTAGTGTCTTCTTAAAACCTTGACATGAGTATTATTTCTATCAGTTTTAACACCTGTGTTTTAGCAGTTTCACAGACATTCCCCTACGCCTAACCTGGCTGTCTAGTGGAGCAGAATACACCAGCGATGCAGAAAAGGAAACAGTTAATTTTAAACTGAACTTTATCAGCTGAGAAATGTGGGAAAGTATCATCCAAACACCACCCCAATCACCATATTAGATTAGTAGGGCAATGCAATGACAGTCGACATTCATTTCATAGCTGCAACATAATTACACAACATTCCTGAAAGATCCCACAAAGGGCCATATTGCTGGACCCAAGGTTATTGCAAGAAATAGCAGCGTGTGGTGGTGGGAATGTAAGGTGAAACAAGTTAATAGCTTCCTATTATCTCCTGGTAAAGCTGCTACCTCCGTATGCGGAAATAAATGACACGAGAAAAAAGCTAAATTAAACAACCGATAATTTATGTGAGGTAGCAAAAGAGTACAGATGGCGATCCTAAACTGCACATATCACGAAAACAACAAAAATCGCCCCCTTCTATCTGGAAAACACTCATTTAAATGGCTTTTTCAGTGAAATGTATGCAAAGGTAGAAAAAACTTGAAACCATTACAGTAACATTACGGTAAATATTCTAACACATTAGATGGGAAGGAAATCTATGGGGTACTAAGCCTCTCTCTGCTCAGGAGCCTAAAAATAAGAACTTACGTAGAACATTTGAGAGTCCTGGATTCAAATTCCTCCTCCGCCTGAGGGAGTTTTGACCGACATGTTTTGACTCCTCCTCATGCTTCAACTATTAGGCCACAGGGAATATTTTTAAAAAGGTTTAATGCTCCATTGATTATCTGCCCCTTTTAAACAGAAGAGTTTCAACAGAAGGGACTAAAACAACCTCCAAGTCCTGAGTTAAGTCTAGAAGCCCTCCTTGGAAGTCGGGCTTCACGTTCTCTAAGCCACAGGCAGGACTGAAATGGGGATTTCCCATTTACAGGTCTTTGATGCACTGGATAAAGCAGAAGCCTGGATTCATCTTTTGCTAAGTTTTCTGTCAGGTCAGTTATGGTCTTTTTTTCTAGTAGAAGCCCAGTATGTACAAGCACAGAAACACTGAAACACAGAAAACACTGAACACGGAAACCAATAGAAATATTTCTCTCAAGTCTAAAGAGCTTCTGACAAGAAAGAGTCAACAAAAATTGAAACCGCTCCTTAGTATCTCCTCAGTGGCTCTTTGAAAGAACACTTTTTGCACCTTTTTATCGTCTGGTTCCACGAGGCAGGCAGTTGCCGCACTGCCTGTTCTGGGAATCCCAACGGAGCCAAAAAACGAGCCAGATGCAGAGCAGTTCGTGTCAAGATACCAAGGCTTTGAGTATGCCCAGAGGTATAACTTGGGCACCACAAATGACACAAATATTTTGTCAATACTGGAAGTGCCTGGAAGTTCAATTTCCATTTTAAAAAAAGCACTTAGATACCCACATGCCTCTAGTCGCTTTACCTCAAAGAGTTTAACAGAGCAGATTTCCTCCTATATATATATTTTTTTCTGAGCCTGCCATCATGAATAACACTCCTTATTCAGTTCTTTGCGCGCTTTGTCAATTCTGTAGAAAGGTCGTAGTTCGTCGGTAAGTTCTGCAGGAGCTGACAGAAGAGGATGCACTCAAATGCAAGAGCTGTTAATAAGCATTCTTTAAACCCAGAAAAATATTAGAGGTAGATTTGCAATGGAGCGTGTAATGTTCTTACTAAATTATTTATCAAATAACACCTCCAGACTTCACAGTTCAAAGCCTGAAGAGACTGCAATTCACCTCGTGTCCACCGTAACGTCAGCCAGTCTAGAACAGATTCATTCTGTTAGTACTAGAGTGAAAAAATGACTCATCTTTGAAGCAGCGTAGCATGAATATAGCACAGTATCCCTACACAAATAACACAAATTGTTTCATGAAAAATTCCTGTATACAAATGTACAATGAAATAATTGCCTCTTGGTTATGTATACGTGAGCCAGGTTTTAAACTAGTTGGGTTAAGGATAGTGTTATATAGAGCAGAGCATGGGCTGCAAAACACAACTGAGTAAATACCTAGGGAATTATCTTTTAATAGGGAATGAACTGCAGAAAGTAGTATTGTAAAGAAAATAAACCATGCAGATAACACCAGATGGAGCTAATACAGAAGCCATATCCCTTCCTCCTAACATAAAACTCCAGGTGTGGTAGCTGCACAGCTAGCAGTCACTTAGCTGAGTGGTTTACAGCTACCCCAGGAACACCCGCATGAACTGCACTCACAGAATACAGATGTCTCGTGTTGCAAACTCTTTAAATGTGAAGTGCCCCATCTTAATCTCGCATGTTCGTTTGATCCCAGAATAACTGGGTCCTCATCTCTGACAGGGAGTTCTGTTCATGGCGTGTTATGCTACAAGGACAACAAAAACTATCCTCAAACAGACTGTAAGAATTATAAACCATCATTTATGAGTGACAGCAGCAGCAGAGATGTTGTATTTGCTCTCCAGGAGCATAGAAAAACTCAAAAAGTCAATCTTCAAATTCAGGAACTCATACCCTATGCAAAAAAGCTCCCATTCCATAAACAGTATTATGCAATACTATAGATATCAGTACTTATAAAAATGGTGTGTTATCATTATATCAACCATTAAGGACTCTGGAAATCAACTGGTAAGGTTAAGAGAAAACTAAGCATCTTACTGAATACGCATTTCTCATTTAAACAAGCACAAACAAGTATTATCATTTTCTCTAAAATCCATGAAAAAGATGAGTACAGAAAAATTAACTGGCTTGTTGAGAGGCACTAAGAAAGTTGCTTTGGGAAGGAGGGTCACAACTTTTGCCTGCTGCTTCCACTAATGGCTAGAACGCTCCATGTGAATAACCAAACCGAGCATTTTTATCTCTGTCCAAAAATTATTACTGATTCAATGGTTTACACAGTGTTTTCCCCAAAGACTTTCACATCACTTAAAGAAGGGAAAAATATCTGTGGCGGTCTGATTCACGGACTCCAATGTGCTGGATCAGAATCAACTTTATTCAAGCAAGCAAGCCCTTTATATAAGCTCTAGCCCAGATCGGTACTTTCCTGAAGCTCAAGTTCCCATCATCGCTCCTTCTCATTCCGTGTGGCTACTACCTTATCTACATACTGCTATTTATTCCTCCCAAGGCTTTTGGCTCCTTAACTCTATCTTGTCCAATCCCTCACTGTCTGCCCTTACAAATATCTACTAAAATCAATAGAGTTCAACATCCACTTCAAGAAAAGCCTAGATTCCTGTTGCATGAGCAGGTTCATAATGTACCTGTTCTAACTTAGCTCCTCTAGTCCAAAATTTATATATGTATATATTTGTTCATTTGTATCAACTTCATTCCTTCCTTCATAACTTGCCCTAATGCCACATGACTAGGTGGTAGAGACTACAAAATAATCCAGCACTGAGAGAACTGTGTTAAACCCCCATCGCCTATAGTGTGGAAATTTGCTGGGAAGTTGCTAGGAGCATCTGCTAGAAAAGCTGCTCTAGATTTTCCATTCCAAGCTGAATTTTATATGCCAAGCTTTTTGAACCCTACAGCTGACAACTACCAAATGAGTTGTCAAGTTCCAAAGGAAATTTTCAAAGACACTCAGAAAATACTGTGCTCGTAAAAGAGTTGTTTCCTGCTTTCAGAAAAAACCTTAGCATTTACTGATTCACTCCATCACAAAATTATTTCATTTCCCTTCTGTATTAATCACCACATACTTCTCCCTCTTATCGTCTTCAGACTCTTGATGCCTTCAGATGCCAAGTACCTGTACTCAAAAAGGAAGTAACATGTCCTCCTCAAATAAATACTAAGAATATCAGGCTTAAAAAATACTACTAAAAGAAAGTCAATAAACAATAAGTAATATCTTGATTTTACCTATCTCCATCACTTTCTATTGTCTATTGTCCTAGTCGCACATAAATAATGAAGCTAAGAATGATCTGAAAAACCTTACTTTCCTGGTTTTATTCCCTGCTTACTTCTCTGATTATATGTTCTTTGTCCTGGGGAAACAGTAAAAGAGGAATCAGAAATTCTGGTGACATTTCACGTCAAACACCGTGTGGCACTGGGCACATTGTTAGAGCTCATGGATGCAGATTCTTCTTACAGAACTTACTTGCTGCATGATTTTGGAGAAATGACTTACTGAGCTCCTCTGTATCACTATATTCATTTAAAAAATAACTGTCAACTCCTATTTAATGGTACCTGGGGAAGTATAAAGACAAACTGATCTAAACCTCATTGCAACTCTACAGAAGTTGCTGAATTTACTAGAGTTGAGCGTGATCCGCTTTTGCTACAGAGATTTCTCCGCTGGAGCACTGTATCCTTTCAGGGCTTGAGATCAGTAACTCGAGATTATCAGCACCATTTACAGAGGAAGGAAGTGTTGAGAAGTGGTCTCAAATACCTAGAATTCTCTTTTAATTATCACTCTGTTCACAATACACAGATATCACGCAAATAACGAAACAAAATGGAACAGAAAAATAAGAATCATGAAAATTCATGCTAGAAAACATTGTCTCTCATTGAAAATGCAGCAACACACTGAAATCACTGTTGTGGTTTCTTTTTCCTGCACTAATGACACTTTAGCACTGTATTCTGCATTGCTGGGAATGGGTGGGATGTCGAAGAAGACACCGCCACAATTCAAATTCATGTCACCTAATGAAGTGGCAGCTTTACTTTTTAAATTGTTCCCTCATATGTTCCCAGATTTTCATCAGCGTTTTTAAAGTCTAAGTCCTTTCAAAAGGAAAATCGCCATTTTCTTTTTGCTACAGGAGCTAGTTGAAACCTGATGTAAACTTGATGTAGCGTGCCTACTCGCTGTTCAATAGCCAGACCTTTCAACAGTTGACAGCAGTATAGGACCATACAATAAAAACGTTTTACTGGTAAAAATGATTACTAGTTGTGAACAAAACCACTCTGTAACACCTTGTGATTGGTGTCTTGACATTTCCCAAATCACTACTCTCCATAAGCTCCAAATGATTCACAAAAATCAATGTCTACTGGCAGGACAACACTTTACAAAGGTGACAGGCAACAGGCAGTGTAATCATATCCTTTTTAACCTGTGTGGCAGTACAGATGATATTATTGTTGTATTTTCAGGCATACATGGCTCTTAATACATATAAATGTACAGGGAACCATACACGTAAATAAATAACACAGATGTTGGATCAAGGAGATTAGAGACTCAGTGCATATATAGCACAGAGGGGTAACAACACGGAAAATATAGTTGAGGCTAGAGACAATAGGAGTTACTCAAACATATGATCATATCATCACTTCATTACGTATTCCTTTTCCCAAAGGAAAAAAGCCACACTTGGTTTTCATACACATATGGATATTTTCATATGAAAATTTGCTTACATATTAAAAAAAATATTAATATACTTTTTCATGTAATCATATCCTGCCATGAAATCTAACATCTATCAAGAAAAGCAAGGACTACTTAAGAGAGCATCCTCTGATAACAGCTAAACTCCTGTTCCATGATATTTATAAATAGACCAATTTAGGCCCTTATCTTTGTAGTAAATAATTCAACTGTATTATTTGTCAGGAATATAAAGTAGAACAGGTAGGAATGAATTGCAGTTAAAAAATAAAAAGACAAAGCTTATTGGAGAACAGCAGTGAGACATGAAAACAGTAATTTGGTAATAATTGAAGAAAAATTGGTAAGACGAAGAACAGGATAGAGTAAGCTAGAAGACCGACTGGCAGTAACAGCTCATAATTGAGTAGCAAACTACAATTCGCAATCTCTGATTTTCCAGGATTCGGCATCGAGCTTCTACTGTCATTCATTTGGAGCTGAATCCCCTTATCACAGTTAAATTATTGATCATACAGTGCCAAAAATAATTTCCAAATGTGAATGGAAGTATATCTGAACTAAACAGCCAAACAGTTCTTGCTCCTTCCTATACTTTGAAGGCATCTGTCAGCACGGTGAGTAAGTTCTAGTTAGCAGCAGCATTTTGAAACATACAGAAAGAGGAAAGACATGTATGTGGTCAATCAATCACTGATATAGGAGAGGGCGAGTCTGCTGACAAGACCTCAGCATTCTTAGCGCTGAACACAAAAGAGTAACTGAGAGCAGCCAAGGGCTTTCTGAATGTCACTGACACAGGGAGGCAGCCTAAGCCCGGTGATTTTGAGTCAGAAACACATTTATAGGGTGACTGAGTTTTGGAAATAACTACAGAAATAAAAAGGTTGCAGAGAAACTTTCTGTAGGATGGCACGCTCTCCTTCGTTCACTTTTTATTTTCTACAGGATGCATGTTTTCTTTGGTTTTGATCAGCTCTGAAAAGAGAACATTATATGCCTTTAATATCCTCAAGATCCAAATAGTCTTTCTTAGGAAAGCAGTCCAAAACTTTAATAGATGTTATGTTGAGATGAACAGGGACTGAGTAATTCAGCAACAAACTGGAACTCTATGAAGGCAATAAATGAAAGACATTGCATATAAAAATACTTGGATAAATTCTGAAAATATTCCCCAGGTCCTCTAAGAAATTATGTCCTCTTTTGGTTTTGACATCATCTATAGCTGTAGCTAGTGCCTCTAACACTTCAGTTCTCTGTGAAGTACTAGAGTATCTGTACTGACACAGCCATGTATAATTCAGGTAATTAATCTTATTGCTAGAACTCTTCATGTATTTGTTAGCCATAGCAACATTTATAGGATCATGAAGCCTTGCAGTTATCTTCCTAACACGAGTGAAACCAGAAATGCATCAGAAATCCATCTCTCTATTCTGTAAACTTGTAATATTCTAATCAAGGAAATGCTGTATCAGTTGTAAGGTTTCAAATACGGTGTGTAAAGACTGCACACGTGGAAGAAATTGACGCTGAAAATGAAATAAGTGAAATAATTCTATATGAGCCAATTGTTATCTGTCCCCCCAAGATAAGTTCAGATAATCCACCTCAGATTCACATTCAAAGAGGACCATTAATCCACAGCAGCCATTCGGCGCCCAGACTCCAAAAAGCATTCTCCAGCCTTTGCTTTGGGGGAGGTGGGAAACGGGAAAAGGGAGGCCTGGGCGAGACAGGCTGAAAATACAACATCAGGGAGCATCTGCTAAACCCACAGGGCTCAAGCCAAAAATGAAATAATAATAAAGCGTCATATGTATTGAAGTTCCTCCATTCACAGCATTCAAAAACAAGGCACCAAAAAGTAAAGGAACGGTAAATGAAAGAGAGCAAAAGGTGAAAGTGTGTCTGGCTCCATGAAATGGAGAAGTATGGGGAGCAGTGAGGAGTTCAGAGAGATCTCCTATGCCAAAACTACTACAATAAAAATGAAAAGTGCTGCTCTATGCCATTTTCATTAAAAGCACACAAAATATAGGACCTTACCCTTGTGATCTTCCAAAATTTGCAGGGCACAGGCTGTAAGATATTAGAGGTAAATTTTAGAAGGTGCCTTAAGCAATTAAGGATTCTATGTTCTATAATTTAAGATGATTAAATGTTTATCCTAAATTTCATTAAGGGTTTATTGCTTCTAAAATTATTAAATGCATAAGCTACTTCTAAAACTAGGATTTTTACTTAGAAGTCTTGAGAAAGATTTTGAAATTTTGACCCGAGATGCTGATATTCGCATTCTGTGACCTTTGCCAGCAACTTCTTCATTAATGGAGTATGCTAATTATCTTGCTAAGTATTCTTAAGCCATTCTTGGTGTAAATTTTACTCCAGATACAGTCTAAGCTTCCTGAACGTTGAAATAAACTCTTACCTGTTTCATGTAAGGCTTCATTACATAAAGAAAATGATCAGATATACTTTAATCAAAGTAGCGACTCCATTGAAGTTAGTTACACGTACACTTAGCTATAACATTCTCAGTGAATGAGTAATTGAATGAAATTCTTGGGCTTATTTTAAGGAAGAGGTCAGACATGATGACCTACTAATCCCAACTGGCTAGTAGCATCTATGAATTATTTAATGTCTTTACTGTATCATCAGAATGTATAATTTCAAATGATTTCTGCTGGTGTCTTTGGCTTATTTTTGCCAAATCAATGCAATTCAACATAGAAGGGTTTTCTATTGGCATGATCAGTTACAGAATAAAACAACGATCAGTGAACTGGAAGAACAAGCAGGTTGGAAGGCAGGTTTTTGGTCAGGAATGAAATTCTGACAGATTTTGAGATCATAACCCATAATAAAAAACCTCATAAATATTCAGCAACCTTGTGTGTGCATGCAGGAAAAAAAATATGATCTTTGAAATGTCTTAATCTATTCAAGATTTTTTGGTTCTGTTTTACTGAAACAGAGAACAAGGAAAACACTAAAAAGAAACAGAAAATCTACCTCTTAACCTGTAAGCTCTAGCCAACCCTCTTCATTGAAAATGATTTAAGTGTGCTTGGATTCATTCAGACAATGAAAGCCCTGACATATTTCATAAAACAAAGTTCTTATTTCTAGATAAGACGCAGAAATTTAAAAAGGCAGTGTGTCAGGCTATTGACATTTAATTAGAGACCCAGCTATTACGAGGAAGAAAATAGTAGGGAAAGTTCTTTCTCCCCACAATTTTCTTCTGAGACATGCTCATTAAGAATATTTGACTGAATCCCGATATGTCCAGTGCTTGCAGCCCTCACTGACATCTGCAAAAGGCTACAGACCTTTTCCATAGAAAATACGTAAAAAATTTGTAACAGATCTCATTTGCAATTTTGGCAAACTGCCTTCAAGCCACTGACACACATTTGTATTTGGTCTTCCTCAAGTGCATTGGGAAGTTTATATTCTGGCTTGTATTTGAGGACTGTCTCTCACTATTCAGATAAAAGCAAACAAATCGACAAGCACAACTACGAACCTAAGGCTTTAATTCCTTGCTGTACAACCAAAGCCTCCAGGGCTTAGTCTTCAGCAACGAGAGCTGGAGGATGCACGTGAAGCCGACTGGGACTTCCCAGTATCACAAGCGGTAGGGGATTACTGAGCTCAGCAGCCTATGGTGAGGCACGGCGTTTGTAAACTCTGGCAACTGAATACGATCCCAGAAGACCTGGTGTGATTCCGGGACTGCCAGAGTACAATGCTGGCCGCTCACCAGGGCTTCTCCACACACATGCGCACCTACAGCAAAGCCATATGTATATGCAGCCAATCCACAGAGATGCATAGTTTTCCTCCTACCTAACCTCATACACATCAGTTGAACACTGACCACCAACCTGATCCGACTCTTTCATGGGAGGGAAAAGCAAGATCTGTATCACATTTTTGGTAAGACTGCCATGTCAGTTATTGCTGTTGGAGTCCAGTGTCTTCAGGAAGTTCTGTACTACCTGAAGTTACCTGAAGAAACTGTGAAGACAAGCTGACTGTCCAAAAGGTAGACATGTATAATATTGATTCTGTTCATTATGGCTTTTAAGTGAAAAATAATCTGTCAAAAAGTCTATTTTTACGAGACAGTCTCACAATATACAATAATAATCTCCTTTATGAGGCAAAGAGTCTCACATTATTCATATACAATAACAATTTCCTCTATCCTTGCAGTTAAAAATATTTCCAAAACAGTCTGGTTCTGTAATGACCGGAAGACCCATGTTGTTCATCTACACTGCTAAAAATAAAAACAGGGGTATCATTTTTATTTTTATAATTTTTTTTAAATTTTACTGCTTCGCTGGGCCTTGGCTGATAGAAGTTCAGTGTACCCAACTATCTCACTTCAAAACCCACTACATTTACCAATAAAGTAGAACTACTTTGCAAAGTTATCTTTTTCATAGAAAATCAATACCCTTTTACAACTATTAGACTGATGTAGTCGCTTCTACATTCAAACACCATCTATATTACTTTATTTACATAATCCATTACAGCACTGAACTTTCCTCATTTCAAGCAGCATACTGCCTATATAAACACCCTGCTCTTTCTAGTCATCTCAAGCATGTCTACTATTATTTCATCAACAGAGGGTGATTTATCATTTCTAGTTTAGGCAAAGCACTGTGTTTAATATGGTATGTCAGAATAAGCTCTATTCTGCATGCCATTACTTTCAAATATTTTTCCCATCTCTTTTACAAGTCAGTCATAATAGGTTTTCTTGCTTCTGTTTCACTTTTATATTATTACTTTCTGCTTTTCCTCTGTGTGGGTAACTTCAATATTCCAAGAGAATGACTTACTTCCCTCCACCTTTAGAGTGGTACTTAAGTCATACTCATTCTCCTACATTTTCTCAGCCAGATCTGCTATTCTTTTGAGTTATCTTTTTGTTCAACATTAACCTGTGAAGCACCATGACAAAATAAGACCTTTATGCCAAATAAAAGATAGGGCTTTATATATTAACTTATGCAGTTGTAGCCCAATGCATCTTACATCTCACAATTCTTCCCTTTCTCATGTGATTTAATAACAGAAGAATGAACAGTGAAAAAAACTTTCAACTAATTTAATTGGAGCTCTGCCCTTCACATAAATATAACAAATAATTACTTTTCAAATAGCATTTGCCTAGGCCTACTTGTTGACAAAGGCAAATATTGATAATTTTTAGCAAACTGCAGATTCTTTAAATATAAATTTAACAGAATCTAACTAAAGACTCAGGACAAGGCAGGGAGGGGACGGAGGGAGAGATCACATCACCATGCATACACACATATGCCAACATGTCCTTCCCAGGAGATATTACTTGTACACTTTTAGTAAATTCTCCTCTCAGCGAGGTTGTTTGAATTTCTTCTAGGTTCAGACATTTATGACCTATAAACTGCACTCCTTCTTTTTCCCCTCTAATTTGCCTCCTTGTAACTGTTGGACAGTAAAGCACAAATGTGGAATACCACCAAAGGAACAAATACTGCACTGAAAAGTCTCCTCACTAAATAAAGCAATGCTGCTGTTGGCAGCACGTCAAACACAAGATTGTTATGGCTGATCACAAAACACAGGAGGACAACCCTTGCTTCAAGGAGATTATGGTATCTGTAATAATAAACGAACAATAATAACTGAAGCCCTAGGAAAGGAAAAGGAGTTGCTAACTTGGTCTCTTCTTGGTCCCTCTTAATATAAAACAGGTGAAGGAATTTGCTGAGAGGGGTTCACGTGTGGTGGATTGAGTGGCACCAACTCTTCTGTGGGAATAATTCTCGTGAGGATGTTCCTGGTTGGCTGTTGGCCAAACATGAGACCGCTGTGCCAATAACAGGCATAGGTATTTTGGGAGTCCTGGACAGAGTTTCAGGAAAAGGACCAAAGGTTATTTCTGTGCCATCACTGAGCATACTATAAGGGAAATTCATAAGCACTTCACAAATATCATTTAGTTAAATACATATATGGCAATTACAAATCTATTACATTGAATATAAGTCAAGAATCTCACTCAGAAGTTTTGGAGGTCTGACCCTATCGGAGACAGTCTGTGTTTGCCACTACCTCTAGGGAATTAAGGATTCCCAACAGCTATTTTTACAAACATTAGAACATTTTCCTTTGTGCTCTATTCAAGGCTTCAGTCATAACTTTCATGGATTTTCTCTGTATTTCCAACTGTAACTGTGTATATGGCCTTGTATTAAACCTAGCCAAAGATCAGTGTAATTAAATGGAATTATTAATGTGTGTCTTATTAAACACAGCTCACAGGATCAGTGCCTGAAGGTATTTTTAAACCATGAGACACAAATTAACTGCAGTTCTAGCGCAGGATTTACCCATTTATCTTTTAAATGACCAGTGTGGGTAACACGGTGGCAGAGATTCCCGTGCGTACTTTATCCCTCTTTTTGAGTACTTCTCTTTGTGGCAGAGACATCCACTGAGATACGTGCTTTGTCCTGGCATCCTGTGGAATGTACCTTTGTTTCATACTTTCTTCTTTTATTTCATATATTTATAATAAGAGTTTCCAATGACAGAGAAACATGTCTAGGGAACATTGACTCTACTTTCAAACATTTTTGCTACTTTCTTCCACTTTCATCCTGTACTTTCAGTGTGCTTTTAACCTTTCGTGATCATCTTTTCCTTCATATGTTTGGTTTTTCCGTAGCTATTATGATCTTTTATTATTCTAAAAATTCTGTTCCTGAATTAATCAAATGTATTTTTCCTCCCAAATATAGAAGTATAAAAATCCTGAAAAGACTGAGAAGAAATAGAAAAGCTGGCCAAGAAGTTCCCATTCAGACTTCCTCAAAGCTTCCTCAAAGTTCTCTAGCACAAGCATTTAATAAGCGAATAATTTATTTCTTAAGCTTCACAAACAAGCCTATTATATACAACAGAAAGTTACCTTCCCTTTAATCCAAAATATCCTAACATTAAAGTGTATTATTACTCTGTTGCAGCTTCATTTCACCTACTTATACTACCTTTACTCTTCGCCTGTTTGTTTACTGCCCTAAAACAAGTAGTAAACTTGTTCTAAATATCACTGTGGTTTCTATAGAATTAACTAACTTGCCAAAACCACACAATCAAGCAATCCAGAACATTTTTGGTCTGAAATGTTAGTGTGCTCGGACTCACTACTGCAAGCATCACTGTTGAAAATCTAAGGTAAAATAAGCCAAATTGCTAAATACAACTTTACTGATAAAATATTCAGGCTAAAAGTAACAGTCAAAGTGAATTTTTAAAATGCACCATCTTTGTTTTTTAATTAATTTAAACAAATCTGTTTGTTCAAGATAAATAAATGTATAAGAAATTCTATGCTTACAGTTGTTTTTGATCTCTCTGATGGTGATTTTATTTTAAAGAAAAAGAAGTAGGCAAATCTCAAGTTAAAGGGACTCCCAGCCATGCTAGTCTAAGCACAGGAAATGGAGCTACAGTAAAATACCAGTATAAAGTAAAACCAGTAAAACATTCCAAAAAAAAAGGAATCCTTCACTTACAAGAAATGGATAATGTAAGTGACAGTCGGAAACCATCAAATTACAACGAGCGAGTAAGCCTTTTAGGACAGACTCTTAATGCTGAAATCCTAGACTGTGACTGAACAGACGTGGGATCCATTCCTATCTGCCCCACATACTGAGCGTGACCTCGGGCAACTCTCTTGACTCCTTAGTGTCTCTCCTGTGAAGACACACTGACAGTTCCTCTTTTCTTATCCCCTTGTCTTCTCTCCCTACCACAGACAGGCAGTCAATCAGAAAAAAAGCCAGACAAACACGTCCTGAGGTGTCCGTAAGAGTGGTTAGCAGGGGTAACCGTGTGGAATTCAAATTCTGCTGTTGGCAGGGATCAGAGAGGGCCTTCCTAGGGGCCAGCATGTTAGCTGGACACCACCTCCGTTTGAACAAAGCAACTGTACAGGAAAAAGAGTTACGTGCATTTCCTGAATTTTCACATTTCTACTGTTGAGGGGGATATACTCTAGGTTTAAACCTTCCATATTTAAGTTAAGAGGATGTTTTTATTACTTATTTCAGTGGCTTTAGAATCATGTTCTTTGAAAATTGAGGGATCGTTGGGAGCCTGAAAACACAAGCGCTAAAATCTATACCTTTCTATGTTAAATGCCAAATTTACTGACTTCTTTTTTGTACTTGGCAGAAAAAAAAAACATGCTGCCTGAGTAAAAACCCATTACTTGAACAACATTGGCTAACTGCAGCTTTTTTGACACCTAGGAAATTAGTCTTTATTTCCTATAATTCTAGTCTTTACTTATTTTAACAAGGGAGTTGCTTCCTAAAGAGCTTACTCATGGCACACTAGATAGCAAATTCTGACCCATATTATTGTAATGGCAAACTGTCACATCAAATTTGGTCCCAAATTTAAATTCAGTAAATTGTCTGGTAATAAATCTAAGATGAACTGACAGAAGTTTCACCCTCGAAATGCAGAATCTAAGATTTTCTGTTCCATCCTTTCTAGTGTTGTTGCTTTTTTGTTATCAAGTCCCCGAACCCAAACTTGCAGTATGACTGAAGAGATAACAGAGCACTCCTTAATGGGGACTGAAATAGAAATACAGCCTCACAACTACGTAATCATAGAAAGTAACATCCTCACATGGCTTAGATGCATATTCTTATGAATTATAAATTAGATTAAAAGCACAACAACACTTCTCCCTCTCCCCCTTTTGCAGTTTATGGTCATGCATGATATTTTGCATCAGTCTTTGGCTCTTTTGAAGATCTTTAAGTGAATTGGCCAATTCCTGCCAAAGATCCATTGCCAAATGAGTTCCCTGACGACCTTCACATTTTCAATTCAAAACTGGAGTATTCACAGAGCTCTAATTCTAGTAAACTATGCTATGAAACCTGGCTGACTTCAGTGAATGAAGTAATGGTCATAAGCTTGCTCATCATCTGGAGTTTATAGAGCAGAGAGCATGAGCTGAGTTAGTAATAGCTCAGATACGGATCCTTGCCCACAACGGGACGAAAGGCATTAGAAATTTTCCTGTCACATTACCTGACATTTTGTCTGCAGATGTACAAGAAAAAAATAGAGGTTTTGGTGTATTTTAATAAAATATTCAAAGCTTGCAAGATAACATAATCCAACAAGCACAGAAGGCTCCTGGTTTTTCTCCGGAACACTCTTCGTCCTATAGAGAGTTTTACTGGGGGGGACCCACAAACTTTTGAATTGTGTTATTGCAGCAATTAAAACAATCTGTGTTATTAAACTGTTCTTATTTTTATAGTGTCTGATAACCATTATATTAACAGTTATAACAACTGAATTATGCTATTTATTTTCAATAAGCCAAAGAAAGCAAAAGAATGAAAATATTGCTGAATTGGAATAAAACTTTAAGCTAGAACAAACACAAAGGTCTGCTTGAAACCTTCTTTGTCTGAGACAGCAATTACTGAAGTGATTTTTTCCATGAGCTACAGATTGGGGTTGTTTCTGAATTCTCATCCACAGACATGTTGAATAATATACATTCAAACCAGCTGCCTGACAGGCATATGAAAGTGCCATGGCTGACTGCAACGGCAGACAGCGTATTGTACTCCTCTCCGAGCAGAATCAAGCCATTAATCTTTATTAGGTAAACGACCTCTCAAGAACTGCACTCTTCATGCTCATTAGAAAACTTACAGATTTTAAGATAAACACAGCGGTGCTTCACCATCATTACTAATGACTTTAAGGCTCATTTTAGTTTACTGAACAAAACTGTGCATAACTTAGGCTAGTTTCAAAGGGAAAGAGTAGTAGCAGAGGAAAAAGAGAAAACAGAAGTCAGTTTTCTGTTCTGCTTCCTATATGGGACATCGGGACATCCTGACCAGACACGCGTGCCCCTTTTTCCTAAGGAGAACGTTCTCTGCAGGTGGTAAGTTGGGTCGGGAGAACAAGGTAACACGGCCGGAATTTCTGGGCATTTGACAGACACGAACCAGCATACGCGGACCCCCAAAACATTCAGGTGTGTGAGATATGCTGCACAGGTACTTACGTAGGAGAGGCTACGTCCTTCTGCATTAGCCAGCAGAGTTTACGGGTGGAGCAGGCACGCTTTCGGAAAGTGTGTTTCGGTAACTGCAGCCTCTGGAACAACACTGTAAAATCTTCTGTGCCTACATCTTTTCTAATACTTGTTTATTATGATGTTTAGTAAGCAAATAGCAAAACAAAAAGAGGATACGGGAACTACATACACAGATATATTAGTGTAAAATTACACTTGTGTAACTTGCACATGACACTACTGAGCTCCTTGAAAAGTACAGATATTTGAAAAAATAGTCATTGCATTATCCATACTCTTAGAAAACTCACACTCCAGATGATAACTGCAAACTGGGGCTTGGAAAAAATCCAAGGGAAAGGAAGGGCAGAAGGGAGCAGCTACAGCAGATTAGAGGGATGACACACTGGGAGTAGGGGGTTCTCAAACCTTCTCCTACTGCTACTGAATCATCATTTTTTACACAGAGAACCTGTGATTGAACATGGAAATCGGTAACTATTTTAATCCAGATTTTAAAATTATTAATGCACGTTAGTTACAGAAAATTAGATCATGTGCATGCCAGTAGAGTCATACAAAAGTGAAAGTTATATTTCGAAGTAATAACAATTAAGCTTTTATGTTTAATACATTACAGGTAGACTTTCTGCAACACATTTTTAGGATAAGGCATCCTTTCTTTCTTAACGTCCCAGTACAGAATGCATTTACCAATCAATCTTTACAAAGAAGGCCAGAGTTTGTGAGAGGCCTCAGGTCAGCAAACTAGCAGAGAGAGAGGCAGCAAAGTTCTAGCGTGAGCAACAAAGATGCAGGAAAACTAGGCTGAGAATCCCATGAAAGGGGTTGCGTAAAAAATTACCTCCTCTCACACATGAAATTCTGCAAGCCGACTGATTATCTCTTTGACCTTTTAAGAGCTAAGTACAGATCAAAAATTTCAATATGCTGCTTCTGCAAACAAAATGCTAAAGTTTATACTTAATCAACATGTCAAATCCCTGTGCAAATGAAGTCTATGAACATATAAATGCGTATAAACCCTATGAGACCTTACAAACCAGCCTGAGATGAGTTTATGCTTTGGGAAAGAGAGAGAAGCTAACAGAAAGAAACTAAGAGCACCAAGTACTAATAGACTTTAAGGCAAAATACAGAAGAAGGAAACCACAACTTTAAAAAGAGAACTGCCTCCTGATACGTTGTCACAGCATGCCAACTCCCTCCAAAGCAGCTGTACGCTTTCACTGCTGCAGAGAATGTTACACTCAAAAACAGTCGATTTGCTCCAGCAGTCAAAACACCATATGATATGATTTGCTCCAGCAGTCAAAACACCATATGATATGATTTAGAATCAGTCACAAATTTATTATCCCAAAGCAGTTGATTACCTCTGGCTCTGATCTCAGTTCAAAGCTATTAATAGCCTTCGCCCATTAATCCAGACTAGATGTTTGTGCCGTGTACAGTTGTCATGTTACAGGTTAATATAAAATAAAATGTTCAAGCGGTGCAGCGACTTTAGAACGAAAAGTAAATATTGAGTCATCTAGAAATAGGAGAAAAAGGAATTTCTCACTTCACTGAGTCAAGGAGTTACTAACACACTAGGTAACTACAGGAGGTGATACCTGATCACAAAAAAGGTATTTGTATCTCCAATGAGACAAAGCAGTTCTTAATTTAGCGCTGTCAAACCACCCCCGGAGTCATAGTGGATGAGCTTTGTGGCAGTGTAAATGCATTTGAATTCAAGTCCTGCAAAACCCTAACAAAAAGAGAAGTCGTAAAAGCGAGTATGCATCTCGGAGCAAAGAGGACACCATTCCTGATGAGCTGGGTCAGGAGGGCGTCTAGGGAAAGTCAAAGAAATATAGGGACAGCAATGGAGACTTTAAGAAAGTGATCTTGTCTAAGGTAAATTAAGCTTCATTTTCTCTTATTCCTTCCTTACATATATATTTATTTATTTATTTACAAATGCTCCTGTATATTTTAGATGCTGTAAATAAAAAATTGTGTATGATTTTACACTTAGGTGAATTAAAGGTTTCAAGCTATTTTGCTAGTATCAAGCATTGCACATGTTCAGACATGGCAATATTGAAAATGAGTATAATTCTTCAGAAGTTACGTGACACTGAGAGGGAACAAGAGCTGTGGAGCCAACTGTGGTAGCTAGGAAAGCTCTCTGGCATTGAGTAAGAAAATGAGAAGCTTGCTTGAACTCTGATAGAATTTGTGAAATCATCTCACCTTGATTTTCTATCAGTGTTTATCTAGAGGTCCCTTACAGACCAAAGCAACTATTTGTGGCTTATCATCTTTATCAAGCTGATAGCACAGGACTCTCAGTCCTCATATCTAAATACTGTAATTATACCTTGGTTCTTATAAATATTATCTAAATATCTACCTTTCTTTTAACAATGACACCAGAAAGAGAGAAGGGCAACATTCATGTTGGCTCCCTGAAGATCCAAGTGAGTGCGATTACAGCTGATAGGCTTACTACATGTTACCTGGGAGAAAGGGCCACCTGCTACATCAGGAACACAGCGAGCTGCCAGGAAAGCAGAAAACACAGAAGATGATGAACTTGGAATTATCCTAAAATATTTCATGGGATTCTTCCTGAAAGGTCAGTCCCCAAATTACTGTGTAGACATTTCCCAGATTCACAAATAAAAGGACAAGTTGGTAAATGATACACGGTGTTGAAAATTTAAAAACTCTCCTTTTGTATAAAAGTTATTCACAGTTTCCCTGAACAAAAGAAAAGACGTAGTAACAAGTGTAGCTGGGGCAGCTCTGGCAGCTCAGCAGCACGCAACGATTTCTCTCATCGTTATCGCAGCAGTGACACGCACACGTGTCTAATGGTATGAGAGAAGGCAATCTGCTTCTTGTCTGAGGAGACAGACTCACTACCGCAGCCAGATTCACGCCTGCTTCCCTTGGTGATAACTCCAACCAAAATTAGCAAGCCACTAGTAAGTGAAGTAATAATACTACTACGCATGTAGCATAATCACAAATGACTCTTCCAGAGATGTAGGGAAAAAAAAAGTCTCAAAATCACTAATCAGATTTCTGCATCTTCTTGAGATTAATGTTTAACTCATATCCAAAGTTGTCAACTCTTTTGAGCCATCTTAAGACTCAAAACGTCAAGCAGCTGTTACGGGCCCTCCAAACAGACTCCAGCCTCTTCTATACAAACAGCAGAGATGGAGCGACCGCCACGGCTGAGGAAGGGCACTTTGCCTTCAGCCTTCCACAGTGTTCAGGGATGAGGCTGAAAATTTGTAACTCCAAATCTAGTACACTGAAAGCAGCTGTTTGTCCATGCAATTCATCCCCTCAGTTTTCATTAAGCAGAAAAGTTAAAAGGATGAAATAATCAGATCCAGCTTTACTTGAATGCAAAACAAATTCAATAGAATCAAAAAAATACATCTATGAGTCAATTCCACTGGATTTCTCCTTTACAAAAAATAGATATAGCTAGTTTTGTAGTTTTATATAATTTCCCGTTTGAAGTAATTCTTGTTATTAGAATCACATTTTATTTTGAAGAAAGCCAAAAGAAACCATTACAAGCTTGAAACATGAACAAAATATTTTGAGCATACCCATACTTTTAATTCCAAATCTGCCAATAAAAGCTTTAATTCCATATCGGAAAAAAATATTTCTAAACTGCCAATGAAGCAAAGCATAACAACACGCTCATTTTATATCCAAGCTTTCTGAATTGTTTATTCATAAGCTGTAAGTTGACCATAAAGCATACTGAGTGTTAATATTGCAGAAAATGATTAGGGCTAGGTACCTTGGGTAAACTGGCATTCTTACTGTGTAGATAAAATCGATATCAATCTGCAAATAACGTGATACATCAGCTTAAAATACAGAAGTGATAAAACTCTTTTAGACGAAATCTCCACTTAGGAACTCCCAGTTTCAGCATACATAGTTATGTGCATTTTGCAGAAAAGCAAATGCAAAAGCAAATCTATGATCTTTCCATATGTGGGGCAGATCCAGAAAAAGAACTAAATATCCTAGTGGCCAGTTCGCTGCTCTAAATCCAGGATATTCAGTCCTAACGTAATGTTAGCCCCCTCACATTTGTCTTCAACTCAGCCTTGCCCACTCAGTTATTTCTCCTTTTAAAACTGGTAAGCACTAAGTAGTGGTGAATGACGTTATCTTTGTCAGAGAGAAAGTAAAACGTGAAGTGTCTCAATATTAATTGGACCAGGGATTTAAGGAAAAGTGATTCTTCCCTTTCCAAAATCTCCCAAAGCCATTTCCTAGAAAAGAGACTTGAGGATTGGGCTGGCCAGTGCCCAGTGGGATACCATCTTCTGTAAAACCTCGCCAGCCGCAACTCTGGCATCTCGAGGGGAAAAAGCAGAAATTTAAACACTGCTAGCAAGGCACAGAAACATTTCTTTCCATGCTCAATAAAGTCATTTAGTAGTGTGAAGGTCCTCGACGTTGCCAACATAGACTAACTCTGTGAGACTGGCAATACGAGGTGACTGAACCAATTTACTATATGATTCTCGTGCTCTTTTTTCAACCTAATTAAAAAATACCACCCACTAGGGGTTGAAATGTTTATTTTCGTCGATGACTGGATTTTCCACACCTATTCTCTATCCAAAACTAACAGCCAAGTGTCAGCACAGCAATTCAGCATTATATTAGCACTGGTGACCTGTATGTATAAGGCCAACATATGTATTCTCTAAAAGTGTAGAATAATATGCCTGAGCCCATTACAGTCTCCCGGGTAGAAATGAAATATTATACAAACATGACTATGAAAAATGAAAGATTAGATTTAAATGGGTGTGAAGCAGTAACGTGCTGGAGGAGAAACACTTGGAAGCGCCTTGTTAAAATTGTGCCGACAGTTAGAAGGTTATTTTCCTGCCTCTGGTGAAGTTTATTGTCTTTTTAGATATTGTTAAAACCAGCTTTGTCAGACATGATAATCCCACAGGCAGACAGCAAAATAAATCTAGAAAGTTAGTATTATAAAATCTGTAAAGGATCCAATTGTGCCAACCAGCAGGTATTTTCCCTGCGTTCCCACACTCTCTATCAAGGCAATCTCTCTCCCCGTGGCCCAGCTGATTTGTTTGCTGGAACCACATTTTAGTACTTAGTTTCTGTCCAAAGTGACAGAAACTGTTCATCACAAGGCTGCTAAGGCAAATGTTTTTAGGAAACATTCAAATCTCTCAGGTAAACCACGATCAGTGTATGAATATGCCACCAAGCTGCACAAATGCTGTGTTCCAAATCCAGGCTTAAGGAGGATCACACAGAGGACACAGAAAATGCACGTGAGGAGCTATGGGGGTATTCTGTGCAGGGGCCTGGGCTTCCTTTATAGGATCTCAGTACACCTGGCTATCTTGAAGCATTTCCAGTTTCATGCATTGATAGCTTTCCTGTTATTGATGCAACCACTCTAAGCAATGGGGAGAGAAAAGGAGGGAGGGGAAGACAGAGGAAGAAAATGGGTGAGAGCAGGAACAGTGTCTATAAGCTTGACTGACGTAAATGCACTTCTCTCTCCCTTTCTGTTGTGTGAAGACTCTTGTTTTCCCCTGAACTACAGAATATTTCGGAGAGCCTAATGTGGTCTGACAGTCAATCTTCAACTGTGTCACTATATAGAATAGAAAAAAAACACCCTACAAAAACTATATTACCTATCATCCTTTTTAGGAAGTTGTATTTTTCCCCTCTTCTTTTCAAATCTAATATATAACAGAAGCATTCACTGAAAAGACTACCTAGTAACTCCTACGTTGCATCAGGTTCTGTCTTGAAACCTGCCCTATATTAACGGGGCGATATTTCTAGCTTGACAGGTAATTCCACAATTCCTAGATAGACTGTTTAAAACTTTGAAGATTGCAACTGATGTCTACTTCTGCTTCCAGAAGTAACTAAGCAGGAGAGTCAATGGGATTTAGGTGCCCAGAAGCGTGGATGCTTTTGTAACCTCCCATTCCCCAAGACACACAGGCAGCTAAGTATTACTGGCTATCTCCACCATACACTCTGAAGTTTCTCACTTAATTGGCATCTGGGATAGGTCTACACTTCAATGTGTGCAAAGAAACCTAAGCTGGAGTAAAACAGTCCAAGCATTTGAAACAGGAAAGCATAACAATGTGGCCCTTAGGACTAATTAATTTACTGTTTCTTGCGCTTCTATGCATTTCTAAAAACATTACCTCTGGCAACAAGATATTTCAGCATTTAATTTTAATATATGATTTTAAAAGTATTTTGGAAAATCACAGCACTTTTACATCAAAACTTTGGAAAGAGATTTTGCAAGTAGGCAATTCTCTTTTGACAGAAAATGCTGCTTCACAGACAAGCAGCAGAATGAGGCAAGTAACAAAACCCTAAAGTTCCTCACATGACAGCTGCATATCATGTACCTCTGAAGCCAGACTGAGAAGAATGAGGAAGAGAACTACAAATTAAAAACCATTTGCACTAAGATTACATTACAAATAGACTCTCATGAACAGTTCTTTTTACCTGGGGTAATTATGCATCAAAATCTCCTCTTCAGCTAGTCAGTTTTGAACACTGTTTGTTCTAAAGATCCATTTCACTTAATGCCACGCTACTGTTAAGGACTGTCACAACATAATATACCAACTCCATAAATTCTGTTATTCCTAAGAAGCTATCAGAGGTCTTGTTGTTTACTCAAATTTTGTTAGAAAATCTACAGCACAAAAGACAGCCTGTTCTTGCAGCGGGCAATGAGACTCTTGTGAATACACTTCAGCATCCAAGTTTAAGGTGAGATATTTTGCCTGTTTGCCAGCTTAATCTATTTGCCCTGAAGTACATCTGCAGATCTGCTAAATTAAGTTATTTTAAATGCATACTTTTGGGCTGCCCACAGCGATATGCTTCACCTCCAATCAAACAGGGAAATAAATCATAAAAATGGATCAACTACATGCAGTAGTTGACATACTGAATACATCCCACATTGGTGACCAGGCAGGTCCTCTTGGAGATGCAGAGGCTCTGCAGGGCCTCAGGACCTACAGAGATGAGCTGCAGTCAGCCTTCAACCCCTGCAGCCTTCTAGGTTTCATTCCCGCAGAAACCCTGGCACATACAAGAGGATCACGTGTGCCTAGCTGCCATCTCCGCACAGAGCCAGGACGCAGCTGGAGAGCATCCTCCCCAGGGAAGCATCTTCTTCTAAACATGACCATACAAAGGAACATCTATGCTTTTTTTTTTTCCCCTCCTTCCTATCCCAAATGGATCTCTGAGAACCCCTTATATTTCAACTCTCCCTAGGAAAAATAATAAAATAAAATAAATAGCTCAGGGTTTGGATCTGTTCTTACACTTTGCTCATATTTAAAGTAAAAGACAAACAAACCCTCCACAAACTCTTCAAGAAGAATCATCCGAGACTCAATATTCTCATATGCAATAACAGCAATTTTAGTATCACCAACATTGAAATGGTTTAGCAAGGCACCCACAAAACATCAATTTTTTTCTTCATTGTTTTTTACATATAACCTTCACGTATATACATATATATACACATACACACACAAACATATATGTAAAAGCCTTATAAGCAGCATTCTTTTCCTTATGCCACAAGGGCACTGTTTGACCATGCCACTCTTAGTATGGGTTTCTAGACTTTTTATGTAAAACATAAACATTAAAAGGCCACTGTCATAAGTGTTTTAAAGTATGTCTAAAAAAGTGACCGAAGACCATCCTGAAACTGCATGCAACCACATGTGGAACTGTGTTCTCCTTTACTATAATACAAGTACAGACAAGAAGCGCAATGCCCATGTCCTCATTTCATTATATAGTATTATCTTATAGACACAGACACTTCATTTGATATTGTAAGAAGTAGGAATGAACTCAAGTGACAAATCAGAAAAAAAATCTTAACTACTTTCATTCCAGGAATGGAACATGATGACTGAAATGTCCCAGTACTTACAGCCTGAACCACTACCAGCACTTCCCTTTCACAACTAAAATGGAAAAAGGACAAATTGCCAAGTCATCCATTAAAAGACTGGTATAGTATGAGACACCATAACTGTGAAAACAAGCAAAGCAAAGTAAAGCAAAACAAACAAACAAACAAAAAAAAAAAAAAAAAGAAAGGAAGCAAACCTGATCTAAGGTAGTCAAAGTTTCTTCATGCAAGTGGTGGTTCAACAGAACTTGTCAGGATCTAAAAAGAACAGTAACTCTTGTCGCATCAGGTTATTAGTCTGCCTCACAGTTCTGATCTATTTTCCATTAGCAAGGGCAACAACTAGATTTTGTATTTACTTTTTCCCTTGATAGCTGTACAGATGCACTTGCACAGTGACATAATTTAAAGAACAAGGAAGTGAAGTTAATACATACTTTTGTGAGGAATACTGGGCACCAACCTGCCTTAATAGAGAGAAAGAATCATTTACTCTTTTAAGAGTCAATCAAGTCGCACAGAAAACATGCTATGCTAGACTCCGGTCTTCAGCCTGCAAGCAGGGGAATTACACTAATGCAGTAAAGGAATATAAGCAACAACAAAAAGAATAAGCATAATCACCAACTTGCCAAAAAAAAAAGCACACTTTGAATCTAGAGTATGAATTTCATACAATTAAGCCTGTGATTTTAAAAATACATGATAAAGCCATTCTTTGAGGCTCTTTGGATAGCTCATCATAGAGGCACTCTCCTCACAAATATTCAGCAAGAAAAACAAGCTAAGCATGTCAAATAAATTATGCAGAGCGATCCAGTCACTGGTGGTGAGATCCAAAAAGACACTTACAGCTTGTGACACAGAACATGGCAACAGCTGCTGAGAGCCCGGCTTGCAGAGGAGACACTGCAGCCCTGGCTGAGCCACCTAAAGCCGTGATTAAGTGGGCAGAGAAAAACAAGTTGTTTAAAAGTGGATCGCGGGCTCAAAACCAGGACCCCTAATTAACCTATCTGAAACACTCAACGGAGATGAATGTCAAAAACCTTTTCCATGTGAAGTGCCTGAGCTGGGTTGCAGAGAGATACTGAACTGTCAGAGTGCAACCCACACTGTCAAGCAGCTGCTATGTTACTGATTGCAGCTGTCAGATCCCACTTCATCGTCCAATTTTGTTTATTGTATTTAGGCATCTAAACCACCAGAACGTGCTCCACCGTTCGTTTTGCAAAAGGAGTTTAAGCTGGGGGAGGATGGGAGCAGATGACCCTTTGGTATCGCAGTGATAGTGCCATGCAACACCACGGCGTGGGCTCTCACTACTGAGAAAGCAGTTTGCAGAGAAAGCGCGTGGGGATCCGGCAGACACTAAGCCGCGCAGGAGTCAAGAGCGAGCCCCAGCGGTGCTGGAGAAGCCCAACGACCCGCTGGGCTGTATCAGCAAGAGGGCAGGCAGCAGGCGCAGGGGGGCGATGCCTTCTCTCCAGTCAGCGCTGCTGAGACCACCGGAGAGGCCACAAGCACTGGAGAGGCCACGGGCACTTGGAAATCACACACACTCTTTTGTCCAAAACCAGAATTATCTTCAACTAAAACTCCAAAATGGAGAAATCCAAAGCCACCTGGCCTTTGACCATCTGCTTACCCTGTTACCTCCTCTCTCCTCTTCCTCATTTCCTTGTCTCTCCCACGGCTGCTATTGTCCGAGTACATACAAGTAGAAGGAAATTCAGGGATAACCATTCAACAGCTGTACTGCACGGCTGATAGCGAATATTAGCTCAAGGGCTTTGATTAACCTAGCAGTTAATTTGAGCATCTATACCATACATAAACATCAGAATAATTGCAGCTCACTGTCCAAATAATGATACTTAAAATCATTTTACAGTGTCAAAGAATAGATTACATGCACACGCTGATGAAACACTGCTTCGTCGCAGTAATAATCCAGTTCTTTTCTCCTCTACATGAACAATGAAAAATAATAAAGCGACGACAAAATGAATAAATTTTTCTGCTTTGTCATTCTTTAAATTTGCAATTACCAGAATAAAACACACAAGTTATATCTCCATTTTATTTCATGGGTTTCAAATTATAAGCGTGAATACAATTTCATTTCTCTTACAAAAAAGGAACTGCCAGATACACGCTGGATGTATTTAAGAGGGAAACAATGTAGTGTTATTTCAAACGTGAAAAAGTGAATTATTAATCTACCGTTTAGTTGTTTCATAACCATGATAAAATATTATTTTTAAAAAGAAACCAATGCTTAGATTTTTGCAGAAATTCGCATAATACATTGTACCACAGGAACGATATAATCAAGCCACCATATTTTGGAAAAAATGTAAGTGAACCTGCAATTCTAGAATAGTGGCAAAGAAATTAGGAGACAAAACTGAAAAATGTATTTGATATGCCTTAGACCTGAAATATTTGGGGATATAAACTATGTTTAAAAATGAGCTGGTTACGTTGGAAAATACTGCAATGAGCCTACTAACGCTCCAGCTGGTATCAATGACAAAACTCTCATTAATTCCGATCAACTGCTCCCATTCAGAGAAGCAAAATGCTTTGGTAGCCTGGGGGAGTATCTTAAATTCTTCCACGAGCATACACAGAAATAGGGAGAACTGAACAGGAAAAAAGAAAAAAAACAAGATTCTCTTTGGCTTTCTTCGAACACCTGGTGTAGTCCCTTCTTCCAATGTCTTTTACAGTAAAATTCCTCTCTTAGCACACAAAGTCAGGCAAGTAAATATGCCAGCTTTTACCACCACTGGAAATCATTATACCTAAATACTGAAGTCACCAAAATTGAGTATTTCAGCACAGTTGACCCACAAAGACTTGACTTACTGCAATGTTTCCCAGTACTTAAAATAGCTGATAACTGTTCACGCAAACCTGAGAACTGTAAAATACTGACTAAAAAAGAGATAATGGATTAAAAACAGGAGAGAAAGAAAATAAAAGAGAAAAAGAGAGAAAAGCAAATCAACATGTCACGTAAGCCAGCAGGGTAGATGTAAGGATATATTTCAGAGGTTTTCCTGGTAGGGTATGCCTACTTTTTTGGTTTGAAACCTTTGGGTTTTGAAGCTGCTCACTCGCACGGCTTTCCCCCCTGCTAACTGCTGTCAGCAGAGATTCAATAATTTCGCACTGGTTTATTGAATGACCCTGACAAGTAATGTTTGATCGTCCTCATCCAGTCATATGATGCCAAATGACATGATGAATTGGCAAAAATATAGTAAGATTAAAAAAAAATGACAAATCTCACAAATCCAAACGATCTTTACCATGAGAGTGCACAAAAAGATATCATCTAAAAACAGGGAAAAAAGACTACAGCTACAGATACAAATCACAGCTGGCGACAGAGACAGGGACACTGGCTTCAGCACGGGGTTCTGCACCACGTGGAGGCAAACCTCTGCACAGGCATCAAACGTAGAGTATGCAAGAAAACTCTACAGTTTTGACCAGATATTATACTTCTGCTCCACCTGCCCAATTACTCTATTTTGTTTTCTCTGTTATGGCTGCCAAGGCCAAAGTGTGAGACTGAACCATGGAGGAAAAATATCAGACTGAAAAAAACTCCTAAAAAATTGCACGCCCAGCAGGGCCATCGAACCCAGAACCAGGAAATCGACTGAGTGGAGGGAGGGGGCAGGAGAGGAGTTATTACATTTTCTTCTAGTTATGTTGATATATACTTAAGCATTCACCCCTAGAAATGTCAACATATTTAGACCTTTCCCACCTTATCTGACAGTTTATATACCTTCTCTAAACTCACCTGAAAACCTGTGTAATTCAGAAGAAATTCTTTCCTCTTATTAAATCTTTGCGTTCTTTTAATTTACAAAACACCCATTTCTAGAGCAGATAAAATCCAGCATATTAAAAGGGCATCTCTATTTCACCGGGCTAAATTTTATGCTATTGTGGTTTTGCAAAATAACACAGTCTGTTCAATATTTACAGGAGGCAATGATAACCCTTTTCTTTAAATTATTGTGGCAGATTAGGATTTCCGCTTGAATATTTCTATTTCATAGACTACCTTCAGTGCCTCTATCTAATTACTCAAACAAGTGATGCATACTGTGCAACAGAGATGTACACCTCCATCATTAGTTAAATATATACACCCTAACACACAGTGAGCTCAAAATGAATTTAAACAAAATCATTAAAAGATATGCCATTTTACAGGTGATGGCAATATCACAGTAGACCACATTAAACTGGTACTGAAGTGGATGCATCGACATGCAGAACTGCCTCACCGGATGCTTATGGTGCTTCTATAGAGCCAACCCAGACAAGGCAGAAAATTATTCATTTCACCTAAGCAACTAAGCATAAGGTAATGTAATGCGGATGCTCAGCTAGGAGGCTAGTTAACATTTCTTCCTTGAAGCACCAAAACCTCTATTAAACTTCTATACTACGAGACTTAAAAAAAAAAAAAAAAAAATCTAATTCTAAATCTAAAGTACCTTGTGATTAACTGGTCCTTACCAGGGAAGGCACTGTAAAACCAGCAACTGCACTGATACAGCAGAGAAGGCTTTAGCAAACAAATAAAAGAAACCCACAGCAAGGGTAACCAGCTTTGGTAGAGATCTGCATGCAGAAGCAAAGGTCAAAAACAATATTCTCTTACATCCTTCATGCAACAGTAACAGTTGTTTTTTAGGATGTTACTACCTTCTTGTAAGGCACAATAACATTGACTTAAGGCCTCATAAAGGGGGAGGAAAAAACCCTCATTTTCCAACATATGGAAGTGAAAACTTCTATCCTGCCTTTCTTTAGGCATAAACATTTCTAAGCGCATGACAGTCATGCAGAGTTTTGCCAGGTGGACAGTGACAGGGGATGCGTATAAAGCCAGGATGAAGGCTAACAGCCTAAGGGCTCTATCAACAAAAGTATAGCCAGTAGATCAAGTGAAGTGATTGCTCCTCTTGATTCAGCACTCAATAGATGTTATCAGGAATACTGCATCCACTTTTAAGTCCTCTGGAACAAGACAGATGATAAACTGGACCAAGCGCCGCAGGGGACCACGAGCTGGTCAGGGGCTGAGCAGCAGCCCTGCAAGGAGAGGCTGAAGGACCAGGACGCATTCAGCCTGAAGCACAGCGGCTTCGGCGGCACTTCACAGCAGCCCCAGGACCGATGAGGTGGCTTTCAAAATGACAGAAACTAAGCTCTTGATAGAGGTGCAAGTGGGGAAAAAAGAGGCAGCAGGCGTAAACAGGAAGGTTTTAACTGGATGCAACGAAAGAAATGTTTCACTGTGAGGATGATGAAGCATCAGAACAATTGCTGAGCCAGTAACACCCACTTCAGGAATTAGCCAACAACTTATACTGCAATCAGTATATGTTATGTAGCTAAATACCCTAATCTGCTTTGTGCCATATTTGTCACCTATACAGACCAATGGATTATGCCCATCAGTAGCGACGAGGGTTTATTTTTTTTTAAAAAAAAATTCCTGCGTAACTCATCTGCATGTAGTCTATTTTCTTAGTGGCAGCAGAGCATGTGATTTCGCCCTGCCTCACATCTCTGAATATTTAAACAATACTCTACAGGTAATGCTGAGGCACCATCCAGAGAAGACAGACTGTAAGATAGAATTGTGATTAAAACATGTGACCGAACCTTAGAAAATCCAAATTCAGCTGGTAGCCCTGTCCCAGGTTGCTACTGATCTGAAGCATGTAAAACTGGAACAGATTACAAGATCCCTCATCTCCATTCTCTGAAATTACAGACAATCAGAAAAACAGCCCCATGCACCATAAGTATATTTTTAGGAACGATCTTATGATTTATCAATAAAAGACCTTAATCACAGCTCACAGGATCCTTACATGCTGCACTGTTTTTCTGACATAGAAACAATTTGCCTCACTTCTATAGAGCATACAACCCTGGCAGCAGAGGCTGTGTTTTGCAGTAAGAGCTTTTAGGCAGCATTATATTAATTCATTACTACTATGTTACCGCAGATAGCTCACAGACAAAAGGAGCTGGTGGAGAGTGTATACTAGCAGGAAAACATGGGAAAACATCGGTTTGTTAACAGGAAAGCTAATTAATAACAAGTCATCTTAGACCAGTTACTGAATATGTAATTTCCATCTTCAACTTCCAGCAATTCATTTCTAAGCAAATTAAAGTAACCTCATCTCTCAAACTCGTATTCATGCGATTGGAGTATTTGAAACCGTATGTGCTTTACCGCTGTTGAACCATTTTCCCTGTTCCCCCAGCAATGCATTCACTGGAACGCCAGACTAACGCTCTCAGCTTGCCAGCACACCGCAGGCCAGGCTCCAACAGAGAGCCACCCCAGGGCTGCTGAAGGCCTTGTGCTCCACCTGTTTTTGACTGGATATGAGTAAAATGAAGCAGTTTTGCAGAACAGTTTGAGAAAGTAGCAATGCAAAATTGTCAGTTTTGTAAGGTCACCTGCAAACTGAGACAGAGTAAACAAGACCATGGAAGAGATCCAGAAGCATCACAGCATGTCCAGTTAAACTTCTGAAAACTCAGCCTCTGTCTTTTGAAAACCATGCAATTCCAGCATAAGATGATTTTCTGTTTAAGACTCACGCTGGTAAATCCCATTTCAGTACTTGCCAGAAACCCCAGCAAGAAGAAAAAGATACCCTCGCAACATTTTGGCTTTACCAATTGCTACTCTGGCTAGAAAGCAACACAGTTGAAGATTTTTCAAAGAATCAATTTTAACAATGTTTCTTAAAAACCCAGGACACCAATAGGGCAGGCATTTCTCCATCCTAAACATGCTAAACAAAAGCATCCAGTGACATGAAGAGGAATCCTCAAGTAGAATGGAAGAGCAGCAAAACAAAAAAAGAAGGAAAAGACAGGGAAGCTAATTCCAGCACCCCTTCTCTTACTGGGCACATCCTGAACGGCTGTGCCAAGCTCCCGATACCGTAAGAGACTAAACCCTGCAGGCAGAGTTTGGCCACTGTTTGCATTTGGGGAAGGGGGGAGAAGCCAGAACTGTTAAATATCAGCTCGACTTTAAAAAGGAATTATCATTTAGAAGCAGGACAAGAATCTATAATTGCATTATCTGCTACACGACTGTATCCAGTTTTGCATTTATCTTGTTCTTTCTGCAGTGAGCAGACACACTTTCATGCTTCATAACAGGCTCATAAAAAGTGCCTGATGGACTGCAGAAGGTATTTCTATTGCCTTGAAAAATTACATAAATCAAATACTGAGCAACTGCCACTTGCCAGCTAAATGCTATTATAAATAACTGTTTGTATGGCCTTATCATTTTTTTTCTGCCTGTCAACTACTGATAAAGATTCACTCCCTAAATCACCGTAATTTCCTTTTAGCTGTCAGAAAGGAGATTTAATATGGTGATAAAGAAATAGAGGGGAAAAAGTATGCTTTACTTTTTAAAACAGTTGTATAATTCTATGTAGTTGTTTCAAAAGCATTGTACTTCCATTTTGTAGTTCACGTCCAAACAATGACACCAATTTATTGTGACACATGATATTCTCTTGGAAAGCTTTGATATAAGTAATTAGATTACTTTTCTTCTCCCTACTAAGACTTAGCACAATAACTTTAGTTTGGAAATAATGTATATTATCAGGCTGGTTTAAGATTTTTTGAAGTGAAATCACAAATTTGGTCATTTATATCATAATTTGATTAGAATGAGCATTCAAAGCTGAAGTATTCCTTCCTCTTGTCAGCTGGAATGTCACGTTGGTTAGCTTCATGATTTATCCTGAATACCTGAAAATACAGGTTGTCAGAGACACCCAAGGCTCCATGCCCTCTCATCTATCACAATAGTTAGATGAGAATGTGTTAGTTAAACTGTTCAGAGTAACATGTGAATGGGACCATTAACATACAAATTTGGGGGGTAAAAGTTACACTGACTATGTAAGATCTGAATGTAAGAAATCAAATCTTGCTCACTGGTATAGCTTCACTCCTACATTCTCACATGCAATCACTCACATGCAATAACTGCTAGAGTAGAAGCTGATAATTTTTTCATCCCCCAAATAGTTCTTTTTAAAGTAAAAATGTGAAACGTGAATTAGACTGTGAACTGTTGATTGCAAATACAAAGAGGAGAGCTTTCAAACTGTGGTTACTAAAAATGAATGTAAATTAATGTTGGATGTTAGTCAAGAATTTTCAAAAGAGGAAGTCATATATTTATACATTTAAATAATACCTTCAAGCTGCGATCATCCTTTGGCAGCACTGAAACGGCATATGTAATTGCTAAAGTCAACAGATTTTCTTCAAGAGCTTTGCTGCTTATGTTTACTATCCAATTTTATAGAGATTAATTTCACAAAAACAGAATTTTTATGCGGCAATATCCCCAAGGGTATGCAGTCATCAGTTCGCATAATGATATTTCAGTAGGTAGAAGAATAACTCAAAGAGAACCTTACAAAGAAAGAAATACAGTAAGTCCCTTTTTTAAAAAAAAAAGGGGAGGGAGAGAAAACAAAAAAATGCATCTAGAATATTTTAATCTTCATTTCCTCCCCTTTGTGAAGGCTGAAAATAGCAATTTTTGCCCACAAATGTTACTTTCAATTTTTCAACAAATAAAACTGTCTTCCTTTCGAATTTTCAGCATGCATATATTCATCCTCCCGAACCACAGGTTTCTGAAGTTGGCTTCGTACTTGTAATGAAAACAATTGCAAGCTGCAATTTGTTCCATGTCAGATCCAAACACCAGTGACGCCTTGTGCTGTGCCAGGTGGGGGTGCTGGGGCTGTTAGGACGGCTATTTCATGGTAGCTTATTTTCAAATCCCTTTTGTTCCCACAACGTTATGTATTAAATAACCTGCACCTCACCTACCATATAGGGAAAATCAGTTATCAGCTGGTTTCCGTATCTGCATTTGGAAATGGCAGAAAACTCGTTTCCAAATATACCCTCCTTTTCAGTTGTTCTTTATGTCCAATGCAGGTTTACTAACACATTTTTCTTGCGATGTTTACTTCCATCTCAAATATACTCCCCTTCTTGCAGCCACGAGGTGATGTATTACAGAGGGCAGTCAGGCAAGCTCTGAGTTTATGAGGACATTTTCACCACTGACTTCCCAGGTGAACGATTTCAGCCATGAAAGAACAACATTAAACAAACTGACTGGCAGATCTCAAGAGGCAGAAGGGCAGCTCATGCCTTTCCAACCTTTACTAGCAGCATGTTGTCCTTCCAGCACCTCTCAGCTTCTTAGGATATGGAGTTCCCATAAAACTCCTCCCTCTGTTATCATTTTGAGAAATTACCCCCTTTCCAGGGACAGGGCCAGTGCTCTCGTGGGCCCCGTGAAGGGGGCCACACAGATATACTGACCTGACCTCCAGAGTTTTTAAATGAAGGTTTTTCATCAGGCTGGATACCACCCGTCAACAATCTAACCAAGTAGACCTCACAGACCGAGTCTAAAGATGCAGTCTTCCAGGGTACAGCGTCTGTTGGCCTTCTTTACTGGTGGCATCCATATGAATCTGAGCTACTGTGTGAAAACAAAACTGAAACGTTAAGAGAGGTCTTCTTCATCGCCCTGGTAAAGCCAGTCAGATTGAATACTCCAGCCCTTGGGGGAAGCTCCCAGAGTTATGATTCCTATTGAACTTAATGGACTTCACAAACCTGACTAATAAGAGGACAAAATATGTAAGTGTATAGTGTATGTGTATTCAGGACTTTTCTGTAAGGCTGTGGAGCGGTGCTTTGAATCCTGTCCTGGATTCTGCAGGTAAAGAATCTGCCATTTCTAGTCACTTAAAGGCTTCAAAGCGCATGCCCACCAACAGTCCTAATAATCACTTTTCTAATTCCAAAATAAACTGCTCAGTTAAGCTAGACTTTCCTCTGTTAGCAAATGACATAAAGAAATAGCCAAAAGAATATAGATGTCCAAAATACTGGTTGCTGTTTCTGTTCTTTCCACTTCTCTTCACTTTGCTGTATATTTACTAAATTCCTGAGGCTCCCAAGAAAGTATGCCCTGTTTTATTTCACACTGAATGCAATGGAAAGGCTCCCATCAAACTCCCTGTTTTTTTTCAGAACTACAACCTGTTTAATCTTTTGGCGAGCAGTGCTTCCTCTTCATTGCTTTCCTGTGAGTCCTGGGAAATGTTTTTACATTTCTGAATTCTATGCTGTAGTCATTTTTTCCGTTTTTAACATCATGCCACAGGAAGCAAAAGGGTCCATATAATCATTTGTTACAGCATCAAAATGACGTTAAAAAAATCTTTCAAAAATCACTCTCCCAACAGCGTAAATGCTTCTCATGTCATCGAAGGATGAAAAACAATGAAAATGCTCCTTTAAGCAAACACTGTAGTCAGATTGGCTTTCTGGTACCTCAAGAATAACTTGACCTTCAAAACAACCCAATCTGAAATGGCCGAACCTGTTTGCAAATCCTAGCATTCGAATAATTTGGTGGATGTCTACACCACAGTCTGGTGGGACATGGTTTCTGGAGGTATCCTGGTAAAGAACATCTGGTTAGTGCACTCCTACAGCAGTCTGCCATCTCAAATGTCACAAGCAGGCTTAATTCCTTCCTCAAGCTTAACTGTCCAAGGGTTGATGAATGTTAAGTAAAAACTATTATAATGTCAGATTACTGTAAGGGAGGCAAGGATAAAGACAGCAAGACAGTTTTTAAATAATAAATTTTAAGAAATTACATAGTCCTTATGTTTACTCTATCCATCTGTCATTAGTAAGGCATAGGTATTGTGGGCTAATTAAATGTTAATGAAATATAAATAATCTGCTGGTCCCAAAGCATTAGCTCAGGAGCAGTGACTGCCCAACAGCTGCTGCAGCTCAGGAAAAGTGCTCATGTCAGCACCTCAAACAACAGCTAAAATCTGGCTTCAAAACAGCCAAATGAAATAATAATGACTTTTCTGTGTAGCTCATTTCAGAGGACCTGAAATTATTTTTGCTTAAGGCACAGGTGAAAGGTCCAAGTGATAGAAACAAAAGCTGAAAAGTTTCACTGAACAATGCAATTAGGTACGAGATTTTTTATTGCTGTTTCACTAAAATCTTTCTAAGTAGCGCAGAGCTTCTCCAAGAGTGGTACTGCCTTCAGTTGCTAACAGTATTCATAAAAGAAACTTATGACAGAAGTAATAACGTTAGATACACAAAAATTGCACAGCACCATGGACGAACAGCACCCTGGGCAAAGCTAAGGTCTAAGCTCACTCCCCATTTAAAGCCTGATTTTTAGCCACGGACCTCCTCCTCTCCAGAAAGCAGGCTTACGGTTCACCACGGTCCAGATGGAGAGCACTGTGGAAGGCATGGAGGACCGGCATGGTAAGTGAAACGCCACATGCACAATCTGTAAATATGGGGCTGTTGTTCGAAGCTATATTTGTATCAGTGCTGTCTATGACACCTTGCATTAATCAAGAAGAATTTGTACTCCAGACCAAACCCTATTCACCGGAAAGAATAAAAGCCATTATTACAAAGACACAATATTTTTCTTTAAAAGGTACCGCAGAAATCTTTTTAAAATACAGAAATTCTCTTCACAAAATACTAGCAAAGTCCATCTGACAGAAACTGTCATCTTGAAACTACAAGGGAATTTTTTTATTCTGTTGTTGCATAATTTCGTCATCTCTTCAGCAAGGACGAAAATTGCTGGAAATAAATTGAGGGACTTGAGCATATGCTAGTCACATTCATGCCTTTCAAATAAAACAAAGGAAAATTAAACAAACTACAATATTATGAACAGACAACGTCATAGTCAGTTACCAACTTCAGTTTCCTGGGGGCTCTGGTATCAGGGTGTCCTTGTTTCTGGCAATAATTCCCTTTATCATTGACAGGGCGCATCACTGCGTAAAATCACTCCATACTGGGTGGGAACATGCATGAACACAGGTATTTGTCGTATGAGAAGTTTATACTTCCGTGTTTAGAAAAAATTCAAATATTGTTTTTGAATTGTTAATGAAGTATTTTCCAGCAACTTCTTATATTTGGAAAATATCAGGTGTTTTCAGCTCCTTGGCTGAGATTAGCCTGCACATACACACGGCGTCGGAAGGTGCGTGTGTGCGTAGCACGTGAGAGATATGGTCACCCTTTCAAAGAATCTGGTTTTTAATGAGAACAGGCAGAGCATTTGCCTTGTGGACATAAAGTCACGCTGCCTGTGGTGGTGGTGAAACTGTATAACCTATCTATCTCGCATGAACCTTTTTCCAAACAAATACAGGAACTTCCTAACTTAATAATAAATAACAAGTACACTGCATCACTTAACTCACGACTGAACCACAATCTCCTTTAGGCCAAGATCTACTGACTAGGCAACATCAAAGCTGCTCAGCCCAGTGATTCAGGATGGGAAGAGGAGGAACGTCACATCTGATATCATCATTTGTGTAGCTAACCAAAATGAAATGTGCCCAGAACAGGAGGCTTCTTCCCCAAATGAGACATGAGATCTTTAATGACCACCCATGGTCAGAATCATGACTTTGCACTTCATCCAAAACCCAGCACGATGACTCTGAGTCCTTAAGACTTCACTTTGCAGCTAAGTTGTAAAATGGCATCCACTAAATCACCAGTATCAATTTCCCTTTCCTTTAGAGATTCATCCAAGCAGAATTATTTAAAGTTTAACAAGCTAGTATCTTTAGTCATTACGGCAAAAAAGTAGAAGAACATCTTATTTATATTGCACTTGCTATTACAGCTTCTTATGCATTCCTAAAAAACATTATTAGGTGATACACTCACTCCAGGTTTCAAAACCTGTTATTATGAAAAAGATGAAACACAATGGTATATTACTGTCATCTTCAAAGTTTTCCTGCTTAACTTAGGGGAAACACAAAGAGATTTCAAGTTTTTCTCCACTTTTTTTCTTTTAGATAATATCTTTCATCTTTTGAATATGTCATTATCCTCTTTTAATCTTTCATATTTTGATTCTTTTTAAGCTCTTGTCCACATGTAGGGAGACGATTAATACGGAGTTTTTTGTGTGCAACTACAAACAGGTTTAATGAGAGTCACTCACTCATACCACCGATTTCTTTCATGAAAGACACATTCCAGAATGTATTAGCCTTCGTATTGAGCACTATCTACGAACCATGAAAAAAATCCACATCGCATTTATTTCTGTAGAGAAATGGCAAGAAATGAGGCAATATCCATTTTTTAATTTAACTTTAGATTTCTCAGAAAACCCCACAACCTTTCCTAACCTTTTCTCTCAAAGGAGCCAATGAAGAGAGTCTTCACAGACATGACAGGTGTGAAATTTCCACTTATTTAAGTACAATGAAAATACATTTTATGCATCACTCCAGAGGATAGAAGGGGCTTTCAGCTTTCTTCCTCTCAAGATGCAATCTGATCTCAGACTTTGATTCTACTTGCAATTATAGGAAGTCAGTATATTAGACTAACATGAGGAGTTATTTTGTATTAAATGTCTTCTGCACACGAAATTGTATAAATGCACAAAATAGCATCTATCTGAGATAACATTTATTTATGGTAAACCACCATTCACATTCCAAAAGAAGAATCTAAAATCAGTTCTTTCCCCTCTCTGATGGACTGGGAGACCTGGAAGTATCAGGAACTTACCCCAGTTTTAGTAGTTGGAAAAATACTTTCCAAAAAGCAGTGTAAACTTATTTTTTACATCCTAGAGATACTCCTCACTCTTAAGGTAGAGCTAATAGAGTCTGGCTTGTGTCTTCCACTAAAGCACTATGTCATAGTAGTTTCCAACAGAAAACAAATTTGATTCCCAAAAACAATGTTTAAGTCTTTGTCAAGCAGCATTTATTAACTTCATTAGCTTCAGGTTTTTGCACAAATTCCTAATAGATCAAACCTCATGTTTTAAGAATCCATAGTTACAAATTGTATTAACATTCATTTCTCCTTCATCAGAGTCAGTTGTAAGGGAAATATTTTATTCATTAATGAAGAGCAAAGGACCGTACACGCTAGAAGCTGGATCTTCAAAAACAGTACTGGGGTAGGCTGGCAAAACCTCTTTGCAGTATTTAAATATCAGGTTCATCCTGCAAATACGGCTGAAGTTATTTTGAACTGATGAGCTGGTATTCCAAATTCCACCCCTAGTAAGCAATAGCACATAGATTTCAATGTGAACACAGAAGAGTTTGGTTTAGAGTAGCATACAAAATATAATTGAGAATACAGTGGAAAAGGGACAGTATTTTCTGTGGCATTTCTGCTGGTCTATTCACCACTCATTAATTCTTATGGAAAATAGAAAGTTAGCTTGTCTACTCTTTCTGTCTCGAAGATACACATTTTTAAACACGGCTCTATTAAGGAAACTATTTCCCCTCTTTGCCCATGTCATGGGTTTTTCTTTTTGTATTCCTTGTTACATTTCACGGCTATCTTTCACAGAAGCAAGCTACAACTCAACTATATTGCTGCTATACAGTTGGTGCCATGAAGTGGTGTGAGGTTAGGAGCAGGAAGAAAATGATCCGCCCAGCCAGCAGCTCTGACACACAAAGACTGCCTCATGGCTTACAGCGTTGTATAAAATAGTACGGAGTATCGTGTGAACAAAGGGCACATAGGTACTTATAAAAGCTGCCATAAGCAGGCAGTCTTTCCCGACAAATTTGCCTCTCCATTTGTTCATTGACTACCCGTAATTTAGGAAAGCATCTTAATCAGTTCAAATGAACAATAGTAATAATGAAAGTACTGCCAAACTGTGCACCTTCTCCAGCTCTTGGCGTCTTTTACTTGTTTTATTTAGCTTTCATTTTTGGTTATTTCCCTTTTGTAGGGCTTAGGTAACTGAAGAGACTGATAAAAAAAGAAAAAAAGATCACAGAGACCTTCAATATTCTGTTCCTTTTCAGCAGCAAACCTTGTAACTTTTCACTATTAAGAACTATGAGAGAGGAGTACCATAAGAAAACTGTTTAAATTTCAGCATACTGTGAGACTAATAAACCATGAAAATCTGACATTACTGCAGATGCAGAGCATTAATTGCCTTCAGACAAAGCTTTAACCACCACACTCCATGAAAGCCCAGATAAAGAACTTCGCTTTCTTTGGGGTGAGGGGGATGGAGTCAACTGTCAACTTCAAAACTACCTACGTTTCCTGAAACACTACCCTAGCTGTACAACATATTTTTTTTTTAGATGATAAAATAATTATAATAAAAGAATTGCAGAAGAAACAGTACGTCTAGGTCAACGGAGTCGGGATTTGCAGAGAATCAAGACTGCTCCCACAGCTCTGCCAAGGTGCCTACCGCGTTACAACCTACTGTCATGCCATCTCCAGCAAAGCCAGCTGGTCACAGCTTGTTCTGCAGCCCAGCAACCCAGCTACCATAACCCCTCTCATCCACAACGTCTAGATCCTTCCATGTTTGCTACAAATTTAGCTCCCCTACCCCCTATAGATGGTTGCTGCTCAGTGTAACCCCACCAGTTGCCAAGGAATGCAGCTCTCCATCTGACCGCTACCATGAATCGAGATAAAAGTTCAGGGAAGAGAGAGTTTATGGTTTCATAGAAAGTATTTTGAAACATTAAAGCCAGTATGTTAGTTGCCAAGCTAAACTCCATCCTTGGCATTCTTTGTAAATTGTGACAATATATAGCTGTAAACTGGGATTAAATTTTAATTGCCATTAGAAATAACTATATGATAAGAATCAACTTGACAGTAAAAAAAACTTTACAGCCACAATCCTTTTAACCACCAGGCTCTCACGGCAAAGCTAACAGTAGTTGATGCAGTTTAACAACATCAGTCATCTCCGCCCACCCATCGAATCAGAAGCCACCATGAGGCTGCTGCTGTCCCTAGAACATGCCACCACCAAAAGCCTCCGGCTGGCTGTGTGCATTTCACTGCCGTTCCCGCACTCCCAGACATACAGTGCATCTCTGGATACGCTACAGCCCTTTTCTACCCAATGGCATGAAGATGAACTGCATGGGTTAAGCCCATCTTTCGTTATGACAAAACCTACACCAATATAAACAAATAGACCAGTATTCACACAGAGTGGATTACACTGCTGTAACAATATCAGTTTAGTTAAAAAGATTCAACTTTGTAAAACACAGTGTGTCCTCAAAGGACAGAATTCAGCCTGAGAAATTCTGGACAAGTAGTCCACAAGTGGTGTCATAGTCTTTGCAGAAATGTAAGTTAGCTTACTGAATGTGCTGATTTGTGTTCATTTGTAAAATATATATTTGTAAATAACTTTCATATGATCTTAAATTTAATGATACATCCTGGCCAAACCATTAGGAGCTGAGAGGCATGGCTAGAAGATTGAAACCGGACAAGTCTTGGTACTTAAGTAACTGTATATGGTTCATAGCGTCTGTGACTGGAAGGCCTCTGAACCTCTACTTTGAATGCCAGCAGTTGGTAGGAGAAAGCAACCTGTCGTAGGTTTTACAAATGTGAGCAGGCAGAAGTGCAAGCAAGGAGTTTATATAAACTGCATTTGTGATGGGCAATGTGATCTGGTGGAAAAATCATGATTTAGAAAGACCACCAGAAAGATAAAACATGTAAGTTACATCAGCAATTGGCAGAACTTAGAAGAGAGGTTTTCCCCAAAACTCTATCCTCAAAACTCTCCCGATGGACAACCCCTTCAATGCTAAGACAGACAAAAGGTCCTGATGCAAGCAAGCTAAGGGCATGATATCATAAGAATCAACTTCCACTGGCTAGACAGAGAGCATTAAAACACTTCTGAAAGCAACTTTTTCCAATATTTTTATAGGTGTCGAACACCATCTAAAAATCCTATGCAAAACCAATAAGGTATTTATATTTTGCTGCAAGACTTCTTTTTCTCTGTGGTGTTGATAATAAAGTGCTCACAACAGTGAGAAAATAGATTTAAAGCAATACTGTCAGGCTTTACATAGCGCAAGTTCACAGGAACTAGTTGAAAAACAAAGTAACACAACCACACTGATACTACTAGTACTTCATGCTCTCTGGATAAAACAAAAATAAAAAACAACAACAATAAAAAAAATCTAGTTCCTAGATTTGCAGTGACAAATAGGAGCAGGAAATTTTAAAACTAAAGAATGTGGCTTTTTAGCAACTTAAAGGAGAGCTTATTTTATGCCAAAATATATTTGACTGATAAAAATGAGTCTTTTATTATCTGCCTAATAGGATGCCATGAAGTTTCCTTAGAGAAGGCTTAGAAGGATCATCTATGGCATTAAGGGTGCAGATTAGTTTCCATATCCTCTGAGCTCAGTATGAATAAATATTCCCACAGGTTATGTTCTGAGGATACAAAGACTACAGATTATGAGGAATCTGGGTTTTATTCTGAAAAAAATCTGCCTTGAATGAGCTGAAAAAGACTGCATTATTTGGATTAAAAGTCACATTAACATTTTAAGAGAAAAAAAGATGTTTTTGCCTTTAGACAAACGGAACATAAATCATGTTTATATAAATCATCTATACAACCAGGGATTTCCAAGAAAGTCTCTCTACAAGGTAAAACAGATACTAAAGGAAGATACTAAGCTTTTAACACATCAGTAACATAAAGCAGAGCTCTACACCCTTACTCAAAACTGGATTAATACAAACACATTCAGTCTTTGGCTGATGCTTTCTGAATGGAGCCGTTCTCTTCCACTGCATTGTTCTATCAGTTTTAGAGATCCATCAGTAGCAGCATCTCCAGCTCAGCATTAAAGTCATCCATGCAATTTATTTCCAGGGTAGATGAAGCTCCAGTGTCCAATGACATCTTAACAATACCTCTGGTTCCTTAGATCTCCTACAGTACCACTATTCTGCTGCTTAACTAGATTTACTCTTTCCTGTATGGGACTAAATAGAGGTTAGATCTGTTTTGTGCTCAGAACACTACATTTAATTAAACATAATTGGTTCATATTCTGCCCTCAGATATGCATGGGTAACTCCTATTCTTCTGAACTACTAACCTCAACTCCCATTGACCAATTTCCTTTTATTCATGGAACAAAAAAGTGGCCAACAGCTGAAGTCCAAAGCAGAGGTGAATTTAACATGCAACGAATATGCACACTATACTTCGGGGAAGCTTTTGATCTGGAGTGGCTAAAAGACACTTTATGACATTGATGTAACAGAACTTTTAAAAATGAGGAATTTGACTGTGTAAAAGATGTACCCCTAAATTATCAGTTCAGTTTCAAAAGCAATCCTTTTTGAAAGCAAAGAATGAAATTTCAAGTTGCACTAAAATCTTTTTGAGAAAGAAAAGGTGATGGTTTTAAACTATAACAAGGAGTGCATGTACAACTTCAAGCTTTCAACGTATACGGTCCCACCTATATGCTAAGATTTTGGCCTCACTTGAATCTACATTTCTGTGGTTCTCTTCCAAACAACAGCGCGAAAAATGAGCTGTTTTGCATGACTGTGGTATGAACAGTTCATGCAGGAACAATAAATATCTTTGATCCAGAACTCGGCAGGTAACTAGATATGGAGTCTTCTTTTTAAATGGCCTGTTTTAAGCCTGTATCCCAAAATTCCTAACAACTTGAGATTTTTTTTAACTGATTGTCACAAAAAGATGTGTTTTACATGGGAAAAATCATGGGAAAAAAATGAACAGTGAAGTCTGTTCAGTCATTCTGTTTTACTATACACCAGACTTCTTCCAGGGGCCCTGACTTTGACAGCAATAGGTGCTTACACAAATTCCACCCCTTACTAACATCTACCGTAGCATGCTCAATTTTCTACATACGTCATTCTTCTGCTCCTGAAAATCTACAAAAATGAATGTTTGAGAAAAACAAATACTGTAAACAGTGCTACACCTTATAGCCTGAAAATATCTGTTAATTAAGGCTTAGGACACATCTGTTACCGTGTCCTCACCAAAAGACCTCCTTGAAACTCAAAGCTATAAATTAGCTATGTAGTGTTTGGCTGGGGATTTGGCCTATGAGGGCAAAAAGCTCCTGAAACAGATTTGCCATTAAAAAGAAAAGGAAAGAAAAGCAGCCTTTATTTCACTGCTAGCTGTTATGCTTTAGAAAGTTCCCAATTCATTCTCTAGCTCCAGACATTCACTCCTCTCCCTCAGTCGTCTGCTTTAGGTTTCTCCTCCGAGTGATACTGAATGCTGAATCAAGTTTTTGGGTGGCTGCAGCCTAATTTCAAGAGGGAGGGGAGGACAGGAAGTCAGGAAGGCATCAAACTCACTTTTTACCATCCATATCTGAGAACACTTATAGCCCAAATGGATGTTGCACAAACTGAGAATGCTCTTCCCAGTTTTTGATTGCCAGCTTGGCAAAACTGTAACAATATTTAGAAATCTTTGTGTAATGCTCTGGTAGACTTCAAGACTACAGTTTAGACCATCCTCAATGCTGGAAGGTTTCTGTGCAATGCCAAAGCATAAGAAACGAAGGTTGGAGTTTGCAGGAGGTGACACTTCTCTCAGAAAGCATCTATAGAAGGTGTAAAGCTACTGCTGATTCAATTAGGACACTGGGAAAAACATCTTTACTTTTGAAAAAGGTGATTTGAGATCTTTATCAAAAGTGCTCAGGATATAGGTTAAACATTCCCATTTGGAAGAAATAAGATCTTAAGTATCTAATAACTAATACCTAGCTAGAGCTCCATTACCATGAAAGATTTCAGTCTTCCTCAATGAAATCACTATAAATAGCAAATGGATTTATAAGTATCATTAATATCTAAAGTGAATTTTAAATGTATATGTAATAAAGGACAGAAAAGGTAAGAGATCACCAAATTTCTTTTTAATGGTTAAAACTCTAGAAGAGATTCTTTCCCTCCACAGTCCTTGCCTCAAAAGACAGAAATAGCTTGGATTATTCAAAATGAAAACACAGTCCACTCTTTATAAGGACACAGCCTTCACCTGTTTGAATTACAGCTTTCTCCTTTGTCTCTTTCCACTGACCAGCTGAAAATATCTGACTAGTTCTGCTGGAAATAGAAAATCTTTTATCTTATTTCTGTTTTTCTTTCAGTTTTCCAACCAATTTCCCTAAAGCTATTTAAATATTACCACGCAAAAACACTTATACTTTCTTTTCACAGACTTACACACCATCTCAGTTTGCTTGACTGAATGAAAGAACACTGGATAAAACAGCACAAGCTTGCCACAAAGACTTAAATTTCAATGGACCAGTCATTTGCTTAAATTGGAATAAGTATGCAGATCTTCATAACACTAAGGTTAAAGTTTTAAAATATATTTACTTCATTATGACACTTTCAGACTTCAGATAAAAGTGTATTTATGGTAAGCTACATTTTCTGCAAAACTCATTACATCAAAATTTGTGATGGAGTTTCAAACACAGGAAAAAACAGAAAAGGGTTTTAAAATACTCTTCTGTATCTGTTTTCTTCTCTCTTTTCAATATAGGATCTGAGCGTCAGCAAAGTTGTATGAATCCAATCCCACAAAGTTAGCTGACTTGTTAATGTTCTCTAATACACTTAGCCGTTGTATGTCAGTTAAAAATATATATTTTTTTAATAGAGGAATCTAAATCTATATGTAAGGAACTATTCATACAAGATAAAAGCCCCAGTCTTATAAGCTCACATGTGTATAAGGACAGTCATCCTCTTCTAGCTTTCGGTAGTCATAGCAGCCCTCTTGTGCAGAACAAATTACTGGGCAGAAACACTCAGCATAATGCAGGAACCAGACACATTATCATTAAATATACAGACTTCATAATGTCAGCAAATTAAAATCCAGAAAGCAAATCTCAACTGTTAAACTGCTTTACATAACTACACTGTATCTGCATTGCCGTAAGAAATGGGGAGATTGTAACTACTCTTTCGAAGGCAGTGTGACAGCTGTCACATTTTGTACTTACCTAGCTATATAACTCATGGGCAAGCTACTCCTTTTAGCTACTTTAGTTCATCACTATCTGGAGGAAGGTCCAACCTCAGGATAGCTGTGATCTTCAATCAAAACTTCCATGCAAATTTTCGCTGACCCAAGATTTGTCATTACTTTTGCTTTGGCAGATGGCTAAAGCTACTGTGAACTGAACTTTAAAAACTCCAAAGTCTTTGACCAATATATGATGTGACATACTCACATGGCCGTCAATATGCATCTGAGGTGACAGATCTTTAGAACAGACATGAATTTTTCATTGGTGTGCTTGAATGAACAAGTTTATCCCTGTGTCATCAATATACAATGGGATTCCTAACCCCAAGAAGCCTGAGGAGAGACGGCAAGGTAGCAAACTTGCTTTTTGCTCGTCAGCATTCGTACAAGAGGCAGGGCTGAACCGTGTCCATTTCCAGCAGCAGTCCTGATCACAAAGCATATATGCCGGTTAGAAAAGGATGTCCTAATGTAAGCAAGTACAGATTCAAGACTAGATGTCTCACAAAATTTAGTCGCCCTATCAAAATGAACTACAGTTAACCCCCCTTGCAACCAAAAATGAGGAGTTAATAGAGATTAGCATGTGTTCTATTCACCATCAACAATGATGAATGTTTATACGTTATATTAATCAGTACAGTTCTCTCCTTCCAACTCCATGGAGAATCTGTAGAAAAAGGGCTACAAAGTAAAAGAAAAAAAAAATCTGGATCAGACTGGATAAGAGTATCTCAAATGCAGAACAACTGTGTCAACCACAGAAATAAGCTATAAATAATAAATCCTGCATATTGTTTCCAGGTTAAAGTCAGTGTTAAGTAACTACTTATGCCAACAGTGCCATGCAGAACTACTGCAGACATGTTAGGCAGTATTCCATTCGAGCTCAAATACTCAATTTTTCAGCAAAACTAATGAACAAATGTGAAAATATAAAGGTAACTGCTGTTTCTAGAGTCCAAGGAAGCTTGTGCAGGAGCTGTTTTAAGGTTTCTCTCCATAGCACTGTATTGAACCACTGACACCTACAGGCATAGTTGCATATAGTCATTTTTCAAGAATGTCTCAGTGACTTCACTGCGACAAGGCATGATGCCTCCGAAGCTGAACTGTGCAACTGCCTTGGAAAGCCTGATTTCTTTGCAAGGTACACAGGAACCCAATACTTTTCCCCATTACAACAATGAAAATGAAGCAAATGAAATTCTTCCTGCATCATCGGAAGTTCCCTGAGCCTCTTTTTTTTTTTTTCTGGCGTAAAAAAACCGTACGCAACATAGCTGACCCTTACGAACACCACCTAGGGTCAGTTAAAGATAGAGCGCCTGTATACATTTTGTGATACATCAGAAATCTTGCCTACCCACAGGAAGCTCCTGGTTTGGGCAAGAGGCAATAGCCCCCTACTCACTTGCTGATGATCACATTTATTTATAATCTCTGCTGTTAGTTTCGGCTATTTACTAATGACTTACTTTCATTATAAAGAATAAGGCAGATATATTTGCAAAGTATTTTTAGAATATGTTCAGTGTCCGAGGAAAATTAGTTCAGGCTACATGCTTTCTTCACCCAAGCGAGGCTAACTTAAAGTAACCAGCAGTATAGAAAAGTAACTTTGACTACCAAATGAACATATGTATGAAAATCATAAATCCATATTTTTAAGACAACATAAAAAAATAAACTAACTGGTCCCTTAATAATGGCTTTTCACAGAATTTGCATAGAAATATGCTTCCTGCATAGCCAATGCTAGCAAGAATAGTGCATAAAAATAAACCTTGTGAAAGATCTGTTTTACCTTGTATTTATTTTGCAAAGGTCGTTCAAGAAAACAGATAAATGTGGCAAATCAGGACAATGCCATCGATAAGAATAATGGAAGTATGGCTGCTTTCATTTCATTGAAAAGAAAGTGATCGCTTTATGGAACACTGATTGCTCCAATCATTGGAATACCTGTAACCCCATTTATGAATCCTTAGTGATGGCTAGGCTCAAGGTAGCTTGCTCCAGCTCAAGTTATAAAAGCAAGCTATAAAAATGTACTCATTTTTTCTTCTCTCATGCTAAACTTCATGTTTGTCTTTTATTACCTTTTTGACATGTTCTAAGGTCATCTTTAAAGCAGCTGTCAACAAGTGAAGGAAAAAACAAAACCAAAAACCCTTACTTTCTGTCACTGCTACAAAAGCTATTCTCCTCCTAGACGAGGTACAGCAGGAAAAGCTGCCATTGGCACTCCTGGCTCTGTACAGACTCCTGTTTCGACAGAATGAGCAGTGCCTGCACTCTCTGTGTAGCCTCGCTAGCCATGATATTACCGGGCTTGATGATGTGAAACCGGCCTCAGCCAAGGAAGTATATCAAGCAGATAATGCTGAGCCCTAAATTCATTTCAGTTCCATTAGCAATTTGTCTGCAGGCAGCACAACAGGTTTGTCTCAATTCCCACTAAGGCAATTCCACAAGCTTTTCTGCTACTGCTCTGAACAGGCGCGGGATGCTAAGGCAGCAGCACGTAATACTCACGGTAGCAGCACATTTACAGCATACGGCCTTCGCAGTGGTGTTCGGTGGCAATGGCGGAAAGGTTTGCAAAGAGCTGCTGACAGAGAGCAGCACAAAGCCTCCCACAATACCTACCTTGCTGGCTTCAAAGCCCCCAAATCTGTCTTGTCCACAGACAAGAACGTCAAGGCCAATGAAGACGTGGGCAGCCAAGAGCAGGCCGCCGAGCTCCTTCACACACAACGTTCCCTCCGTCCCTAGGACTCTTCTGTTCATTCAGTTCTGACAGCAATTTGGAGTTAGATGAGAAATTTGAATTTATTAAGTGATCTAAGCACATCAAAATAGGTGAAGACCATTGTAAAACTACCCTTTGAAGACAAAGCTGTCTCTAAATATTATAAGATCAGGATCAGGTTAGAAATAATTTCTGAATGTAATTTTTTTTTTCAGTAGCTAGATGTATGCCTAAATTGCACGATGCATGTTCAATCCTTGTCCCTTATAACAGAGACGGTCTATGACACTTCGCCAGGAATTTATTATACATTATTTGTAATATGAAGATAATTTGTGAGGATAAACACAGAAAAAATATTTGTTAGGCATTCAGATACTAATGTAACGGAGGCCGGCTTGCTTCTAAGGCAGATTTGTCATTACTAGTAACCTTGAGTGATTTAAAGGCACCTGGATGCTGTATGAAAAACACTTGAGAATTGGAATTTGAGGAAGAGATGCGCTTTCTTTTCAAAAATTGCAGAACACAAAAAATTTCAGTTTATGACACTGTGGCTATAAGATACGAAATACTTCCTCAGCTTTGAAAGGTAAGACGTAAGAGAAAAGTAACAACATGCACAGGCACAGTGAAGATCCTAAGCATTGAAGCAAAAATGAGTCTAAATCTAGAGACTTTTCCTTCACTCTCGATTACACACACATATGTCATCTGGTCCCAGGTCTCTCAATTATGATAGGGAAGCATTTTCCATAACAAGACAGAGTCTTTCTTTTTTTTCTCCTACATAACTGTGAAAAAAGGTCTTCAAAAAACAAGAGTTGTAAAGACTTTTAAATATATATCTTTAATATGCCCCTGCATGTGTATTTGTCAATCTACGGTACTCTTACTTCAGTAGTGAAAACAAATACGTCGCATGGTACTGTGCATAGGAAAGTATCTCCTTTCATTTCAGAGGTAAGCACAGAAAATTAGATGACATATTTCACAAAGTTTATATAACTGCTGGGTTGTGGTTCAATGTCAATACATTCAAATATCTAGAGTTTTAAAGAGAGAAATACAGAACACAACCCAGTGTTGTTTAATACATATTTAAATAATAGCTGATTATATCTCTTCCAGACATTTTCTTTCTTTTAAGGGCAATCAAAGAACCTTCTCCTTTGCAAAATCACTGTCATATCGTGAAAGTAAGTGTGCTAATTGGCATCAGCTGCAGATTCCCTTACTCCAAGGGAGCCAACTTTTCAGATGTTGCAAACTCTGCAGATTGTGCCAGTTTGAGTACAGGACAGCATTCCTAACCATCAAGCTGCTAGAGCAACTCTCCTTCCTCAATAGGTAAATAAAAACTCTAATTTAGATCAAGTATACAAGCTGATTTAAATGTTTTTAATTAACATTTGCTCTACTGCAAGCTTGATGCTGTAAGTACCCTTCCTGTCTGACATCACTTCCATTAACAAGTATCAAAATTGAGTTATGGATGATTAGGTGAATAGCCAAAGAGAAAGAAAGAATAATAAGGTAAATATCTGGTTTAGCAATATTTTTAAGCATTGCATGCATAATGTCACTGTGCAACCCTATTTTGAAAGCACTTGAGCACTTCTGAATTTAATGATTGGTGGCCAAACACAATACAGAGCAACTTTTCCTTATTTTCCTCCTCTTCTTCTTGTGCATTATTTCCAGGTTAAGAGAATAAAGAGAAAACACCAAAGAAAGTGTAAATGATAGTATAGACAGCCAGAGCGAAGTAAGATTCATGAGGACAAGATTAGATCTCTTGTAAATGGTCCCAGAAATAAAATATCTTGTCCACATTGCTGTTTCAGTCACTAATCCTCTTTGCAATGTGTTTTTTGCCACACAGCTAAAAATTCCCAACTCCAAAAATGAGTGGCAAAAGAGTGAAGGGGGGGAGTCAAAAAAAAAGCACTGACATATTGTAGAGAGGTATTTAAAAGCTTTGGGTTCAAATATTTTATATCACTTAGTCTTTTCCTCGGAAACCTTTCATGGGTTCTTTGCCTGAGAATAACATTATTTCTCTTGTATACACACAGTGGTTTGTAATGCTGAAAAACCTCTTCCTTTAACTGTTCCCATAGTAACCAAAACCATTCTATTATATTCATTTAATTGTTGCCTTTTCAAGTATAATCTATTATTGTAGCTAGAGTCAGCTTGTTCTGTTGCCATCTAAATTATGGATTCTCTGAAGTCTATCAGACATTCAGTATAAATTCAGGTTCATTTTCTATCATTTGGAATTTAAAGCACTTAGCATATTTTGTTATGTACTACCACATTAAAAAATAATTCAAGAATAAGCATGCAGATGCTGAAAAGGTGCAAGCATTAAATATAATTTTGAACAGGTGAATTTTACTGATCTAAACTTTATATATTAGGATAAACAAGTCCTGATAGAGCTGACAGTTCCCTATGATCTGAAGGGGGATATGACTTCCTTCTGAGACTTCTTGAACTATGGCTCAGCTTTGTGATTAACTTCTGTACTGGACTTCTACTGAACTCCAAGTTCTGTAAATGCATTTGTGTTTTTATGCGACACCCTTAAAAAACAGAGGTAATTTCTAGGAGAATAAACTAAGAGTGATGATATGTCTTTGCTTTCTTAAAATAAATTTTTGTTTTAGCAGTGTATTCTCTAAATTTTAATGATAGTGTATGATTTTAAAATGGAGCCATGAATTGGAGTATAGTACTTGAAAATAATTACAACTAATACTTATTATTAGACATATTTGCATTGCTTCATTCCAATTCCACCTTATATTAATACCTTCAGTTCTTAAAGTAAAATATAATTAGTGTTTTATTTCCATGTATATTTGCTCCCACAATCCCAGCACATGATTTAGAAAGGAACATGGTAATCCTACTTCTGAACACTTGTGCCTCTACACTGACCTAAAAATGTTATTTTCTGGCTCCTACATTTGTTATACTAAATACTGTCCCTTGGACAAAAAACAGAGGAGTTTTATTTATATATGGAGATATATGGCACATTTTTGAGTACTGTAACACAATTTGCTATAGTGACCATTAACTGTCAACTCCGACAATTTTATCCTGACCATTAAAATTTTTCCAGTCAAAAGTATCAACTTTCTTCCATTATTTATCCAGGTCCAGATAAGGATTAGAAAAGTAAGGCTCAAAGTACAACCCCATTAATATGCCTAAGGGACCTTAATGCGGCACAAAATGACCTGGCATCACCTTACCACTAGCTCTTCTGTCAAATGACTTCTGGTTTTGCTGTTTTGGCTCTAAACTGTATGTCTGAGGCACATTGATGCAATTAGCATTACAAAAAGTGCTCCTTAAAATAAAGGAATGCCTCTCATTCTTGCTTCTCATAACTTTCATGCCTGGCTGTTTTGTGACTGATTTGGGGTCACTGTCATCTCTGTTCCTCCTACTGCCAGGAGAGATGGGCCCTTTTCAAGTCATTATCTTCCAAGGAAGCAAGCTGGGCACATAATAAAATGGTGTATAAAGAATATATTATATAAGAGGACTTAATAAAAAAGGTACTTTGAATACTCTTGAAAATTCAATGTTAAGAAGCTTGAATAAAAGGCTGGGGATGGAGGAGTAGGTTGGAAGGACAGAGTTGGAGGAACATTATCATACCTTTAGGTAAATATGCCATAGGCTTTTGTATAAGCAAATAAACAAATAATTTACCGAGAGTGTAGTTTAAAAGCATGAATGATTTAAACATGGGAAAGTTTACCTCAGAACTAACTCTTCTTTTTCCCCTGCCTGTACTTCCCTTCATTTTCACTGCAGTAGCACATTCCCAGTAACCTAATAATCTCTTTTATCTGCGTTTCCCTCCTACCACTTAATCTTGCTCATCCCAGGAATCCTCCTGGGATCTAGGGGATTTGCTGAACATAAAACAGCTGATCTTTGAGTAGAAAAGGGAGAGAACTGCAGGTTGTTTAAATTGTTACCTACGTCATGCTTTGATGTATATGTACCTGCTTCTGAAAAACCCGCTTCTTCCATCCTATGCACACTTCTTTCTGGCCAGCTATCTTCACGTGCAGGTCGAAACCGAGACTCCGCACAGCTCTGTGGGACTCTCAGAGTTTCATAAACCGCTTAACCCCACTGCAGTGCCTGACACTGCAGCTCAAACTTACATATTCCTAATACTTGCAAGTAACCTGTAACATTTATTTCAACAGTTCAATAAAGAAAGAAACAGGTATGATGCAAGCACTGGCCTCTTTTTCTTTCCTTCTTTCTCTTTCAAGACATTTATCAAAGCTGTACACAGCTGACATGGTGAGCTGCTGTGAGGGAAGCTCTAAATCTAGATTATTAATAGGTGGACATATTTGCAATATATGCTGAAACGTTTCTAATCAATGTTGTAGCAGCAGGAAATGTTTGGTGCTCAAAAGCTACAGCCTACACCACTGTGTAACAAGAGAGAGGATTAAAGTCCAAAAAGCAAAACAACTTTCAATGTTCCTTTGAGTCAAATCCTACCGCACTCTCGAAGACCTAGTAAATGGACCTGGCGCAGGAAGCACATGAAGTACTTGTAGGTATGGCACGGGAGAAGAAATGAAAAGAAAAAAGTCTTCCTTCACAAAACTCAGTAAATTATTCCATTGCGGCTACTGCTGCTACTGCTGATAAAAAGCAGCTTGGCCAGTAGATCTCCTTGGTGCATCCCAGCTTAACCCTGCTCCTGCAGCACAGGAGGAAGAACCACTTTGTACTTGCTTCATAACTGTACGGATAGTTCCTGTGGCCTTCGGCTATCTGAAATTCACTGTTGCTTGATACAATATTTTGTCTTTAGGACTGAATTTTATTTCAATATAATCGCAGATGTCTGTCTCGACCCAACGGCAGCAGTGCTGCATGCATGGTGATGTGGTAATGCTCTGGCCTTTCCCTTCACCGCCTCTCCCTCCTGCCTCCTCTGGAGCGAGGGAGAGAAAAAGGAAGGGCAGCGCCACCACTTCACCTTTCTAGCTGTACGCCCTCACCCCTGCTATCAGCAAATCCATGCCAGTAAATCACAGTGTATTCAATATTCAATGTAAACATGTATTTGGATTGGTTACTAAAATCCCTACTCCCAGAGCTATCCCTAAGCACGCTGAAAAGGTAAATACAGGAGTAGGAGAGATATTGCCTCTCTATCTTCAGTCCCTCCAGGAAAAAACAAAGAACAAAACAAACAAACAAAGGAGCTGGAAGTGAGGGAAATGAGAATGCTTTTAAAATTATTTCTATCTCTTCCCCAATACCTCTTTTCTCTGCAAAACAGAACAAATCTTGCCCTTAGAAATACTGATATTCAGATTGTGCACTCCTCCGGAACCTCCTTCTCCATGCAGTTCTGCAAAACAGAAAGTGAAATCGCACCGATGGTTTGGGCAACATAACGTGCAGGTGATCTGTGTGTTTCCACATAATTCATTCCCTCTAGGATGGAGCTAGCGCCTCAGACCTGGAGCACCATGAAGCAATTCTGGCGGCACGCTGACTGAACCTCGCTTGCTCCACCGCTATTACTATTTCAAGCCACAATAATATGACACAGATTAGTGTAATATTTTATAACAAAGTTAACTCTAAGTACGGCCACTGCACAGGATGATGGTTTTTAGGAAGGCTTTACAAAATGCATGGCTTAGAAAACCTTTCAATAAAAACAGTAACATCACCATCACAATATTATTGTTTTTCACTGATCAGACGCGAAAGAGCATCTGATGTTTTCCCTGGAAGCACACAACAAGCTATAAAATCAAACGGTGGAGCCCAATAGCTATATCATACAATCACAACGGCAAATCTGCCTATTTTTTCCCTGACATCCCTCCTTTCCCCTTCTTCCAGTGAGAATAAGAAATTGCCGAGAAATGCTGTTCTTTGTTATGCTTCAGTGATATTATGAAATTACTGTGAAAGTAAAACCAGTACATCTCTGCTATGTACTTAATCTGTTTTTTCTAGTTTTAATCTACAGTGCATTTGTCTAACCAAATTAAGTACTTCACAATCTTAGTATTACATGTACAAGCATATTTCCTTCATATTTATTTTCCACTGTATGATGCTTTAATTGTTCACAAGCAATAACATAGTTGATTAATTTTTTACATCTGAGCTGCAATTATGCTTTGAAATCTAATTTCCAAGAACTGGGCTTGTACTTTAATACGAACACCACAGACTTCTAAATTGCAAAACAAATTATCCCCCTCAGTCTGCTCTCCCTTGCAGCCCCGCCGTAGCCCTCAGAGGACCCTACCGCATACTGCAGGTCCTGCTGCACAAAAGCATGGGCCCAGACCTGCTTTCAGTTCCTCCTGAGACGCTAAAGCTTGCACCATCGCTGGCTGTGCTGAATAAAAACTTCACACCTCCTTTACAACACACTTGAGGCTCAGCAAGTACGGATGTTCATTTTGGGTGGCTATGTCTGACAGGAGTCTAGCCTGGATAAAAACGAAGCCCTGGTTTTCCACAGGGAAGTGGGGTGTTTTTTTGGTTTTGTTCGTTATTGCTGTTCTTTTTATCCTAACGTAAATGAGTGGGTCCTTTTCTGCACTGCAAACTGTAGCCTTGGCTCAGAAAGCTGCTCTGTTTTCATGGCATTTTACAGTCATTCCAGTAGGCAATGTGGTTTGGAGGGCTCAGGCAGCTGCCACATAAAATAATGGAAAGCACCATAAATTTATCAGAATAACAAATCTTAAAAGAGATTGAGGCTACAATTTAGGACAGCAATTTTTTAAATGCGGATCTCCAGATTAAAAAAAAAAAAATGATGTGTAATTGCCTAAGCCTGCTCCATTTGCTCAATTCCCTAAAACTTCCCAACTGTTTCTGCCTGCACTCCCTATGGTAACCTGTCCTTTGCTAAGAGCCAGGTAAGGTTTTATTTACTTCAAATAAATCACCTTTTAGACTTGTTCCGGAGGTTAAGGACTCTCAATAATCGTAATCATTCCAATTTCATCCCATGATAAAATCTCAATACAAAACTCAAACTGCAAAGCAAGTCCTATCTAGTTGTAACTATGAGTTAGGTTTCACTGGTCTCATTATAATGTATTTGTCAAGAATGTTTTCCAATGATTATTCAAGGCCATCAGCTTAGAAGAGCCCTTTGCATTCCTACCGTGCCTTTCAGCAACACCTAGGCTCAAGCCAGTTGTATATATTTCTGATCCATCCATTTCATGCACTAAAAGATACTTTTACCAAAAAAATCTGCTTTAATACTGTTGCAGTCATTTGGTACACTACTTTTTTCTCCAAAATAGATTTCAACTGGATAAAACTCTTTTCATGACTTGCATACTCAAGAACCCATCAAAAATAGTGGTATCAGCAGTTTTTTCCAAGTTAAGTCTACATGACCGTTGGCCAAAAAAGCCAATTTTTTGTTGCTGAATGTTAGGTGTCCATGCTCTTCTCTGTAATCTAAATAACATTTCCAGACACTATAGCACACAAAGTGATTTTCCATTCTTATACCAAGCACATCTTAAACACCTGCCTTTACAAGTCTATCTGGATGAAAATTGGCAGCTTTTCACATAAAATTAAAGATTTTCAAATTAAAATTAGAAACTGAATTTTTTCTTTCAAATTAGAAGCTGCAAAACTACTAATCTTGATGTATTTCCTTCAGGAAGATTTCTGGAGTAGTAGAACGAGCAAATCAGGTGACTAAAGCACCTACTACTGTAGAAATGCCAAATGCAGAATAAGATGGTTGACAGAGAACAGAAAAGAAAAGATACATGGAAATGCATCAACTTCAGTTTAATTTAGGAGGAAAATCATCTCAAGAGTGACACATGAATGGATAATCCTACTCCAAAAAACATTCTTATTAGAGTTATGGTCAAAAATAGAATGACTTTACAGTATCAGAAAAGTATATAAGCTTAGGGATGTAAATGGAACAAAATTATATTTTATTGCTGCCTGAAGCTAAAGCAGAATTGCTTTCTAAATGTAACTGTGGTGTGGTGACAAAGGTTTCAGAATAATGACTTTAGGTCTAGTTAGAAAATTACAGTCATTGAGGCAGCTATTTAGTCCATCGTTTGCTGCTGAAGCAGAGGAAAGCTGCAGTCACTGTTACCAGAACCGCATTCTCCCTAGGCTGCGGAGTTCACTGCTTTAAGTCAGCTCTGGTCCCATTCTCTGTCACTGGAAATTATCACACCTGTTTTGACTCTCCATGAGTTCTACAGGAATTTTCATCATTTGGAGATCAGGCACATCATATTTCAACAAAGCTGTATTATCCTTTGACATTTTTATTTTCTTAGTTTTCTCTTATTAATTAATAAGGAATAGCTACACAATGATACAATGCACTAGCCTTATTTTGCAAAGAGCAACTATCCCAACATGGAAATGCCTCGGTGCTCTTGCTCCTCTCTGCTTTGATTCAAAGGGACCCAGCTCAGCACTGTGACTGACATGCCTTCCCTATGTCTTTGGGTGACCTGCCATGAGGTTTAGGCATGTCAGTAATACTTCAAGGGCAACGACGGACACCCTTATGGCTAATTGCCCATTACAAACCAAGTCCTCTTCAGAAGGAGAAGGAAGCATTACAAGCAATGACCATACATACTTAAAGGAGCAGAGTTTTTTGCACCACAACGCAGATTTTGTTACGGCAGGGCTATCGATACACTCTGTATAGCATCTTTCCTCCACAGGGCAATTGCAATCATTCCTCTGCCTCTTGCATTATTCACCACCACACAGAAAAAGACAGGACTTGAACTATAAATAACTGAATATAATATTGAATGCTATAATTACAATTAGCTAGTGGCTCTCAAAAAACAGCTTTTTCAACACTTGCAACTAAAGATCAAATTAAGCTACACAGAACTCCCTAATCCTTTAGCTGCAAACAACTGCCTAAAATAATTAAAACACTTAACTATATGGTTTTCCTGCTGATCTTTCCTATAAATTGCTAGCTACCATGACTGAGAAGCAACGTGAGAACTGCTGATACTCTCATTCTATAACCAGATAGAAATTTGGTTCCACATTTGCTTTGTAGTCTAATTATACTTCCTTTGCACAACCATTATTTATTTTTTTTCTGTACAAAATCGTAACTCATTTTGGCTGTGGTAGGACATAGAGAAAACAATAGAAACATCAGAATTTGATTTGTTATTGTTCATTTTTTCCTCTCGGAAAGCAGAAAAAAATTACCAATCCGAGCTGCCTAAAAGAGAGCCAATGTCAGGTAGGAGTTTCAGCTAGCTGGGCTTAGGGGAAAGCAGACAGTACGTCATCCATATGTGCGCACCCAACCCCTCCGGCCTGGGCCCTGAGGAGACCCAGGCCTGGCTGGCTCCCTACGCAGCATCCCAAGCACCCGTGTCTGTCAGGCACTTCAGAGAACGTATCTGGTCCTTGCAGAACTGTATTACTAGTCCAGGAAGCAACCAGTACTAGCTCATTTGACTATTCACAACATCAGTATTAGAAGTTCCTCACTAAAATTTTAAGCACGCCTTAAAGAAATGCATACAAATTCTACTTTTTGGCCTAAGTATCAATAAAATCTTGTAGTGGGAAGTATACTATAATTCAGGTGAGCTGTCTTTTACTGTTTCGAGCTGAGTCTAAATGAGAGTTTTCAAACCAATGTAATTCTGGAGCAACAGTGGGCATCCATATACTCTCAGTATTACCCAAGGAGCAATGCTTTCTTAGTGCATCATTGCAATTACACCAGAGACTGAAACAGTTCAATCATCTTTTAACGGGTTGTCCAAACTAGTCTGAAAAGCATTCATTTTTCACATTACTGAAACATGCCTTCTTGAATGGACTGTCAAACCAGATACAAATCTGCAGGGGGATACTACAGCCCGGCAAACTGGCTGCATTAGAGACCACACCTCCTGACACCACAGAGGAGCAACGAGTAGCACTGAGGTAAACTAATAGCACTGTCACTCTGAGCGAAGAACTTCTCCCCAGAGATTTATCAAAAGAAGAAAAAAGTTAAACACAGGAAGAGTGAGAGAGAGAGAGAAGAGAAAAGAGAATCTGTAACTCAAAGAATTGAAGAGCAAACTATAATCAGCTTCATTTCTATTCCTTTTGAAAGGAAGAATGCAAGGCTGTAAAAGTCAACAAGGACTACCAGAGTCTTCTAATGTAACAATTACATTTCTACAACTTGAAGTTCATGTAAAAAAAAAGGCTCCTAAATTTAGCTACAAATTTACTACAGATAGCAAATATGGAACATACACGCACCAAAACCTTCCCAGCTGCCAAACTGAGTACCTGTACTTAGCAGTTCAGTATACAATTGCACTGATGCACAAATTCTTCCATTTACCCTGTTTTCCATCAGTAAGTATCCAACCAGTTGCTGTTACTCCAAGGAGACTAGTATTTGAAGCTGAACTCATGCACGAGCATCTTGCTCAGGTAAGTACAGTTGCAAGGCACAAATTAAACAGCTTCAGCACACATGGGATATTAAAATGACTCACCATGTAGGTCCACTGATGTATTTATCAGAAGAAAAATCTGACTTGATTCCTAAGAGCGTAAAGCGCTGACAGAGAAGTTATAGCTTTTACTTAAGAACTTAATCTGGAAATGTTCCCTGAAGTTCATGAAAATATTTCTTTATGATATAGCAAACAGCTGGCAAATTCCAGAATCTGATTCATGCCATAACTAGTAGCTCTAAAAACAAATCAACAGAAATAATACCCCCACCCCAAGAAAGCAAAACCTACGAATGTGACTGCAGCTGAAGCACAAATGCACAAGCCAGCTTTAAGTGTTGCCATCACTTCTCTGTACCGCAGTGCAGTCATATCCAATGATACCATTTCAAAAAGGACACAAGCACCTGCTTAACTTTAAATTTACAATTAAGCACCTGAAGTGCACTACACTTTTCTCAAGCACTGACAGCATATGAACAGGTTTTATTCATTGTTTATATATAAACAGCAGCTGAATATTATCTTCTCAGAAACTGGTATGTTTGAGAAACTTCTGTTTCCTTACATACTCACTTGCAGTGTGAGCATTCAGCTGATACTCTGATCGCAGAGGCTGAATACGTTGTTTGAAAGCATAACTTCCAGTTCCCTGGCCCTGCCTTCTTTCCCATGCTCTCTGTAAGAACTCGAAAGGGAAGGGAGGATTCCTCCTGTCATTGCTCGGCCTCAGCAGCTGATTTATTTTTATTTGAATTCAGATAGGAAGGACTGAAGTTAAGACTATGCAAATAGAATAAACAATTCCAATTACTGTAGCATCTGTGCACCTTCAAGAGAAACTGACTGAATTATCACCACAGCAACGCAGAGAGGCCTCGAAAACCTGAACCGTTAAGCCAGCGTGGGTTTTAAGGCTTGAATTTCTACAAAATATAACAACAAATTAATTCAATATCCTAGACAAAGTGGAGGGCACAAAGGAAGAAGTAAGCTGGAGCTCACGTTTCTTGTTTTCTGTCCTGACCTGGCACTGACATCCAGACCATATGTTTCTCTGCACCACAGCCCGCTGGGGACTGGAAGGCCGAGAGCTACGAAGGGGGGCCTCTTGCTATCGCCAGCCGGACACACAAAGCACACTTTGCTGAGCACAAAAAACACGAAGACTTGTGCATTACTCTTCTATAGAACGCAGAGAAGCGCCTCCTGTTCCAAAACGCTTATTTACGAAGAGCAGCGAACCCCTTCGGTGCTCTAGCGGCCTTCAAAGCAACACAGAAAAACGGTCAAAGCACCTAGCAAGGACTGCATCTTCCTCCTGCAGGTTTCCTAGCTTCATCAAACAGGTTCCTTCAGGCTTGTCATGATGGGTTATGTTGCTGCCAGGCCTGTTAAAGGTAAGATGTTTGCTCGGCCTGAGGAAAGCCAGAGCTTTCTCTGCTTATTTTGCTGCTTCATTCTTATATTATCCCATTACTCATCTCTGCTGAATGACAGAGGAAGGGATTTTGCCCACAGTGCATGAGATGCACAAGAGTTAGTAATTCCCTACATATTGCTAAGAAACGGCTTTCTCACGAAATGTTTATGAACTTCAAGACAAAATACAGGAAAAAAGTAAATAAATTGGCCTTTTATTCCTCCAATCCTGATAATGTCTAATTACTGACACTTCAAAGAATCGTTAAGCTTTGCTGCTACCACTTCTGGCATGTTTATTTGCTACTTACAGTAAAATTACATTAAGCAAACACAGTACATTATTTAAAAACACTAAAGAGTTTCTTACTAAGACAAAATAACATCATTAGTCAAATATTACACAATTTACACTAAAGGCTCTTTTTCCCCCAGGCTTCATTCATAGCTTCTTGTATCCTAGAGATCTTACATACAGCTCTATTGCAGTTTACAATATTATTATTTTTAGTTATTTATAGCTGTTTGTTGTCTTATCATTAACATGTATTTTATCAGTTTTAGATTATACAGAGCTTCCTTTAGAAAGCAGTTCTTATTCTAACCACATTCTGCCCAAGGCCCTGAAGTCAGCAATGTTCTTTCCCAAGACTTCATTGCAGGAGAGCTGGCCACTGCTCAGCCCTTTGTGATATTCACACTTTTGCAACCATATAAAGCAAAACCATTGAGATGCACAAACAAGCATACAAATCAAAACATCTATGTTACTTTCAGGAAAGGTAATTAGGAATGCCAATAATTATAATGTGAAGATCCACGCAGATCAGCCCACAGAGGGACTCTGCACTCAAGTCAGTGCAACTCTGCATGTGTCAAGGGCTTCCTCTTGCTCGATGTTTACAGTGGAGACAAACAGATGATCCTGGCAGATTTAGACAAAGGAAGTGATACCTGTTTTGCTTTGATTAAAAGTGGATATGGGGAAAACAGTCTACATGCAGAAAGCACAGGGATGAAATCAGAAGAGGAAAGTGAAAGGGATACTGATGTTTCACAACTCTTGAGATTTCCTTGAATCAGTATGCTTTAATCCCCCCACAATTGCTGTGAAAGTTTATAGAAAATTTACTCAATTCCTGTTTGAACAGCATGCAAAAGATTTCTGAAAAGATGTTCCATTCCTCATATATTTGTAAGAAATGTTGGTTTAAAGATATTAATACAGTGATGTTGATTTATGTGAAATTCAAATATGTCTAATTTGCCTAAGCACAAGCTTGTTTTCCTTTTAAGAGAATCCCAAAGACCTACAAGACCAACGAATTGGAACAGTAGCCGAAGTCAGAGCACATTTCTGAGACCATATCATCTAAAGTCATACCAGTAAGACAACAATTAGATGCTGGGAGTATTTCCAACATGAAGTCATTCTAAGAAGAGCTAGATGATGAACAGAAATTGTGTTAAACTTTTAGATACAGGTAGACAGGGAAGAAGCAGTTGATCACCAGAGTGAAACAGGTAGCAGTTAGATTGCAGACTTAAGCCACATACTTGTACCAAGACTAGATGCGTCAGGGGAAGACAGACTTCATACCTTATAAGTACACCTTATTATAGCTAGTAACAGATATGATAGTTTATGTATATTTTAATCTGACTCAAAGTATTTGCACCTATGTTTCAGGCCTCATATCTAATTTACTGTTGTTGATTTTTACAGTTAAAAAGCATTCATGCTAAGATTTTATACAAAAAGAATTACTGATAGACAAGTTCTACTACTACTGTGTTTTCTTTCTTTTCCTGAAAAAAAAAGAAAAAAAATCATCCTGCCTGGCATTGCAAGATAAATGTTACTACTCATGCTGTGGTCATGATTCTCATCTAATGCAACAGGGCAAGATATCAAATTACAGTCAATTTAATTTAATAGGATTTCCTTGGAAGACCACTGCCACACTTCTGAAGATGCCATCATATCTCGTATCACAGCAGTAAAACAGTTGCTGAAAAATATTCAAGTATCTAAAATGAGCATTTAGGAATTATGTTCTTTCTAAAAATCAACTGTTGACTAGAAAACGTGCAAGAATAAAAGAACTATTTATACAAAAAGAATAATTGTATTAAGCCTGCTAAAAAGTCATTTTCTTGAAGTTTAAATGCCCATTTCCTCTGTGCACCTCATTACCAAAAGCCATGGAAAAGACAGGCTAATAAACATAAGGAAGCCTAGCCTCCGGTCAGTTTCTGCTTTTGGACATTCTTACGCAACCCCTGGTGAAACAGAAGAGAGGTGTACATGCATACCCACAAAAAAGAATCTGGCCTGATGTTTAAATTGCATTTATAAAAGATCATGTTACTTGAAGCAATAACTCACTGTTTAGACACATCGGGCATTTTTGTCTGTTCTTTTTTCCTTGTATCCACTGTCGGTTCTACAGGGGTAAGTACTACAGCAGCACATGAGACTATCGACTGGTATGAATCTTCCCGGCAAACTGCAAAGATAAAAATCTCAGTGTTAAAAAGTGAACTCAGTGTGTATTTTAAATGTTTTTTTAGAAAGCAAAATACATAATCAAGTCCTAGTGCAACAAATAAAATTGCAAATGATTTATCAGACTTCATTATGGCCTCCTGCAATGAAAGGCTTCATTGTTTTTCCACATTTCCTAAAGTGTTTGCTTGGCACCTTTTTGCCATAGACTGATGTGCCCATCATCACTCACTAAGGTTTAGCTTGCACAAGATATGATGCCAGTTTACTCTAGCTCACTGTTATGTCCGAGTCCTAAAAGGACTCATATTTTCACAAGTAACATCAGAGTATGATGCATTTCTTGTTCTTTTTTTTGTCACAAATTAAAAGTGAGAGCGGAAAGTAAGGGAGGTTTTCAGAGCAGCCTCCCACAGTTAGAAATTTCAGACTTGGTAAGAGACTAGTTTTGAGAAAGTCTGATTAGCCAGGTTCTTTGGCTTCAACCATCAAGTCTCACTTCAGTCCAAAAAGGCCAAATCCAAATGGTCTAGGAGTGATACCTGACATGCTGATTTCCCTTCATACAAATTATTTATGTATTGTTGTGCTGGATGATATGACTCAGATAATATTTAGAGCTGTAAGAACAATCATTTATCTCAGCTGAGCATCTGGCCCAATTAGTACTAATAAATGAATTCTCAAAAGCACCTGACCTCCAAAGAGGCAGCTATACTTGTTAAAATATATACATATATAGACATATACACATACATCTATATACCAAAATTTAAATGGCAAGTACTAGTAATTTAGCACTTAAGTAGTTATTTTGAAGGTGTAGATTTCCTTAACAGCCAAGGTCTACATTTATGAGCCATATAAAAGCTAGAAGTAAAAGCTAGTTGTATTGTACAAACCACAGCAGCTTCTTATATTATACTTTCGTCGGACTATACATGCTGCACATAAGCAAGAAAGAGTGTGGTGACTCATGTTTTAAGCAGAAAGTCTCACAGGATTTTAACTGTATAACATATAAAACTATTTTTAAATAGTTTAATATACTATAAAACTATAGAATATTTTATAATGTACACATGCATATATACAGCCAGTAACAGACAGTAAAACAGGAATGACCACCACACCTTGCCAGTGATTTAAAGCCAGAAAGAACCTATTTTATCAGTGCATACATTGGTGCAAGGTTGTGACAGCTGGGAACGCTGAACTGGGACATATATCAATGCAAAACTTGTTTCTGATGCCCCACTAACCTTCCAGCCTCCCCAGGGATGTGCCTCCTCCTTACTGCCTACAGGCGACCTATCTTTTGCAGAGCCTGTTCTCCTCTAGTACAGCTCTGGAGTGAAACTTCACCCATAGCACCGCCACCGAGTGCCAACCCCAAACAATTAACGCGATCAGTACTGTGGCATTTTGCCCTGAGCACTCCAATGGCACTGAGTATGAATCCGGCACACATCTACCAGATGCTGCGTGCCCGACAAGCACCCAGGAGCGAAAGCTTGTGCTTTAAGGCAGCTACAGACTAGATTTAAAGGAAAAGGTCAAAAGCCACTTGGATATTTGTACAAAGGTCTGAAACATGCCAACGGTTTTCTGCTTTCAGAGCAATTTTGAGCCATTCTGACCATGGGCAGATTCTGACAGGAAGAAAATCTTTTTATGGAGTACCAGTAATTACATTTAATACATTGGATGTTCTCCAGCATTGCTTATGCTTGTATGTTTAAATACCACCGACACTGAACTAGCCAGTACTGAAGTGTCACCTCCATTTTTCTTTGGAAGTGTTATTCATGACTTGGTCGCTATCAGACACCAATCCCCAAAACATGATCATACCCAAAGGCAACTTACTACATTGCATATTGACATATGAGTGGGATAAACATGACAAGTTGCCACTTAAAAAAAATAAGGAGGGAAGTATGCAAAACACGGCTAGTAAGAATATAGAAGATAGGAGTTTTATCTCATTGTAAACACTACCAGCGCACCTCAGATCCGTGAGATGCTATTTGGTAGGCACCAAGCAATTCAGTGACAGCATCTCCAATACCTTGTACATGCCAATTAGTATCTTCTCATTACAGCCACCGACTGAAATGGAGTATGTGCAAATGAAAGGTTCAGGTCTAGTTGACTCTTGATTTATAGCAGAATTGTAAAAAGATAGGTTTGTCTAGGGGCAATATTGAATTTCATTACCTGAATTTTAACCTAAAACATCAATTTAAAAAAGGGAGAGTAATGTAAGAAGCAAATAGGTATTTCTCTTTAAAATGAGAGAGTTGTAGTACCCCTTGAAGATTTCATTATTAATTGACAACTTGCACAAGATCACAGGGTAAGATTTTGCCTGGATCACCTACTATCCATCAGAGCAGCTACAAAGAAAGATAAAGCAGTAAAAGAGATGACACTGCTAGCCTCTCACCCCTTACAGAAATTTCACAAGAATGAGCAAAATCCTGAAAGTGCTTTTGTTTAATGACCAGTGCTGTGTGGGTGCTGAATAATCCCCCAGTTTACAGCTGAAGATAAACCCAGTAAGTCTTGCAGTGAGCTGTGCTTGAGGAGTTTATTATCCTCCCATTCTAGACAGAAATATGTTTTGGCATGGCATTGTTAAAGCCACTACAACTCCTCCTTTTTATCTCAAGTCTCTGTGCACACAGCCATAAGTCATTATGGGATAATTAACTAAAATATCATGAAATAGTGACAACACGGCAGCAAGTAATTTTCATCGGCTGGAGTGTGTTCTCCTATTACCTGTGCATAGCTTTCATTCAAGTAATGAGAATGTGCTTGAAAGCAGAACAACAGCGCTCATGTTTAACACTGATGGGGAAGGGCACTGTTCTACTTAAGAAGCCCATCTGGTTTTCCATTCTCCATTTCAAATCTCTCTTAAGCGTAATTTGTTTTCCATACCTTCACTTTTTAGGTACTGTTGGTCTACATTTCAACCAAAAAAAGAAATTTATTGATGTCTATCTACTGTACTCATCATTAATCTGAGTCTCTTAGGAGTCCCAAAATTTTACACACTTTGGAATACCAAACCAATACACTGAGGGATCTTCCCTTCTTTTAACCAGAAGTCCTCTCAAGGGTCCAATTTTATTAGCCAGCAGGAACTTTGAAATTTAGCCTTCCCAAACAAATTGGTAAGGAAAACAGAAAAAAGGAAAATTTTTCGTTATATGAGTCTGTATACATAAATGCCATCAATGTGAACAGCTGCCCCAGGCTCTAACTGTATTTTGGAAGCGAGTGTGCAAATTAGCTCGATGCCTTACTGATCGACTCGGCTCCCTGTACATATATATCCCTGCAGTTTATGGACAAAGGGGAGAACTGGTATTTTTAACCTGTGAGGAATAAGTTTCCATAGCTGCTGACTGCCGCTTTTTCCTCCGTATTTTCTAATCACCAGCTTGGTTAGATTTCCCATTCAATGCTACTGATGGGGCTTAAACATGATGGATTTTACCAAATGTTTTTAACATGTTATTTTAATTCTATTCTTCTTGGGTATCATATAGGAAAGTTTGCAAAATGCCTGATTATGGTCATTCGTTTAGTTGTTCCATTTCCCTAAGACTGTGCTGTGTAAAAAGCAGGTGTTTTTCTTCAGCCTATGAACAAAAAATGTGCCCTTTGCCTACCACTACGTAGTAAGCGAAGTGAAACACGTTAAATCTAATCACCAACAAATATGTAGGGAATAGTACAAGCAAATGTCTCTGCATTTGAAAAATGTCCCCAAAATGCCTTATGTTCCAAGTGCATGTACTGTATAGGATCACTATCAGAGTTCAGCACTTCCTTAACCTTTATTTTCCAGCTACAGCAAAAGATAAATAAGCAGTAACAAAAATTGCCTTATGAAGCTGAACTACCACTATGTTTGTATATATTGTCTTAAGGGCCAAAGTCCAGCTCCCTCGTTTGCACCGGGTAGTATCTTGCTCCGCAAATGAGGGAATAAATTTCTACACAATGTGCATAGGTCTGCCGGGAGTGCACTGGGCAACACAGGTTATTATTTATTTATAATTAGCAATCACTTCATGAGAGGACAGTTGGTGGTGACGCATTACCTCTAATCTGGCCTGTATATTATAAATTACCAGTATCACTTCATTCAATATTTAGGATGGAAAAAAGGACAAAAGTTCTTTTAATTGTTTGTAAAACAAGAAAGTACCAACCCATTATTTTCTGATGCATCTGTTATATTTTCGCAACGGCACACAAAATTCCAGTACATGCTGAATCTAGAGTTTCCTTAGCACATTTGCTGTTGCATTCCTCTAGAATGGTGGGAAAAAACTGTGCAAGGAATCAGCACTGAAGCAAGCAACGAGATAATTTTATAGTAATTGTAGCAATTCCTTTAAATTTAGTAATTCCAATGCAGGTGAGATGGTACTTTTCAGTAATCCCATCTCCTTTATTCCTAATTTAACCATTACATAACCAGTCAATTATTGTAGCGAAATAATACAACGGGAGGAACATCTTTGCTATGTATTACCATTTACAAAATATATTTCTCTTGGTAAAATAAAGACAGTATGTATCAAGTCATATATAGGACAACTCTACAGAAAGAATAAAAACAAACGAACTAACTTCACATAATGGTATTTTAAGAGATCAGTATTGCTTTTCAAAGTTACCTAATTCCTCCCCCAGATTCTTCAGTTTAACTTCAATGAAGTATGCAGTCTGTTTTCTTGCATTGCCAAGTGTTTTAAAAAGTACCTCATATACTTACTCTTAGGAGGGTTGACTTGGACTGATCATAGCCGGTTTAAGCATTCCCAGAACATTATTTATTATCAAAATAAATCTACACATTTGGAGATGAGAAATTTCTTTCTTTTTCTGCTTCTTTCAGGAACAATGGGAATGACTGATTTAACAGTGACTTCAAGTTAGATCAACTAGAGAAAAAATTTTAATTCCCTGAACAGTAGGGCTGGTAGGAAACCTTCAACAGTCACTGAATATAAAGCGTATGTTGGGAGAAAAAAAAGATTTTAAGCTCTAGGGGCATATTCTCCAGTATCTACTGCGAATACTCTGTTAATTGTACACTTTTTTTTTTTTTAATTAGAAAACAGATGAAATCTGGTTATTATCACTCACTGGGGAAAAAAAAAAGTCTCCTTTGATACAAGATAGAAAAGGTGATTTGTTGAAATTAATAGTAAGTACTACACAATCTAGGGAAAATAAAAGGAAAATGTTCATATGCGGTGTATAACAGAAGCATGAGAGAGTCATGACACAGGCAGCTGAGCACAATGAAGTACCCCTGGATTCAAACATGCTGGACACTAATTCTAACAATTAAAAGTATTTGTACTTCTGACTGTTAAGTTTAAAATAATCAACTGTCATTATTAAAGACACAAAACAAGTCTGGAAACAACTGCTTTTTTTTTTTTTTCTTTTTCTTAACCGAAAGCTTCTGCTTTTTTCTGTAAAAAGTTAGGCAATCAACTAGGAGCATGGAAGATGTTAAATACAGGAGACTGAAACATTGGGAGCAATATTTGGATCCAAAGTATCAATCATACTTTTTTATTTATTTATTTATTTATTTTTATTTTTTATTTGCTGGCTTTCTGTAGTATTTTAACTACTCTAGAGCACCCATTCCAGATTCAGGCAACTACATTTCAACACGCTAGATTTCTGCCATAATGAGGCTTAGGAAACGAGCTGAATTCTGAGCTGATCTGAATGAATGACGAGTTGCAATATCCCACTCATATGTGCACTAGTAGGTTCTCTGAATAAAGCAAATAAGGAAGGACAGAGAACTGTTTTATAGGTGAGGCAAAGAGTAGGTCACACAGGCTTTCCTCAAAAAAAAAAAAAAAAAAAAAAAAAAAAAAAAAAGCACAAGAGAGCGAGGTGATACTGCAAATTTCTTTACATACGTTATTCCGGTATTAAGGAGAATGAATGAAGAGCTGAGGGAAGAAAAAGGAACATTTTAAACATGCAACTCAAGCCGTCTTTCCAGGAGCCATTGATACTCGAAATAGTTCATAAGAGAAGATCTTGCAATCTAGTGTATTCATTCTGGCATGTCCAGTAAAAACTGTGGTTAATTTTTGAAATTTGAAGCTTTTGAAGATTTACACTCATTTATTTCTACTGACATTTAGAATTCAGTGAAAAGCTACACAGTTTCAGTATCTCTTGGTAGTCCTGTTCACCAAAAGAATCCTCAACTGTTCATTCTCTCTTTAGTTTTTCCTCATATACTTAGTCTTTTTCAGTTATTGTATTTTAAATTTTATCTATTTCTGAATTTTAACATACATTTTTAAACTATGCTATATCTGAATTAAATTTAAGAATTATTTTTTCTTTTTACTATATTTTAAATTTTCTAAAATAGACCTCTAATTTTTTCCATGGATTTTCTTAGTATTTCTAGGCAATACATGCTTAAGTAGAGAAGTAAACCTCAAAGGTTGGGGATGTTCATTACACAGGCAACAAAAACTTTGGCTGCTTATTCTAATCTCTCAGGTCTCTACTACCAGGCTGAAGATTCTCATAGCGACAACATTTCTCCCTAATTTCACATGTAATCATCATTTCCTCCTAAACAAAAAAGAAAGAAGAGAAAGGCAGGGATATGAAGATGAAGCACTAAGAAACAGTTTGTCACTTACAGTTCCAGATTTCACTCAAGTTAATGAAAACACATTGGGGGGAAATGCCCCAAAAGTAGTCATAAAATTTCAAGACATTCTGGTCTGAATTAAGAAAGATATTTGGGATTTCATGTCATCAATTTTTTGGTTAGTTTTCAGTTCCTATGGTTTACTTGCACTGAGCCAACTTGCAAAGCGTTGGAGAAGTTTCAACACAGTATCAAGATCCTCTAGTTCAAGCAGTAAAAAACTTCAAAGCCGCACTAGTATACCAAGCCATACCGTTACCTTTTCAAATCACCACCGTATTTTCTAGATTCCACAGTCATTTTCTTAGGAAGCTTTATTCACCTTTTATTATTGCATCCTATAAATAGCTGTTTTTTAAAAATCTGTTATCCCTTCCTCACAACGCAAACCTGTTGTCTAGTTTTTTCTGTCCGTTCATCGGGCTCAAGAAATAGCCACTGTTCAGACCCGTCTTTGCTAACTCGAAACATCACATGCACTAAACACTTCAGCAAAACCTAGTGTCCAATTCCACTTCCACAACCTCTTTCTCAGCCCCGGAAACACAACAAAATCTTTGAATTCCGTGTTACGAAACCTTAGAGCCCAAGGAGATTGCTGCTCTCTTTGAAGTCATGCAAAAGGCCAGAGTACTTCGGATGAAAACCATTTATGATCATCTACTTTAAAAAAAAAGCCTAATAGTAAAGAAAATGCCTGATTTTCCTGCTTCTTGATCCTAGACTTGATGAGGACCTTCGTGGAAAAAAAGGTGCGTGGCGGGGAACTAAACGTATCACCATTTTCTTATTAGTTCAATAGTTATTCTAGTGCCTCTTGTCCCTCAGAAACAGCTACATTTCACAACATTGGCCAAAGGAACGCTTAAGAGAATGAGACTATATGCTCACAGTCCCCAAAGGGTTTGCTGTAATAACTCTGCAATAAAACCACAGGCCCAATTCTTAAACACAGCGTAGTCACAATCGGAAATTCTGCAATGGCCCTGTAATTGTCGCTATTACTGGCAAATGAATTACATTCTATCAGCTTCTTAGGCTTTCTGGCTCTTTTGTAGCATTCATAAAGGCTGCACGCACATATCTGCTTTGTGTTATCTACACTGGGACCCAATTGTGAAGGCTATATAACAGCATTATTCAGAAGTCAGGTAATTCTTCTAAAACACTAGCAAGTTCCAGAGTGCACTATTTGCACCCTTGCATTTGTATTCTAAGTTTATTTTTGGCCACTGCAATACTTTGGTAATAGTCATATATGAAATTCAGGCCTACTAACTTGCACTCCATAAGAAATTAAACTAAAAGAAGCAGTTCCTGATGCTTCTTTTAACGCTAATGCCTAATAGAATGGTAATCCTCGGACCTTGGTCATCTAATCATCCTATAAAGGTGATAAATGATGAAAGCACTCATCAATAAAATAATCACCTAGATAATGACAACACTGGTGGCCACTTCTCATTCCTTTTCTGCTCAATACAGTCTCTCTTGAGAAGAAAAAGGTATCACCTTAACTCCTGTTTAGAGTGGCACCTCCCCAAAGCTTACAACGACTTGCGGACTTCCTTAACTAGAAGGGTTGTCTCTCTATTTACTCATCCCTAATGGACTTTACGAATTTGTTGAATTACTTTTATACCTATAGAAATTTTTATCATCCACAACATCCTGCAGAGTTCCAAAGCTGAAATGTATGTTATGTAAAGAAGTATTTCCATTAGTTCATTTTAAACTTGCCACCAACTAGTTTCATTTGACTTTTTTTTTTTTTTTTTTTTTTTAAACTGGAAAAGACAATGCACAATTCTCCCTTCACCCCTCTATTCCATTCATCATTTTACAGACCTCCATTAGATGCTTAGTCAGCCACCTCTTTTGCAGGCTACAGAATCCGAGTTTGTTCTTGCAGAATCTGTTCTGTATCTCTGATCACCCCATTATCCCCCACCAAACTCCAGCAGTAACGGATCACTGTAGCAAAACTGGCAGAAACTATAACTGTATTCACTGACAAATAAGTAGGTTACTTCTTCAGCTGTAAATACTTTACATCTAAAACATTCTGAGTGTAACTATATATATGTAAGTATACCATGCTTGAGGCTGCTTCTAAAATACTTTCTTATTCACAGGGAACTACTTCAAGATGATATTGTTATATTATACATACATACACACACACACGTAGGAACTGAAGCATTAACTTTCAAAGCATAAAACAGAAGCACATTCTACGTCTCATAGGTAGGTATTGCTACCCAATATCAAAAAGCAGTGTTTGGCAAAAGACATGAAGGAGAACTTGTATTTTATTCACCAAGTAGCTCTCCTCTGCATATTCACATACGAAAAGTGATGGCCATGCTTATATTTAACCTACAAAACATCTGTGATTCCTGTTCCTATGAAATCATTGCCTCACAGAACACCATGTCCTTTAACCTAAAGGACAGGGCGATTTCTAGGTACCGCTGCAGCACCATGGACCAAGACATCATTGTGCTAGCTAATTACAGATATACAGACCAAAAGGCAACCTCTGCTCCAAAGGATAAGCAAAGGGATCACAAACAAACCCATGGTGGAGCAGGAAGTTAAAGCCACCTGCCCAAGGTCCCATTAACGTTGATTATGAAGTTGCATTTCTTTTTAAAACCTAGTTTTAACATTATAAAAAGAACCAACTTTTGCTAGTGGTTCTTCACAAAACCTGATTTAATACAATAAATTCTAAGCACTTGCTAAATATGCCTCATTGGGTAATTAATTTAATAGCATTTTAATAATCATCCTGTGATCTTTCAGTAGTAATATCAAATGTTAATTTTAAATCAGTGTACAGCAGGACTCTAACTTGCAGACAAAACTATAGAATACTTCTCAAATGGAGTCTTTAAGTCTCTTTACAAACTGTATCTGAAAACTATTTTGAAAAACTGAAAAAGAATATAATATATCAAATATTATTATATTATATATTAATATTATATATTTCAGAATATTATATATTAAAAAATAAGACTGTTTTGCTGTGATACACTAAGGCGCCTCCAGCTACAATCCATTGATTTCAATGGCAGTAGTCAATGTGCACCTTTGCTGTGCTGCAGCAGAATTTAGTCCTCTCACTTCAAGAAAAAAAATAAGTTATCAGAAAGACTTTGGTTTACGCCAAAGAACACTACTAGTTAAATGAGAATACCAAATATTTATACATCGAACTACTGTGATCATAAAAGCATCTCTACAAGACCTGTTACGCCAAAGAACGTAAACATTGCTACATACAACAAACTATAGCTTTTCACCCTTCTTTGTTTATATCCTAGCAGATAAATGGTACAGAGACATGATCATGAAATAGGATCCCTTATAGGAAGATACCATAATTTAAGAGAGATAATATTGAGAGAAAACATTATTCTTGCTTGGAACTACTAACATTAAGAGTTTAAAATGCAGCCAACTTTCACTAGCTTTTGGCAACACGTTATCAGTCAGAATGACGTCACAGGCTTGTTTCATCACATGGACACCAACAGAAAGCACATGCATAAAGGAGTGAAAGGTTGCAATGAAAGACTAATGACCTGAACCCCAGCAATCATGTCTAATCCTGCCAAATGGCAAGAAGTACCATAATTATAAGGTATGAATACCCATGAGCACAAAAAGCACAGCCTTATTCATTCCTTTTAGGACATAAGGTAATATTCAAGATATAGTTCAAACACAAGCATTAGCATATTCCCAAAGAGGCTTTGAAGGTAATCAGTTAAATTCATTTTCCACAGAAAAGAGTCTAGAACATCTGTAAAATATGTTTAAGTATATATATTCATTTAAAAACTGATACCTTTAAGATAAAGCTACTATGCTAACTTAAGAAAAATGTACAAACGCAAGTAAATGGGAACTTGAATACATGAGAACACAACAGTAACTGAAAAGAAAAGCTAGATTTTCCTAACAATTTGGTGAGTTATTCTAAGTGAACACAAACGTATGGTAACATTTGGCAATAGAATCACTTTTCGTGACAATAATAATCTCAGAGATAAAAAGAGATGAACGTAGTATTCAACATGTTGGAGTTACCAAAACATAATGAATTTGTGCCTATCCACAGAGCTGCTCAGAGACTTCGTGGATAGGCTTATGGGGCAAGCGATTTTCACTCAAACCTCCTCCACTGATAGCATATCCAAAGTTCTTGGCCTATAAACAAGTTTTAACAAAAGTACACTTTCGAATGATACTGGAAAGAGCTATGGGATCTGCTTCTAGAGCCAGCTGAAGAGTATGAGAGGAAGGAACTAAAATTTTAAGTTATTTGCCCAGCCAAAAGGGCAGGACTCACGTATACCACATATACCATCTGAGAACCCTCAAAGCGCCACCTGTCTGCGTATTTCATAATATTAACCCTAAGCATTCAAATAACATGATCCAGGCTTCAGAAGTGACAAATTACTTTAAAAATTCATGATATTACTTTACAACAGAAAATGCCGGTTTATTTCTACTTGACTTTTGGAATTTATGAGCCTTTATGGTGTACTTGCAGCTCTTCTAAACTTTTTCTACTATCAGGAGAGCTAGAAACATACTCAAACATAATGAAAGCTGTGACTGACAAATCTATGACTGCAAAAGCTGGAGCCCTTGGAAAACTCACATGTAATAAAATTTTCCTTAGAAGGACTAGAATTAGCAGCTTTGCACAAAAAAGACATTAAGCTCTAGCTCAAAATGCCCTCCTAGCTTCTGAAAAATTGCTGGTCTGATTGAATCTAAGAGATCTGTGATCTAAATCATGCTCATATGTAGCTGTTTTACAGTGCACTCATGCATTTATAAGGAAGGGCTAGAGTAGGGAGAGAAATAGGCAAATAGGCTTCCTTTCTTAAATCACTCTAATGCCCTTAATTCTCCTCTCACTCTAATGCCCTTAATTCTCCTCTCCCTCCATCCTTCTGACCTCTGTCAAGGCTATGAGCAATAGCTGCCCCTGGCAACTCTCCTGCACTACCAGCTTTCACAAGCTTCTTTTAAAAACTATTTCTGGGGGGTGTCTGCGTGTCTGTGTTTTTCTTTTTTTAAAAGCATCCTTTCCTACGTGAACATAACATAACAATGACAATAATAATAATAAAAAAAAAGATTTTAAGAAAAAGTTTGTGAAAGCTTACCTTGCGAATAAGAATTTTCTACAACTGCTGATGCCTGCTCAGTGCTGCCAGGACAATTTGAAGACTTGGTGAAAGAGGACTAATAGCAGAGAGAAGTCGCACAAAACTATTTCTTTGAGATGCAACTTCTGCCCCTGTCAGAACCGGAGCAGCTTATGAGACATCTAAGTGCCAGCTGGGTTCTAGCTGTGGGCAACAGCACCTTTTCAGAGCCCTCAAGAACATTAACTGAAGCAGCTTGTGGTTTTGTGCACACATTTAAGCTACAAAACACAAATTTCAGCTCCCTCCCCGCCAGCAACCACCGGAGAAACACATGGGGATGACACAGGCCTGGGACATGCCAGTGAGCCCCAGGGGGAGCAGGGCTGGGTGCAGGCTGCCAGCCACCCCCCAACCTGAGCTGAAATGGGGCCCCTGGGCTCACAGGGGGGCCAAGTGAGGCTCCTGAGGGCAATTAAGGCTGTCAGTACCCTCCCGGCCCCACCACCACACCTAGCAGGACTGCTGGCTGTAAGGGATAACTGAAGAAGACAAGGTACTTGCAATAAAAGGACTAAGATCTCTTCAGTAGAAAACGCCTCAGCTAAGGCTCTCCAGAAGCATGAAAGCGAGTGGATTTAGAGGGTGTCCTTTCTGGGATCACACAGAGATGTTTCTGCAGCTTACCAGAGTCGCGTCATGCCAGCTGAGCCCAGTAACTGCCTGTTAGCCTGTGGCAAGCCTGGGACAAGGCGCCCTATCTGACGCCTCAGCGAAGTGGCTGAAGCTAACGCATTTTACCTCCCAGTTGTGAATGGCTGCAAGTTCAGTTGTCTCACATGGAACAACTCAGGAAGCTGTAGTAAACCCGCAGGTAGACCTGAATCTGCAGACCCTAAACGACGCAGACGGCTCTGGGACGCCCTGGTCCTGACGTCAGGCTGAAGGAGGGCAGGAGGCGGCGCCGGGCTGCCTGCAGGCTCACCCTGTGGCAGCGCCCTGGGTTTCAGGCAGCAGCCACGCTCGCAGCCGGCACTGCTCTTGGTGGCGGGGAGAACCACAATTCACAGCGCTGTGCTCCTGTAACATATCAGCATATCCAAGACACACTTCTCTGCGTAGTTCTAATTGCAAAATAAAAACCAGCCCTGGCTGATGGAAGTAGTAAGGAGAGAAAAGCCAAAACCTCTGTTTTTCCATAAGAATGCAAAAAGTGTAATTGAAAGTACCATTTCTAGATGGAAGCATAAAGCCAGCCCCCGGCAATTTTGATGAGGTACCAGAAACAGTTCAACCCTGAAAGAAACAGAAAAATTCCTAACAGTGATTTTTCCCAGCCATATGAACAGGCTGCCTCAAAGTTCCCTTTTCAGCCAAAAAAGAAAGATAGTTTTAGTTCTATTTCGTGATCATGTTTGGGTTTGAGTTTCTACCTGAGCTATGTGATACCTTCAAGGAAATCAGCAGAGGAACAGAAGTGCCTGTGACACTGGCATCTTCACAGAAGGAATATAGAAAGACCTGCAGGGCATTTCTGTAAGCGCAACACAAGCCCCTGACAACAACAGCTTAACAACAACATCTCAACAATATTTAACGACAATATCTTCTACTGTCATCTACCACAAGTAAAATTGTCAGAACTCAATAGCAAGTCTTTTCAGGTGCATAGTCTCTTGGCCTCTAATATTAGTCTTGGCCTAGCTAAAAAAAGACTGACAGGCAAGCAAAATTGATTCATTGTTGTTTGTATGGAACAGTTATAATCACAGCAAATTAATGTAAGCAATTGATACATAAATAAACCTCCAAAAGCAAAGTTTTCCAAGAAAGTTTTTAAATAAAAATGCAGTGTCATCTCTTCCTCCTTGCAATTTCTAACAAAAACAACTCACTGGGAAAACAATATGAGATATTTTTGGTTTGTAAGAGGAATAGTACAAGGCTGTTTGCCCTTCCGTAATAAACATACTGGCACCTGCTAGCAGGAACACCAGGTATAACTGCAAATGGAGCTGTATGTCTCCTCAGACACTGAATGACAGGCTTTTTCAACTTCAGTGACAAGCAGCTCAGCGAGCAATCCCTAAAGCAGTGTATGTGTCACATTTGTATATTGTCACAGCTCTTCCAAACCCCTTCATTCTTTTGCGTAAGTCACTCCCATAGTGTGTATTAGACATTTGCATCAGACACTGAAATGATTAGAGGAGCCGTGAAGAAAATGCTGTCTCTTTTTTTCAAGAAAAGACTCTTCCACATTTATAATAAAGCACAAACAATATATTTCACTCTTTTGCCCACTCTAAGGTGGGTGGGCTGTATTTTTTATTTATTTATTTAGCTCTTGAGGGAGTTTTTGTGCAGTGATTAAAAGTGCCCCAACCCCAGAACCTTGGTTAGTTAATAATTTCAATATTGGCACATCTCCCTGGAGAAACTTCAAGATCACTGTGTACGTAACTGGTATTGAGTTTTTGTTTTGTTTTTCTTAGAACTAAAATCATCAAAATTGTACAAAACCACAGGTTTTTGATATTATTTAATAAATATACAACAACGTATACCAAATAAAAGCGCTCTCTTCAGAAAATAAAAATAAAAGCTTATTGGGGAAAGTCAACTCCATATTATGCTTTGAACTATGTCTGGAGCAGTAGCAGGCCTCTCTCGGGCTAAACTGCAGCCCGGCATCTGCACTTGCACAGAACAGTGCAGGAAAGCCAAGTCAACTCTCATGTCTCCGCAAGCACCTGGCAATCTTGCATTCAGGCACATGTAAGCAAAGAGCTAAGGCTCATCTCATCCCAGCAGTGCAACCTCAAAGCAGTGGAGAAATACAGCTTAACTCACAGTCTCAGTAACCAATATACCAGCAGCAACTGGAACAGGAGGGCAGGATCATGATTATCTATTGGTACACCTCTGAACCAAGAGGAAAAATGGAGAGACTTAACAGCAGGTTAAATCATGGAATGAGACAGAATACACCATACCCCATAACACAGGCACCTACAGTCACCACTTAAACCTATGTGCCACAGAAGAACACTTGTACATTCACAGGACTGGGCAACGAAGCATCCTCACTGATATGCTGTGACAGCCAGCAAGAGATGGATTCTAAAAGGCAGCCAGAATATGAATTTCCTAGGCTGTTTATATAGCTTTTCAAGCAATGCCAGGGAAATAAATACATGAGTTAGCTAGGTGATAAGAAAGGTCAGTGGCAGTTGTGGAAAGAGAACATTGAAGTCTTCCATGCCAAGAAGAAACCTGTGAAGCAGAATACAACTGCTCGTCCACGTGCCATGGCAGCACTTTCAGAATTCTGTCCATTAATATACTTCGTGCATTTTGCTATACTTAGTGTTTCTCAGGTAGAAGTTACCAGATTTCCAGGCCAAATGAAACTATTACGGTCATCTGATCTGACATGTGGTACAGTACAGGCTGTGGTTCTTCTAAAAGCATAGCAATAATTTACTATTCCCTGTCTTACCCTGTTGCAAAACCTTGGTGGAAATCACTGCTATGTCAGATTAGTAAGTGATCTGCTGAGTTCTCCCAACAAATAGGTCAAAATAACAGCATAATTTTTCCAGTTGATTTTCAGAACTATAGAATGACAGCCATATATCTATGCAGGATATACAGCATATGTCAAACAACACATGCATCTTTCCAAAAAGCAATAAAGTAATTGATTACATTTATACATTTTCACACTTCTTTAAAGATCTTAAATATTAAAAAAATACAGGTTGAAATCTAAGTAAGTTTTGAGGTAGATTTATTTTCCTTCAAAGATAAATACACTGAAACACAAATAGATTACCACATGGTTGGCAGAAAGGGTCACGGTCAAAATGATAAGACGGGCTTAGCAGTCTAGAACAGCAAATAGGCTGGCTGGTTCTAACAAAAACGTCTGAATATGGGCAAACGCAACACCCCTAGAAACAAAGGATGCAGACTATCACTACATTTCAGAAATGCAGTTTTGATTCACAGGAAACCAGGAACTCAGTATGCTGCCTCTGCAAAAATCCCAAATGCAAATCTCAGTTGTGCAAACATGGAATTGGTGAAGTCAGGCGCAACTCATTTACCTTCTCACCTTATCAAACAGGCAACTGAAGGGTAAGTTCATTACGGTGTATGCAATCCTGCATGGGAAAAAGCTCCGGGGGCAGGGGGACCTCCTTGAGTACACAGAGAAAGATTTAACAAAAGAGTCAAAATTGTGGCGTTAACAGCTATTTAGCTATTGGAAAAACTTACCATAAAATTGCTAGATGTACGTCTTTATATATGTTTAAAATTAAGACGAATGACTTTCTGAAAGATGTATGTTAGGTAAGTATATATTATAAGGTTCATTAGCAGCAGAACTAAGCAAAGGATAATTGCTTTGATATTTAGGAGACCAGACGATGAACTGAGGACCTCATCTACTTGTAAAAGTCACAGAAGCTAGTTGCTCAAGGTCACAGTCCAAGGGTGGAGTTATGGCTGTTCCAGATATCCTGACCTGTAAACTAGTGTTTCTAATTATATGACCAGTCTTGGCAAGTGAACTAACATCAGAATGTTTGAGATATTTTGGAAGCTTCCTACTGTTTTCCTTAAAAAAGTTATTTAAATCATTTTCCTCTTCCTGTAATTTTCAAGTCTGATTGTGACATTGCTGCCCTACAGAGCTCAATGGAGCAAAAGAAGAATCAGATCATTTACCAGCAAATTAGAAATAAAAATACTTGGCTTTAATTTCTCAAAAAAAATAAAATATTTTCCTACTGCACAGGTCACATCTCCTCAACATGCAAATGTCTTTTAGCTGGCCATTTGCTAGGCGTCTATAAGTCAATGTCTGAAATACTCCAGATGCTTCAGAGCAGGCTACCACCATAGGACAATGAAGCATCATGTAGATATACTGGTCCCAGAAGCAAAATAGCCACAGCGCAGCAATCTCTGCCCAAGTCTGTACTGGATATGCTCTATGCTCTTGTTAAGCATCAGAAATCATATCAGTTAGAAGTATTTCAAAATTCCTAACATGAATCAACACCAAACTACAAAGAAAGTCAGTTGTTCCTCCTCTTTTTTTGCATAATGCATAAATTTCTTAACAGAAATCAATGCTACAAACATCAGAGTCTGTTTAGATTCTGCCAGTCATAACGACAACAAGAATAAATAAATAAGCCACTTTTATTGGCAAGAGACTATTTGGAGACTAGATAATAAGAAAATGCACACTTGCACATTATGCCTCTACCTTGATTAGGCACCTTTCCCCTGTTTCTGACTCTAAAAAGGAAAGAGTGCCATGTAGTGGCCAGGCAGATTTACTACACCTTTTAAGCTGAATGCAATACTGTACACTAGCAATATTTGTAAGACAATTACAAATGCTGAGCAATGGCTCCGTTATTAATATTGTTGTTGTTCTTGTTACTGGATCAAATACAATAAATGTTTTTGGAGGAGAAGGATGGTGTTGTATTTAAAGCATGACAGGGAACCTGAACTTAATCCTTTTGTGCTTCATCTTCCCTGCTGCGAAAGAACTGTATGTCCTTTCTCCAGCAGATGATAATCTGGACTATAAATTTTATGAATACAAAACAGGATACAGTAAAATTCTGTAGGTGTCAGCAGAAAGATAACTGGAAAATCTGTTCCATGGAAGAAGTCATTATGCTATAAAACAGCAGAAAATGCACAGTAAATAGGAGTAAAGCACATATTACTGATTTTCACAGGATAACTCTCCAGCTGAAGATAAAAGTGAATGGCCAAATTCACCTGAAGCTGTCTTTAGAATCATCACACTTGAGATTTCTGAGCCCAAGGTGAACTGGCTAAACAGAAGGAAAAAGATGAAAGCTCAATTCTCAGATTGCACCATTTGTCAAAGGAGATGAAGTGTGTTCATGAATATGGAAGACTGGATGTGCATCTGTGAACAGAGCAGAATCTGGCCTAATGACTATTTAAATAACAAGAACATATTTACAGTCCCACGTTCCACTCTCCCTTGGGAAATCTTGGATCTTTACTTTGGATGTCATGACAGAGCCATGCTAGGAACTGTTCAAGTAAAATAGATTCTTTTGAAAACTAGCACAGTGAAAACAGGTCAGATTTCTGGAGGTATCTAAAAACAAAGACAAACCACTTCTTTCTAAATCACAGTGATTTTGGAGCTACCTTTTATCTGCCAATAAATACCAGAGAATCTGGCCATATATAAAATTGGCTGTATCCATCAACGTCCACCACTTGTGTCCTTGCCACTAGAGTGGCACATACAGCCACATAAAAAAATCCAGGTTCTAGAGAAATGGTAACCTACATAGTGAAGCTGGACAAATTAGCTCCCGGGTTTCTAAAACACAGCATGTAACTACTCCTCTTTTCAAAAAGAACAACGTTTCAAGTATCTCAGCCTTCTCTGGCATGGCTCCATTTTCATCCAAATGTCAAGAGCTGTAACCTCCACAACCTAATTTAAAACCAGAGCATTCATTGGAAGGAGTCCCACTAACTTCAAGAGGGCTCTAGACACAAGGCGCAAAGGTTATCCTTGTCTCTTCAAAGGGAGGGTGACTAATGTGATCTCTTGCGTGCAGATCATCTCCTCACATTTTGCGGTGCATGACCACCAACTCTGGAACCTCCTTCTCACTAGTTCTTTAAACTGCTGTGTATAAGAAGGTAATTTACTTCAGTCTCTGGTGAACAATTATGCTCTTAGCTGATTGGAATTTTAAAGCAAGCCTAAGATTAATACTTGACATTTGCTGAAAGCTCTCCAATTTAGAAATAAGAATTATTTGGAAGTTACACAATATTTTAACTATCCTATGTATTAATCAAAATGAAATTTTACTTTTGATAAAAATCTTAAATATGAATGCTATGTGTTGCATTTAATCTACAGTTAAGATAATATACATAATATAAAGATCCAATAATTGAAGGAAACATGCTTAACACATCATCCTCCTTAAAATGGCCTCTCAGTTGCCCTACATAATTAAATTGTGATTCATCAGTGGGTTCTGAACTAACCAGATACTTTATACACTCAAAAAAAAAAAAAAATAAAAAAGCAAACTCAGTTACCTAAAGCAGTATTATTGTGTATGAAAGTAGTTCTGTTTCAGTCCAAATATAGATCACAATAAATATACAAAACCAACACTATTCAGATGTGAGATGACATGTAGAAAAAGTGCCTGAATTACTGTGCTCACACCAAAGTATATTCAGCACTTATTTAGAGTTAAGAAATAGGCAATGCATTTTCTACTCAACAAAAATTTCTTGTTACAAGGTTAGACATCTTTCACTTTTCTTCAGTATGCTCAGTTTATCGGCTTTGGTTTCAGAGACACTCTCTAATATAACAATATAAAACATAAGTTAGTGTTGTGAAACAGCTCCAATCCCCTGGGATTAAACATTTGACCAGGGTTTCATTTGACCACCATTCCATGTCTGCCTTAGTACAACTGCACAAGCAATGAGAATAACAATGATTATATAAAGAATTACTATCCACAGCTGAAGAATGCCGTGAAAGAGCAATATATTAACACATGATATCGATAGGGCTTCTGACTTCTGAGCATCTGTTTTGATTCTTAGATCTGCTAATGGGTTTGTGGCTGAAATGTGTTTTTAATATGAAGTAATATATTAAATGTTTTGCAACCTGTCAATGCTGAGCCAGCAGAGAGACTGTTCAATTTAACTAGCAAATGATTCCCAGCGCTCTACTGTCAGTATTAATGATGTCAGGCACGATTACTTTACAGAACTCTGATTCCTTGTGCTAGAGTAGGCAGCAGAGATTGCACAGTAAGGTACGGTTCACGGAGGTTTCAGGTAGGATATACGTAGCCACCCTCCATGCCTCCCAAGCAAGATCAAAAATGACAGAGGGACCAGGACTCCCTCTCAGTCCCTTGAAATTCAAAGCATGTAATAAGTAGCTGAAGACTGACAACTAAGTTTAGATGATTGTGGGACAACAGCTGACCACAAAAAATCGCAGACATACAGTTACTGTACGGTACATATAACCTTCTTTCTTCTTCAGACAAATGTTTCTTAAATAAAGCAACTGACAAGAGGTGCCTTTTCCAGATGGTGGGAGTCAAGATTTCTGGCTGCATCAGTCAGAAATAACAGCCCTCAACTTGGTGTCTGACTAGCAGCTAAGATCCAAGGTTCAGGTAGGTTGAGATGCAGTCCTGTTGGTCACACTGTATTGCTCTTTGCATTTTTTGGATGTTGGCACAGGCCTGAAGAAGCATGAGGTGGTAGCCGCTGTTCTAAGAGTAAGAGGAAGATTAGTAAGCTGGAAGTAAACTGAGAGGTAAGATAGTCTTCACTGCTGTATTTTCTATGGAGAAACGGTTTAAGGTTTAAATCATCCAGCTGTGCCTCAAGTAACAAGGAAACACGCTAAAAAGGTGCATACAAAGTATATCTAAAGTAAAACCTTACATAAAGTCCTGGACATTGCTAATAAACCCAGCTGCTGCTCTCAGTAGGACTTTCCCACACCTCAATTAAAAGACTAAAACCTCAAAACGGGGAGTGTGCTGTGGAGGGTAGCAGTGATGAGGTCCTTGCACTGATGTACAGAGGATGTGCAAGCAACTATCACATGCATTAGCTGCGTTCTCTTTCTTGATTATGGAACATCTAACTCACAGAAATCAGGAAGATAAAGAGAATGAAGAAATATTTCTTAATAAACTCATGAAAAAGAGTTGAAAGTTCAGCATGCAGCAATGTATTAGGCAATCTCCAGGTTCCATCTGGCTGACACAGGGCTCAGGGAAAAGGAGCTCTGTGTTGTTTATAGTTTCTCATAGGACAATGCAAAGTCACAAGAGATGTGCGTGGGCCAAGACAACACAGCTAAAAATTCCCTGGTCACATGCATTTGGAGCACATACGCAGTCATACAGGCACGTCCCCAGTGACATGCCCTTGAAAGACAGCAAAACGCAACCCACCTTGTATGAACTTTGAGTAACATGTACCAATACTTACAAAAAGTGTCCCAAAGAAGTAAAAACAAAACTGAGGGAAATAAATTGCTTTAAAGAAAAGAGCATTTCAAATGACAGAGAGGGAAAAACCCAAGCCCCTTGGTAGGCTCCACAGTAAATGTAGTCTCAGCAAACAAACCAAGATTCAGAAGTCTACTGGGTTAGTATTACCACTCGTCTGCTTCTTCACTTTCAAATCTCAACAAAAATGGTATTTTGCTTGCTACAGCAAGGAAAAGGCAGGAAAAAGGAAAGCAAAGGCAGAAAATTCACTTGACATTGTCCAATTTTCTAGTGGATACCTAATATAAGACACCAAAATAAACGCTTTGGTTTTGGTAAGCGCTTAACACCAAATCAGTATCACCTTCTGGCAGTGAACGCGCTTTCTTTTGAAAGTGGTCCATATCAGGTACCTTAACTGGAAATTCAGATGTTAGTTTAGACTTACACTTAAAAGAGACACAGAGACGGAGGGAAAAAAGCCTACTCCCAGGCTTTGAATGCTATCAAATATATCCCCAACGCAAGGCTGAACTGTTGTAGACAGGCTCACCCCGCAGAAATCCCCGAAAGCCACAAGGGCCAACAGGGGATGTAGGCCCCATGGCCCATTCCAGCACTGTTCAGCTCGCTCTCCAGGGCCCGGGCGCCCAGTGCTTGCTGGCTGCTCCTGCAGGCAGCTGCGCCGGGGCAAGGGGGCAGGCGGGCCCAGCTGCCGCCACCGCCGTGACGGAAGGGCTCCGGCAAAGCCCTTCGCCCAGCCGAGCAGAGGGAAGCCAGCAATCAACCCTTCCTTTGAGTCGGGGTATTTCCTGAGGCATCTTTTGAGGAAACACAAGTGCCGAGCTGCTTTATTACATTTATCCTAGAATGAAAGCTCACTCTAGTTCTTCCTTACAGCAATGTGTCTGCTGTAAAAGCAACAGGGTTTAATCGACTGAAATGTGTTACAATCTAGAAGGTACAGGTGAACAACTTTCTGTGCAATTAACTTTCAATATCAGCTTGCCTCTCAATCAATATGATGGCCTCTCATAAGATAAACAGTACTGGAAGTCCCAAAGATTTATTGCAAGTCTCATAATTTTTGTTGTCTTAAAGCATCAGCTCTGAAAATCATAATGTGTGGGAATTGATACTTAATTTGCTTTTACAGACTTACCTGTGACAGTGAGTGAAGTTCGAAAATACCACTTCAGTATGTCACTGAAATTGGAAGGCAAAGAAAAAAAATGCAAAAAACCTGAGTATTTAAAATCTTACAACTTTTAAACTAACTTTTTTTGAGTCTAGGAAGTTGGCAATACTTTGCTCAGACCCCTACTAACAAGGCCTTTTTCCCTGCCTGAGGTCTCTTTATGTTAATGAAATACGAATGACAACAATATGCAGAATTTTAAGCTTATTAACAAACAGGTTTTGTTGTTAATGATTAATGGGCAACAGTAATGTACATAGCTCAGCTACAAAATCATATGCAAGACAAGTTTAATAGCAGTTATGCCATAGCTTAGACAACTGCAAGTTTTTAAAAGCTGTACATAAAAATTGAACATGAGAACTTTTTTAAAGTAAGAATTTCCAGGAATTTTGCATACAGCCTGTATTCATGTATGCACAGAGTGATCTGAAGGCTAATATTGGGCACCCCTACTTATAGTGTATCACAGATGCTACCAAACAACTAATAATGAAAAACATGCTGAACAGATGCACAGACCTCAGCTAATTTCTCCTTAATGTTAAGGGAATAAGGGGAAAAGGGTGCATGAGAAACCTCCCTTGTGTCAATAAGTTTGGGAAAAGGCTCTATCTAGTCCTGCGTACATTGCCTAGAACACTTAGCAATGACAAAAAAAAAAAAAAGGTTTATTCCATAAATCAGGTGATTTCCTCTTTCCGTCCCGTGTGTCATTAGCTTTACAGCTAACTGAACTGGCAAGCTTCAGACCACCAGTCCTGATGGGATGCTTGGGGCACTTGTTCCCTTTTGGCCTGCGTTTCCAGGTCTGCAGGCAGGCAACATTCACATCCCCGTCAAAACAGAACCCCCCGACCGTGGGACTGCTGCTCCTCTCTGCCTCCTGAGCAGGCCCCCATTCCCTTCCCAGCTACAGGGCGTCTCCACCCTGATATTTAGGGAAACGTGCTGCCTGTTTAAAACGAATGTTCAGTTTTCTCTCTGAGCAAACAACGAGATCAAGAACTGAAATCAGTTTAGACGTAATCTCTTACAAATATTTCTACAAGGAAAATAAAAGTACTTCCTACGTTACTTACTCTATTTGCAAGTACACTATTACCATGCTGTTATACAGGTATTTCACAATTTTGATTATGGAGCTGCATTCCCTTGAGGAGTATTTCCACAGTTCAGTTTCTATGATTACAGTGTGAGAACACTAAAGTACAATATAATGGAAATTACCCTTGAATATAATTTGCAGCAACGCATTCGCCTGTGCGTGCATTAGTAATGTTATTAGAACTGGAATATTCAACAACAGTATTAAACTTTAAAAATATTACCTAGTAAAATTTACATTAACACAGCACTAACTTTGCATTTTTAAGAACTTGGAAATCAGTGATGAAAAAGTTAGTAAGTAATTCACTTAAGCTGCTTACACTGTGTATTTAGGTACACATTCAAGTGGGTAGTTGTTTCAAAAAACTTCTGATCCTATTCAAATCAGGTGCCAAAACTTACTAATATTAGCAGAAAAAAGTGCAGAGAACATGCATATGCATTTCATACACTGACAAAAACAGGCAAGCAAATACTCATTTCTGTAGAGTGCTGTGGATTACTTTTCTTCCTAAATGTTAACAAAAGTTTGTAAAAATACAAGAAAGATTTACTCATTTGTTTTCCTTGTGCCTTTGAAATTAATCCAATATTCAATTAATTCATAAACTAACTCCCAGGGTCCATACCTAATCAGCAAAGTCACTACTAATGTCAAATTTAATTTTCACTCACTAAGAAGGAAAACATCATCACACCTTAAATTTTATTATTTTTTTTTTAATCTTCTAAATGTTAATTTCTCATAGGCTACAGCTATGTACCCTTGCTTCTCTGATGCAAAGTGTACATACCATGGAGACCTTACATTCAAAAAAAAAAAAATCTCACGGGTCCTAGCAAAAGCGCAAGCAGGACTATGACCCTGAAAGATAACGGGACCGGTGGCAGAGGTACGCTTTGTAGAAGAATCTGTCATTTAAGAACCTGATTAATCTTTACATAACGGATAGAGAGGGATTATCACTCAGCTTCTCGGTAATTTGTTTTGTTAGTTTTACAGCAATATGACTACATATGTAGATGCTTTAAATGCAAAACTTGTTCTTGTTTTCTTTGGCAGTGGCTTTTTAGGGATACTGATAAACAGTCTCATTAGAAAGCATAGCCTCTATAGACAAAATTACCTTTTTACCAGTTTGCTAATTACTGCTGAACTTAATAGCATCACATAAAATTTAATAGTTATCATATAAAGCGCTGGTAAAGTTTAAACTTACTGACACATAAGCAAATAAACACAAGCAGAACTATGCCACCTGCAGAACGCTCTTTGTGGTCCAGAGCTACAGTCCAAACACACACACAGCCCCATCAACTTCAACATGCCCATTTCACCTTCCAGTACTTGGCTGCCTTCAGGGTACACAGTAAAAGTGTTGCTGGGGGGCTGGCAAGAACCATATGATGCAATTTCTCCACATTTTGTAATATGCTAGGCAATTGAGTGATACGGTTTCCCTCACATTTGAGAATACAATCAGGTGCAGAAAGTTATTCTAAGGACAACTTGGTCTTGTGTGTTGCATCCTCTTCATGCTTTTGAGCAAAAATGTTGAGCATGTGCTTTATCATAAAGCACAAAATATTTAGTAAGTTCTACAAGACCTTTTTTACAAAAAGAACAGCTTTGCTTAACTATCGCTAAGCTCTGCCAAGTAAAAAAGGCAAGCGAATGAATGAGAATAGACACTGTTCTGATACAGAACGTAAGCTCCCATGTTATCATGTCATTCTATCCTTTTTATTATAACATCTACATTTAAGAATTTCCCTTACTTCCCAGAACAATTTTCCTGAAATGAAGTATCGTATCTACACTGTATTGTATGTATAGATTCCTTGTTATTTTGAATGCAGGTAGAATATGGACACAGGTACTGTAAGAAATAAAATATATAAAAATTCCCAACTTCTACCAAAGCACTCTTGTACAGTAATCTTTCCTTATGGTCTTAGTTCACATATTTCTTTCAAGCACTTCATAGCCGCTGAATCACAGCTTTCCTTTTTATCTTCATCATATTTCCAATCAATGCTTGCAGCTGAAATCTGTATTTGCAGGAACATAAAAGTATATTCCTTTATACAGTGAAGAACTGTTTTCAAAGAGTATTTTAAACTCTAAGATAATTTTTTAAAAGTACTTAAGTATATAAGATATCACGGTTAACCTCGAAGTACATTTTGTGTGAACATAACCTTTTTCAGACAAAACTGGACTGCTAGATGAAGATGCTAGAACAGAAAACTGGTATCGTTCCTAAATCCATCACTGATATAGGAAGACTCCAGCAAGCAGATCATTGGGTGCACTGTGCACGTATTTCCTAAATTCCAGCCTTCCACATTGCTCTCCATGTGAAAAAGTAAGGCTTAAGACCCACGTTTTAAAGACAGACTTGCATGTTTCTTTAGACTGTAAGGCCTAACTCAGCCGAGCTTTAGTAGATCCAAAAGTTTTAACAGCTGAGCAAGACAGTATCTAGCTCTGTTTGGATGCAGGACTTCTGTCTGATTTCTACAGTCAACTAGCCTCCTGGGTGCTTTTATCTCACCAAAAGTCAAGGGAAAGCCCCAAAGTAACCATGCAATTTTTTTAAAATAAGACTTGGACTCTGAGATCAATTAGGTCTTGCAATGCTAAGTTTAACAATACATTTAAAAGTCTGGGCAGAGAACCTAGCTGATGAAAACTGGGATAACTCAAACTGAGCACTTAATATTACATACCTGTATAGTCCAACACGCCTGTTTAATCAGTCCTCCTAGCCTTCAAACAAAAGCCATGTAAAGCATTCATATACTGGAAACAGAAATAGTTTATCTAGGTAAAAGAGGTACGTACAATAATATAGTTCTGTATGGTGTGTTCTCTTAGTACTAGCAGTTTTGCGGAGTAATGTTAACGTTGATTTCAATTTACCTAACACCCTGTGAAGCCACCATTTATTGCACAGCTCTGTAATGGACAGCTAACACCTTAAAATGCTACAGCATTAATTATGCATATAAATCACCATACAAAGGACACACAGTTAATTTTTAATCATTAATTAATTGTTTGCTGTTTTTGTTACAAAGACTCAAGGCTTAATTAAGTACCAGAGGAATACTCTTTCATGTTTTCTGTCAGCCACTGTCACAGATGGAAGTGTTCAGAGTCCCCCCCATAGGCTTACGTTCTCTACAGTCATGCTACGAGTCCAAGGCATGCTAAGAAAGCGTATTAAGAAACACCACACTGAGATACACGGGGCAGAACTAGCTACCTGCAGTTGACCACATCTCCCCAGCGCTCTTCCCTGAAGCCTCTGGGAATCTATGAGTACTCATTCAAACAATTGTATGCAGTTGTTATTTATGCCACACATAGTAGGGCTACATCATTTTATTTTTCAGCTTCTCTGAAATTTTGAGGGAAGACTATATCAGAGACCCTTACGTGGTTGCGGCTGCTGCTGTGTTACAGGGCACTGCCTCTGAAGACCTGCTTGCTGCCAGAATCTCACCGTGCACATGTGCTCCTCAGAGAAAGTAATAAAAGAAGTTGGCTCATCCTTTTAATAAAGAATAAAGGATAAGACTGCACAGGTCAGCTGTATACCACAGACAGCTCCAACAACCGAAGTGGTAATTAATTTAATAAAAAACAATAAGGCACTGTGAAAATAAAGTAGGTGTGTGTCCATTGGTGACATCTACTATGCTCAGCCAGTTTCTAAACCAGTATTTTTAAGGTGGTGCAACTTATCATACAACCAGTATCACAAGGTCTTAAAATAAAACTTTTCTCTTCTAACTAAAAAGCTTCATAGAAGCAGTTAATAGACATAACTTTATTGCTCTGGATCACGTTGCCAAAGATCACAGAAAACATGAGTAAACGCCAGCTTGAGGTCCCTTCCAGCCTCAAGGACTCTGTGATTCTGAGAGTGCTACCTTGTGCCTTCAAGGCATTTAAAACTAAAGCACCGAAAAACTTTCCCCCTATGAAAAGATACTAAAAGATACTTGTTCTGCAGCCTCATTTCCCATATGAATCCTTCAATTTCACCTAACTTCTCTCTTACAAAGATTATAAAAGCAGAGACGTATTAAACAGAAGGGTCTTTCTTTTTCTTTCAGGATAGTGTTACTTATCTTATTATTTCTTAGTAGCAGTATTCATCCAGAGCAGTGTATGCTGAGGATTATGCAAACACAAATCAAAATAATGATTTCTACCACAAAGAGGCTACTAAGTCAAAAGCACATTAACCGACACAGTCTTCTATGAATAAGGAGCTGATTAATGTACGATTCCAACTTACATGGCCACAGATGTGCAATTTGCATTACTAAGCTGCTGATCTTCACCATTAGCTCTGGAAGAGTAATGATATTTCTTTAATACTTCTGAGATCTCCAGCTTTGTGAGACTAGCAGGCAGACGCTGTCAGTTGAGTTCTGCTATTATTTATTTTCCACGCAGCCCTGGAACACTTTGGGAAATATATCTCATTTAATAATTGTAAGGCTGAGAAGAACAAGTTAACTTTTAAAGGTAATATGAATACTAAAACCAAACTATTGAAATTAAAGTTTATATTAAGGCCCCTAGTGAGCATTCAGAGATGGTAGAACCTATAAATCCAAAGACTGACTGCTGATCTTCAAAACACTCAAAAGAGACCAATTCTGCAAATCTAAGTCACAGAAGCCAAACTATTCACCTTCTTTGAGAACACTTCTCTTAAACACTAAAAGGTATAATATAAGAATATTCATATTATTTATGGGACTGATGTATGTGTTTATCAAATGTATAAGCTCAGAGTGACTGCGTATGAAATAGCCTCATGAGGTCTCACATTCATTTGCAACATGATTCTAGGCCAAATACGCTCCGATTATTACCAGAGCCTTTTCCTTTTCTCTCATGGCCGCGTTTGAATGCTTAACACAGCATCTGGGTTTCTTTTTCAGGCTAATGAATCACCACTAATAATAAAATCAGAAGCAGCTCTCAGTTCTGTTTCTTGAAAAAAAATTTGATTAAGACCAAGAAAAAAGAACTTCCTCTCTTTTGCACTCTCTCCTCCAACAGTGAAGACCAAACAAAATGTAAAAACTCTGGACGCCTCACTTTGTAAGAAAGTGAGCAGATGAGAACCAGAATATGTAAACACAAGCTGACTTACTGAATAAGAAGGTATTTTACCTAGACATTTTCCTTACTATAATAAAAAAATAATATTGCATTAGAGAAGTTGTGAAAGAAAAAATGCATGTGGTAATTGCTTTATATTTATAGCTCTGTACATATTAAGTACAGAGACTGAACTAAATCTCTGTGAAGATGTTTAAACTGTCAGTTGATTAGTAATATGGTAGTTCCAAGATCATCTATTTTACCCGGAGTTGATACTCATATAAAGAATTGCTTAAATAATAATGCAGCCCACATCAGAAAAAAAGCTACTAGAGATTTCCATTTTAGTTTAATATCCCTTATGCTTAAAATAAGTGTCTGTTACAGAAAAATCATTAAAAAATGCAATTTTGATTAAGAATAATGTAGGAAAGAGGTGGAATGCTATATGCACCAATTCCCTCATCTTACTATATACATCTTTTGCATTACTTCAGGCATCATACAGAGAATAAAGATCAATGAATTCCTGATACAAGTGAAAATAAGGAAATACTGAAATGTGGAAAATTCTCAAGACAACTGGCAGCAGTCTCATAACTGCAAAGCTGACAGTAAATACAATGGAGGAAACATTTTGCATTGGCAGGAAAAAAAGAAAAGAAAGAAAAGGAACAACCCTGAAGAGGTAGTTAGCTCCTTCCAGCTCTGTGTTATTCAGCCCTACTGGATGAATTGAATGCTTCAGGTGAAGTGATCAGCAGTGAAGGAGGTAAAGCCACCACGCAAAATTCGAAGAGTAAGCTTCAGGGTTATTTGCCTACTGCTGTCAATGGGCAGTTTATACTAGTCAGAGCAATCGGGACAAATTTTTTTTTCAGATATATTGTCTTTCACGGCAGATTTTTTGGAAACAACACAGTAAAGTGTGGCTTGTTAAGCATAGCTGGAGAGAGAGGACAGCTTTAGCTCATATTTAGGAAGTCAACTCCATAGCTATTGAAGTTAGCAACTTAATTTACTTTGAATTTAAAAATTAAAATTAATGGCAGCAAAAGAGAACAATTCTCAGCTCAATTTCAGCGTAATGAACAAGAGCTGCATACATAAACAACAAAAGCGGTCTCTGCATTTCAAAATTACACAGTGAACTTGATTCTACAACAGTTTTTCAAATGGAATTCCCATTTCAGTCAATTATAGGCTGTTTACTCCATTGCTTCTTTAGCTTTCAAACACCACTGGGTTTAATTAAACAAACAAATAGGCAACAGTTTGATTAATCAAGTGCACATGCAAAAGCCATTGAAAAATCAGGATGAAGGAAATCCTCCTAGCAACTTCAAGAGGCTTTGTGATCAGGCTCTGTAATACCACATAAATTATGGTCTAACAGAAAAATAAATAAATAAATAAATGGATGTTTAATGAAAGAACTGAGACTGTACAGGTAAGCCTGTGTTCAGATAGGGCTATCAGTAAATCACCTCCTGTTAGCTATGTCAACTGGCTTCTGAGGTGCTTCCAAGCACTGAAAACTGGGGTGTATCTAAATAGTATACAACACTTCTAATGCTGTTGTGACATATCAACATTATGTATAAACACATAGACAGGGATTGTATGTGCATTAAAAACACATATTGCTGTATTTAGAGGATATGAATGTATAACTTCCAAGAATCCACAAACACATACATGCTGAGATGGAGCATGCAACTACAGCTTTATCACAAAACCTAATATTCACCGACTACTTTCCAAATACAAATTGGTAAAATATGAAGAATTAAGCAGGAAGACACAGGCAGAGCCCTCAATCTGTTTTAATAAGCCAAGATAGAATCAAAGAAAACAGCGGAGAGATTCATTTCACCTAATTTCAGCAGGCAGCTATACCCGGGTCAGCTGTTCAGACTCTTTGTACAGCCCATGCAAACAAATAGGCCCTTCTGAAATATGGCTCACCTGACCTATTTTACATGCCTAGATGTATGCCCACAAGCAGCCTCGATGACTAGTTCAAAAGTAGACGTCTAAAATGGTCAACATGAATTCCAACCCCGGGCAGTGATAGAGAGAAAAGGGGAGAGATCAATCAGATGCTGCAGAAGAACAGCCTTCACTTACGCTTTGAGGACAATGAAAGAAACAGTGGGACAACATGAGGTATCTCTGGCTGTTTCTCATTCAAAAGCAACACACTTAAAATGCATGCTGTTAATAGTCACCAAGGATTATAGTCAAGACAGGTCTTAAAGCCCAGGGACTTAGCTTCTGCCAGGGTATTTAGGCAAACAAACTGAAGACTCGATGAGCAGGAATGGCTTACTTGGGAAGGCTGGCAAGGCCACCACTACCGTGCTCTCTGCCCATGCCAAAAACGTCTGAGCAGCTCATAAGCCAACTCCTGATCTCCATTTTAAGGTAAACTGCTGATGATTTTGATTTGTCTTAAAATGCCAAGTTGTAAACTGCAGAGGCTCGGGAAATGATTCTCTAACCGTCCAGCCACACAGGCTTATCAAAAGGACGACTCTCAATATTAAGTAAGCCACGTCCTAGAACTACAGTTCCAATTAACTGGCAATTATAAAATATATGGATAAAGATGAGTGTTTTCATGCCCCTCAAGATCTTCAAATAAGGGACCTTAAGGTAAGCAGAGAGACTCTGAGCACGTGTGCAGCCAATGCAGACCCTGTATGGACAGATACTTGAAGAGAAAAACAAAACAAAACAAAACAACCCCCCCCACAGATGTCTCTCAGTAGAAGTAAGATTGCAAGTGCACTCAAAAAAAGAACACAAGTAACTGTATAATTTTTAAATGTTGAATAAAACCCATTGTATAAGAGAGATATGGAACCCCCCAAAAAAATTCTCTCAAAATCAAGAATTACAGTTCACCTAAATGACTGACACTAATTATTGACAATGATATAAAGCTACAATGCATGAAGAATTATTCATCCTACAAAAATGCTTCACAGTTAATATGATTAGGCTACATTTATATATCAATAATTGACACCACTTATTTCTTCGAGCTAAATGGCTTTAAATGACTTCTTATGAAATACAATGAATGTAGGTTACTATGGTGATCAATGTAATTCAGGAATAATTGATTTATATTTTAAACAAACACGTTCAATTCTTCAACCTGAGGCTCAGAGTAACAGCTTTAGCAACAGCTTTGAATTTCTGTTTTCCTACTTAAAGCCCATGATGTGCTACGGAAAGTGCGACCTCCTCAAAGTGAATAGTGCATTGAGCTGATCAGTGCACAGGGCCGAATGTGTATAAAACCGTACCATTCTGCCCCTGACGCCTGCTGAGTGACAATATTTGAACCTTACCACAAAAAGGACCATTCCGTTTTCCTGTAAACTGGTGTGACTGCATGCAACAGCTCCATTTTTCAAGCTTTCTATTTCATTAACATAAGCCCAACACTACTTATTTTTTCCAGAACTACAGTGATTTACACTGACTCAATAAAACCTATACTTGTTGGCTGCATGTAAGCGTGAAAGATGTCAAAATATTTTTCACAGAGGTAGGTGTTGTCCGAAAAGCGGATTCATTGCCCGGTGTGCAACAAGCCAATAATTACACACTCAGGAGAGACATTTGCTTATTTATTTCAGAGCTGCGCAAGCCTGGGTGCTCGGTGGTTTCCCACAAATCAAGCACACCCCTCCGACTTTTCAAGTAGCATTTATACAAACAAATTGCCAAGTTTGCAACTTTCCCTTTTACACTGAATGGTTAGTGATTTCTTCATTCCCCGGGTCCCACCCCTGTCTCTCAAGGTCCTGACGAGGGGGAGATAGTAATTCCAGCAATTAACACTGCCCCAGCAGGGAAAGTAGGTGTTATCTCCCAAGGTCCTGACGAGGTGGGGGATAGTCCAGACCCCTTAATTAACATTGTTTCAGCAGTGAGAGGAGGCTTTGTTTCCCAAGGTCCTGGCGCCCAAGCAGGCCTTATTTCAAAGCCTTCACATCCTCCCTTTCGGAGAGCAGGGCACAGGAATGCAGACTGCTTGTAACTCCCTTATCTTCCCAGCCTGCACCAGCTCTGGGGCTCTTTCTTACTGAACTAGGAGTGCAGCCTAAGGCTTCAGCAAATTTAGCTACTCATGCTAAGCAAGTTTTATCTAAGTGGCTACCTCTAGACAGCTTCAGTTCAATAATTTACAGTTCAAGTCCCAAGGCCTTCAGTTAAAGATCTTTTAGGGCTTTAGCAGTTCTAGGATGCCCTTGATCAAAGAATGCTTTTTTTAGAAAATAGAGATAGAAGTTATCCTAATCTACCTAGTTCAAGCATTCTTTCTGAGCTTCCCAGGGTTGTCTTGTAACATAGGGATGATCAATTATGTGTCCTTTCCAAATTTCCTCTGGTTTCATATGAACTTATTTTCCCACTTCTGCAGATAAACAAATAATAGCTGTATTATAATTAATAATTTCTACAGCAGGAGCACCTAAACCCACAATACTAGTGGATGCCAGGAAACAGTAAAGGGGAAACAATCTTATAACCACAGGATCGCAAAATCACAAAATAAATCCATCCAAGACTGGGTACAGCATGTACTGGTAAAGGTAGATGATGAAAATGGCTCCGTTTTGTCATCTTGATGGTTTGGGGTTTTTTTCAAATTGTGTTTTAAACTAAGAGTACAATAAGGGACATAATTCCATTAATACTGTTTCTGATGTGAATTGTTTTGAGACTCATTAATAACAACAATTTCATGTAAAATACGGAGGCATGGATGGAAATAACTTCTGTGAAGTAAAAATGTTTTACCCGGTGATGCAATACCTATCAAGAAAGCACTTCTATAGATTTGTCAAAGGAAGAGTGACAGTGCGTAGCACTGCAGCCCTTGGACCAGCCCCTTCAGCGCAGGCTCATTTATGCAGCCTGAGGGTGTAGCTCTCGGTGGTTCTCATTTCTGATATTCCAGATCAGAATCTCCTGCTTGTTTTTATTCATTGTCAATCAAGAGACCAACCTCTCTTCAAAGCATTTTGTTTTATCACTGTCAATTTTAAAGCTATCTACTTTCTCTTTCGTTAAAAGTAAATCTCTCTTGCAAAATTACAGCAAAAAAATGGTTAAGAAACATTTCTCAAACAATCAAGTTGATATCAGAATATTATTTACAAAACAGTTACTTATTCAACTGTAGGATACATTATGGCACTTGGAATCACAATATATAAACATGTGTGAAATAAAGAGTGTATCCCAACAAGATCCTTACTCTGCTGTATTTGCTCATCAGTATTTATTGCTAGCATAAGTATCTTGCCCAATATTATATAGGTAATCTGCAGCAGAGGCAGAAGCAGAGCTCAAATTTCCTGAATCCAGATTACATACTTTTCCTGTACACTGAATGATTTATTTCTGCTTGTCCAGAGTGGGGCTGTAATTCCACTACAGTTTTGGAGAACACCAAAATATATACCAGAAGTGAAGCTGAAGTGATTTGTTCAGAACACCAAAAACTAACATATGAATGGAAAGTTAGTGCCAGTTTCATTTGGCATATTTATCAAATGCACACAGTTTAAAAATATATTCATTGTTATTTCTTAAAGTTTATGCTGCCTCTACCTGTACCTAGTTAAAAAATAAAAAATAAAAATCTTTCCCCTCCCCTCCTCTCCCACACCTTTCTTCTTCCCCTCAAAACCCCCAAATCCAACAACCCAAACTATGATGTCTTACTGTCAGTATAATTATAGATTTCTGGACTCAAGGTACTCGAGGGAATTCGTAAATCTGCATGATGCCCTAGAATGCTAGATGCACTGTTACATCGCTCTGAATCACGTGAAAGATATGAGATCTCACATAATCAGACAGTTCCCTACCGGGTACAAATGTGAGGAGGAACTGAACAAGAGTTACTCTCTCCAAAGTCACTGGAAGTAAATTCTTTCATCTCAGTATTCATATATTCAAAATGACAGTGTTTGGCTACATTAAACCTCTCAATGATATTGTACACCCATGTCTTTTGTCATATATAACATATCGCATCTCTCAGAAAACTGGCAAGCCCATACTAACAGATATGAACCTGTGAAATCCTGAGTTTTCTTGAATCTCACCAGTGTCATTAAAGCCGAGTCAACTCTAACATCATAAAGCATCCAGCAAAAGACAATAGTGGACAGTGTGGTACAGCAATACAGTGAAGCTGCCGGGCATTTTATACCTGGAGCAAAATTAGGACTTCACCAATCTATTTGTTAAATGTAATTTTAAACGCAAAACATAATCCTACACTCATTTGGAAATTGAAACCAAGTTCCTAATACAAATATTTCTTTAGGGTAGATCCAACATTTATAAAGCTATGCAGAGAATGAAACATTTTCCACTCTTCCCAAAGCCAAAAGGCACCTAAGAAAGTTTATCACTACTTTAGCAATATGAGATTTCTTATTAGCAAAAATGTTGAAAAAATCCTCTAATGAAAATAATGTATTTAATACCATGCTCTTCCCAAACTCCATTCCAACTCCTCAGCAACAGGTAAGAAAAGGAGGAAACTCCTACAGCACAACCACAAAAGCTCCATTTTCTACAGCAAGAAAGAGAAAACTTTCTAGATGAGTGAAATATAATGCTATTTATTAATTAGGACTTGTAAGAAAACCCCAACACTGGGCATGAGAACTTCTGTTTAAAAAGGAACAGTTGTTTTCAAGTGACAAAATGTGTAAGCAATAATTAGGAGTGACTCAGCTGCATTGCTTTGCTGCTGAATACAGAAAATGAATTCTCAACCCATAAGACATCTTGTTTCTGTAACATTATTTCACAAAACTACAGTTTAATCTTCTCAGGATAGCATACAATAATTTCTCAGAATGATTCCCGGTTAAAAAAAAGGCTTTGGAAAAAAAAATTACAGGTAAGAGTCCAAAGCTGTGCAATAAGTATAGCCTAATGCTTCCTATTACACAGCTATTTGCTATGTAAAATATCTTTTTAAGCTATTATGTTATATCCTCAGGCATAAGACCGCCAAAATCAGAAAACGATTTCTAAATGCTATACTTGGCTTGAATAGCACACTGGCTATTATTTTTTAAATACCTAGGTAAACTAAAAAAGTGTGGAAAGCTATAATTTTATTCTTGCAGTTTGGACAGCTATATTGCACAAAATGATGCATATGAATAGCAAGGAAAAACCCCAGATAATAATGAGATCACTGAAGGGCGAAAAAACAGGTCTAGCTGCTTTCTGAATGGCCTTAAGTATGGCAAATTGCCTCAGAACATGAAAAATTACAGCTCACCATATTGTTGACAATCTAAAGAATAATGATTTTCATAGATTCTATTCTTACTGTAAAGAGGCTTTACCCTAACCTACTTCATTTTTGCAGCCATACATATCCTATTTACTATGTGTAGGAATGTACTATAGCATAAATATCAAAAAAAGAAAATACAGTTAGTATTCTGATTTTTCTCAAATTATAACATCCAGCACTGGAACAGTGAGTGGCTCCATAACTCCATAAAATTTTTTTAATCAGTGTGTGACACCTCCATAAATTATTTGATTATTTGTTACCTTCCCAGAAGGGTGGAAGTAGAGGTTTAAGCAATTTAACAGCACAGACTGCACAGTCAGGTAGCAGCAGAAATACCATTAAATCTTAGCAGCTTTAGCTTTCACTTGCTGAGACAGAACTGCTTTTACAGAAATTGTGATTTGATCCTACAACACAAGCTCTTTCAAAATAAATTAAATTGAGTCTTTCAGTGGAGTCTTGACTTGTTTATCCTAGTGAAAGTATTCTAGATGTTCACATAGGTCACATGAGAGATGGAAAATCTTGTAAAAATCTTGTGCTCAAAAAATCATTTAAAAATGTGGGCCAAAAGAAAATAGGAATATAGCTTTAGGCACTTATTTAGAACACGTATGGAAAAATAAGGCTTAGGATATAAAATTCAGCAACAGAACTGTGAGACCACGGTCATTGGTTGAGGACAAAAATCAAATATCCTCCTTAGGAATTTCCTATCCAGCCTCATCGGGCATGTAGGAGACTACCTGTGTGACTGAGACCTCCACGAAGGACAAAGCTTCAATTAATAAGCAAACTAGACTGTCGTACTCTGTAGGCTAACTAGAAACAATTTCAATGGCAATGACTACAGAAATAATTAACTTAAGGCCTAACAATTTCTTCTGTTAATACAAAATATTTAGACATTATATTCATGGAAGACAAACAAAATGAATTGTTTAAGGGGAGACATAGCAAGGGACCTAATCAGCATGCAAAAGTTTTACTTCTATTGAAGAACCCATCTCTCATCACTTCTTAAAAAGGAGTCTAGTAGGTCAAAAGGCATGTTGAGATTTTAAATGAACCTCATTTAAACAAACCTTGAATAAGTTTTTGTTCGTTTGTTCTTTTACATAATTGAATTCAAGCTCTCCTCAAACTACTTAGTGTAGAAAACTGTCAGTGATGAAGGAAGCTGTTTAAAGAAAAAAGGAGTAAAGTCTACATATTACCAACTTCTACACTGGTTGGATGATTAAGAATGAGCCAGGAACAATTCCTCTCATCGCTTCGGGAAGATAGAGGCTTGTATGAACTAAGTCTCAAGGGAGAAGAGTGCCTCCTGCAGGAGTTTGTTCTTGAAAATACAGTAACATTTTAACATAAATAAATGTACTGCACTTTGCTACCAACTTCGATTATCCTTACGATATAAACAATAATTTTGTAGTATCTTCAGATCTTTTTCTTTTGCCTCCATGCCTATCAACTACATGAAATTAAACAGCTGGGCTGCATCCCTATGTCTGTTTTGGGGAACTTTCTCATTAATCTTTTAATAATGTGACCTTTTGTTCACTTCAACTATGCTGCAACTAGTACCAATATTCTGAAGAAATTAATCCATACATTAGCTATGTGTAACTACACCTTTTCCTCAACCAGGCTACACAGTTTTGTCTTCTACCATATTTGTTATCAATACTGCAGTCGCACATTGTTTTAGCTGCAACTCAGTATATTAAAAGCAAGCAATGGCAACTGAATAGCTATAAAATTCGGTCTCACAGGAGGCACTGTATGGTCAAAGTCCAAATTCCTAGGACCAAGGTCACTTATGAATAAGCTTAAATCTAACGTGTATGATCCCACTAACTTCAGTGGGGATACTGATGTGCCTCAGGCTAAATAAATGCTTAATGCCCCACTGAGAAGCTTTCACAGCAAATTCTTCAAGGATGGAACGGTGCCTCTCTGCTTCCTGCAGGCAAGATGTCTTTCTTCTAGGTACTCTGTGATACATAGTAACATTTTCCCCAAAAAAAACTAGTGAAGAGGTTAACAACATGCATATATACCAAATGAATAATGTCGTAAAAGAGATCTGAATCCATAATGAACTTAAAAAAAAGAATGAAGGAGATACATGGTAAATGTAAAACATGCTGAATCATCCTTGATGAGATCAGAATATGAACAGAACAGTAAATACAGTGACCTAAATACTGATAGCAAAATTTCAAATGTATTTTGCAGCACTAAATAAAGGGACAAATCATCCCCACACATAATTAGCAAGCAGGTTGCTCTCCAAGGAATTCTGCCAGCTCCAGCATGCCTAACCTACAATTTAAAACTACAGCTAGCATTATTAAATAAAGAATCGTGGTGATTCAATTCTATAAGAAAAGAAACAAAATAGTCTACTAGGAGATGGGATTCTCCATTATTATATCTGAATACAAAAACTTGGTAATTTTATTAATTTGTCAGGTATCTAGACTTCTAAGCGTGGACGCAAGCAAGACTTATCTTTGGCCTATACTTCAAAATATAATACTTAATGAATATGTTGTCATCTGAAATCAAGAACTAACGAAGTTGGAAAGATCCATGCTGTTTGCATCATGCCTCAAATTGCCACTTGGGCAAGAATGTGAAGCAAAAAGAAGCCCAACAAAATACTTTTTTTTTTTTTTTTTTTTTTTAATAGAAAGCAAATGGAGATAGGTCAAGAGAAGAGCTACAGGTGCACAAGCAGAATTTCTGCATGACATCTATATGACAAATTGAACCTGCAAAATAAATGATTCCTTTTATAGGCTGGAGCTACAATCACAATAAATCCAAACCATCTCTAAGATGCATAGGCTCCTGCATAGTCTAGGAAAGCACAGAAAGCTGGTTAGGAAATAAGAGAGATTAAGACATGCTGCATATGAAATAGAGGTCCCTTTCCTCCCCCCTTTAAAAAGAACGTTATGTGACCTAAAGTAAGTGTCTTCTTTTATCTGTAGTTCTAAAATCAGTGCAAAACAAATGCTTTCACTGGAAGAAGGTACAGCCGCCTGCCTCCCTTCGCACACCTGCCACAGAGCCGGCTCCCCAATGGCTTATTATTCCACTACACCAGGAGAAAAAAACCTCCGGAGCTCTTCTTGCAGGTTACGCAAGAGTGCCAAACGTTGTGTGGGCAGATGCACCACTTCGCACACCTCTCCCTCGGTTCCTATCCGTGCTGCGGGGTTGCTGCGGGGAGCCAAGGGAGCAGCGCACAACCAAGCCGGCAAGCTTGCCGGTAGCATAGCTACCTGCCACCGGGAGCGCTGCCTGCCTACACGGTACCCCGGCACCCTTCTGAACTTCACATCCAATCTAGCATACGCTGGTGGTAACATGGGTAAGTAACACGGTATTGATGCCACGCTAGTTTAAATACGTAATTTACAACAAACGCATGTTGTCAGTGATGTTATTTTTAGAAGCTAAAGAAAACCTTTTCCTGAATGCTCCAATTCTGCAAAAACTCCAAATGAAGCTGAACAAACAAGCTAAAGATCAAGGAGGGAAGGAAGCAATGAAACCAAGCCTCAGAAATAGTTATTCCATCTTTTATTCATAGGGAATATGTAGTAGAAATATAGAGGCTTGTCAAAACTATTTTCTGTGAAATTAGCAGTTTTGGGGAAAAGCATGAGAATAAAAATAATATTACCACACAGCTGTACTTTTCTCTACTGCTTGCTTTTCAACAACGAAATGTATTTTTAAACTAAATTGCTTTTACAAAGAAAAACCTACGTGATTAAAAAAAAAAAAAAAAAAAAAAGTCCAGTCAGGAAGACATTCAACAGGTTAATCATGTTGCCTGGCCTTTTGACAGTCCACAAAATCACAATCAAAATAAGGAAAAGTTTATCACCACCACATTATTTTCATCTTGGTTTTTCAGGTCCTAATGCCTCTGCGGTTCCCTTAACCTTTGGAAAGATACCAGCTTAAATCTTATCTGTTAAAAAACAAACAAAAACCAAAACCAAACCCCATGAGCTGTGCTTGCAGTGCTGGAAACAGTCAGAGCGGAAGGAGAGGAGGAGCACACTATCTGTGCTGCAACCAAAAAGCACTACATGCATTTACAAGCAACTCTGTCGCATTTCTCACCCTCGCAGATTCAGCAGTTCCTGCGTGGCAATATGAAAACCTGTCACTTGTTCTGAAAAGTATGTTTCTGAAGATTTTGAATTGTTTGAGGAATTACAGCATATAAAATCTGAACTACAAACTGACCCCCTCAAAAAAAATGCCTTTGGTTTGTCTGTTCCATCAATCATGTTCTGCTAGTTCAAGCACACACACACACACGTGCTAACATAATCCTCCGCCTTCGCAACTGCCTGACAATTCATTCACTTTTATTTGCATCTTAAGTGGTCTTAATACCATACGTCTCACCAGAACTAACTGCTACGTCTTTTCCTCATCACACAGTGCATTGCCTACAGGAATATGGTTATTTTTCTTTTTTGTGCAGGCCTGAAAATTTCATTTTGACCACCGTTCATGATGAAAGAGAAACACTTTTCATGGAGCAAGAATCCAAGCGCTCTCAAGCTATCCATTCATCATACTACGTATTTGGAAGGGGGAAAACATACACTGGCAATCAGCTTCTCACAAACGCCTGGACCAGCTACTCTTAACTATCAAACTGATACATATTTGGTTCTATGAAAAAAGGGAAAATGAGATGGCTGCCCATAGATTCACTGTTATATAAATGTGTGTGTATCTTGTCTCTCACAGATTCATCAGCATACGTGGCATCCATGCTGCAAGAGCACTTGTTGCCACTTCTCAGAAGCACATTCTAAATATTGTGAATTGCAACTGCACTTCCCTCTTAATTTTAACTGGAAATAGACTCTCTATCCTAAAAATGTTACAATATTAAGGAAACGGGGAAAAAAAAAATCAGTTCAACAAGAATGACTGGTACTGATGTCATCCTCAGCACACTTAATGCATGGACTGTCCTTTTCAGATGACACTGGTGCAGAGGCAAGGAGATGCTTTGACAAACTTTCATTTTAAGGCTGTCCCCCATAGCAAGGGTTTTGTGGAAGAATTTCAAAAACAGGCAAGCGAGAAAGAGATAGCCTGGCAGTCTTCATTATGGACCAGATTGAACAATCCTAAAATAAACTTAAGTAAAGAAGGTGAAAAAGAGAGAGTTTCTTCACGCTCACCTTTCAGACTTAATCCCAAATTGTTCCTCTGGCAAAGACAAGTGTATGATTTCCTCCTTACAACAGGCTACACAAATCTAGCTAAGATACACAAGTGCAAAAGCAGGCACTTCTTTTGGGAGTCTCCTAGAGGCCAAAATCCTTCCTACAAAGCTCCGCTTTCTACCAACCTACCTCCAAAGCCTTCTTTCCCTATTGACCCACTTCCTACAGCTAAAACAAGGCTGCAGCAGATCTCAAGGCTTCTTCCCCTGCATGGCCCTTACTTGTGAATGCCTTCCTCCTCAAAAGAAGTTAAAAATAAAAACAGAAAGAAAAACTGACAAAACCCAAGCGATGTTAAATACTTGCCAGATTTCTCACGGGAACAAAGAGGGGACAACAGGGTCTCACATCACAAGAGACTCAGTTACAAAAAATACAACAATAAAGGCAAATAATATGTTCAAACACCACAAAAGATCTGATCCAATCTTTCAGTAATGATGTATGGTAGGTACAACTTTGCAAAGGTTTAAAAAATCATTTAAGTCCAGACTCTGGCTGATGAGTGTGATAGGCTCTTGCAGTACTTTTTTCTTCCTGCGATAAGTGTGTGTGTGGGGGGGGGAGCATTTTTTCAGGAGAAGGAAAGACAAAAGTAACAGTAGCAGTAACAGTAGCAAATGCATCAGCAACAGCAGTGTCTAGATCACTTCCTGGAACGAGATATGAATAGTAACATAAGTGGTCTCTAAAGATTATAATAACTCTAGATATCAACGTAGCTCCATCCCAATGGTACCTGAGAGTCTGTTAAACTTTAATGCCAAATCCTTGTGAAAATGGAAGTACCACTTTCTACCCATTACACGCAAATTAAGTGACTAGCGCAAGTCCTTGTAAACATCTTTGTAAACCCACTAAGCAGGACAGAGAGAAAAGCAGCATTTGGCACACTATTCAAAGTCAGTCATCTAAAAATGTCAAATTACTTTAAATTAGAGGGTACATTTTGATTTGTCCTAATGTTTATTATTGCATTTATTTTCTGGCTGCAGATATTATTAAAGAAGATGTTTCATCTCAGTGTTTGTATAAAAAGCAAAGGACTGACGGAAGGCCATATGCCCGAATTAATTACTGCCCTGGTTCTTTCAGTAAAGGAAGGCTGAGCATACCAGTTTGAATAAGGATTTGTAACTAAATGTCACACTGTAATTATGAAAGGGCAGGAAATGGAGATACAGACTCTGCTTCTAATTGCTCCACGATAAGTACACAAATGCATCTCACTCAAAGCATTCTCTCATGACCCTGGAGCTCAAGACTTGCTCTTTTGCCCTTCTTGACTATTTATGAAGCAGAAAGCTCTTGGCATCTAAATTATTGGTGTGATTTTCTGCAGTGCTGATCTTCTAACTGTCCCATTTAAGTGAACAGGATTTTCAAGTGCATATCATTAATGAAATTCAAATCGGCTAGAAAGGAACCAAACTTTCACCCACCATTTGAAAATGTCAGGCCCTCCCTCCTCTTCACACACAAAAAAGCATTAAACATACTATTTGCTCAAGAAACTGAGCATTTTCCTTGATCCACCGAGAAAGCTCAGCATAGGCAAATTATGTGTGATACCTCTGGCATGTTTTAAACATGTCCTGAAGGAAGCACAGCTAGAGGCTAGTGTCTCCGCGCCTCTTCTAGTTCATGCACTAGGCTCATCTGTAACTCAGCTTCTCAGGTAAAACAGCCTGAGAAATAGCCTTTAGGATAATATTAAATTGGTACCACTTTTATGTTATGATTTTTTTCTTCAGTTAAAATTGGAATTAGATTACACTATTCATTTACATAAATAGCAAAACAGCAATAGAACTCAATTAATTACTTCTTTTCCAGAGTATGGACCAGGGTGCCCCAGGATACTGGAGAACTAACCTTATATTAGACTATTATTTCTATTTAGTTTCGTTCCAATTTAATACAGTATTAACTTCTTCGGAGTGCTTTTTTCTTCTTCTCCTTGCTTTCAGCAACTTCTGCTTTAAGATTCCTAATATGTCTAGCCACAAGCAGGCAATGATTATTTCTGACTAACACAACTATGCTGTTTTCAGTTCATAATGCTACCTATTCTTTCACTGCAAAGCCCACAAATATCCCACTCCTATGTGCCCGGTGCTCTTTCAGAAGTTGTAGATCATGGTTAAAAGAGTTTGGAAGACAACAACTTTTATTTTATTCACTGGAGACCTTCAGCTACTCCATTATTGTGTCAGATTTATTGTATAATGCTTCAGGGGAAAATGTATAGCTGAGTGGAAAAGGTTGTTCTGGAAAGACAGAAATCCCTCCGCTTCTATGTTTTCTAGCTATGGAGAAACTAGGCTATTTCACAAATAACAGCACACAACACACTATACTTCCAAACGAATGCTATCTATTCTTCCACTAAAGAAAAAGTCAAATTGTTGGGTTTTAAATGTGAAACCAGTCTGGTCAGAGCTCTGGCTCATGCTGCTCTCCCTTTAAAACAGTTTCACAGCAGAATAGCAGGCATTGATTTAGGGAGTCTTTCCTCACAAAACCAAAAACTAACAAGAACTGATTTTTCTATTTTTTCTTTCTTTTTCAATTTTTATGAGACTATACAGTGAATGAAGCATGCATTAGTTTTTGTCACATTCATTACTAAAGCTGCTTCTTTTCTGCATTATCTCATTGCCTAAAATCTCCAGTCACGATCCAAGATGCTCCTGAACAAAATAATCCCTGCATCTCCTTTTCAGCAGAGATACACAGTTTTTTGTTACTTTACTGCCAAAATTTTTATTTTGCTCAAAATCTGTAATCGAATGTTATTATATACAGGAATTTCAAGCAGAAAACTGAAATGATGGCTGCCCTAGTTTAACCTGATATTTAACATATAAACCTCTAAAGGGTGGCATCTGGGGAAGACACAACTTTCAAAACACCTCTGTGGAGGGGTTTGGTGCCCTTCTCCAATTAAAAATCAAAACATGCCACCGCTTTTGTACACAGAGATATAAGCTGTTGCCAGTGAGACATTCATTAAAAAACTATTACCTTCAAATTATCACATTATCACTTGTCTTGATTCTCATCAGTTGGCTGACAAAAATATAAACTTATGATTTTTTTTCCTACTCTCTATTTGAAAGCAAGTTAAAAAAACTGCAAAATCTGCTTCCCTTGAACCGACAAGAATACATTTCATGGGCACTTTGTTAGACACTGGGAGATGACTTGGGAAACCAGGTCTGCTTTGCTAGAGATCTCAGAAAACCTCCAGCAAGCGGTATTTGCCCCTTTCAAGATTTTGGGCTGGGGTTACTCTCTTTCAAAACGAGACAACAGCTAACGAGACGAAGGTTGCTTCAGTGCCAGAGCTTCTTTCAGTGCCGGCTCTCGGGCCTGGCCAGCGGCAGCACCCGCAGGCTGCCCACCCGCTCCTGTCCGCCACACTGCTCAGCTTTTGACATGGGTTACCCTTTGGTTGGCTGCGGTCTGGCCCCGTAGCCAAAGGCACTCTGGACCTCCCGAGACCTGGGGCAAAACTCTCAGCAAGGCTAAACTGCCTATGTAAGCCCTGCTGAGCCACTTCTGTTTTTGTGGGGGTTTTTTGTTTTTGTTTTTTTTTTTTTAATAACTAAAACAGAGGAGCTCCAAACCTGCTGCAGAATTTTCACACTGCTTGTTCCCTCAAATTCCTGACTTTTACTTTCTAAGAAACAAGTGCACTGCATTTTTGGTGGTGAGGCTGCTACTTATGAATGCAATTAAATTGCTACAAGATTGTAGTTTGGTATGGTGATTGTAATTTGACATTCAAAATCAATATAATTAAGTTGTGCAGCCATATCAAAACCCCAAACTCTATTTCTACCTTACACTAGGAAGTTTGCAAAACTCATTCAATTATCTGCTAATTTCACAATGACCTGTTTATTAAAGAAAGAAAATCTAGTAGGAACATGTGACAGAAAAATAACCCGTGGGGTCTCATCTCTTCATTGACATTTTACTTTCCCTGCTCATTACTTCCAGTGCTAAACAGAAAACATACCGCATCATTACTTTTTAAACATAGAAAACACTTATTCAATAATCCTTTTTTTGATTTTATAGTTATACAGGAACAAGTGGTATAATAGTGATACTACTATATCAGAACTTCACGTGCTTATTCCTTTCAGTTACATTAACACAAAACTACGCAAAGAACATGCTCTTCTTTCTGAATATCCACTTATAAAGAAAGTAAAATACTATATAGGGCACATAATATCCATTTCCACCATTTCAAAATTCATTTTGTCACGTCAGTTATACTCTTTTACATCCATAAACCTGGAGCCCAGAAAACATTACCACTCAAGCAACCAAGCGAAGCATGTATTGCCACATACCTAAAATTAAACATGTACTTAAAAAGCTTCTAACATAGAAATGGGCATAAGTTAGCTTTGAATGAGAGCACAAAATGTGCCCTACCTCTGAAAGTCTTCATTTTTTAAGAGCTGAAAAATATTTAGACTGATACTAAAGTACATTTTCATATTTCAATTCTCATCCATTCTTTTCCAGCAAGTGAAACAATTCATTTCTGAAATACACTGGATGAAATAACTATGCTTTACATGCTTGTTGTATCACTGCTTTACAGATGAGGCTGAGATATTAAATCTGAAATGACTAGAGACAAATCTCTTCTAAAAATGACAGCAAACTACATTACTCAAACCTATTCAGCAGACATTCAAGTAATAATATGATGGACGCAGCAGGACAATCTGGGTACACAGCTAGTCAACACTGCACTCTCGAACAGCCACTGCCTAGTTCAGACCCTGATGTTGGGAAGACACGCAGATGTGCTTAATATTGTTCACAGTAAGCATTCCTACTGATTTCAGCTGCACCACCTAGTACAAATCCCAGGCGCATGCACCTACCTTTGGGAAAACAGGGTTGGTGGTAGTAGTTTTATGACATTTTAGCAAATAGTTAAGAAATTACAAAATACTTCGGATATCTATGGCTTTGTGAACTTACAGAAAAGGCATTTGCTGTAGTCATAGTTAAGCAACAAAGCTAAACATATAAAAACAAATATTTAGTTTTTCAATAGGCTATGCATAACGTAAGCAAACAAATCATCCATATTAACGTGCACTGCTTTAATAAATTCTCCACTGCTTACATCACTCAAGATAAAGGTCTTGATTACATATGTGAGTAATCAATACTTGGAATCAAATAAGCCATGTTTCACCAGTGAAAATGAAAATGAGTAAGGCTAAATTAATGCTGTCACTTTCTATAAACAGTCAATGGTTTCCCGCTACACAAACCACTAATTTCATTATTTTACAACAGGAAATCAAAGCTGTAGCGTATTTTAAAAGTCTAATTTACTTCAAGTAATAAAAAGACACCCTCAAGGGTCATCATGTTTGTCATATTGTGCCTAGTTTTAAACATTTCAGCTTAAGAACAGTATGTAAAAATCTAAGCAAATCAGGCTGGTTAATATTTAGTATTTGTATGCAGCAGTACTCTCCACTACCCAACTACTATATGAATATTATTTCATTAAATTTCAAAGCAATTGTGTGAGGTGGAACAATAAATGTCTGTCTTACATTCTCGATGAAAAACAGAAGCAAAAGTAGTAAATTAATATAGCAAACTCACCAACAGAGAAAGGTTCAAAAATGAAGGATTCCTGACTTTTAAAGCCATGTTAAGGCTATTCGGCCATAGAAATCTACATCTAAAGTAGCAGCTCTGTACCAGATTTGCAGGGCTCTCCTCAATTATATAGTTACATAATAAAAACATTTTTTTCTTAAGATTTTTGGTTTTTTGCTTGTATGAAAGATCTGCAGTGGAAGCACCTACATTTTAAAGGTACCGTACTGTACCAAAATAAACTCTCCACCTGAATTCTGGGTATTCTCTTTCCATGGTTTATCAAAGAAGAAGAAAGAGAAAAAGTTACGGATACACTTGTATTTCTAGTATTCATCAGGTTTCATAGCGCCTTTTTGCAGGAACTCCATTCCATGGGGATGCTGCTGGAGGGCAACTAGCATCACCAGGGAAAAGCTGAGAGGATGGAACAGGGACACAAGGAAAAAAGTAGTTGGGGTAATAAAAAAAGAAAAATTGCAAACACCACAAATCCAAAAGATCTGTCTCTTTTTCTCCTCTCGAGCTCTGTATTTTAACTAATAAACAGTTCCATATTTTGGACAACCTCCCCTTGTCTGCCAATGGTCTCTTAGCTCCTATTTTAAAATTCGCTCCTTAATAACCACATTTCTCCCCAAAATCCTTCCAACAGTGTCCAATTTTCTACTCATAAACAGTCACTAAAATTATGATAGACCACAATATCATAATTATTTGGTTTAACTACCAAGCTATTGTCAGCTTCAGTAGAAATCCAAAAAGACATATCCTCACCCTAACAGATTCTATACTTTTCAACAACATCAGTAAAAGCTGAAGCTATTGTAAATCTGGCCTTAACTGATGAAGTTTCTTAAAACCTGGAGCTGCTAACAGTAGTAAAGAAGCTTTCTCAATTTACCATTAACCAACCCATCCACTGCGCTTACTAGTCATGGCACTATGCTGGAGAATGGCCGTGTTCCAATGTCACAGCTTGCTGCAAACAGCCTCCCAACAAAGGAGCATTTACTGATATTCAAGTCAAAGGTGTGATACTAGTCCTTCCTTGCCTGTAATTTGACGTTTTAGAGATTTTCCTGGGAACGTGAAGAATAAGAACTTGCCTGATTCATCAGGTGTCCCTCTGTAAGAATCTAAGAACCAAATTCATTTTCAATTATACCTCTTCATAGTTTATGTATTTACTAAATTATTGAAATGAACTTTCCTTGGAATATTTCCTATTACAGTAATTCCCCACAGAATTCTTTGTAAGAAGCCAAAGTTCAATAATGGGGCACAAGTGAATTGTAATATGGCTCCAGGACTGATGATCTTAATTAAAAAAAAAAAAAAAAAAAAAAAAAAAAAAAAAAAAAGCCATAATCAGAATCAGTATGTAAAACATCAACGGGATTTTAATTGCACTACAAATATCACAATAATGTTGGTATGTTTGAATTCTAGAAGGGGACAATTTTAAGATTTTCATGCAAAAAACATCTTAATGTCATATTCAGATGCCCATCAATACCCACATTTTGATAACAGATCTGGAAGCATACACATTAATTCCCAGCCGACTTCAGTGTAATACACATGTGAATGTCACAAATACAGACCCCTTTGTACTATCAGAGGAACTTAAGGAACTTCTTAAAACTGTTAATGAATACTGCTACAAAACTGTTTAAATATGTAAAGCTTACATAGCTCAGGCCTAAGACCTGTATACAATGGGCAGTAAATACCAACAGGAAGATGAGGCTGACCAACCTTTACACATCTTTGTATGTCTAGGCTTGTCTTGAATGATTTTGGTAAAGCAAGCTATATATGAAAGATCAAGTCCATTGCCTTAAAGGGCTTTTAAACAAATCTTAAAAAAAAAAAAAAAAAAAAAAAAAAAGCTATCAAATTACTTGATGTAATCTTTTCTCAGGCAGGTCACATACTAGAAGAATTAAAATAGCCGCTTGCTTTATATAACCTCCAGTAGAATATCAAATACTGTCAGAACTACTGGTTCATCTTCAGTGAGCTATCTATCATCATCTTGTTTATGAAGGATGCAAGATTAAAGATCTTTTAAAAGTATGCTGCATCTCAATTATCTGCAAGAGCTGATAGGTGCATGCCCAAAAATACTATCACTTCCATTCTGATGGGCTTATAAAAGTTTAAAGCTCTGCATTAAAGTGATTGTATATCTTGCATGTGAGCGCTTGATCACTTCTATATTTAGCTGCTTATAAAAAATGGCATCAATAATATTTTATAATGTTTTCAAACTGCAGTGGGTCAGAGGAATGCTAATTAAATATGAATGGAGTGGTCTTTTGGGAAAAAAACAAGCCCCAAAAATCAAAACAAACAGAATAGATTGATTTGAAATTACTAAAAAGAATTTTGTTTGAAAAGCATTAATCCTGAAAGTGGGCCACACTTTAATATAGCAATCAAAACAGCAACCTGTCAAAGAGGTTTAGACGTTGGTGTCTAATTTTAGGGGTTTATGTACTTCAAGTGCCAAAAATCTCTAAAAATCAAGCCTTTTATTTCAATATCTAAAAATGGATTAAGATGATGACTTTTAAGCAACAAAGTCTAACCATTTTGTGCCAGACCCTAAGCCAGTATAAAAAAATACATCAGCTTAAATTGGAGAAGTTCTGTCAACTTATACTGTGGATCTGTCCTTTCAACTCTTTATTCTAATTACAGCAGCGACAAAAAAGCAAATTCTGTATTTTCTGTGGCTAACAGCAACCATGAACCAAACAAATCACAGAGCAAATATTAATAAAATGCACACCTTTGTGTTTATAAAGATGATGCATATACTGCAATGTGAGCCTCTACGTTAGCGCTCAAAATACAAATGGTCATCGTTCTTCAAATTGCAGTGTAGATATTTCTGTTTTAAAAGCCTCTTATCTGCTCTGGATAATAAGCCAAGAGCAGAAAGATTATGTACCATATCACACCTCCATCTTAATTATTTTCCATTAAGTGTAACGTCGTTTAGGCATTAGGATCTTAACTGTTCCAGAAGCTGCTATTTAACCTTTATAACAACATGTGGGACATAAATTTTCTATCACTGTTAACTGAATGCTTTATAAAGAGAAAAGGAGAAAACACAGGTGAGACAAAGTACAAAATGTTAGCGAAGTTTATTTACGGAAAATGGTTCTGCCAGTGAATTCATTTCCAAAATGACCAGGGAATGAGTAAGTCTAAAATTATGATTTCTCATAAAAAGTAAGGCTTGTTTTGGAGTTTTTTGACCCATGTTTCTACACCCATGAGTTGTCTTTCTGTAAACAGTTAGTACCATTATTCAGGACTGCTTAGAAAGGGCACTTTTCTGGGTAGTTAATTTGTTTCATCGTCCAACATATAGCTCTCAGTAACTTAGGAAGCTATGGTCACTTTGCTGCTACAGCCCTGCATTTCCACTGGTTACTCTGCCTTCTACCAACTATTATGGCAGAGTAGGTTAAATTTTTTTCCTAAAAGCAGATATGCAGACAGGTTTTAAAAGCACAATACAATGATAAAATACAACCTTTATAGAACTATCATACAGAGAACAACCGAAACTGCAGCAAAATTCAACCAGCTGAGCTGCAACCATTGCTAAATTTTTAGCAAAGGAGGGACAAGAACTGAAGTTAGCACACAGCTGCAGGCACATCTGTCATAACTCTCTCACCCCCGCCACATGAGTGTCTGAGAATATGGCCTCTAGGTACCTGCACATGTGGATGGAGAAACAAGTGTCGGAAAACAGCAGGCCAAAGAGAGGTTCAGAATAATTCCCGCTTATAAACATACCAGTGTCACAACAGTGTATCACAGCAGAACACTAACACAGAGCACAGTAATTTTAAGTCTCTCTGAAACCTTTGGAATTAGTAGGACTCTTCCTGTTTATGGACTACATCATTCTATGTCGCAGCAAAAGGAACACAAAATTCCCCGCTGTAGGTGACACCACATACCAAGACCTTGTTTCTTATGATACTTCATACCAAGACCTTATTTATTATAAAACTGTTCTGAATACGCCTTGAGTTGACCTTGGTTATTGTTATTAATCACTGCAATTCTAGTTAATTCAAAGTGTAACAATGCTTTAACCAACCATGAAAGAAAGGATCAAGTTATATCCAAGTCTCAAGTCAAAGCTTCTTACATTTGAAGCATACCATTCTGGAACACACAAAACGGGATCATAATTTTATCAGCAACAGTCTTTTTGTTAACTGCCCAGGAGGCAGCAGTCATTTTAAATATCCAGAACACCAAATGGGTCTGTTTTTGTGGCTGCATAATTGGAAGTCTTCTGTGTCTGCAAAAATCATTTCCATCTGATAATGGACCACATCAAGTGATCTATGGGAAAAGGTCAGATCCTCAGCAAAGACAGCATCGCAAACAGTGATAAGCAACAGATCAGCAAATGCCAGCGTATAGAGTATGTCTTTGTCAAATGTCAAAGGCATTTAGAACTATGATGCTACAAAATGCATACTGCTCTTCCCTTCATAAAGGAACTTCTTTGCTATTTCCAAGTAATTGTACTGAACACATTTCCTCTGTACTTCTAAAAATATAATACCTAGCTGAAAATATCCAGCATTTGTCTGACTTACCAGAACGATGATGATGTTGCTCTTCTAGGAACTCTAAGTCAAGCATTAGGTCATCTTCATCCAGCTCGCAAGAACCCAAGTTATTCAAGACATCCTGATATAAAAAATAAAAGTAAGCGTTTAGACAGATGGGTAACCAAACTCTTCTGCACAATATAATCAGGAATCAGATCTGGGAAATCAGTTTGAAGAGTAGGTACGGAAAATTTCTCTATTAACTTTGGACCACTGGGAAAATTTATGAACTATCCAAGCAGAAACGTATTTGTCACTATTCTCTGGTACTAAAAGGACCTTGAATATTTAACTAAAAAACAGAATTATAAATAACGCTGTCCATATAATTTTCATTTTTTATACCATTTAACTTCAGTGATAATTTATATCTTTGTAAGTTGAATCATAACTTTTTATGGTGCATAAAAAAGGTTATTCTTAACGTAACATAAAATTATCAGTACTTGTTTTCCACTAAATTTTTATTTCTAAGCACTGTATGCTCTTACTAATACTCTCTGAAGAGAGAATTACTGTTCTACTTATCCAAGGTATAAAGAAACACAAATTTAGGATACACAACAAATTCAGGCAAAAAGAATCAATTCATGAATTATTAAGGTGGGTGTAAAGGCTTATTACACTGTCAGAGAAGAAAGCTTGAAATATGAGATGTAGCTGGCTACTTCTCCACTCCCTTTTTATTATTCGTTTTATTTTCTAAGTTTCAACTACAAACAGATAAGTGGGGTTTATACAATACATCTTTTGAAAGTGGAAAGGGGTGTGACGACTACATTCAAAAGACAGTGAAAGAGTATTCCCATGTATATTCAGTTTATGGTCAAGCATTTCTAATTAGTATGATATGAGGAAAGGATGGCAACTTAAAAAATGGGGAATAAGTAGTATCACGTACTGTCAGTTACAGGCTCTACTGGATTTCTTTTGACTTGATAATATCATGACATTTGTAATTTTTTCCTACAACGATAATTCATGCACTCTCCAGCTGGCATTCTGTTTGCAAATTTGCAGTGATACTGCAACAGGCATAACTCTTCAGTCCATCCACAGGCAAAAATCCTCTTAAAATTAGTCAATCCTGCATCAGATGTTGGCTTTCTATGTCCCAAATGTTCCCCACGTGGATCTAATCCAAAGAAAACTGGAAATCAGTGTATACGAGTCTGGGTGGTCATTCTAATGTAGCAAACTGTTCATGAGGCTAGAGGTTTCTCAGTAAAGATTAATTTGCTGTACAGAAAGCAGAGAAATAAGTATATGCAGTAGTATACATCAAACTAGCAAATGACCTTTTTGACTTCGAGTTCAAAACGTATTTTTTTTTATGTTCCTTCTAATTCTTTGAATTAGAATCCCTCCCCATAACAGATGTCAATTCTTATTTCTACTCACAACCTATACTCATTCATCATTTGGAGTAACAATCTCTGTAAATTGTTTGCTCTTTTTCAGAGCAACGTACAAGCAACACAAGGACTTTTTCTTGCGTTCTTTCCCCTAAGTTACCGCAACTGCTAGAATACCTCTTCTGAGATACAGAAACGATTGCTAATGCTGCTGCTACTACTTTTACAGATGCCAACTACAGAAAATTACAATCGTGAAGTGCAGAAACCTCTGCACATTCACCGAGCAGTATAGCACAAAACGAAAATAAGTACCATGTAACCATTACAATCGCATGAAACACAGACCCATCTTAATCCCTTTATTTTACTGCTCAACATTTAACTCACAGAGTGGCTGGCAAACCTGCTTCAGAATGACTGTTTTCCTCATGCCAATGAAACACAGACGTTCAGTAATCATTATGTATTACTATACAGTAAACAAGCATAAAAATAAAACATGAAAAATGCTTTACTTTGTTTCAAGTTATTGTATCCAGTACTCTTACACATACAAACTTTTCTAGTCTGGATGTACTTTTAAGACTAACAAACCCAAGCCAAAACTACTTAACAAAAAAAAAAAGGGGGAGGGAGGCAGGGGGAAGTAGCCTCTATTAAATGAAAGTGGGAGAACACACATACCTCAATGTTATAGCCTGGAACTTAAATAGCTTTTGATTCACTAGTTGGAGCTAGTGAAATACTGAAGACTGAAAGTCTCATTTAGGGCTCATTTGTATCCTTTAATACCTAAATATCTTTCAAAATAGTAGCAGCAAGACACTTAAAAATTTGTACTCTGTTCTTCCTCACAAACTCATAGTCTGAAATACTTGGGAGATTGCACATGGAAATGCAGTGATCCAGAGAACGACAGGGCTAGTGTGACACAGCCTTAACCGACTGCAGCTTTGACAAGGATCTGCTCCGATCCTATCAAAATACTGAGCTCTCCAGAAAGATTTAAAAAGGCAACAAAACCAACAAAAAACGCTATTTGACTTGCGAAAAAACAAACAAACAAACAAAAATTAAATTTTCTAAATAGAAGAAACTCCAGGAAACCAAGTAAGATGAAACAAACCCAAGAATTTGTATAGGAGTCTTCCCTGCACACTATGGCCTTTGAGGAAGGTCTTTGCTTTCAGGGACTTTTGGAGCAGAAGCAAACTGTACCCTCCTGTCCCTGCCGAGGAAGCCCCTCAGCTTCCCAAGGAGGCCAGCGTGCCCCCAGCCCCTCACAGCAGCCCCCTGCCTCCCGGCTTGGCCTGCGGGCTCCCAGCTGCCTCCCCAGTAGGGCTGCGCCTCCCACGCCTGCCCTCTCCTACGACCCGCTCCAGTTGCACGAACATTAGGTGAGATACAAGTGATGCTGAAAAGCTCCCTGAGATACATTTCCTCTTAAAAGTATCTCTGCCAGGGAAACAATCTCTCTCTTTAGCCAGGAGTTCACTTGACTACTACTTTTTCAAGGAACAAGTCACGAAACTTGGAACAAACAGATGAAACAGATTAATATCCATCACAGCTAGAATGAACACTTGACATGGAGAGCGCCTCTATTTATAGATGTGCCAATTATGTTAATTCAGCTGCTTCCTTGCTTTAGTCATCCACCACTGAGGAGAAGCATTTGTTTGCAATAAGTCATCCCAGAGATGTAAAACAGACACAAGCTCATGAACAGATATAAAAACACAAACAGAGAAACATTCATAGGGTTCCTGGGGCTACCCTAAATGTACTTCTTCAGAGAAGATCATAAAAGACCCACCGAATGGCCCACCAAACTCCACAGAACAGATGAGCGGTGCGGCTGTGAACGCAGCCCTGTGTCCCTGCCTCTCCGCCTCCTCGCTCGACTACCTTACCTGTAGTGCTCCCTTTGCTTCTCTTCCCCACTGTGCTACAACAATTAGCAACAATTTTAATTTCTTTTTAAGTTTAATATTTCTTGACCCTTTCCCCACTCTCCTCCTAAACACTGCTACTACGTTCTTCAAATAACAACACAATTAAATAAAAAAAAAGAGAGAGATCAAGCCCTAAACAGTGTTCAAAGTGAAGAGTTTCAAGGCTTTGTTATATAAAGAGAAAGAACTGAACACTTTTATCAAGCCTCCAAGGAAACGTTCACTATCTTTTTATGGTGACACACCATTTATTTGTTCCAGGAGGCAAATCATTTTGTGAAGGCAGCAGCTCTGCAGCAAAAACCTCTTTATTGGCTTTGTAATAGCTTCCTAGAAGCTTTAAGACATTTTTCCTATTTCTGGTGTCTTTGTTTCCCACTTGACTTCTTCCACCGTTTTGCATTTATAACGGTGTTGAAATTCACACAACTGTGTTTATCTTTTTCAGTTTATCTAAACATTTGTTATACCACAATGTCTCTGCCTGTGTGGCAGCATCAAAAATTGCAACACGTGCCCGGATCAACCCAAGCTGATCAGCTGCTGCAAAGAAATACCCAGTAGAGTCAATCCCTGCAGTGCTCGTTTGGGTAGAAGTTCAGTGCAACACCAGATATAAAAAAGTGCTGAACACAGCCCTATTCAGACTGTTTACAGAGCACTTTTATCATGGTCCTCAAGTACATATAATCTAATACATCTGTCCTGATACCATCTCCCTTACTGTTATTTCAACAGATCAGGAAGTAAAACAGAGAAAGCTGAAGGGACTCGTCTAAAATTCTGTATGGAAGAAGTGCGTGGCAGAAGAGGGAATAAATTTAGGTCTACAGAATTATGTCCTACAAAACACTGCCTTGCAGCCACTGTTAGCAACCTTCTCAGTTATGGAGGAAGAGGGGAAAGAACACATTGTAACTTGTGAGAGGTACATGGGAATAGACCTTCTTAGCTGATCTTTTCACTATGTCTCAGTTAGAGCTTTTCCTCATTTTCCTGTTTAAAATAGACTTCAGTCCTAGATAGTTTAGGTACTTCTTGTTCCAACTTTAACTTGGTAAAATACCACTGTTCCTTAAGCAAGTAGGTAAGCAAGAATTCAGGGGTGCTATTTTAAACAATACTAATCCAGATGGAAAGTCAGCAATTTGTGTATCAGTTAACACAGCTTCTGATAATTGCTATGGTACATACTTTCTCTAAAGGCTGCACCAGAACAGAGTATTGATCCAAGAATATTTCAGGGCACCAATAATTTTCAGTAACAATTTTTGTATCACAAATTCTTTCAGCAGCAACAAACAGAATGAACTAGTCTTCCATCCAACTGCCAGGTACCTTATTCAAAGCTCACTGAAATCAACAGTACTCAGTTCAGTTTCACCGGACCCAGATGTTCCTAACTACGAAACACGACCTAAGAATAGTTTTATTATAGAAAGAAGAGATGCAGAGATTTGCATGGATATACTTCATAAAAGGTTAAAATATCACATGGATACAGACATATTAGGTACACAGCACCTATCAGCCAGTGGTGCACATGAGTCTGGACAGTAAGTTTATTCAGGGTAGCTGAAGGGGGTTTCCTTCCCTCCTCCCTTCTCTCCCTACTTCTTTTCTCTTTTCTAGCTTCTTTTCTTATAATCACTCAAAGAAACCCTCAGGCATAATATATGAGCTCTCAATCCTTTTACCAAACAGTCAAGTATTTCATCATTTTTAGCCCTGTTTCATCTCACAGTTCAGGCCTTTTGAGAAAGAGTTTGAAAACTGGAATAAATAAGAACAGCTTTACTAGTAAATACATACAAAGTGCCCAACATAACAGGTCTTAAATCTATTGTTAGGTTTAACCAAACAACAAAAAGCAAGTAACTTTCTTTATGAAGCCCCCTTTACCATGGCAGGTTTTTTTTAATTGTTAGTCCAAGTAACCAATTTACACATATAAAAAAAGGTAGAAAAATTGCTGCTTATAGAATTACAGTATACTCATTTAAAAATGCACTATCCTGATGCTCCTGACGCTTGAAAACTGACAATAAAACATGCATGGGAATATACAAATACACTAAAGCACATAATTTCATTTAACAATGCAATTCAAATACAAAATGGACTCAATGAAATCCTATTAATTGCCCAATGTATAAACAAGGCATGGTGAGCCCACACAGAACTGAACATTTACAAATAATACTCAAAACCAAAATGAACATGTGGTTTTAGGAGACAAATCTGAACATTTTAAACATTCAGCAATAAATGGAACTGATAAAACAATTCATTTCTTTATTTTGTTTTTCACACATTTCTATTCCAGACTTGTAGCTCCCACACCATCAAAATGATATAGTACCAGCAAGGTCCTAAAGACAGCGGGCACAGGTTCTCTGTCATTACCAGTATCTTTGCAGAGTTTTCTACATTATTTTGCAATTTTATTCCAATTAACATGTAGTCCCCAGTTAAAAGGATTTTCAACTGCTTCGGTTTCTTTTTCATTTTCTGTGCTGCTATCTGGAGGGAGATTTAGCTCCAACAAACTTTTGTTTTCCTAAGCAAGGGGATGCAGACTTTTTCTGACCACTGCTTTGCAGTGTCCCTACACAAGCCACCGCTCAGCCCTGACATCCTCCAGTGGTTTTCAGTGTTCTTTTACACAAATGACACAGATTTCCACTCCATTATAGCAATACTGCAACAAAGTCTTGACTATTGCTTGGAGGACTGTTCAGAACCCTTGAGGTCTTGAGGTCTAGTAAGCAATTTAATGATGCTACAAGACAGGAGCACTTGCAGGTTTCCAGTCACCCAATTCATAGACATTTCTGTCAGATACATATATAGCTAAAGACGTTCATAGAAGTTACTGGCAGTTAACTTGGGTTATACATTGATATAACCTTACACCATGAGCACACACATAGTGGCTACATTTTTATCCTTAATATTTCTTTTGGTCAAGCTTTTCACCTGTAATCATGAAGACCAACTGTCAGACTAAGACCCATGCTCAGTAAGCACACTCTTGCTGCCAGAATTCAAACTCAACAGATGAGATTTGGTCATGGGAATCCCATTTGGACATCTCTCTCATCACCACCAGCTTGCCATAGAGATAGATTTTTCCACAAGAATCTATAATCCCACTTTAGACTATATCAATAGAGCCCTAAAATCCAGGAGAATAATTTTTGAAAGTTCTTCTCTGACATAAGGACCTATGTCTCATTCACCTAAGTGATTAGGTGGCTATCACTGAGTTTTCAAAGATATTTTAGAATTAAAAAAATCAAAAATCACTTTTTAGAATATTCATTAGGTTCTGTTCTGTTTTCCATTTTACCTTGCACTGGCATTCAGACATCATCTCTTCTTCCTCTATGTTCCTGTTCTTAATCACTTTCTGAACACAGATTTTCATATCCTGTTGATTTTTTTCCCCAAATATGAGGGTTTATTGATAATGCTATCCAATTGAAATGATGTCCTACATGTGGTTTATAAAATTTACATTGGAAAATAAGAAAAAGAGTATAGTATTATTATATGTATAATTAATATCAGAGATTCCTTCCTCTCCCCACATCCCCCACTGTAGGAACGTGGGGGGGCAGCCAATGCTTTTGAAAGAGCAGAAAAAAAAAACATACTCTAGAAAGAATAATTTGATTCTTTTGCAAAAACATGTGTATGACAATTCCCCCATATCTACCCAGGGTTATTACATATCTGATGCCAAAAAGATCACAATTAAATACTTACCTCAAGTCTGAAAGGGTTTCTAGAGATTGCCAAGAGATAGTAGTTCATCAAAATTGTGCTCAGCATAGAAACATAGCATACAATCAGCATAAGAAAGAAAAATCTGAAACATGCTCAAGGAAGAAGAAAAACCTTGAGCTATTTAAAGTAACGTTAACTCTTAGTACTATACCTGAATAATTCATGCATATAATGAAGTATTTCCCCTTCTGCACTCTCCCACATACTTCAAAGAGAAAAAAAAAAGTATACTAGACCCAGCAAACAGAAAAACCTTTAAAAATACAGAATCCCTGCCAACATTCAAAAAATTGCTGTATCAAATGTAAAGCTTTTGGATGCCTTTCATATACCAAGGGCAGCTTAAAAGCCTTCTTTATTTTTTTTGAATAGCACCACCTAATAAGCATATTATTCCCTACTTAAATATACTTTAGAAAGGAAAAAAAAAGTCTTGTAACATCTCATAAGAACATTTTCTGTAGCTAACATGTGGAAATCCATTTGTGTTATAAATTAATGTGCTCTTAAGACCGAGAGAGAGAAAATTAGCAGGGGAGGGAACCATCTAACTACCTATCTCAGATCCATCATAATACTTCTCAAAATATATTTTTCATATGTGCTTTCGGCTGTGTAAGGGAAGCGCATTATTTTCCACCCTGTTCTTGCTTCTGCCCTTTCGATCCTCTCTGTGCATTAAATCAATGTCTGCAATGATGCTTCTTTTGCCTGAGTGATTATAACTAATGGACTCTCCTAACACGTCTTCCTTTGCACTCACCCAGATGGGGTTCATTCTGCCACAATATGCTCTGCTCACTGAAACCACAGAACCGTAATACAACGCAGACCCCAAACTTCAGCAGCAACAGGATCTGACAGTACTTCTGTTAGGCCATATACTATACTGTCAATCAGCATCAGACTACAGAGGGAAATGGAACCTAACTTCGAAAGTCCACAGGAGAAAACACTGGAGCAAATAATGTGTTGATGTACTGCATCATCTTTCATTCTCTCCACGTTAACAGTAGTTTTCCTGTCATTAAAACGCCATATATAGGGGTCATACTGTTAAGGTACTTCAGCACCCCGAGGTCACTAGCATACCTTCCTTACCCTGCCACTGCCAACCTGCAGCTCCTCTTCCGAGGCAGCAACTGCTGCCGGCCACTCGCAGGTACGTTTTCCACTATCTGGTCATCCACTCTTGCACTCAGCACTGCGGAGGAGAACACAGGGCCTGAGAGCCACAGGCTGGTGAGCATCCTGCAGCACTGATAATACTGCAATTTTGTAATCTGCTCCTGAGACATGTGAACACTAATGGATCACTTTTGCTCCTGTAGCCAAAGCAGAGACCTACTTGCACCAATAAAGTAAATGGATGTTACGGAAGACACATTTAGTATTTGCTTGTTTTGAATTCTGACAGAAGCACAGTAAAATAAAGCGACAATTCCTAGTATTTATGTTTTCTGTAACACTGTAATAGTACTAATAGCATAATTGGTAACAATGTGAGTACTTTGTAACACAGCTAAACTTGAGTATATAAATAATACCTGACACCAAAGATTCAGAGACTCGTGATATAGTTGCACAAACAAGAAACAGAAAAATAAGAACCATGGACATAGAACAGGCAGGAAAGGCGTGCGGTGGAACCAGAACAAGTCCTGGTGCAAAAAAAAAAGATGACTTGTGTGAGGAGCAGACACGATCCCCTCCCTTTTCTTTTGGGAAGGAGGCTGAGAAGCATAAAAACAACAAGGATAAGTGAGCAAAGATGGAAAAAGAAGTTGCCCTCTTCAGTTCCAGCTTCCCACGTCAAAGAGCGCTGGAGCCCAGCACCCGCAGCCTCAGCGACTGGGACCAGCAAGGCCCATCAGTGCTCGCTACCTGGCATCCCCTTCACAGCACCGCAGGCTCTCAGCTCGTGCGAGATGTGATTGTTAAGGACCGACTGCTCTAAATACGTGGTGATAATGACTGATAACACCTAAGAAGTCATCACTGGCAATTTGTATGGTTAACGAATGACAATCCAGTAAAGTGTTGTTTGTAAGTTCGAACCTGGCCTGGTTTGTCAGTCTTCTGAACACTGCCATCACAGCAATATAATTCCCAAACCTGTATACATATGTACGCACACACACCTTCATTTGCAACACGTGGGCTAGCTGCATGGATAATGACCTCTTAGAGAACAGGGAGGCAACAGGTACCTGCGGCATCTAAATTTTATTATACTTTATGTTCCTATTACTGTCTTCAAAATGATCCAGGTTCAAGTCACACCCTAGATAAGAATGAGGTCTTGACAAAGCAGATAAAGACAGCAATCACTTAAGGTTGAATTAACTATCAAGCAATAGACTATCAAAGTAAAAAACACACTTAAAATGCTTCTACGTGCCAGAAACCTTGAGATTTGAGTCTGTGAATAAAAGAAGAAAAAAAGCCATTTCAATAAGAGAGGTACTAATGTTTGCCAATATTTCAAATAATTCTAGAGCACTCGGATTCACTTCGGTTGTAATAAAACCATGACAACTGGATTTTCTGTGTGTTCAAAAAGAAAAAGGTATATACATTTTTCAAACTTCAATCTGTAATTTCACTAACAAAATCCTAAGAAAGTTTCTTCTGCTAAAAAAAAAAAAAAAGAAAAAAAGAAAAAAAACTATGAAAGGTCAGTCAGAGAAATACCACTCAGTAAAGCTTAAAATGGCCAAATAAAACCTCCTTCAACAGATTTTTTCCCCTCACCCATACATGCATATGCTTTCCTCCCAGCAGAGGGATACATCAGCAACACATAATTTGCTTTGTGGATCAGTTAATGTTTTTACAGCTTTTACAACATGCAAAGCACTATGCAAGCCTTCTAGTACAGTCGTTATCATCATATAGCTTCGGGAAATTTTTCTACCTCTCGTGCCAGATTTTGCCGCCAAACAGAAAAAGCTCCTCAGGTATCTCTAGCCTGCATTTATATAGAATCCAATTTAGACCATTCTGTGAAGCTTATTTGTATGTACATTAAGGATATGAGTACAACAGGTTATTCAATGGATGGATTGGTCAGGTGAAGTTTTACAAAAGCACATCACACACATCATTTACGGCTAAACCTTTTGTCAGTTGAAAGTGGTCACTAGAACCTTCTGGCGGTGTCCTGACAGCACCCAAGTCGAGGCTCCAACCAGCATTTAAAGGGTCAAAAATTGTTTTACAAAACTAAATGAATTTTGGATGTCACTGTGGCTTTTTCTTGGCCAGTAGTAAACACAGAGAAAAAAAGATCTACCTATACAACCAGTGAGGAGTTGGCTGCCAAAAAAGACACATTTAAACTCAGGGGGAGATTAGAGGGAGAACCTCATCATTTATCGTCTTGATAATCCACTACCACTCCTAGGGGCAAAACATAGAAATTCTTTTAAAGATTAAAAAAAAAAAAAAAAAGTAAAAAGTAAAATAAAGGCACAACAACAACAGCAGCAGCAGCAGCGCGACAACAAAACATGAGACCAATACTACTTCTGCCACTACCCGGAACTGGTCACATTCATTTAGCAGAGAATTTATATTGACAATGGAATTTAGGGCTCATTTCTCCAAAGCAACAGAACTAACACGATTTAGCATGTCTTTAAGCAGTGCAGAAGAGGTATGTATATGATAAAAAGTTCAAGAATTAATCAATTATTCGTGCACCTGTTTCTCCCAAAATGTCTCAGCTTTAGCTGTATCACCTATACTACTGCAGTCAGCACTTCAGGATGCTAAGGGAAGGTAATCTATTTTACAGCCTGAAACGACAGCGTTATTTTATTTTTAAGAAAACACTATGAACTTGTTGCATGCAAAAATCTCAAAACTGTCACAGCTATGTGTTTAAATAAATACAATGTTTTCGTCTAATAACAGAAAAATTTAATACTTTTTCCCTCCTAATATTATTATAAGCCAATTCAAGGTTGAACTTTCTATTTCTAATTCTAATTTGTAGCCTGCAATATTGGTGATAAATCACTCAAAACTAAGCCCTGCAAATGAAACCATAACTGACCCTTTAGTATAGCATTCTTAATGCGATATCATAATAGATACGCTATTGCTAATATTATTTGAATTCTTTCTGTTTCCATGGTAACTTTGGCCTACAGCTGCTCTGGTAAACAGGGTTTTAAATCATTCTTTGAGAAAGGCTTTTGCTCAAATGTCATTTTTCCCTACCGAATATTTTTCCTAGTTTGTTTTGTTCTTAAGAAAAAAAAAAAAACAAACAGTAATGGCAATTACTGGTCCAGAAGATGGATTTTTTTGGTTATTACAGTTGAATAGGCAGTGAAGTAGGAACCTGAAAAAGCAAGGCATCCTGTAACAAGCTTCGACTAACATCACTGTCAGCAATACAAAATATAATACAGTAATATTCTACCCTGGAGAGGAATCTAAATCTCATGAAAGCTAAGGAACAACAATCCCTTGTTGGACATTCTGCAATACATACATTTTTACAGGCTTTGTTACTGCTCCTCTTTACTTTTAGAACACTCGGATGCTTAAAACAACTATTCCTTTCAGTATCTATACATGCATTTTCTTCTAACAAATATTTAGCCCCCTAGATATCAGAATGAAGGAAAAACATCAGTATCTGTATAAAGACAGTGCCAAATTCTTTCCTATAATTTACACAGATGCTTAAATAGAATAGAAGAATTTGGTCGGCTGTGTATGCCCAAATCAAGGAACAGCGCAAGATGCTGGTGCCAGAGGTCACGTGGTTGTTACGGCCGAATTCAGAAACTACCAGAATCTGTCCAGCCAGCTGCTGGGCACTTTGCCAAGAGCAACTGGGAACAACTAACAGAACCTGGTTATGCCACAGCATTTCTCCCTCAAAATCTGTTACTGAAGTCAGTCTGCAATTAAGCAGATTATTTCCTTATAGGTGTAAAGTGGAAGCACCTGAGAACTTGCAGCTCTCAGAGAGGTAATACTCTTCTTGAGCTACTCAGGGCAGGGCAGAAGAGATAACTGGTGTAGTCCTAAAGGTTATTCACCTGCCTGTCTGTTCAGCCCAACCCCATAACAGCACTGTAGCACTAGAAACACAGCATGCTTTTTTATTGTGGCTACAGAGCCAAAGCAGCAGCAAAAGATGATTGCGGCTGTAAGCCCACTCGCAGAGGGTCGTTTGCAATACAGCCGAACGTTTAACAATCTTGATGCATCACAAACTGTTAACTGTTGGCAGGTCATCAAATCCTTCATTAACGTCCTCAAGTAAATGTAGCTGTTCTACAAATCGGACTGATGTCAGGTAGGGAAAAAGTAATTGCTGATGCTTTCGAACCAATGACGGCTCAAAGAGGAAAATGCATTTCAAAAAGGTTTGTGTGATATAAGTGTTGTAGAGAGCACAGCACTGTCTGATTCTTCAGAAGACGACTTCCAAAAGCTATGTGCTGGGTTTGCCCCAAAGTGAAGCACAAAGTCTATTCATCACTCTGCTTATGGGCCTTTTCTCTGCAATTCTGCTTCCACTTATTTCTGTTCACTGCGTGGCTTTGCATTTTAACAGTTTAAATGGCATCTGCAATACTTCTATGAAAGTTCCCATTCTTCCCATAAATTTAAAGGGAATATTATGTATAATAGAAAATGACAAAGAAATAACATTTTTTGATTAAACAGGCAATGAATGAAAACATGCACGCACTCAATAAGCAAATTACCTACTTGCTAAGGCTCTCTGGATTGCCATTAAACATCACATATCAAGTCAGAGAATTCTTCATCTTGAGCACATGATGAGTCTACTATTTGAACAAATGGGGATGGACAGCTTGTTACACTAAACTGACAGGTTAGGTGTCAGACCTGAGATACTTAGGAAAGACTTAGCTTCACTAGAAAGTACTCCAGAGCCCTTTTACATCGATCCACATTTATGCGTCTGCAGTATAGAAAGCAACTGAAACTCTCTGAGGTCACAGTGACACTGTCAGAAACTTTCTCAAAACTGCAGTCCAAAGAGGACTGTCATTATAATGATTTTTAACTTGCTATTAATTCCCAACTGCCTAATTCAGTAGGGTAGAAAGCCATCCCCCCAGTACTAATTGGAATAAATTTTTAATTTAATAGTCTAATGCGCTCCAGTTTTTTCCTTTCAGTGAATCGATGCTCTCATTATTTGTTAACGGCTATGTGTTCAGAGCAATACTGTAAGAGGCCTAAAAGAAGACAGCCTCTTGGTCAAAAGTCCAAGTCTAAAAAGAAGCAACAATACATATATCACAGGGTAGCTTGCTCTGTAACATTTATTTTATTTTTCCCAAAACAGACGAAACACAACCTTAGGTTTTGTTTTTAATAAGGACAGCAGCATTCATCAATTCAGTTAATGTAATGTTGCTACTTCATTCCCATTCTAAATGGGCAACACCACAAAAATTCAGACACCCTCAGCACTTAGAACTCCGCAGCTTCTTATCTCCTAATCTGAAGTAACAAGATCCTCGTGGACTAAGCTTCAGCATGGTCACCACAATAAAATCTTTTGGGGAACACTTACCAAGACAAGATAGTCAGCATATAACAGTGTATAAACTTGATGTTCAAGTTCATGCTAGGAAAAACTTGGATTCTCAAATGAGACAAGTCTTCAATGTCTATGTAGTCAGGACCTTACAGAATAAATTAATGTACTTCACAGTAAATATTTATCGCTTTAGCAACAGCAGATTGCTATTATTTTAAAATATTTATTAGAATGAAGAAGTACTTGTATCATCCTTCTGAGAACATTAGTGTTGGTATTACTGCTATAAATCACTTGAACACTTGATTTTCTTCGGTGCTTCAATTATGGCCCTGATTTAAAGCTCATTTTAGTCAACAGGTTCCAATGAAGCCTCATATAAGGATAAGCAGACCTCTTTCCACATCCAAAATCGCTTAACATGCACTGTCTTGGTCAACATCCCTATTTTTAACATGCTTTTCTGCATTTAGGCATCCTTTGTAGCTGCTGTTGCTTTTAGGATAAAATAAAAAGGAAGTATAGAGGAAAAGAGTTTTTGGAAACAGGCAGTACAGGCCTAAATAAAGATTACATATTACTGAATGTCCTGAGTTAAAAGAAACCTGAACAAACATAAATGTCCATACCTTCTGCAGCCTTAATTCTGTATATATAGACTGGATTATGGCAAAAATGAGTTTTGATTTTACTTCTGTTTATTGGAGTCACAAAGCCAATACTATTTTGATAAAGCCAGAGTATGTAAATACCAGCTTTCAGTACTATTATTCCCAGCTCTGCAATGAAAGTGCACATACATTTTTACAGATAACTTATTCGTCTACTTTCCTAAAGAACAAGGTTCAGGTCATCCCATTGTCCAGCACAAATATTTTTTCATTCTTTTCCCAGTAAATCTTGAATCTCTTTACCAACATTAACTAAATTGGACAGAAATACGGTCTTAATTATAGGTAAGAAGCTGAGTGAAAACAGATATTTGGGCAAAAAAGTGAGATTCCAACAGTGTACCTGCTATGAGCAAAACTACTGTACAAACTCATACCTTACAATGGTAGGTATGAAACACCCTTCTTACCTCAACTTCAGGAAAAGTTTCAGTCAAACCTTATATCTTCTTTGATACTACCATCAGTCTCAGTCAGCCCCAAAATATAAATCCACTTGAAATCAGGCTTCTCTATTTCCAGTGCTCACAAAATTACATTTGCTTGCTATACAATCAAACAGTGAGTATTTTGTAATTGCTTAGCATATACTAATTAATATAGACCAGCTAAACATCCTAGTGTTTTTAGGAGAAGAATCACAGAAAGGTGAAATTACTCCACAGAATAAGATGGCTGCACAGCTGGGACCAGAAGGCAGAGTCCCCGGTTTTTTCGCCAGCCTCATTGAGCTGTTGTTTGTTTTTATCGTATCTTTGAGTAAACTTTCACCTAGTGGAACTGAATAAATAAAAAAAATTAAAAAAAAAAAAAAGAGAGAGAGATGATTTCTCTGAATTGTTAGAGGTTCTTAAACAGGTGACTGTGTTGCCATAATAGCAGCTAAACCCCTGTATCCCTTCTCATAGTTCCCAAAACACATAGCGTGTACTGGCATAATCATATGCTGCCTGCGGTTAGCAAGAGAAAGGAGAGGTTTTTCTTCTCTAACACTGTATTCCAAAACCCCTTCACTTCAGATGGATTAGGATCCTAAACTGTTGGAGAACTATAAGCAAATTATTGTAGCTAAAGATTTACTGTGTTAAAGGTTAGGTGTAAATGCTATGATTATATTATTATAGAAGTGTGATTATTGAAAATGACCTAGGAACAGAGACATGCCCCTTCCATATATTTAAACTGACATACAACACACCAGCTCATCTACTTCAGTAGCACTTGTCATCACAAACACATAATTTCAGTACCTTCACCACTGAATAGAGTCCATTTACAGGTCAATGACCAGGCAGTAAAGGGTGTAGAGAATGGTCCTACCTGAGAGATGATGAGCTCTTTATGACTTTAACCTCCTAAAACAGCTGTGCTGCATTGACACAACAGCCATATCAACTACCTGATGGAGATTTAGGAGTGCAAGAGGCAGTCTCTGAAAACTATGGGGCCAGGATTAGAACATTTTTTGCTTCAGGAGTCAGTACTTTTATGAAGCCCACCGTGGATTGAGAAAAATGTGTGTAATTTCTTACAGTTCTCATTCCCTAGAGGAGTTATTCACACCTGCAGATAGAAAAAAACCAAAACAAAACAAAAAACCACCCACAACTACTCACAGACATAAGCACAATAAACTAATTAACCTGCTTTGGGTTGTTTTTTTTTTTTTGTTTTGTTTTGTTTTTTTTTTTTTTTTAAGAAATGAGAAAGCAAACACACACCAAAAACAAAACTCTTCATTTTCCTTCTACTGGTAACTATCTAGGCAGCACTCCATCACTGGTGTGATGAGATCACACTGCTCCCAGCTCTAGTCCTGCACATTAGCTGCAAGACAAGTGCTCTTCTGCACGCTGAATAGTGTTACAGTATGTGCTTTCTTCTTTAAGTTATAAAAAGACTCAGACTGACCTCAGAAGTATAAAATGCAAAGATACAATGGTTTTGTTGTCTTCCTTTCCTCACAGACTACAAGGCAAAATTTGAAAATACAGTAGATCAAATGATGGTTTGATATTCCAGCCTCTGGGATAAAGTCCATTTTAATCTATACGAATGTAAACATCAAATATTAAAAACAAACAAAAACCTATACGTGCAAAAATGCACATCACACTTTTTCAGGTTACATTAGGAGACTCACAGTTTATGGGTCATAAAAAAAAAAAAGAAAAAAGAGAAAAACACACAGGATAGATACTTATACCAGGCTTTGAATGTTTTCCAATATAATGCTACAGTATCACAATATGGTTGGAAGATACACTTGCATTGACAAAAGTGGCATCCTTCATATGTGCCATTTACTACATGGGCTGGGCTAAGTGTCCAAGAAAAAGCATATTTCATGCCTTTTTGAAAAAAGGTAGGTGATCACCTGCTTTTAGTCAATTACTCAAAAAAAACAAAAAAAACAAAAAAAAAAACAAAAAAAAGCCTGAAGCAGGGTGGGAAGGCATTTGAAATGGAATCCAAGCCAATATTTGGCTTGATTTGTTACATAGCTTGCAAAAGCCCCTTGATTAAATACAATTAATATTAAACCTGTATCTTTATCTAGTTTTGATATGAAATAATAGAGAAATTTGACAACTGATTATATCTTGCTTTAATTTGTTGAGTTTACCAAACCAAAAATCTAGAAGGATTCAATCATTAAAACTGCAAGGCAGCATAATCTAATGGGAGCATCAACAGACTAAGAAGTTGTGAGTTTTGATACACTTTCTGCACTTGCTGCTTCATTACCTCAGGTAATCTCTTCAACCTGAAGGTACCAGGGTTTCTTCTCCCACTCCTTCTCTGCCTAGCTTATTTACATAGCAAGTCTGAGGGCAAACATTCTCTCCAAGTTTTCCTGTTCATATTCAGCAGAAGGTTTAGCAGGGACAGCTGAAGAGTTCACCAACATCAAATCTGCTCTATCCTGCCTCAAGTTTATTATGACCTTATGAGGACACATGGGACAAATACTCAGTTCTGAACTGCCACCAGTTACCATCAGGAGTGTTAAAATAAACTGACAGTAGCATTAACTTATTTTAAGTCTGTGAGGCAAACTTTGGTAGTCACATCTCAGGTTCTGCTTTCTCGGCCAGAAGATGCATCAGGTGGAGAGTGGTGGGCTACAACTACTTCAGCCATTAACAACATATTTCACCTTCAGCATCCTATGTCTATGCAAAATGCCAAGTACCTCTTCTAATAACATCTGTATATCAGTGTTCGTATGCTAAAATAACACAAATAATGACAAAGTAGTGTAATATTAAACAAAGAAAATTCAGAGGATACCTTAACTTTTTTGGTGGGTGTCATACCCTTAAGTGCCATATAGTTTCCACACAAAAAAATGGCTCCTTCATTTGCCTACAACGTCTGTGTACTATTAATTAATTCTTTTCTGAAATGTCTTGAGAGCACTTACAGTAAAAAAAAAAAAAAAAGAAAAAGAAAAAGAAAAAAAATCAAGCTTACCCCTTTTATGCCGCAATGCACTAAGATTTTATTTCCCCTTCCACCTGTTACTTGTATTGCTATTGAGCAACAAGAAGCTTGAAAGCATGACAAATCAATTACAAACATTTATATTAACCTTCATTAGTAAGGACTTTGGTGTCAGATTTTAATGAGAACATTCCAGGATAATGTGCTTCAAAATAGGTTGGATAAAAAATTCTGTTGTAAAAATAAACTGAAGTTTAAAACAGCAAGACAATGATAAATACATTTTCTAAATGTATTTCTTAAAAAAAGAAAAGAAAAAAGATAAAGAACTACAGAAAATAAGAGAAGGAATCTTTGTCTTATCTTCATTTAGTCCTTACGCCCTCTTTGGAGCTCACCTGGTAACAGCACTGAACTGCTGCATCTACTGCCTCTGCTGAATACACTAACCTTACTATTTAAAAAGCAGCCAGTTTCTTTTGCTCCCTCCTGCTGCTCACAGAGGGAGAGACAAAATGTTCTGAGCTGGCCGGTGAGTCACAGCATTCACAAACACTTCTCTGCACTACAAGGAAAATCCAAGCCTGCTGGGTAGTCAGTGCCTTTAGGTCTCACCTCACTTTGTAAGGATACAAAACACGATTCTGAAGTTTAAACTTGATGTTTGATTCTATGGAGCTTTAACATAAGATTTGACTTGTAATGGCAATTTAGCTGTCAGGCTTCTTTACTGCTGAGTGATCTGAGATACTTCTAGTCCTGAGGACAAGACACGGCCAATTTCATAACATCACAGGTTTATCGCTTCCTGGCTACAACAGCAGTATCATCAGTAATAAAAGCTAAAAGAGCCTTCCTTGTCATGGGCCTCAACTGCTGAGAAACTATCATTTAATTTTTTGCTTGCTTTTCTCTCCATGTCGCAATACATTTTCCTATGCTCCAGTGTGGTACGTTTCCAATAAACGCTCCCAAAACATTACCACATCGTTATTTGTACAAAATAAGGAAAACAGAATTTATATTTTAATCAAAAGGCTTATCTATTCTACTACGTGAGAAATCAAGCAGCCTTCTATTCTGGGAAGCACGGACCCATTTTATATCAGCAGTTATTGTTACAAAGAATCCTGCTGCCACCAAGCGGCTAACAGAAACATTCCTGGTGAAATGCACTGAGTGCAGAAAGCCTGCAGATCCTGATCTTGAGGCGTTTCCCAAATGGTTTTAAATTGCAGCTGATGGTCTGTTTGTGTTAAGAAAATAAGGTAATCAAAAATTTATTTAAAAGCACAACAAGCAACAGACAGTCAACTTGGACTCTGAGGAGACAAATGGTGTATTCATACCTTAACATAATTGCCTTCAATTTTAGCCTCAGGGATTCGCATCATAAATTTACTCCAGAATGGAAAGGTATAAGAATTTAAATATTAATGCTACCCACAATTAAAAAAGTAAATCATTACTGCTCATCAGTGGCAGACCTGATACTTCTCTGGCATATTTTTAAATTAACTCCACATGTAGGGGTTACAAATGCATTCTCTGCTACAGTTAGATTTCAGTCAAACACACACACACTTTCTTTTTAAACTAAATAAAACAGGACGATACTGTACTGCCTTCTACCCAGCCACTGAAGGATACTGTTCATGCAGGCTCCAGTACCTTAGACAGTACTCTATCTTTTTTTTTTTTTTTTCAGCCATGGTGGAATAATACCTAGTGGGCCTGGGTGACTACAGAGGTCCTGAAGGACTTACTATTTCAAAATCTCACAAAAAAAATTATAAAGTAAATTAAAAAATATATATACCCAAAAGGATTTTTTAAATCCTCAGAACACAGATCCACTTTGAAAAAAAAAAAATTTCACCTGACTTTTGTCTCACTGCTTATTTCTTCGTGGGAGTTCTTGCACTAACATGTTATGGGACGGTGGCCCACTTCTACTGATTTTAAGGTCGTCCTAAAGAAGATGTTTTGCAAGTTCTTCAGGTGTTACTGGTCATTTTCTCTCAGTGATATTAAAAAAAAAGTTTTAACAACTTCCTGAACCCATTTGCATTATACTGTGTCATCACCCCAAATGTTTCTGTTCAATTGTCAATAATAATAATTTTTCTGGATAGCGAACACTTTCTCCTGTTTCATGTGATACACAATACTAGAAATATCAATAATTTCTAGTATTAGCTGATAGTTCTAAATCAACAGCAAACACAAAACAAAGAAAAACGTCAGCTTAATTTTTGCATGCATGAACTCCTACTCAAACTCAGGGAAAAGGAGCAGCTTATTACACAAGCAATCTTACTGTACTCTGAGCTGGCAATGAGGAAAAAGAAAAGTTCTTAAGGATTGTTTTTCTATTTTGAAGACTGAGAGGTAGTTAAATCCTATATTGAGATGAGTCTATTCCTAGATTGTCTATGCACTCATAAAAGATCTTCTAACTTCATCTGTGCTATCTAACCAAGCAACCTCTGTTACTTTTAGCTGGTAATATTGCACTTAACATGATGTGATAGAGATGTAAAGACCAGAAAAGTCTCAAGACCCAAATGGATGAGGCCCTGGGCAACTTGGTCTGAACTTTACAGCTGGCCCTGCTGTGCACAGCAGGTTGGACTAGAGACCTGCTGAGGTCCCTTCCAACCTGAATAACCCTATGAATCAACAAGAAACTATACACATAAGATTTATAGAACAATGGGACTTATCTTCCTATTAGATTTGTTAAATTAAGCTAGTGAGATAGAAAATGACAAGAAGACATCAAAAGCACAGAACATCACAAGAGATGATCCAGCATTTCCAACAGCAATGTAAGTAACATAAGCTTCACTGAGAACAGCAAATAAATCTCTCTTTTATAGCATATGATGTTTCCCTACTACTGATAAGGCAATAAACGTAGAGTTGCTTTTGAAGAAGCAGAATTGTATTCTTTCATTTACTACCCCACACTCTTTATGCTGCATTACTCTTTATCAGCTGTACTGTGTTCAGAATTAGATGAGGTCCTTCCTTATCTACCATTACGAAAGCTTGACCTCTGTGCGGAGGACTGTTGAACTTTCTTGGTTCCCAGCTCATGGCTGGGGAAAACACATAGTAATGATAAATACAATGAAAAGTAACTATTTCCTTGACAATATTGTTCAGAAGAAGAGGTTCATTCACACAACATTCAAATAAATGATGAAAACATCTTTTCCATTTCCCCCTCTTCCCCCCCCCTTTTTTTAAACTATTAAATAAAGTACAGGATATTTTCTAGGACTGTGAAAAACTGTCTTCTTTCCAAAGCTAAACTTTCAAACTTCTGAGTTATGAAACGATTTCAAAATATGAAATGATTTCAAAATAGTTTCTTACTACAGTACTGCTGAAGAAAGAATTCAAATTTGTTTGAATCTGCTGATACAATATCATAAGATCATGTTTTGCACTAACAGATAAGGGAGTTACTACTACTACTGACTTCTACGAATAAAAGGTAGCAAAAAAAAAAAAGATGACAAATTGGGTTTTTGTAATTAATTTTTAAACTTGATTTTATGGGCCTTAATTCTAATGAAGAAAAGAACTCTCTATGTGAAATCACAAAAACTAGTGGAATGCCTAATACTATATTTAGAATTTATATTACAGGGAAGTCCACAATGTGGTAGATGCTCTACAAATTTATCCAAAGACAGTGTAGTGGCACTAGGTGACTTGCTCATTTCTTACCAAAAAACTCATTGAACCTGTAGTTCAGCAAAGACAACAAAGCAGTGGTGAGTTTTCATGCAGTGTCCCTCAGACTGCCCGGCCATCCCACAGACTTGTAAATTAATTAAACGTGTTCCAAGATCAAGATTTTCAGTCATTCTTTACCCACAAATAGAGGTCATGCAATTCCACTAGACAAAACTTGGCCTGCAGAACATAGATGTTAGCCTCCACAGTCCTAAAATGAAAGGCTAATCAACTTTAAGGAAGGGGTTTTGGACTGGAACTATGCATTGACCAAAAGGAGCCAGGAACAAGACCGATAAACAGCACTTCTGAATTCATTCACTTATTAATTGACTGCAACAACAATGCAGTCACCAGTGAAAAATTCTTCACTGTTAAGGAGAAGGAGCAAGTGGGCAGCAGGAATGTGCAGGTATCAGCTGAGCAAAACTGCTAACACTGCGAAGTGCTCATTCTGAAGTAAATTTGCATTTGAGCATCTCACTGTCACTGCTCCTTCTAGATGTTGTAGATGGGCCACTTGTTCTTTCAGTGAAATCTGTTGCTTGTCGTCACACAGTTCCACATGGGAGAGCTGGGAGGTCTACTCAAGAGTCCGACTGTTTAAGCCAAAGTGTTCTTCTCACTCTTCTTAGAATTAAAAGGAAAGTTCAGTAGGAAGGATTTTCCCTCTTACTATCACCATGACATTTTCCATGTTGACTTTTCCTGTTTTAGATGTTCTCTATAGGCAGCACAGGCAATACAAGTTTGTTATGTTCAAAGGTGAAATCATAGAAACATTAAGCAAATCCTACAGAAACACAAAATAATTCCGTATTATTATGAGCCAGATCATCTGCCTTTTTTGAAAATGTCCAAGGTTATAAAGGGGACAAGAGAAGAAGCTTTAGGAATTCCAGTCTGAGCATAATTTGACCATATGGAATCATCTGAAAAAGTTCTGGCTTTAACTCAACTGATTTGATTACCATCATATCCTGCTCCCAAAATCAACATCCTAGACAAAAACAGATTTGCAGGCATCAATGTTTTGCACTTTTATTTTGTCATCTCCAGATCACGATAATTCAGGATATGCACTACACTGCAAAGGAGGAAGAAATAGGATCATGTTTTTCTTAAATTCCCAGGGGGTTTGCTGAGATAGTACAATAGAAAGGAAATCCAAGGTTTTCATCCCTATGCTACAGCCACTGGATGACCCCGTCTCCCCATGAATACGGGTTTATAAAAACAAGCCTCTCCTCGAGTTTGGTTTGAGTAAAGAAAAAGCTACAAGTGTTGTATTACTACAATTTCTCTAGCATTAGGTTTAAGACCAAGACATATTCCTCAGTGAAAATACAGCATAAGTGAAAGAAGTCACACTTTCATTAGTGGTCGTCATAGAAATAAAAAAAAAGAAAGGTAAGAACTTTGTAACCACCCAGCAGATGTTGTGGGGCTGGGGGAACAAATGACCCACATACGGTGTTACATCAGTACATCATTAAAGTGAAGTTCTGATTTCAAATTAATCGCATTCTCATAAGGTGGCGCATTGACTAATAAGAGAAAGTATTTGCTGGAGGCAGCAATTTTTTCCTATTAGCAATGCTTCTGCTCATCCCAATTATTCTCATGAGCACCACAACACGGTATTTAATCAAGGGTAGAAAGATAAAGGGAATAGAAAATGAAGTGGTAAATGTGAGGAGAAGGAAAAAATACCCTTAACTGAGATATCTCGCATCTTAAAATACTGGATGACTTTCTTCGACGTTGGAGCTAATGCATTCAGTGAATACTAACACATTCTTTTAACTAAACTTAAAGGCAAGCTGCTTGACAAATCCATTCCTGCAGGACCTTTCAGACATTTGTATAAAAGTCAGAGAGTGACCTGACACAGTATTTTTACGTTTTTTTTCCCCCCCATTTAAAACAATACTTTGTTTATTGAAGAAATTTGCCAATGGTTTTGGGGTGAAAAACCACAAAATATATTTCTGAACATGTGGCCAGTTGCCACCTTCTCCTCACATTAAGAAAAGTATAAAAGCATTTTTTCATACTCAGATCCATATTCAGATTGCCTCAATTCCATCTGAGTCACCTTACATAGTTCTTGCTATAGTTGGTTGGCTCAAGGATCTGTTGATGTTTGTAGCCAACAGGAAGCACGGAAGACAGAGCAAGCTGACTGAATCTGCCAGAATGATCTGAAACATCCAAACCCTCAAAATACAAAGTCCTGCTCCTGGAAAAAGAGAGTGAGATTATGTTGGTTTGATGGACAAAATGGAGAGTTACCATTTTTTCGTTGAATTAGCTCGTTGGTGTGCTAGCATACCTCAACACATGTCACTAGAGGAAGTTTATAAAAATACACTGCTTGCTAAAGTTTGAAAATGTCTAAGACTTCTCTAATATAACTTCCCTGAGCAAGTCTGATGCAGACATATACAATGTGAAAGCTGTTGTTTCTGGACACTTGAATCCTGACAAATTCATCTAAGTAAATTATACACGCATGCACACACTAGCTCTCAGGCAGCATGGTTAGCAATCTAAAATCCTAACTTCACACATACATACGTTCCCCAGAATCTCTCTCAGACAGGAGATTTAAGCACAATAACATCTAATAGCAATGACTGCAATCTAATGGGAAGGATAATTTCAGTTAATGGAGAGACCTTAAGGTGATTTAAAGTGCTCTCAATGAGTATTTCAGGTCTTGCTGATTCTCTGGTGCTGGCTCCTCTAAAAACAGGTTTTTTTCTCCTTTGCTCCTATGACACATGCAGACAGCAAATGAATTGTCAAAAATCCTGCCCGTTTTGGCTTCGACTTTGCACCTTCTACATACATCAACCATACCTGCTGGTACGCCATGCTGAAGCTTCACAACTGCCCGCAGAGTGCACACTACATAGCTCAGAATCACAGAATTGGAAAGACTGAAGCAGGCTAAAAGCAGTCACCTGGTCAAGTCTGCTACCCAAATGCAGGGTAAAATACACGTAATAATTCCTAGCCAACGCTCATCCAGTTTATTCTTCAAGATTTCCAATGATGGAGATTGCACAATACCCTTAAACTAATTCAGTGTTTTACTACCTCTTACTATCAGAAAATGTTTCCGAGTACATATTCTGGACTCTCCTAATGCAAATTAAAATAATTAGTTCTTGCCCTAAACATTTTGGATACAGAAAACTGATTATTTTCTCCATCTTTCCAGCAGATTTTAATGCATTTGAAAGTAATTATCGTTTCCTCCTCAAACTTCTCTTCTTTAGGCTATTCAAGCTCAAAACACTCAAATATTCCCCAGAGTTTTCTTTGATCATTCCTGTTGCTCTCCTTTCAATTTTTCCTGTGCTCCACATATTTTTGATGCATGGATGCCTAAACTGAACACTGTACTTCACGTTGCAAACTGAATTCTGTTTATGTATCCTAAAATTAGGAGGCATCTCTTCCAAACACAAAGAGGTTTTCAGTAATAGTTATTCTGTTAGGTAATTTTCAGGACCATGTTTTAACTATCACCGTAATGTATTTTCTATAAATCAGGATATGAATATTACAATTAAGATCAATTCAAAACAATGTCTCCAGTTCAGCAGCTTGTTGACTGACAGATGCTAAATTCTATGCTGAATCATCATGAACATTAAGAACTGAAGTATGATCCCCTTAACATGCCAAGTAAACAGGCACAGTATGTGCTTGACTACCACCAGTGCTTTCACTGGAGCTCCATTACAATCCCAGGGTTACAACGGCCTCAAGAAACTGAAAGCTATCTTCACTCAGTAAAAATATCCATGATAACATTAATCCCTCCACCAGCATAACAATGCATTAAATTTATTCCTGTGTTCTCAGCAAAATAGAAATTAAAATAAATAAATAAATAAATAAAGGAAACTCCTCAAGAAACAAAAGCACAGAAAAGTAGTATGTGCTAGAACACACAGACAAAACTAGAAAAATCTAAGTTTTAAGACAGGAAAGATCTAGATTTTAAGTCAGGAAAGATAATAAAGAAGGCCTTCATCTAATGTTAAACATTATATATTAAAATGAGTGTTTTGCCATCTAAAACAGTGTGATATGTTCAGACGTATTCAAGATATGTAAGGGAAAGGCAACGGAAATAAGCTGCACAACTGTTTGGCTTGTGCTGGGTATTCCTGGACTGTCCCTTATGAATGCGCATTATGACTGTAGCACTACTGACACTACAGAAAATGAAGTTTTAACTGTTTGCATTTTAAATTCTTTTCTTCTGTCACTCATGACTTTCCCATGTCTCTCATATTCAAGGACAGTTCTTTTCAAGTTGCCTTTAGCATAACAGTACACTGAACTACAATAAAAACTGACCATGGAAAATGTTGTCACAAACAAAAGTGACTTCACTAAAAACCAAACTTAGGTTTTATGATAAAAAAAGGAAGAAAAAAAAAAAGAAAAAGAAAAAAAGAGATTGTGGACAGGGCTTGGGAGGACACACCAGCAGAGGAGCTTATTTCCACTTCTCTCTTCCCCTACCACCACTGTAAGCACAGGCTTAGGCCTGGCTTTTCACATTTAGACAGACTTTTGTCCTGAATATATACTCAGCACATACAGACTCCAAGGGCTCAGTGCCCAGCAGTGATGTGTTCTTTTCTGCTAGATCAGGTTTAATATAACTGAAAACAGTGTGTTCTAAAAAACACTATTTCATGATTTGTGCCTGAAGCACCACGATTTTTGAAGCACTTTATTTACCTGTGACAGGCTATATGGAGCTCAGAATTGGTATCTCTTCATCCAAAAAAGTGTGTTTTATTACTATACTAGTGAATGAAAAACTAGCTGCCTCATCGTATAACAGACCCTCAGTACTGCAAATCCAAACTTGAGTTGTTTCTCATCTGCAGTTTTGCAGTCTATGCTCATCTGTAAGATCAGAGCAGAGCCCGGTCAGAGAAGATTGCTCCCCTGGCAATACAGAATTTCATTAACTTGATCAAGGGTTGTATTAAGGCATTAAGTAAAACCTTAAATCGTTGCCTGTTGCAGCCCTTGCACAGACATACACCTGAAGTTTATTAGTACAGGCAACCAAATTGACAAAAGCAACCTAAGAATACACAACAGCAAGTAAGCTCATATGAAATTACAAGTTATAATGGGTTTTGCACTTCCCAGTAAATACACAGAATTCACACCAGATTATACTCCATGGGAAAATTCAAGTCTTGTCTTTTCTTAATATTCTCTTCACTTTTTTTTTTATTAAGAAAATAAAAGACAAGAAAACTACCCCCTGTGACTCTACACTCCACAGTGGGAGATATAAGTGTTACATTTTGCCTATTCATCACTTTAGTACAATTTGGGTACTCATGGTATCATGTCCATAGTTGAAATTATCTAAAGATAAACAAATCAAAATTAGCATTGGGAAGAAGAAAACAAAACTCATCACATATATTCACCACTATATGCCTGCATCAGGATCACTACAGATCTCAATTCAAGTTGAAGTGGGGGGTGGGGGGGAGGAATGTTGATCCAGTAATCTAGAGAAAATCACTCTTCTACAGAGAGCATACAGTATCAAGTTAAGTCTATCATCAGAATTTTTAATGTAGGCTACTAACAACTCCAGTGGGTTTTTTTTTTAATTATACTAATAAAATTGGAATTTTTTGTCCCCCCTGCCACATCAAAATAACACTCCAAGGTTTCCAGAAAATGAAAACTTGCCTGAAACAAGCAAGATTTCATACTATAATATTTTTTCTGAACTTCAATTGAATGTTTCCCTTGCTTAAATGAATGTTGGACCCCTGATGTCCCAGCAAGCTGCACCATCTTACCATGCCTGACATATAAAAATGCAATACACTTTAGATGCCTCCTTCAAATAGTCTCTCTGGGGGCACTGGACAGGCAACGCCTTGTTCTTCTTACAAAAACAAAATATGCATGCTCGCCCATGTTGCTCCAAGTTGCCATATACTCCATGGTGACTACCATGTGCTCTGATAAGCATCTGCAAGATTAGTGCTGTTTTTACAATCACGATAGTTAATATTATAGTGATATAGTGATACAGAGAAATAAAAAACCTTTATAAAATAAAACAAAAAATAGGGGCACTGACAAACTGTACCTCTGACATGAGCATGAAAGCCTCTAATTGCCAAAGCAGTAAGAGTAGTAGTTAATCTTCCTGGTACTGTGCTGAACTTCTGTTACAGGTCCACTTTGTCAAATTTGTTCTATACATATAATTTTTTGTTTCATATAAATAGCCTGGGTTTCTCCTAACAGTTCCGTCATGCCTACAGGCTAACTAGAATCAGAGTTTTCATTTTCAACCTAAGATTGGATGCGCTGGGTCCGTCAAAGCATCACAGACCTCATTTTTTTCTTACTAATATAAAGGCAATAAAACCAGTCAAGTCAGTGGAGGTTTCCACTACAGGAAAAGCCATGTAAATAGGAGCACAGAGTTGGCTGGTTGGAGGGTTAGGTTTTTTTTCAGATGTGACAGGAAGGACATTAGTCTTCACAGAAGACAGAAAATCTTAGATTTTCCTCAAACAAATCACATAAGCATCTCCTTCGTCCATAAGAATATTAATACTTGGAATGAATGTTTTATTGAGATAAAAAGACGATTTTTGTGTATTGCTTGTATGGCTGACAGGAAAAAACTGACTTTCCTCTTGACAAATGCCACCAGGCTGAAATGTCAATAGACTCATAAAACGAACTGATACCTATAATTAGCTATGACATTTATAATTAATGGAAAATGAATTCTGAATCATATAGTACTAATTTTACTTGCTGCAGCAATGCTTTGAAGTACATTTTCAGTCTCAAAGACATCAGAAATCCACAGAATTATACCAATAATAAAATCAAAAATATAACATGAAGTAGCTTGGAATTGCAAACATAAATCTGTGTTAATCTTCCCTTTATCCTTCACATTTAGATGGCTGTTTACAAATCTATTCATTATAGCAAAATTCAGAATGCATACAGGCTTTTAGCTGTTGAATCCATTCAGATACTAAACTGAAAAGGGCAGATTAAGCGATAGTAACACCCTCTAGTAAGATATCTTTCATCATCTTATGCTTCTAAGGAGATAATACCTCATTACACCAGAATTGTCAAAGCCAGCATGATTACCGTATTATTTTTATTTTTCAGATTGGGGGGGAGGCATTTAAATGACTCAGATAAGGCTACACAGCAAGTCAACGACAGAAACCAAGAATGAACTTCAGAGTTAACAGCTCTCCATTGTTCCACAGACTAGAACACCAGGCACAGCAAAACAAAGTCCTTCTTCAACAAATGTGAGCTCAAAACATCTGCCTTCGTTTTATTACCATCCCTTCACTGTGGTATCTGAGAAACACAAAGACTGATTCATATTATATTGTACCATATGAACATACAGTGCATCTTATATTATTATGAAATACCTTCTTTCTACTACGGTAAATAAAGTTATATTACCCAGAGACCTAGATTAAATTAACATATGTATTTTAAAAGTTTGTACTGTATTCCAAGCACGCCACAAGCTTTGTACATAAATAAAGGCAATGCTGTAATTATGAAGTCTACAATTTCACAGACATCAGACAAATGGGGGTTTTCATTAGTCCTGGCTACAAAAAACAAGGAAGAAAAATAAATATGAACACGATTGAGAGTGTTGCATTAATGACTGCAGTGGAGAGTTCTAAATGAGAACACTGTCAAGGAAGAAAATATAGAGTAGAGATTACGGAAAGAATTTACCAAAGAGGGAATCGTATCATTTAATAACTAGACTGGAACTTTCTTTTTACAAAGTAAGCTAAGCTTCAAATTGGCAAGATACATATTGGTGTTAAGGAGCCAAACATCTGTAATCCGTTCTCACTGAACTGTGACTGTATGTAACACTACAAGTATTATTGTGGATGTAGCCAATTGTGCAGAAAGGATTTCAATGTACATATTTTCTTTTCTCTCACTTTTTTTTTTTTTTTAAACATCTTTATTCATAGTTACAATACATTGTTGATCCTTCTTCTCTTCTTCTCACAGTCCTTATACTGTGGGAAGAAAGGACAGAAAGGAGTTTCTAATTCCTAGAGATCCTGTTTATCAAGAGTAGACCTACAATCATTTGTCTTTCTTGAGAATGTAATGGGTGAAATGTAGTGCATCAAGCCTAAAACAGATTTCAGCCTTGAATCAGTAGGCAGGAACATTGATAACATGATACAGTGCAATATCATATTCATGAATTTAGAAATAAATCCCAAAGGCAGCAGCAAACCAAATTACCCTAATACATCAATCAACAGAGGGAAGCAAGGAATGGAAGAGCAATATCGGATCTCTACATATTAAGCTGTTAGTTCTTTACCTGTTAGTTCCATATTCTTTCTTTCTAGCTTCATTTGTATTTTCAGCTTATTGGCTAAATTAACATAAAATCTGATCTGCCATTAGAAGATCTCTAATTCCTGCATTTGATCCCTCCAATCTCCTTGCTATTCCAATTGCATCCTTTTTCAACCCCCTACAAGGGGCCAGTGACACAGCAAACACTCTTCATACCAAGTTTTTTTTCCAGCAGTAGGAGTATTTACCATAACAAGTCCTGATGAGTTATTTCATAAAAATGAGAAAAAGAAATTCTTGTACTATCTGAGGCTTTTTCTGAGCAATGCTACTTTTTACTTTTCCTGCCCCCTTTTTCCTGAGGGGTTTCCTCATGCAAAAAGGAATCTGCCTGCTTAGTGACCAACGTTTCAAACCTGGTTTGTCCAAACTAAAGGTTTGTCCAAACACCCCAAAAATTCAGTGTTCTATTTCACTCATTTCTCAGGTCTTCAAATCCAGGATCATACAGTAAGAGGGTAGAGTATCACCGCAACTCATGAGAGATTTGGGGAAAATATCACTTCATTAAAAAAGAAACAACCGACAGAAGTCTTTTGACTTGTATAACATTCTCTTTCACTAAATTTAAGCTATTCCTTTTCCGGACTTGAACTACAAACAGACATTCTGAGAAAGATGATTTAATGGAGCATAAGGTAAGTAATCTAAATTACAAGTGTTTCCCAGCATCTGACTATGCAATTTACATCAGGATGTCATGAAGAATAACTGTAAGATCCTTGGCCAGACCTAATCTTCTACATCCTGCCTTTTCTCATGCAAAATATCTACTGATTTTAGTAGAATTTTGCCAATTCTTTATTTATTATTCTAATAAAAAATACACTCCTAAAATAAAACGTCAAATGCTGCAAAACTGGACTTTATGCTATGAAAATAAAAAAGTAGGGTCCCCCCCATCCCCAAAGATTACAGAGCCAATACAATTTCAGGTAACATCAACAACTGAACCTCCTCTATAGCCGGTATGAAGTATTTATTAAAAAATATATTGATCAATGTCTGAATTGCAGAGCAACACTTGGCAGTTAAAATTTCTTCTTACAACTCTGTAGTGAAATATTTATATTTCTGATAGATTAATAGACTTCAGGTGTTTGAGATAAACTGAGGTGAGTGTGGCTCATATGAAAAATAGCAAGTGTGTAGTAACTACACTTTTTAAATTCCTAAATTCAAATGTGTTTTCTGGTATGATTACGGCCTACCTGACCTCAAGGATCACAGACTAAAACGAGGAAAAGTATCCAAAAAAACACTGCTATAATATTATAGTTTGTTTCACACTTCATAGTATTTGTGCAGAAAAGTGACCGAAATATTGTTTCTACCATTCTCACTAACGTTGAAAAACACCCTGATGCAAACACAATTTTTAGAATTGTCAGTTGAAGTTAATCTTAAAATATGGTATCATAACACAGAAAAGTCTCAGTGATAAAAACAGGGTTAAAGAACTAATGGTCAGTGAAAGCTGCTATAAATAAATAAATGAGACCCAGAGAATAAGAACTGAACTTCACAATTCAAACTACAAACCCAGCAACAACATAAAACAAGAACACAAAACAATTGTCTTCAGTTGCATTGTAAAGGCACAAAGATTCAAATGTCATGGCAAGACTTTTCCAGATGAAGCTCCTCAGGGAATTTATGGCTCTATTCTACCTCATCGTAGGTATAGCAACAGCCAAATTAAGGACTAAAAAAAAATAAAATAAAATAAAGAGGTGTGTGTGCGCGCGTGTGTGCGCGCGCGCGTGTGTGCGCGCGCGCGTGTGTGCGCATGCACGCGCATGTGCGCATGCACGCGCATGTGCGCATGCACGCGCATGTGCGTGTGTACACATATATGAGAATAAGGAAAGGCAAAAAACTGCACCAGTGAAAAAGAAAAAAATACATAATTACATCCCTATATAACAACAGTAAACTCCCAGCAGAACTGATTCAGAAATACATGGACCTGATACTGACCACAGGCTGGCTTCTGCAGGTTTCTCCAACAACTCAGCCGCGACTTCCACTACCTGAACGCTCCCCGTGCTCTCTGCAAGGCAGCGCTCTAGACATACCTGGATCTAGCTATTTGAAACGGAGCAGAAAGATACATACCAGAGAGGACAGCTTCTGAAGAGAGAAAAAGGGCAATACAATTCATTAGCCAAGCAGTAATCACACCTACAATGCCTCTTACAGCAATATGCTATTTGCTATTTAAAAATTCTTAAATTTAAAAAAAGTTTTAAAACTTTTAAAAATTTTAAAAGAGCATTTCTTCTCTGCAAACAGCAGTCAACAATTCTGTGAAGACATTGCAGATTTTTGTAAGTTGTCCACATTTTTAGAAGTGACTTATGACATGTTGTCCATAAGTAGGGTTACTTCTATTGGAATAAAAAAATAAATAAATAAAAAATAAAATAAAAAAAAAGCTTAAATCTGTCTTCCAGTTCCTTAAGCATTTTTGTAGGACACTGGAATTTCCAGATGACATTTCCTCTTTAGTAAAGCTGTTTTCCCTCTCTCCTCCCTGACTCCAACCTCCATCCTTTAACAAAAAACCTTTAAGAACAGCAAATCAAATCGCAACCCTAAATGAATTACATTCAGGCATTTGTTGCTGCTGTTCACGATCCCTTCTAATACACTTGTAGCCAAGATATTTGGATAATTCATTGAAAACATTTAGCAATAAGACCAAGAAGATTGTAGGATGCAATATTTTGGGCGTAGGAAAAAAACATTTCCAGAGAAAAGATGCATCCAAAATAGCACAACATAAAAAATGCTGGCTCACATCTCTTTACATAGCTTTCTCATGGCAGCACAAGTCAGCCCATATAGGAAAAAGACCTCCATAAAGTTTGAGTTTTTGCTCCAGTGAAATGGAATTTTTATTTAGCTATATTAAACCAATGCCCATTTTAAAATATGAGAGACATTATGCACAGAATCTCCAGCTGGACCTCTAACGGTATAAACTGGCTCACATCAAATGACGTGAGCAACGTGTCTCATATACATAATGAGGACCAACACCTCCGGTAGGTGTGCAAGCATCTTGAAATAATCTGGCCATCTAAACATGAAAGAGATGCAAGGGGCCAAATGTGTTCAGCTGAAACATGCAAACGTAGGGTACACCCAAAAAAAAGAGGGGAGGGGGACAGGAAGAGGGGAAAGGGGCATCATCAGGGAGAAAGTAACCAAAACAGGTTGAATGCTTTAATAATTGGCCAAGTTTTGAAACAAGAACCAGCCCTATGAGGCTAATCTCTAGTTCCTCTAGAAAGTCGACAAGAGAAACGCAAAAATATTTGTATGTGTGGCTTATAATGGAGCCTGAAATTAGCCACTGTTAACTACCTCCTGGGGGAGCCTGTCTCACCACTGACTACCAAAGGAAACCAGAGAAATTAGCCACAGATTTAAGGCAAGCTTTACAAATTGGTCCTACCGGTTACTAGCTATACAAGATCAGCAGACAAATGTCCAGTGTTAGGAGATGCCGCATCAGCTCCTAAGACTTGAATCCATATGTGGTTGAAATAAAACCAATTTATAAATTATTTATTACACTACAGATAATATAAAAGATTCTTACGTGTTAGCTCAAGTTTCTCTTCCTGTAGTTCTAGCCTCAACAATTTGCTCTCAGTAAAAATCAGAAGCATAATCTTCAGTATATGAATGAGAAATTTGGGGAAGCTATGTGAAATACAATCCACTCTGCCTGCTATTTGCAAGAAGACCCTGAAGGGGAAGAAGTTTTTCAGGTCTATCCCTTGAAGCATTTGGTTAAGAAAAGACCAAATTCACCAAGCCTTTAGAAAAGATCATAAGCAAAAAGAAGCCAAGGAAACACTTTGCTGTCAAAGGCCCTAAGAGAAGAAAAAAGCAGCTTTCCTTCAGCATGGAAGAAGCACTTGCATTAGCAATGTTAAATGCTGGGTGAGGCGAATCTGTGGGACTGACATAGACCCTAAGAGACAGCAAGGGAGCTCTCTCAAATGAGCTTGTGTGTTTGCATCGTCTTTTTTTGTCCTAAAGGGGGGGACCATCTTGGATTCACAGAGAGAAAACTAAGCCAACTTACCATCAAGACAAACCAAAGCAACTGTCACATTATCATAGCTACTGAACAGAAACTGCTACCCATCTCCTTTATAACCCTCCTTTATAAGGGAAAGGAAAGAACGATAGTCAAGTGCAGTAAGACATTCAGTAGACAATGCCTTTGCTCTCTAAAGAGGTAATCAGAAACACTACTATAAAATCAAACAGCCCACAGGTTCTCAAAAACATCTGGTGCAGAAATCTTCTTCTCTAAAAGCCATAAAAAGTTTATCTTCCCATGCTTTTTTATGACAATATGTTATAAGCTTTCTTTGTGGTTTCTCATTAGCATTTATTCCTGTGGATATCTGTTGTTACTTAATATTTTTTACTGTTACTAAATGAGAAGAGGAATGCTTTTAAAAGAGGCCTGCAGCCATTACATCCACATTTGGGATGTAAGGCTGAAGGCTGGGTTTTGATTCTTAATCATGAGTGATATGTCTGTGATTAGCAGAGAAGCTTGCAATCAGCCCAGACAGATTGCAAACCTGCTCAATTGCTCTCTGCTGTCCACATCTCTTAGCAGAAGACAACCTGTCACACAGGGCCTGCGAGATGGCAGTCGTGTCTGCAGCTATCACACTAAGATATACAAAGCGTTGTTAATTATAACACAATCAAAGCACAAGTCCCTGAGCTCATCACTCCCACTACGTACAAACAAGATTTTCTGTTACCATAAACTCCGTCCATTAGCTTCTGTCACCTCTTACAGTACCTCATGTGCAAATGTTACAAGAGTACTTTATAGCTTGACAGCTTGAGTTAACAACTGTACAGAAAAGAACTTGAGAAACGTGTGGAAACATCACAAATATCTCCCTTGTAAGTTTAGCCCCTTAATAAAGCTTGGCAGCTTTTACCTAAAAGCATAAATGATGAAAACTGTCAAATTAAGAAAGGCACCATCTTGCTTTATCAACAAAATAAAAATGAAGAAATAGGAGCTTACAGCAAAAAGCTGCAGCATGAGAAGAGCAACAGCATCTCCTTTGTGAAAAGTACCTGTCTAAAAAAGTTTATTAAACAGGTATATTTTGAATTTTTCTGATATACTTCAGCTTTTGCAGACTTTCACATGTGTAAAAGATAGATAAGCCTACATGCTGCTTGTGTCTATTGCTGACACAAAAGTGGAGAGATGAGAAATCAAGAGCTACTGAAACACTGCATTAGCAGAACTGCTGTAGCCATGACTGACTAAAGATACAAGAGAGCCAAGGTTTATTAGAAGTAATAATATTTTTTACTGGACCAATTTTATAGTTAGGAAAAAAAAAAACAGACAAGTCCTCTGGACAGAAACACTTCTTCCATGATAATTACATATTACCTAAAGAACAAGCCCTGAAGAAGGATTTATGCCCCAAAAGCTTGTTTATTTTTTTCCTCTATTTCAGTTGGTATAATAAAATATTACCTGTATTGCTGCATTTTTCTGCAGCATTACATCTAAAAATTAGAGCACTTCATCTGACCAACAAGTTTCTCTTCACTATGTTTGTAGAATTCCACACAAGCAGGTACTAGTTGAATTAAGGGATGTAGAATATTCAATTAAGAACTGACAGACAAAAAGTTATTATCAGCAGCCCTTCCAGAAGATATACACATAGCCCTCTGAAACAAATAAAAACTATTAAGAATAGCAGAACAGCCGCAACAAAGAAAATCTAAACTCACATTATTTCCCATAGCACACTGGAAATAATTTCATAAATCATCCAACTGAGTTACATCCAGACTCCTCCTTCAGTGAATACAACTGATACACCAAATGAGTGCTGTCTGTGCTCCATTTTCTCTAATGCATACATGGTTGCATTGGCTTTATGCAAAACAGCTAATACAGTGGAAAATTGCCAGCTCTGCACAAATGTTAAAAGAGCTACTCCCTTCACTGAGCAAAATGCTATATGAGGGACTAGTTGTTCATATCATTTGCTCAAGTAACATCTAGGTGATGTGAATATACTTCCCATGAGAGAATTCATCTTCCCAGGAGATGCAGTGTATTTTACTCTCTGCAAAATTATTCACTCATACTATGGCTATTATCTGTATGAAGGACAGTAAAACAGGAATGAGGCAGTGGTTTTTGTCTTTCTATATCAGTTATTTTCACAAATGGTTGACAGGTTATTTTTATTAAGTTTTCTTGGAATCCAACCGACTTTTTTATTTTTTGCTTGTGCTGAACTAACCCTCCCCCATTTATTCATACAGCCAAGTAAAAAGCTACAAAAAGAATAATACAATGTCTCAAAATATTCTACAAAGTGAGATAATATAATGTCTTCAAGGTGCTCAACTAAAACAAGAAGATACCAGAAAGGTAACCTTGTTTATTATTTACAAGCAGCTTTAACGGAGAGAAAAATGCCAGGTACTACGAGAGACTAACTATGGAAGACAAACTAAGGTGTAATGGCTGGAAGTCAAAACACAGATATCATTAATTTAGAAACAGAGCACAATTTTTCAAACGGTTAAATTGTTTTTTTTAAACCTTTGGAACAACCTAGCAAGGGAAAGGGTATCTGTTCCATCTCTTTATACTTGGGAATATCTTTACTCCAATACTTCATATTGTCCTTGACACAGAGGTAACTGGTAAGGTTTTATGATGTGTGTTATAAAAAAGGTCTAGCCAGAGGAGCCGATGGTCCTTCGCAGCTTTGGAAATCTATTAACTTTTTTTCTGTTGAAACCTGTGGCTATGTATGCACCAGGAAGTTGTTTGATACCACCCCTTGTGTGCAATTTGCTCTGCTCTGCTATTCTCAGTGACTCTGCTGTCGCTAAAGTTTTGTCATACCGTATGCACCGATACTTCCCTTCTGCTTGGGCACAGCACCCCCTCATACCTCTATAAACAGAAGTACAAGCACATGAACAAAAGTAGTCTGCTTTTGGTCTAAAACTAGCTAAAATAGGAAGGATATTGGGGAATATGACATGATTCTTTTCTTCTATTCATAGAGGCACACCTTTTCAACTTACACTCAAGAATATCTTTAGGTACATGTCTAGTCCTATTCAAGTTCATCATCATCAACATAAAGCCACTCATGAATGAAAACTTCCACGATTTCAGTTTGCCTTATATTATTACATCGTTTGAATTTAGAAGTACAACCATTCCCTGACGATACATATAAGCATATAATATTTACAATGATACAGTGTGCAAACCCTGTACATAGCAACAGCATATTGAAATGGAATGCAGGTCTGAACCAAAATTCTAATTCACATTAGCTTCCCTTAATCTTTTTTGCTCACCTCGAATAGGAAAATAAGCTGCAGTACATTTACACAAAAATGCTGCCTGAAGCTGTATCTTTGTACCTTTGAAATATGTAGACTTAATAAAAACTGTAATTTCCTTTGCTATTTGCCAAACACTTCTGAGCTTGATTAAAGCCCTGGACAGAATCTGTTTAGCATTTGTTCTATATTTGGTAAACAACTACTATTTGCCATCATAACTCAGAGACAGAATAACAAGCAATGATAATTTGTTCACCAACTATTAAAAACACACAATTATGATTAAAACACTCAATCATGAAAAAGTTCTTGATTTTATTTTTGACTTATATGTAGGATTGTTGGCTCCCCCCCGCCCCGCCACAGCAACAACCAAGCTGATGAGTGATTTAGCATTGGCAGCTTCATGCATTAGCTCCAAAATGAGGAGCTCCATTGAACAGAAACTGAAATGTGCATTACAGCAACAACAGAAGATCCTAAAACCTTTTATTTGACACCCTGCTGAATGTAATTTTTTTAAATAAATATTGAACAACAACAAATATCTTTGAACTTCTCTCATTACTAGACCTTACAGATCTCCCACTGTGCAACAATATTTATGCTTCAAGAAAACAGTGTATCACTTCATAACATTGAATAATGCCACAATTGCCTTTGTTATGCAGGACTGCATATAAAGGTGAATGCTATCTGAGACCAAAATCATGCATAATTCCTCTCTTTCTCATTTTAGTAAGCAGAGCATCCCAGCTTCAGTTCTATTTTCTTCTACCTGTAGATCCTTCCGGTGGACTGCTGAGTCCACTTAAAGCATGGAGTTCAGATTAGATTGGCATCCAGTGTTCTTACTCAAGTTTTTAAAACAAGAAATTGCTGTGATTCAAGAACTGCGGCCAAATGGCTGACTATTCCTTTCACTTAAGTTCAAGATTGGTATTAATGTATCTGCATCTCTTTGAAATAAAAACCTCCCAAAGACGCCAACACGCTGAGCTGCAATGTCTCATCTTATCAGTGCCTAACATAGGATATGGAGGAACCTCATATCCAAAATACACAGGCTTAGGATGGAAGGTTTCTGCAGATTTCATTTACACAGATAAGCTTTGTAGATCTCTACTCACTTCCCAATGGATTATTTCATCTCTTATGCTGCATAAGGGACCAGAAAAGTAACACAGACATTTTATTTTTTCATGATTTGCTTATTTTAGAAAGCCTGAAAAATGACCACAAAATTAAAACTGCATCAAAATGAAACAGTGAGGAAAAAACCCTACTACTTCCCTTCTGTATTTAGTCTTCAAAAAAAGAATGTTTCTAAATAGCACAACTGGATGCGAACACTTTTTCTCATTTTGATACCACAGTATGAAACAAATTGACACAACACACCTTAATACATATAAATACATACAAGCACATTAGGAAGGGATTGGCTTTAAAAAACCACATGCTTTCATGATGCATCTACAACATTCTTAATATATTAAAAAGCCAAAGTGGCTTGAAAATATTGGTCGTTATATTTTAGACATAGTGAAAGATGCCGGTATTAAGCAATTCCTTTTTTTTTTTTTTTAATGGGAATTTAACTTCTGAAGTTCAGCCACACATGAAGATAGATATAGACAGATATACAGAAGTATATGCATGTTTATGAACATATGCATTCACATAAATTCAGTAACACTCTACTCAGTGACAGTTTGCCAATTCTGATCACATCCTATTAATAAACTGTATTGTTTTGAGAAATTCATTTTACTTCTACTTTTCTTCCACTCTTAGAGATCCAAAATGCAACCAGACTGCTAGACAGCATGTCTTTGAAAGAGAACTTATGCTGGAAATACTTCTCAGTCATTATGATGATTCTTGTTTGTTTAGGAGAAAACACATTTTCCACATGGCAATGAAATCACAGTTAATTTTTTTAACCTCTATAGCAAATTTAACAAGCGAGTCAGTGTAAAAATCTGCACGTTATGTTATAGCTGATTAAGAACTAATTTACATTAAGCAGACATTGTGTTACATAAAAAACACATCCTGAACTTCGCATGTCCCTGGGAGTGAGCAGTATCTGGAGCCTGGTCATGATTCTGTCTTGATTCTCTTCATTCATTTTTCTTCCCACATACTCTGTAGTGACTGTGCACTCTGCCTCTGGCATAGGAATGCAAAGAACCAAACCTAAGCTATGGCAAAGGCAAAAGCATCCCAAGAGTTAATTTCTGTCTGACTCAGGGGAAAGAATTGTCCTGACTCCACATTTTGTGACTGATTTAAGAGTGTAGGTGAGAACAAGACGTATCAGTTAGGTACCTCAGAAAATCCTTATATCACTAAGAGAGACATCTAATATTGTATCACCAGCTACAATCTCTCCTCTCCAGCCTGAGGCTGCACTTCGACATGCATTTTAAGTTAACAGTGATATCAAAAGAGTAGCTTTCTCTGCTTTCTGCTCTCAACTACCAAGTGCCCTATGCCCCATCACTCCCTACGTGGTGGTGACAAAAGCATGGTGAACCAAATCAAGGTTAATTGATCCAGCTGTTGGTTATTTTTTGACCATGTAATTCCCTGACTAGCAGAAGCCCTGAAGCATAGAGTTAAATAAAACAGAAAGATGGTATGAACGAACAGATGATGCAACAGCTTTTCATAGTTCCTTAGAAATACTAACACATCAGGCACACAGAACTCATTTCAGAAGCTTAATTTATCTGCAGGTAAACACTGTCCTGTATACGATTCTACCCGTAAAAAGCTTGTAGCCTCTAGTGACTGTTGGCCTTCTTTTCATCTAAATCCATTTAACCCACTTCAGTCTTGTTCTGAAACAGTTCGTAAGTCTGCTTTGCTGTTTCACATTAACTTTTTTAAATATCTCGCCAAAGACTGCCAAATCATTTTATGAATCCATTCATCAAATATGAATTAATTTAATAAGAGATTTTAAAAAACTGTTTTCCACATTACACGTGTGTAAACTGTGGAACAGAAAGGTAGAGCCTAAACGACAGCTGTGGAAACTGTTGCAGCCCTGTGCTTCGTGAGTATGGTCACAGGTAGAAGGATAAAATCATACAGAAAAGCTAAGTGTTGCAGGCTATCATGAAAAGAGTGTGCAACTGTCACATCAGAAAGGAAAAGCTTATCATGAAAAAAGATCTGTATTAACAAATTAAGAAAGATTTTGGTGCTGTGAGTACTCTGTGATTTAACTGCAAACAGAGATAGTATGAATGGAAATTATAGGCATAAACCTCTATGAATCAAAATGCAAAAATCTTCCTTTTTTTCTCCCCCTTTTACAGGCTCCTAAAATGTAAAGCATTTCAAAAGAAAAGATACAGTTTTGATAACAAGATCAAACTGCTTTCCATGTCACATCTGTCCTTAAAAAGTAAAGACAGAAATGACAACTCCTTATTTCAATCTGGAGGAAAACTCTCTTAAAATGTGACTAATGAAAATATGAAAAGACTTACATTACTGTGCACACTGCCGCACTTACAGCAGCAAAATTACATTACTTTCCTCTTTCAGCTGAAATGTCTGACGGTTTATTGCCAACAATGCATATTTTACAGGCTGCCTTATTTTCCTCTGAACAACGCTCTTTAGAGGAAATATTCACAGAAAATGAGACTTTAACTCCTGGATTTCAACACTTTAGGTAATAAAAAGGTTATGAATATTTCTTGGCAACCATTTCTGCCAGCAGTTGACCTTTTTAGTTCCCAGCTTTTCCCTGAATTCCTGCCTAATAAAAAAATAATAATAATAAAGCTTCTCCCCTCTCCTTCTCCGCTCCTTCTGTTAATCTGCTTCCCATGCTCTTACTCTCAGAGGTCGACTACCCTCAAGTTTCCCATAAACTTCTTTCCTTACTCACGCTTAATCATTTCCTTTTCCATGTTACCTGCAGCGAACTCCACCCCATACTTAATCCCAGTTTTGTTACATCCAGCTCCTTCTCGCTGATTATCAACACTTCATACTCCTCCCCATTTTCATATGGTACCATAGCCCGTGCTCCAGTAAGTCCTCACCTTTATTTATCCTCCTCATTCTTTTCTGGATCAGCTCTCCCACTTGCCTGTACTTCCACCCCCTCTGCTCCAATAGAGGGTGGGATTCCAAAACTATCTGCCAAGTTTGCAGATCTATAAAAGCAATTTCATTTAGCTAACTGCTCCATCCCACTACTTGTTCATTTTAGTTGATACAAGATAAATTTCATAATGCTTATTTTGAGATAATATCTTTAAAATTTATTCCAAACACTTAAAATTTGATCATTTCAGGTTACAGTAACTAAGTCAAGCTGGTGGGTTTTGTTTTCCCAACTCCAACATGCCAAAAAAGATGCCAACAGATTTTTCATGCCAATACAAAATTCTGATTTTGTCAGTCAAAGCTAGCCTAATTTTATTTAATGTATTTCAAAAAGTTATCCAGTGAAGAATCCTGTAGGAGTCACTATTAGTAGACAACATGAGTTCTGCTACAATGCTGTCTATTTTACAGTATCAAACATAACAGGCTGGATGTGTGGAAGTAACTTAAAACATGCACATAAATAAAAAAACAATTAATTAAGAAAAATGGAAGTCCTTCTTGTCCAAGAAATCTCACCCTGCGCAAACACCAGAACTGGACTTTGGTAAACAATCTTCCACTAGCCCTATATTGATTAAAACTCCCTATCCCATTTCAAATGTTTAAGATCCTGAGTCAGGCTGTTAATAAACATCTTGACTCCCCTTCCCAGGTTTTTTTTTTTGGCATCAAACACTGCATTTTAAATGGAACAATTCATTGCATGACATTTATTACTAACTACTACTTCTCAAGTGGCATGGCTCCTACAACTGCCAATCAGTCCTGAATTGTAACAGCTATCCAGACTGTTCATGTAACTATAAATCCTAGACAATTACCTGACATCATTATTCTTCAAAATCAAGTAAGCTTCTCAAAGCTCAAGAATAACAAAATATATTTCTTTCTGTACCAAGATTTCAATTACAAATACATACATTTCTGTCCAGGCAAATCCCAAATTTAAGAGTGTATTAATTTCAGAAAAGTCTGTGGTTTTGTGTCTTTTTTTTTTTTTTTTAATAATGAAAACACCTATTCTGTGAGCTACAAAAATTTAGAAAAGAAAAATTAAGATATTCACCAGGCCTATATTATTTAAATGAATGTTATTAATTTTACTGAACAAATTACATGAATGCAAAACATTATCTCTGAATCAGAGAAACATGCACTAATGTCCCATTCCTTTCTTAAAGGATATATCTTTGCCTGTTTCTCCTAAGGTGGATTAACCTCGATAACTATTCCCAAACCTAACTTCCTTACATCAATCAGTAATATACCAAACTAAATGTGAATCCGAGTCTTTAAATTAGCTAGCACAGACTTGGTTCCAAATCAGAAAGCACTCTTGTTCTAAATAGCAAGCTTTTCAGGTCTGCAGCTAGTTTTCCAGCTGCTGGCAGATCCTTAACCAAGGGTTCGTTTAGTCTTGCCTCCAGCAACCCATCAGGCAGGACAAGGAGGACTGCAAATACAATGACCAAACAAGAGAAGCATCTGGGCATCTTTCCCCATTATGTTCACTTTACCAAACAAAGGGCTCAAAGGCGTGGAAGGAGGACCCTGCTTTGAATTGCTATTGGGGGCAGGAGGGCATATTTATTCTGTGTTTATTCTCACGTAAACAAAAGAGTAATAATAGGCAGTCCATGGGGAAGCATGGTGGAGAACTCTTATGATGAGATTCTTCTTGGTCACATTACTTGAAGGTCCTATCAAAACAGCAAGGCTAATAAACACAATGGGAAATGATGGACACAATGAAGGACAGGCACTGAATTAGTCACTCTACCAACAAGATTGTCCCAATTTTCCACTTTTATTTTCATAAAAACCAAGTGAGCACAAACCACCTGTGAACCATCTGACCTACATGACGAATAACTCCAGACACTGTTTAATTTATACTCTCTTGTCATAAATTTTAACTTCGGTGAATTCTCTCTTAATTCACCCTTTCAGAGAAGTCATCTGCCACTTACTGTCTTCCTATTGTATGTATTATTTTGATAAACTAACCTGAGAAGAAGTACCACAGCTGCAAAAATACTGACAGCTCTAAGTGTACCTCCCAACAAAAAAATGTGACAGTAGTCTTCCTGTGCATAAAAGTAACTGAAATCATTTACCTTTTTTATTAAGAATTACCTTCTGATACCAATTTTGGATAGAAAGTTTTTTAAAATATCTTATTCATTACATAAATACCTTTCCTTTATTTAAAACACAACAGCGGTAGTTGAAATAAGGACATAAGGTCAGCCACACCAGCTCACCTAGCCCAGTAACCTGTGTCCAACAGTGACGGCTCTCAAGGTCCCCTGATTTGTTGTCCCTTCTGCAGTGAGAAAGAAGAGATCCTAGCACGCACAGTCAGAGGGCACACTGCAATGCACCACCTCTTCTGGCCACAACCTCTTGCTAAGGTCCTGGTTGCCACTTCCCTATCCCTCCCAGCAGCACAGCAGACGAGTTGGGACATCAATGGGAGATGTCAAAAGAGCTCTTTTCAGTATTCCCTGTAGTTCCCGGTCCCTATATTTTAACCTTTGACTCTCTCCCCACCCCATTCCTTCTTTTTATTTTAATCCCCTGAACTCGTTTTGGTTTGGGTATTTTCCTTACTTTTGGCATGGGGAGAAAGGGGGGAGGAGACATTATTTCAGTCAAACTAATAGGAAAATTTAAAGACACAGTATCCATATCAGACACCAAAGTAAGTACAAAACCAGATCAAATATATATATGTTACTTCCCAAAGCACTGTCCCAGCCGCTAAGTAATTTTCCCCTTGGGGGATTTCCTAAACCAGATATGGTTTGCCTAATCAGTAACTCTCAGTGGAGCTCTCTTACAGGTATCAGTCTAACTGTTCGCAGTGTTGCAGTGATGCCTGGGAACCCCAGTCCCTGACCAGCAAATTGCTGTGCTAGAACTTACACACAGAACAGAAAGGCAGTCCTGATCCAAAGCAGCTAAGATCTCAGTTACACAGCGAAGACAGATTCTCCTGTATACAGCCTCTTCAAGTATTTGCTAGAAAGGTTGGATTTTGAAAAATACAGATCATATAAAAGACTGATATTCATATGCAGAACTCACACTCTTCGGTCAGCACCTGCTTATTCCAGCTATATCATGAGACACCCCATTCTATAAGAGACTTACTTGCTGACAAAGAAAAGGAAACAAGGTGTACTATGTCCAGACTGTAGAGCTGTTCCTCCTTCCCTACCCCTGAACCCTTCCCGTATATCTGCACGATACATACTCTGTCACTACAGCACGGTAAGTCCTTTTGTGCAGCTCAAAGAGGAAGGAATACAGAAACAAATAATGCCATATTAGAAGGTATTTATTCATGTTTAACATGTTCATTAATGACCTAGACGATGGGACAGAGAGCACCCTTTGCAAGTTCACAGATGATGCAAAACTAGGAAGAGTGGCTCATACAGCAAGTGGTTGTGCTGCCATTCAGAAGGACCACCACAGGCTGGAGAAATGGCAAACAGGAGCCTCATGGAGTTGAACAAGGGGAAATGCTAAGCCCTGCACCGAGGGAGGAATACCACATGTACCAGTACAGGCAGAGGAGAAATACAGGAAAATAAAGGGGGGGCAGAGGGGACAAACAAACAAAAAGTATTATTTTAACTGTAAGAGTGATGCCCAGCAAGGTTGCTGTCACCATCCTTTGAGATATTCAAAACCCAACTAGACATGGCCCTGGGGAACTTGTTCTAGCTGGCCCTACTATGAACAGGGGTGTGTGGGACTAGGTGATCTCCAGAGGGGCCTTCCAATCCCAGCTATTCTGTGATTCTATCCCAGCCCTATAACTGATTAAAATACGGCAAGAATTGGCAGGGAACATGGATTAGATTGGTTGGAGGACTATTTAATCCTTGGTAAATCCCTGACCTCTCCCACACTCCCATGGCTTGGCAGGCAGTGAACGGAAGGTAAAGGTCTTCATCACAAGTGAGGTGTCTCTTTGGCCATGGCATGTAGGTGGTGACATGCAGGCTTCAGTAGCCCACATGCACAGACAGACTGAAGACCATGGAATAGTCTTCGCCAACAATAGCGTGTAACAGCATTTGCTTGCATTCAGAACATGTTTGTAGAAAAAATAATGGTGAACAGGAAATTAAAATGTGTAAGTCAAAACAGAAAAAGAATAAAACTTCTTTTCCTGAACAACTATAGTTATGTGTTTAAACAGAGACCATGATAGCATGTTTTAACACTTCACCAGATATTCCTTCACAGAAGGCAATCTTTCACTTCATATGGGAAAAGAAATCCTTAGAAATAACGTCACCAACTCAAAAAGAGGAGCAGCCTCAGAACAAGCTGCCTCCTTGTATTAATAGGCTGTAGCTAGCCTACCAGAGAACAGTGTTTTGTTAGAAAAACCCATGAACTAGATGCAACAGTATTTGCTGGCAAATCTCAACACAAAGGCATTCATGAAAAATATGAAAACAAAAACAAACTCATTATAAAAGACAACTATCTGTAGCTTTAGAAGTCCAGTCACCTGTAAATTAATTCAGACAATATTTATATCAGGTACTGTTATATTTGAACTTTTGAAGAAAATATCAGATATTCAACTGAACAAATTATTATCACTCTGTAGCAACATATTCATCCACTACCATGTTTACTCTGAGATTTACAATTGCTAATAACTCAATTCACCTTCTTTTTTCTTCACCTTAACATAAATGTATTCAATTTGAAAAATTACGCCAGTGTTAAAACTATTGTTTACCCTTTTCCGGACTATAATGATTGTGTCCTTATGGAACTGCATACTACACAACAGCGTAAGTATTTAATCGTGTAATTTCTGTTAGCCACATCTCAAGAATGATTTCAAAGTGTGTAATAACTGCAATCTGATTTTTTTTTAACAAGTTCTTAATATGCTAAGAAACGTATATTACACAACAGACAATTGCCCACAAGGTATTTAGCTGAAAAGATTCTAGTTAACTTGACCTAAAAAAATCACAGACAAAATGTTTAAATCCCAGTTCACCATTTCCAGCTTTCTTAGGCTTACAGCATCCGAAAGGTGCTTTCTCTGTGCCAAATTAAGAAAATGAGGCCCCAAAGTACTACTTACCTGCAATCAGTGGTTTATTCCCATTTAGATAGCACTGTTGAGCTTTTTTTTTTTTTTTTTTTTTTTTTTTTTTTTTTTTTTTAAATCCAAATAGACCTGACAGTTCTGGCATTAAGTGGCTTTCACAGCTTCCTCTACAAAGAAGCAAAACACCATATTCTTTGCAAATGAAGAAATCTTGTAATGTTAGTACAAAGCTAGTTATAAATGAAGGCTGTCAAGTCCGCTTCACATGAAGGGTGAACTGCAGCCTTACAGGGTTTGCTTGAACAGTTCAATAAGAATTGATGTTGCTAAATATTCTCCCTTGAGAAGGCCAACACAGCAGAGACGAATTTGAATTAAGTAGAAATCCCATAATTCAATGACAAAACAAAACCTAGACTATTTTAACAACAAAAAAAATTGTGTGAACATCACAGATACCACAGGTAATGTATGTACAGTGTATAACAACAGGTTGCAGTTATTCAGAGAAAAATAACCTTGTTAGTTCTAAAGAAGGTTGTCTAGAGGTTATTAAAGGAGCGTGGACATCCTGCTTACCTGGTTCATATTTTTATGACAATTTTGGAATATCTGAAAAAGGTTGTTTCAGCTTTTTTGAATCTGACCTGAAATCTTGAGCACTCAAATCCTCTCCATAACCTTTAATTCACTGCCTTCCCAGCAAAGGCTGTCAAGAGAGAAGCTTATTTGCTGTTAACACATCAATCATTAGTGCATTTACAGCCTGTAAATGGAGAGACAGTGTATCCCATAGGGATGTCTCAAGCCTTTACAGGTCACATTTACAGGCCACAAAAAACAGCCACCTTCAATGCCACTTTCAAGCCTACTAGTCACCCGCTTTAGCTCGTAAAACATTCGACTTGTGTATTTTTGATGGCATCCTCCAGCTAACGCGATGGCCACTGGCTTCCATAAAACATCAGTTTCAAAATAGACTCTGCTTTGGATACTCTGTATAGTTTGCTGGAAGGTATGAAGCAGAAGGTCAAGTCCATACTCACGGAGAAAAGACTGGGAGAAAATAATGTAAAAAAACTGGGAACAAATATCAATCCCACTTCAATTTTATGGCTAGACTGGCAGCCAACCTTCTTTTACCTATGCTTACTTCCTCATCACATATTGGAAAAACATCATACAAACCAGCACAGAGAAGATGAATACAGTAAAACCATTCTAGCCCTTATTCTTCTGCTCTTCTAGCAGCCTCAGATGTACATTCAGCAAAGCCCATGGGGGCACAGAACCCTGCTGTTTCTCCCATGACCTAGCAGCTGGGGTAGGAGAACTGATGCTTGATAATAGGATTACTCAAACATTAATAAAGCCAGAGAAAGTACTGCTCACATTTTCATGAGTTGCAGACTTAGCTACCACTTCGTTACATACAATATAAAAGGCAAGGGCTGGATCTGAATACACTGGCTTGGATAATTGCTCTAACACAGCAAGTGCACTCTCTGAAGTACACTAGCAACTTGATTATTAATTGCTATGTTACCCCAAATCATCTAGATACAGTGACCTGCACAATATATTCAAGACATCTAACTAAAAATTAGATACTAGCTGCTAATTAGACAGATAATGATTAAAAACAGACATTCTGAAGAGGGGCCATAACACATTTCTGTTAAAGTGACCTATATTTTGCCATTCCACTTCCTCAGAAGATATGGTAAGAATCTCAACCATTTGTGGTTCATATTTCTTTTGCTAGTATTTCACTATTTCTATGCCAGTTATTTACCTTTATGTCCAAATTTACAGGCAGCTCCCTCTACACTAAATTAGTCGATCATTAATTTTACAAATTTACTGTTTAATCTCCCATATGACTGGCATATTCAGCCCCTCCCATTATCAAATGGAACCCTGCAATAGTCCATGAAATATCACCCTATACTCCAACACAGTTTTTTGCATATACTTACTGATGTATACTATAAAATGTTAAATAATCAAAGCATCCATACATAACAAGCATAGTGCAAATATAACGAAAAGCAGACTTTGCCCAAGTCTCAGCATTTGTTTGGTAAGCAAAAAAAAAAAACAAAGACAAAAAAAACCCCTGTAATACAACTCCGGCGTGCATCTTGGAAAACGATCAGTTCAATAGTTATCTAAACAGCATCATGTTACTTGTAGGCTAGACAAAAAGAAAAAAAAAACCACACAAATCAAAACAAAATTGAAAAGGGGTATGAAGAAAGACAACACGTGCTTTTGTGGCAACAGCAATTACTACAGTGCAAGATAGGCAGTGCAAGAGAAGCACGAATTCAATTGACAGTTTGACAAGTGGCTAATGAAGACTTGCATCAACGTCAAAGTTGGGGAAAAGAGCTGGGGTAACCTTAAGGGTAAGATCTTTGACCTGGAAATAAACAAATTCTAATATATTGAAATCATGGGAGACATGCAAAGAAATGGTACAGTCAAAGCAACAATGCACAAGACGAGCTTGTGCAATCCTAGTTGGAACGACACAAGTAGGCAAGGCTGCCTTACTTCAGGCAAAAGAAGGGGAAGATGCAGCACTGCGGATAAGCATAAAAATTTCTGCCTGCAAGGATGAAAACCATAGGCTGTATCTGAATCTAAGAAAGGAAGAACTGGCAACATTTAGACATGATTTAAATACAAGAAACTCAAGAAATATTGGTGCTGAAGGGACTGCGCAAAGATAGGGGGCCTGTGGAATAGAGGACAGCGGTAACATTCACCCACAGAGAAAGGAAAAAGCAGAAAGATGAGGTTCCTTTTAATCATGTAGATCATATGCTGATAGCCAGGTATGTACAAGGGAGCAGTCACAAGGACAACCAAATACTGTCTTTCTAATGGAGAGAGACAGAGGCAGAAAGGCAGGTCTGTGACAGTCCAATGGTTATGGATAGTCTTATTCTACTGCATGTGTTCAGTTGTATTTCTAGTCAGATTAAAAACAGATGCACATGTGTGCACACAGCACAGTACAGCTCACGTGCTGAAGTTAAGCATTGTGATCTTGCATCTCCAACATCCCTCTATTTTTTTTATCCTGTTACCTACAGCATGTCTTCCTCTCAGATCATCTGGTTCTAGTGACTATGATTTATTTCAAAATCTGCATTAGAAGCTTAATTTGTTTTACTACATTTCCTTTTTATTACTGGTAATGATGTCTGGGATAGTCATCTTTCCACAACAACCACTACTATGAAAATTGATGGATAGTATTTTGTTGCGCAAGCTCACCTCAATTTCTGCTGCTGGCACTCTATGTTCTAGCACAACTACTCATTTTTCCCTGGAGGTCTGTCCCTTGATGCTCTTCAAGAATTTACTTACAGTGATTTTGGGATCTGACCATATTATTCTCTGTTTTATTTTTGTTATTCGCATTCTCTCCTTTGTATCAACAGCCAGGGTTTACGTTCTTCTCATTGGTTTTGCACGGTTGCAGTGTTGCATATTTCAAGCCATTCTTTTATCATGTTGTCTTGCATTTTTCTTGAATTTCTATTTTCTTTCTTATTGCCTGTCTTACACATTAAGAAAGAAGGAGAACCTGAGTGGAGAACAGAGAGGTCAGCCATAGCCTCTGCCAGTGTTGTCAGGCATAGTTAACTAGCTTCCATGTCTAAATATTTAAAGTTGCAAATGCCAACTTGGTCGTTCAAACATTTTAATGACCAGACTTTCTATGGCAGTTATGAATCCCTTTAATTTGCATCAGTTTCAACCATGTTTATTTGAAAAGGTTCTATTAGAGTGCATGGGCTAATCAACGTTTAACTCTTCCAAAAACGTGTCCTGAATTTCAGTTTTAATCTTTCGCATTACTATGTAATACTAAAGTCTAAAACTATTTTTAGTCAAATATTGACATCTTGTGGCATAAATCAGTCACTACAAGAACAACTGCTTCAAAACATGTACTCAGATTAAAAACAGGTATAATTAGTGATCTGAGCAGTTAATCTGATGAGTCTGTTTCAGTTCAGTCCTTTATTTACACTGCTGAGAAGTGCACACATTTGCACAGAGTGAGTTATTTTGAAACAGGTTTTTTTTGCCCTACACCTTGGTTTTAAAAGCATTGCTCTTCCCTAGTTTCTAAATTTCTTTCAGTATCTCAAAAGTGAATTCATTCCACTACTGGGGGAGTTGGTTACCCCTCTTTGCAGGTTAGATGCATGTTCTCAATATTCAGAAGTTCCACACAGCCAAGGTTTTACCTAATATCTTCAAAAACAGCAGTGCCAATCACATAAGAATATTCTGTTCAGTGAGTTGTTTAGGAGGAATAACAGTTTCTCAGATGCTAATGTCTGCCTTTTTTCCCCCCTTCCTGTCCTGTAAAAATCTAGCTTCTCCTCAGTTCTTCTGGCTCTTGATACCCTCTAGCCACTCGGCAGAAGAGTCCCACACAGCCTGCCAGCAACAAAAAGAAAAGTAACAGGGTCTTGGAGGGCCTTCTTCACCTTGTGGGGAAAGGGTATCTTACAAGCTACAAAGCTTCTTCAGTGCCACATGACTTCTGAACGATGCAAGAAAACTAGCAACTGTAGCTACCAGCACTTGGTGCCACAGAATAAAACTGAAAAGCAATGCTGCCCTCATCAGGGAAAACAAGGCAATCTCAAATGAACTTGCAATCAGTTAAACATCTTCAGTTAATTTTCTTCTAAACTAGAACAAAATGAATACAAATACGTGCAGAAGAGAGGGGTTAATGATTTTCTAGGCATATGAGAAAGTTCCTAACTCACTAATATATACAGGATTGCTGAATAAAAGTGGATTACGTTTCCAATTATTTTTATAATATTTTTTGTTTAGCAACTCCAATTCTTCTTTACTTAGCACATAATTATTCTCCATTATGATTATGGTAAAAGTCTGTGATGTCTAATATAGAACTGAACATTAATTGTTTGTGACAACTATTCTGAAGGGGTCTTTTACTGTTCAGATATGCATTTTTATGAACATTCAAATTTCTCTGGTTTTTAATTTCCTTTTCTTCCGGGAACCTCTGGTTATTCTTGTCTTCTGTTTTTTTCCCTTCTTCTTCCTGTTCCTCTTTTTTAAATACAAAAGTTTTCATCTAGCATTTTTCTTAACATATGAAGATGATCACATTATGTATAGGGGGGGAAAGCAGGAATAATTTTATTTTCATAAATGAGTGTGCACAGTAATCCTACAGTTGATATGAAAGTTCTGGGTTTGTGACTGTAATAAAAATAATCATGAGCAATCATGAACGAATTTGTGAACAATCTTGCTAATAGAAGAAAAAACAAAAAAAAGTGGATTTCATAATCAAAAAAAATGCAAAGGCGGCCCAAATCACAACTCCCCTTCCTTTTCCCCCCTATTTTTACAGTATTGACACCAAAGACATCATCAGTTTCCCAGTCGCATCATTAATACACGGCTAAATAAAATGAAGTGCTAAGGCATGACCCTAGCCAACTATTTAAATGAAAGCAAAGATCTGCCTAATAGCTCGGGCCTGATGACCCAAATAAGGTTTACGGGCTTGAGCCAGGGTTAATGAGCTTTTTAGGGCAGGAAGTACATCTGCGTAATGCTCTGTATGCCTACATGAAAACAGCATCTTTAAATGTCAAGATGTTGTGGTTTTGAAAAATAAGATATTATGCATTGATATTAGGATATTCGCTTATATTTGGATATGCGCCAACAGAGAAACATGCTGTAACTATATGCTTTAATTGCACCAAGGTTTCTTCTCCTATCTAGTCATTCAACATCTTTATCCTGTATCTCTGGGTATAACAATTCTGTGTTTAAAAAAAAAAATTTTTTTTATTAACATAAATTTTGCATTACTGTGCTAGATCATCTGACAAACTGTCAACATTCTAGAAAAGAAAAACTGAGATAGACAAAAACTTCTCCTTAAAATAAATTTGCTTACTAGCTGAAAGGCCAGTATAAAATTCATTAGTCAATACTGATAAATCTGAAAAATCTGATACCCTAAGGAAAAAAACAAGCCTGTCATTCAAGTGCAGGTAATCCATTTTGCATAGGTTACACATAGCAAGTGTATAGGAAAGTGTTTCTGAAGGACAGCTGAGCCAAGTGACTCAACTGTTCTTGCAGTTATAGTGACCATTGCTCAAGGACACCAGCACAGAGGAAAGCCTGTGGTACGCTGGTCATACATCATAAGAATGCTCTCATTACTGACGTAATTGTTCTCTTGCCATCCAAAGTGGCATTTGTGAGTTCAGCCGCAAAGGATCTTCAGATGATACTTTTAGACATATGGGTGAGATTTACCATGACAAAAGAAACTTCACGTCATTTTCTAGGGACCTGTTCTTAAATTACCAACCAGGAGCAAATCTGTGCAAGTCTCAAGAGGAAAAAAAAACAAGATGTTACATTTAGTAGCAGTCAAAGCAGCACACAGTCATAGAAGTTGCCTGAATAATAGGTATTAGCTGTTGCATTTTTATCTGTAAAATTACACAAGAGCAGCATACGACTGGAAAGTTGTTTTCAGACATGGGTACGAAATAAATTCTCCTTTGTTCAGTCAACATGTTGAATAAAATATTCCAAACTGATAATGGCCATAAAACTTATTTTAAGGATTTCCATAAGCTAAAAAGGAGAAGCACTGCTGTTTCTAGCTTCTCTTATTGGAGTACACATGAATATATGTAAATTATACTCATCTTAAGACATTTATTCTCACTGGCTATAGAAAAGCAGACTTAAGTCAGTCAACTTCCTTCTTTTTACTTCACTTCAAAGAGGTTTCTAAAGTACTCTCCCATAGTTATCTGATTGTTGTTAAGCTTTCACAGTTCTAAGGATTCTCAAGGATGTTCAGAAGAACAAGAGAGTCTTTCCTCTTTCTCTTGTCCTTTGCTCAGAGTGAAAGCATTTAACCTTGTCACCAATTTTAAAGAGACCATTCAGACCTTTGGAATTAGCCTCATGACAAACAACTCTGTATACAACTTTTGGTCTGAATCTCCTCTGATTAATACCAGGAATAATTCCATGAAGTAACACAGTAACACTGAAAATGTTGCACCAGAGTGGTGAATTAGGTGCTCTATATTGAAGCGCAGAAGTAGTCATACCAAATTTTGCTACGTTTTACTCTCCCCTTATTTTTATTCCCAGGCAAATCAAAGCACGACTGTAAGAACCTCATCAGAGAAAGTGTACAAACCTTTTCAAATTGTCACAATCTGAAAAAAATACTTTTCACTTCTGTACCTGAGCTTGGACTACATTTTGTGAGCCTGAGCCAACATGTTGTATTCCCATGCATTATTTGTAAAGTTGTTGCTTATTAGTTACAGTAGTCACAGGAAAACATACATGTATGAGAATAAACTCACCATGCTGTTCATTTTTGAGGAAGATGAGCTTGTTCTCTGCTTCCGTAGACTGCTAAGTTCTTCTGTGTTTCCGTCCTTCGGTTTTATGATCAGCCGACTGCTTCCAGCAGTGCCTTCCGAAGAGGATCTCAGCCGTTTCTCAATAAATCTGCCTTCTCGGTATGGACTGAAGCTATTGGCAAGATCAACTATGGACAAAGAAGCAACCAGCATTACTACAGAGAATTATATTCTACAAATATTTTCTTAAGGAGAACACCACTCTGCTTGAAATGCTTGCATTGAAGGGGAACAACTAACAGTGTTACAGCAATAATTATTTAGGTGATTTGGAAAAAGTAGATCTAGTTTATCTAGATGAAAGTGCAACCTAGGCCACCAGTTTGGTGTTCAGCTCCCACTGAGTGGAATGCTCAGTCTACTTCAAGGAATCCAGCAGGACCTTCACTCCTTCCTCTTCTTTCTCTCCTCATTCTAGGAGGCTTCCAAACTGCTGCCCAGTAAAATCCATCAGAGAAACACTCACTGGTGCAAAATCCAACCTGTCTTACCCTGTGTCTCAAAGTAAGTCCAGGTTGTAGACAGCCAAGCCTCACATTATCATTGCATAAGACAATGATACACATCAGTCTTGGCTTCTGTGCAGCCTTCCAAGGTCAGCCCTGCATTTGGGCTCTCCTGCAGCCAGCAGGCTGAATCCCACTTCCCAACTACAGTTAAACAACACCACACTGGGAAAGAGGAAAAAAATAGGTTTTGTAGTGGTAGGGGAAATTTAGAGACAGGGAAAGAGAAAAGCATAATAGTATAATAAACATAACACATAAATTCTTATCTTCTTTTGCAACTGGAGAGAGAACAGACATTTTTCTAAGACTTTTCAAAACATCTATATCACATAGAAGTTTCTAAAGGTATATTAAGAAATACATGACTTGTCATACCTGCTCATACATTAACGTCAAGTTCACTGTCTTATCTACAATGAAATCTGCAACGAGACCAGCTATGAAAGTGAAAATATCTATAACCAAAAGAAAATGCACAGAAATATTTTTGGTTTCACATTTGATTTTAAACACTGTTAGCAAAACCAAATGTACTAAAAACTCCTCCAAAACAGTTTGTTTACAACAGATGATACAACTACTTATAGCCTAAATTATTGAACACCACATAACATCTTTCTATATTTGTTTCATTTCATATATGGCTGGATTTTATGTCTATTTTAATGGTCCCCTTCTATAGCCCAGTTCCTAATATTAAATACACTTTTCACTACAGAAGAAAGAAGCTGAAAAGAACTGCATTTTGAACAGGACTATAAAACTATAAAAATTAATAACAGACTTGTATATAGAGCAGTATTAGCTCTAGTGATTCTGTGAGCATGAGTCCTATTTACAGAAGTCTCTCTATGGCAGTTTCAACTCCAGCGTGCTGCCTTCCAGATGTACAGATTAAATATGTATCTTCTGCTCATGTATGAATTTAAAATGCATTGTGCATTCCTTTTCTAAATGTCACTGAGCTGCTCCCATGTCATTCTGCAGTACGACCACTGTCCTCAGAATCAGAGTCGGAATGAATTCATTCAAAGATGAGCTAACTTTGCAAGGAAGACCAAAGAAAGCATTCAGGACAGATAACATGGGAAACATTTTTTGTCCCAACGGACTGAGTTTCATGAGAAGGCACCTCTTCACTCCAGAAAACTAAGTCGGTGGTTTAATTTAACTTCATGTTGCCATTTATGTATGAGATATCCAACCAAACCTGTTCAGGGACAAATAATTCAAAATGCAGGATTCCATACATAAACACATGCATATATGGGCTACATACCTAGATGTCCAAGCAAAAGGATGGGTATTAATTCATACGAGTTTACACTCATCTTCCAATACTAATACTATAAATGCAGTTTTGTAATCTCTCACAAATTCTGATATGGCCAGAAGCAGCCTCATGATTAAGCAAAAGTACATCAGTCTTTAGGTTGTTTTGAGAAAAACTATCAGAGCTAAATGACATCTAAAAGGTGTCCTTCACTCAAAGGCCTGGTGCCTTTATTCATCTGCAGCTCTCCAGGTTGTGATTTCTAGACACAGCTTTTCCACCTAATCTTGTTAATATTTCCAAACACTTCAAACTACTTTTAATAAACCAAAGACCCAATATGAAAATTCAGTGATAATTAACTCTCTCCATTTCACAGATTATATTAGGAAAACTCGCACAACATTATTTCAGACGGAAACAGAATCTAGTCATCTGTGACAGTAACACCCATTCTAAGTCAGCCTATAATGCTGTTTGAATACAGCAAGCGAAAGTTAGAAACTTTTGAAACCCACACCAATATAAGCCTGTGTTATCTCCCTGGTGATGCTTCTATCTCAAACAATGTAACCCCTTCATGCAAGTCCGTAATAGGCAGCCTCAAAAAATCCCAGGTTCAGTCTTCAACAAGAGATGAGAATCAATACAGGCTTAATTCATTTTCTATCATAGAAAACACAGCTACCAACAGCACTGATGGGTTAGTAAACCATGAGATATTAACTAAAAAAAAAAAAAGAAGAAAAAGAAAAAAGAGGCTTTTTGTTTCTTTTTTTTTTCATAATTTTGAATTAAACATGATTTTGGGAAAGCACAATTCAGAATTTTTGAACTTTCTAGCACTGGCAACATTACAAAAAAACATTTTACGACTACACAATTGTTACAGAAAAACTAAGGCCCCTCCTACCCATCCCCAAGAGACATACCTTTAGAATGGTTTGTTTCATATCCCTGTTGTGTTTTAAAGGACTGAGGTTCAGAATATGATATAGACTCCGTTACAGGAGCTGTTTCTCTTATGTGCTTAGATAGCATTCTTTCATCTTGGTCCCCACTTAACCCCCGTGCTTTTGGAGAGCACATCTCCAGTTCGTCTCTGTGATACAACGCAAATGTCTCTAAATTTGCATTTGCTGAGTTAATTTCTCCTATGTGCCTGGAATCTGTAATAGGTAGTCCATTGGCTTGCAATGATACTTGTGTTTGATTAGCAGCAGAGGTTTTGAATAAGGTATTAGATTCAGTGCTACATAAGCTTGCGTGACTCACAAGAGATACACCAGCAGACTGGCAAGTACTTTCCACATGATCTGTTTTCCTCACGTGAGCAGCAGCAGGATTAGGGAAGATCTGAGAGGTAGAGACATTGTGGCCAAAATCCTCTGCGAGCAGCACTCCATTTCCACTGCCAGGCAGTGCATCAACTTCCGAAACAGAATCCTCTGTCAAGGTTACAAACTCCGAGGGGGTTTGGGCCGTCGTGAGGTCTGCCGAAAGCTGTGGAGACTGCAACGAGCTTCCCGCGCATTCTGTCGTCTCAGCAGAACACAGCGGAGCGGACTTCACCATTAGAGGTTCGCTTTCGACGTACGATTTAATCTCTAACAAGCATCCAGACTGTTGCACACACGAAACTGACTGACTCTGCGGAACTGGTTTGGAAAATTTGTAGTGCGATGAAAAAGATTTAGGGAGAAGTTTTCGTGTGGATTGTTTGACGGAGTATCGACTTTGCTCCTCCGCAAAGCCAGAATCATCGCCCTCATTTTTCCCAGAACTTATACAATTTATAAAGACGTTCTTATTAGTTGAGGGCTCCTTTCCCTTTTCAAAATCCTCTGTCAAAGACCTCGTTATCTTCTTGCTACGCGAGCTGCCAAAGCCAACTGAGTGCCTCCCTCGGCTTTTAATGTGTTCCTCTAGGCTCAGTTTTTGAAAACTGCTGAGAGAAGACTGGGCACCATTTGAGATGTCAACATTTTCACTAGTGGAGTCGGGCTTCTGCTCACTCCCCTTCCTGTTATGGAAGCTAATGGAAGGAGTACGGAATATGCTCCGGCGCTTGCCTGTGCTCCCTGAGCTGGAGTTAGTGCTGGAAGGAGAGGAGGTGTGGACACCAACAGTATTAACAGAGGAAGGTGAGGAAGGAAGGGAGTCGTGTCTGCGGCTAATACTTCTCCTGAATATTGGCAACCGAGATACTAGAGTCGATCTTCTGGATCCTGAGTCCCCCATCAGGGCCTGAAGTGTTTGTGGCTCTTGTTAGCCAATAAACTAATCTGGGATGAGAAAAAGAGAGAGAGAGATGAATGATTAAGCCTTGAAGTCCGGGTGAGCAGGCTTTAGCTCAGTCTAAACACTTGAGACATCAACAGCATTTTTAAGTATAGCTGTGGTTTGTTGAAAAATATTATTGAAGGTCTTTAGAATACCAAATTGACTTACAATTTGTAGCCCTGAAAACCCAGCAGTCAAGCAAAAGATGTGGCTCAAAAGATGTACTCTCTACACGAGATATACAATACTATATAACATACAATGCAGATTATACTGGGTAATAGTATAAAATCCGCATGCCAGCAGATACACGATTGTATCACCCAAATGTCCTTTATTTCTGTAAGTTCTTGGGACAAGTCAACTACAAGCAAGCTGAAAAGTCTCTGAGAAGCAACTATAGCTTTTTCATGATCTGAATAAAGCCAAACTTTATTCTGGCTTTTTAAGATACTCAGATTTTTGCAAGAAACCACAGGATTTAAGTATTCCAACTCACTGAACTTTCTGATGAACTGGATTTTTCATTCCTTTATGTGTTCTGACTAAAGAGCCTCACAGGAGAGAAAATGCTAGTGCTGCAGTCAAGCTAAAGTATGCACCACCACAAATTCCTAAGGAATTTTAAGTTGTACACATTTACTGTTAAAACGTATGATCACATTTCTAGATTCAAACATTAAGATTCCTGTCGACACTTTTCTGAAACCACCCTATAGCCTACTTTTCTTCCTATAAGAAAGAATTCACTATTTTTGCACTTTGAAATTAGTAAACACCTGCATTTTTTACAAATATTTAACCAATAAAACCTGACTTTGATCAGCACAGCAGATATGCTAGAGGAAAACTCATGTTTAGGAAGCATATACTAGACCTCTCTTCTTTCAGCTCTTGTTATAACAAATTACTGCTGTGAGAGTCAGGACCACAAGGAGAGCAGTAAAGACATGTAATACGTAATCACAAGAACAAGAGAGGCTGCAGGTGCGTGTGCGCGTGCACGTGTGTGTGCAAAATAGGAACAGAGTATTTAAGCAATAATAAAACTAAATGTATGAAATACTACTATAAAGAGTAATGAATAAGTCCAGAGACTCTATTTTTGACTAGACAGTGGACTGCAATTTTTGCTCTGTTAAAATATTAAAAGAGCTAGCACAGCTCCAGTCTGAACATGCATTGCCAAGCAGCCACAGTAGAAGGAGTCACAAGCATCAGGAATCAATAAGCAATTTTGTAGTTTAAAATAAGAGAAACAGCTTGAGAACAGCCACTAATTTTGAGAACTCACTGATGTCTGATGACAAGCTAAAATCTGAGCTAGACAATACTGAGGTCTTGCAACTGAAACAAATTTCAGTCTTACAAGGATAAAGTGGAGGTACAGGCACAGAAACAGGTTATTATAGTAGCTGTAAAATCCACAAAATGAGCTGATACAAGGCTGGTTGTCCCATTTCACTGATAAGGTAGTTTACATTTACAATACTCTAAGAGCAAAAGCACAGGCAATAATATAGAGAAACTGAGACCCTGTGAACTCACATACGGGCTTACATTAGACCAGCCTGTTCATGTGCCCCTAATTCAAGCCACTGAAAACATGCTTTGCAAAGTTGCATGCAATCCCCCACCCTCACCCCATATAAAACCACTTTTAAGTTTAATCACTTTAAGATACGTAATGTTTTCTGCTTTTGTGCATGTGCACTTGCAGACATGCAGGTCTGTACAGATAGGTGTGTATATATACAACACAAAATACTCATTTAGAAATTGTGAGGATTCTTGCTTGTATTTTAAGAAGGCATCGTAACTGCTAAAAGGAGATTTGATAATACAGTTTTACAACCGCGGTAGATGAGAAAAATATTTTTAATATACACTAAATTGCTGTAGGCTTTTTTATGCTCAGACCAACTTTATCTGTAAAGAAAAAGGCTCTGTCTAGAAGACAAAAGGAGCTTACTCCTAACAACTGGCCCATGCACACACATAGCCCAAGCTTTCCAGGTAGTTACAGCTTTTACTAGAACACAATAGCTCTAACTATGGGTATCATAAAAGGCATTTATTCATTCATTTTTCCCTGCCTCTCAAAGAAAGAACACAGACTGTCAACACTTCTGCCGTTACCTAAGCAGCAAAAATAAGCAGCACACCAAATATAAGTTATAATACATTGGTCTTTCTAGACATACCACGGCTATCAGAAAATATTCCTCAAAAAAACAGAAAACATCCATGTATACATACATGTATATAGGCACACATGAATAGTTATTTATATATATAGGACAAAGCTTGGCATTGAGTTAAAATGACAATTCTACTTGCAAGGCAGGAAAAATATTAATAAATCAAGATCTTTCATTAATTTTGATCTTTATTGCAGGGGGGATTACAAACTGCCATACATGACCTACTATTAACAAAATAAGAGGCGTTTCTCATCAGTCTTCACATATAACAATTATCTGTGCTTACCGCTTTACCCATACAGAGTAAAGTACAATTCAGCTATGTAATTATTTTCTATATCCAACTTCTTCATCGCTGCTGATGTAATTGTTAAAAGCTGCAAGAAGGGAAAAAGAGGGCAGCACAGAAAGACACCTTGGCAATGGTATTACGTCATTCTGGACTAATCTTCCAGATTGTAACCAGCGTTTACTAAACTTATCACAACAATTCTGATCCTGCAAATTCAATCTGGGACCTAATATGAAACTCAATGTATTTGAAAGAAACTAACGGGAGGGGTTTTTTTTTTTTTCCAGAACCCTAGCAAGAAGTCAAGCAAACAAGAAGGAAGCAGAACAGGGAAAGACCAAGTCTAGAAAGGCTTTCAATTATATCAAGCACCTTGTTTAGGACAAAGTATATTCTGCACCATTAGGACATGGTGTGGATAGCCAACAATATTCTGTATGGTACTCTGTGTGGATATGGGAATCTGATTACCTGGTGCAACTTAAGTCACCAGGGGTCAGACTAGCCAGGAAAAATTATACATACATCCCCTTCATTTTAAAATTATAGATGTGTTCATTTTTGTTTTGTTTTTTGGTGGTGGTGGGGTTTTTTGTTTTACATTTCAAATGATATTTGTGTCTTGCAAAAAAAAAAAGTACACTAGGATTGACTCTTATCATGCTATTATATGCTCTTACAATAACTATATGCTCCTGGTCAAACACATAAACCATTACTTTTTAATATTTTCAATTCTAAAATCCAAATATTGCTGAAACAACAAAGTGGTTACACACTGTGTGAAGTGTTTATCGTTTGGGTGCTACAGTAGAGAGAGATTCAAATTTTGATTTTTATGCAACTGATGTTTGGGGGACATTGTTGCAGCTGGTATAACACAAAAGAAAAAGAGATGAAGAAAAATAAGTAAAGTACCTGGAAAATATTTAATTGCAGCCTGAATAATTATCTCATGTTTTGTTCTTCCTCAAACACCTAGCTACATCTCAAAATTTACATGCTCCTGTGTTGAAATCAATGCAAATGAAAAACAGGCAAAGTGTGCACAAAATGTTTTCCCCCTTACTAGCAATTTAAGAAGTAATTCCAACGGGAATAGTTTCTTTTCATTTTGCTCTGCACCAAGATGTTGCAGAAATGCAAATACTACAAAAACTCACACCTCTGATTAATCTGGAAAATATCTCAAAGTCATGTACTTGATTACAGGAGAACACAAAGAGGCTGGGTGTTTTACACGAGACTTTTCTTCAGCCACACAGAAGACCTTAAGAACCATCCAGCTACACACTATTAGCCCTTGATCTTGTCTACAGAAGTTCTATGAGTAGAAAAAGATATCAATGAACAGGACACAGAATTTTTCAAAATGCTCCACATGTAAAATACTATTGCATTTGGTTAAGAGAAACAAATTGCTCATTTCAGAACAGTGAATATAAAGACGGTAAAAAAGAAAATGCAAGTGTTAAAGTGGGTGAGATCATCAAAATCTTAGGTCAGCGTCTCTAGAGAAATCTACTCCACTAATCCACCAACTGAAAAAATAAAAACTGGTATTTCTAATTTCATCTTCTGTCAGAGCATTACTCACAAAACTGTGTTGAAGTGCAGTGTATTTAATCTAGAGCAGCTCCTGAGGATGTTCTTGAACACCAGTAGGTGGGGCAGTGGATCTAATTTTTCATTGCTTGCAAATAAGAAAACAGTGCCTTGTACATCTATCATGGCCTTTGAGACAAATTTAGGACTTGAAATTATTTGCAAATTTCAGCATCATCATAATTACATGTACAATCCAAAAGCTAACATATGCTTATTCAGCAAAAAAGTAATGTGTGTAGGCCAATACGAATGCAACCTTTATAAATAACCACACTGCTACTATCTCTCAACATTTTTTAAACAGAGATTTCCTAAAGATGTTTTGCTTCAAGATCCACCTCCTGGAAATATCACACAATATCTTCCAGGCAAAGAACAAAACAGAACTATATATTTAAGTCTAAATTGAGAGATAACATGACACATAACCTAAAAGCCCCAACCTCAAATCTTAGAGCAGAACATAAATACTCTTCTGCTCCCTGCCAATCTACTCCACAGTAGTGTGATTTTTAGGCTGAGCTCATAGTTTGAAGAGGGAGATGACACTTATTTTTTTAATGCTTTATCTCAGTAATCATATAATAAATAAAATATACAAGATTAACATATGTAAATCTTTTAAGCTCAGAACATTTTCAAATCCTCACTTCATCACTCCACAAGGTAGAAGGCAGGGATCAATGATGTGATACAAAGGTATGTATGGACTAGTTGGCTCCAGAGTCATACAGAACTGTACTTTACCCAAGCATACTGCAAATACTTGAAATAAATACCAAATAAATAAATAAATACATTAAAATAAATGTTTTTATTGGTTGGTAAGTTACTACAAAAGAGAAGCCCTCATGCCTCAATCCTATTGATGCTTCTAAATGGGCAGACTCACACATTCATAAGGAACTCTCCTTTCTTTATTCCAAGAGATAACATTGCAGCCTGTCATTCCCACTAGTATAATTAAACTTTCAGGATTCAGATCCTATTGCCATACTGTCCTTAGCATTTAAGTTTTACTAAATTCCAATATTTTTTGTGTCTCTAGCACATTTGTGACTTATTTATATCTGTATAGCTCCCAAATGTCCCTGTGTGGGATCCTGTACACAAGGAGACTATGAAGGCCTAGGAAGACCCTTTCAAAAAATTGTGGGTTTTTTAACACATAAAAAGTCATCTGCCTTTGAAACGTCTAACTTAAGGTGTTAAGGATATTGTTAATAACTGAATTAAAAAATGCCTCCTTGAAAATGTTAGCAAAACAAAATGTCTTTACAGGAGAATACATTCACCAGCTAAGAAAGATAAGATGGCGTAAACTGAGGCACTTTGCTTTTTTAAATGAAAAGACTGAAATTCCTTCCAATGTTTAACAGTTCCATTTTCCTTTATGAATAACACTTTTTCTTTCCTGTGTGTATGTATCCCTTGCAGTGTGCTACTGAGCTCAAGAATTTCTTTAGCAGAACAGCGGCAGTAACCATATACTCTGGCGTAATTGTTTAAACTACTATGACATTGGCAGTTGCTTGGAGTTTATTTTTTCTGAAGAGTTCATTATAAACAAAAGAAGAATACCTAACACAGGGTGTTAGACCTATACAGAATTACAATGTTTACACACGTGCACACATATAAGTTCACATACAACTCCACTCACATTTTCTCTCTGTACTGAAAACTGCTTGTGAAAAGTAACTTTTATATATCCAGAAAGAAAGAACACAGCATCCAAACAGTCAGGTTTCTGAGGGCAAGAAGAGAGATTTCCTTCAATTGCATCTGTACTGGAGTCCAAACTTATCTTTACTTTCAAATGTACTTTTAGGAAAGAAGAAAGACGAAACACACAGATTAATATGCACTGAAGCCACACACACCTCAAAACACCTTCTCCAATTTTGACTGGTCAAGCACCAACTTAAGACAGCATTTTATATGCGCATAAATACTATTCCCATTCACATTAAATTAGAACTATAACACACACACACACAGAAGAAAGCTGCAGATAACTCATCTACTTCCTCTTTCAACTTAAAATTATCCAGAAGGCAAATGTTAGCATGAGATAGGTCACAGGTGATTCATTTTTTTCATTATCACTGGATATGTAAATTCATCTCACTTATACTGGGTAAACCAGTGGGTTTACTGAAAGAGAACTGGGGAAACAGATCTCTAGAAACCTAGAGGCCATCATTCTTTCCTACCTGAACTTACACAGCCACTACTTCAGACACCTCCGTAGCACACCAAAAGGTACCTCAGAGAAGAGAGCCAAAGACTTAGGCCTAAGTGCAAATGGAAATTGTACCATGCAGACCGCAAACACATTGACTAATGGTGAGACATCTTTGGTGGACACAGAAATGGCAGTTTGTGACAAGTAACTCTGGATAGGATTCAATAGCACTAAATGGCATCCTGCTTCCCTCACATCATCTCCCTCCCTCCATCCCCCACCGACAATGCAGATGGTAGTGGTTTTGTGAGGCTTACAAAAAGCAGAAAATCTTGTTCATTCAATCAAAGCTTTAAGAAATATAATTATGTTTGTACTTTGTACTAAATATTGTGATGTAGTCCTAAACTCAGAATGTGTTTATACACAGTAATTCAATTTTCATCTATATGGATTTTGAGCCCCCTGTTTTTGACCTGTACGCACACAATATTCTGCTCTTTCCTACCTACAGTCTTTGCTTACTTTACTGTATGCTGGAATAATTGAAACTATTCAAAAAGGAAAAGTGACCTAGAAAGGATCTTCTTTTTCCTTCATGCAGGAAAACAGGTGTACTGCACCTGCTGGAGCACTGATTCATTTGTACTTGGGAAAAAACAGATCTAACATTTCATTCAGCCCAGGACTTGAAGAAGAAGAAGAAGAAAGAGGGGGCTGCTCTTTGCCAGCTCCTTTCGCTCTGGAATTCAAGTGGAACGGATCGCCAGTGCGTAAGCAAGCAGGCAATCTCAGGGGGAAAATACAGCAAGTAACACAGCCCTCACTCTAAATCCGCAGTGCACTGTTCACTACATAAAATCTGTCAGAAGCATAAAGCAAAGCACCAGTTTTGGCTACAACCCCCACAGGCATTCAAATCACCTCCACCAGCTCTCCACAAGCAAACACACTTTCTTACAGCATTCTGCTGGCTCACAAGGCATCGTAAGGGTCTTTCAGTACTATCTGGCTGATTTATCCAATCACTAGTGATTTCAAGTACCACTCTAATGCCTTTCTTCCAAAAATTTTCTTCCAATACATTACAAATTCCTAGCTCTTGCTCCCTTCAAGCAACCATCCCATAACTTTCTTCACACTAGGTAGCCCCAGTAGAACTGAGGATCTTTGCTCAATACTCTCCTTTGTCTGTTCTGCTTATCTTCCAGAACCACAACTTCAATGTCATCATCAATTTATTTTTCTGCCAAAATTTCCTGCACCTTTTCTCATCTGGCTGCTCCTCAGGCTCAAGTGTTGCCTGCTGCTGCTGTGTATATGGCAGCCATGGTGCCAACAAGAACTAGGGTCATTTATTACTGCTGTCACTGGCTGAACGTGTGACCTGAACTGCATTATGAGAAACCAAATCCTCATCTGTTGTAAATCCATGTGGCTCCACTGAAGTGAATTATGCGGATTTAAACCATTTACCCTTTCATCTCTAGGAGCCTCAGTCACCCCATCCGTAATTTTTCTTTAACTCTTGCAACAGCAATACTTAAACATATATAATCGAATCACTCCTATTGCACAGACTCCTGATTTAACTGTATGGAAGCAGGATATTTTCATTTGTGTCTCTTTTTTTAAAAAAAGGGGATTTTGCACTTGCTTAGTATTTATATTAAATTGATAAATTCCTAACCAAATAATCACAGTTAGGAAGATTAGCATGGCAGCACTCCATTCCTACTCTTCCCTGGATGTCTGTTTAGAGGTGCTATTGGAAACAGCATACTGTGATAGACGGGCCCATAGTCCACCCTGCATCCTTACAGCAAGAAGGGCTAGGCAGCAAGAGCTTTTCCAGGAGACCCAAATAAATGACAGGATTTTAAAATAAATCAGTGTAATCAACAGTGTTCATGAACACAAATCATGAAAGTTTTCCCTAACAGATAAATTCATTTACAGATTTATCTCCGATCAGCAGTAAGGTAATTGTGGTAGATCACTGCAGCAGCTGTTGACTATGTTACCACAAAATAATGCATCATTGACAGCAACGGTAGCTAGAACTTGGGAGAGCTTTTCTTGCTCTTTTCCAAATTTCCCCGAGTTCAATGAAAGAGAAAAACAATTCCCAACTCGCATCTTGAAAGAAGATGTCTAGCAGTGTGAGATAAAGCGATAGCTTCAACCAACTCCTCTAGACAAATTCCTTGCAGCTTATGAAATTCTAATGAAATGGAACTGCATGATTCTCGTCCCCTATAGGTTTTGCAACACATAAGATGTGTGCCTCACGAGGCTGAATATTAAATACATTAATAACTTCCACCCTTAATATTGTGTAATTTTATTACTTTAATTGCAATCTAATTGCTTTAGTTTATTTATATGTTAATGTACTCCACTGGACATCGCTTTTGTAAGAACACATTTTCAGAAATAAATCATACCATTGAGATCATCTACTTAAGACTTCCATGAGTCTTCAGCACAGATTTAGGCAATTCCCCTTCTGCTTTATTAAAAATATAATTATTTCTAGATTAGATTTATTAGACTCATTTCAATCTATCTTCTTACTAATAAAAACAATGAAAGAGAAAAAAACTCCAAATTAAAATTCTCAAGACAACTGAGTGCACTTACATACTCAAATTCTGACTGCAAGTTGTTAATCAAACATTAAAGCATAGTGGCTCACATTTCTACGGCAGTGTCTCCCCTGAGGACAGAAGATACAGCACACTTGAGGAAATTCAAGTGCCACAGTGGTAATGCTCAAGACCACATATTCCTGGCTTACATAAAGACCTGCACTTCCTTACAGAAGTTGACGGTAAAGATGGTGTAAGCAATACACTGAAGTCCACAAATAAAGCAAAAAATGGGGGGGGGGGGGGGGGGGGGGAACGGACACACACAACAGCTTGCAGACTGAGTTGCCTAACTGAAAAAAACAGCATGGAATTTCAAAGGAGTCTTAGGAAAATAAACAGACAACTTTCATTTGCTTTCTACTGGGTTTCAGAACCCAGCTCTTGGGAAATTCACAGCTTGTAGCCACAAAATAACACAGGCTTCCACTAGCGTTAGGATTCAAAACAAAGTTCAGCTAAGGCAAGCCTGCAAAAAGATGATGCATCTCAATTACTATTTACCACACGCACCCAATAAATATACAGAAGTCAAGTGTAAGTAAGGCTCTTTGAAGCCATCACCTTTCTTCCAACTACTTGCAGTGATCTTTTCTGTGACCCTAAGGGACCTATGAGAACCCACCCATCTCATCTAAACTGGGGATCATACTTGTCTGTCTTATACAGGCATTATGATTTTGTCCTATAAAAACAGCTTGAGACATCTGGATGAAAGGTTGCAGAGAAAAGTATTACTGAGTTATCAGAGTTATGAAACATTGTACCATAAATATTTTAGTAAAATAAATACTAACTTCATATTTAGAATTCACATTTTCAAAACGGCCAAATAAAGATCTCAGGACAATACTTCAACATTATTTAGGAGGATTTTTATCAATAAAAAGTAAGAAAAAATGTTTATCAAATAAATTTTCTATGACCTCTTCACCAAAATCTTTGTTAAAATCACATGCACCAACATAACACTCTACAAACTCATAACAATTCTAACAGTCAGTGCCATACAAAAAGAAAAAGAAACGACCTATCCCCAGTTACTTTCAAAATCAGGTTTAGCATTCAGGTCAATGATATTTGGGAATCAAATATTAAATCTGATTGTGAAGCACTCACTCACTCCCAAACATACCCACTAAGACAGAAGATGTTCCATCAGGAAGAGGTAAAGGAGACAGGGAGTGATGAAGACAGACATTTAGGAAAGGATAACATGTAATAAGAAATGCTGATTAAAGGATGGCATTTTCAGAAGAGAATAGCTGTATGGTGGATGCTATGAACAAATGACTAGAGTTCAGCTTCATTCAGATTGCTTAAGAATCAAGAAAGTGAATACAGACTCAAAATGGGTTTAAAAAAAAAGTTTACTATAGATGTTCAAATAACAATCCTCTTCAACTATTTTTTGTTCTCAAGTTTATTGCCTCAGTAATTCTGCTCATGCATCTCCTATTCCGCTCATTGAGTAGCCCGCCTCCATTTTAAAACTAAAAATAGAAAGTAAATTTTGTTCCTACACTTCCACCATTCCAGCCAAGTTACTCTTTCGAGTAGTCCTATCACCTCTCTCATCCAGTATTGTATTCCCTCTTACAGCATCGTTGGCATCATTTCCAACTGGATTCTGTTAATCTGAACCTCCCTCCACCACCATTTTCCACATTTTCCAAAAAATTATCCCCAAAACTGATCAGATCAGGTGACAGAGCCATGTAACATTCAGAGTTCAACCTACAAGGTAAGGTTTTTATTGTACCTCCCTGAACTTCTCTCGTGTCCCTTGTCATTTTTTAACTAAAACAAATGTGTACAGTTTTAAAGAGTCTCTAATCAAACTCCACCATGATGTGTAAGTTAGTGTCATTCACTCCCATCTATCCTCAAGTGAACTCTCAAAGCCAGTTTGATCTTCTGAACAATCAGATACACTTCTTAAGGCAATTTTACAGAAGAGAAAGTTTTAAGTCCAATCAAAAAATTAATTCCTTACCACTGTACTGACCATTTGTGCACTGCCTCTTGCTTGGGAAGACAGAGAGCAGAGATGATTACATCATGTCTAGAAGTTTGACAGGAAGACAAACAGCTGTTTCTTTACAACATGTCCTTTTCCTACTGAAAAATACAGATCTGTAGCCCACATTTCCTCTCCCATTATTTCAGCACATGAGAAGTTAGGACAGAGTCAGAAAACAGGTGAGCAAGAAAGCTGATAACAACAGATAAACAATGACAGAAATAATCATCTCTCATGTCAAATCAGAGTAGGCAGCTACTTTGGGGAACCTACCTCAAGGCTGAGAAACACAGAGAATGGGTAAGCTCATATCCCAATAGGGGAGAGATCCACTGAAGTACAGAACTGCTCAGAAATTCAAGGGAGAAATTCAACTCCCCTCTCAACCTGGAGAGAAGATAAATGGCTGAAATGGACAATCTAAGAAAAAGCAGATGGGAAATACAGAAGTAAACAACAGAGACAAAGATGGAAGAAAGAAAAGATACTTGGGGACAAAACTAAGTCAGAAATGGAAGGAGTTCTAAAAGCAGCCCAATCTTTTTCTTTCTTTCTTTTTTAATTCCATTGAAAGATCTTGAGTAGAACAGTTTGCTTATGCTTATTGCTTAATGACAGTATCTAAGAGTCAGTCTTTGTTCAAGAGTCACATCAAATTCAATGGGATTACAAATAGCACCTTCTGAACAAGTGTGCTACAGCTTCATTTTTCTTGTGCTAACTCATAGGTGCTCACTCAATTCAGCAAAGCACTTAAGCACATGCTTGACTTTAAGAATGAGAATAATCTCATCCCTATTCAATAAAACACTTAAAAGCACATACTTAACTTTCAAAACATGAGTGGTCCCATTGACTTCAATGGGACATAAGCACAATGCTGAGTGCTTTGCTAGATCAGTGAGCAAGGAAGTTTTAGTTTCCTTCATTGGATGAGCTGAACATCCTCTGTCTGCTATTGCACAATAAGAGAAAGAATAGTACAATAAACTTTAAAGGGTGAAAAATTCAACTATTAGTTAACTATAAGCCAAACTGCCCTATTCTGAATGCTGTTTAAGGTTATTATAAAAGCTACAATGAGTTATTGCTGTATTTTATACAGTAAGAACAAATGAATATGTTATTTTCTTAAATGTATGCACAAGCCTAATTGCTATGCAGGCACGATTAAGAAGATCTAAGGAATGTAAAACCAAGATACCATATGGTTCTCAGTTCCAAAAATCACAGACATAAAAGCAGATTTCACACATTTGCGTGTGAACACAGAACTCTGATTAAGAGACAGCAAAATGCAGGTCTCCATGCTTTCGTAATTTTTTTTTTTTTTTAAACACAGTTTCCAACGCATATGAGAAGGTGTCTTAAAATCAAGCCTGGGTATTCCCCAGTTACCTCAACTGCTCTTAATAAGAAACCATTTTGTGCACTAAATCTTTAAAGCTTAATAATTTCAGGTGAACAAAGGACTGCTATTCATATTAATAAAATCTTCAGAAGCACATATTACTCCATTTCTGCCTGGATGGTCATGAGATACAAACATTTATACATCACTGTCCTCCAACTCTATACAGATCCGAGGTTTTGCTGATCTGGCTATGCTCTTTCCAGATAAGTGAAATAAGTAGTTTTATATGCTGTCCTTTGTACATCAGCATATTTTGGCTGATTTCTCAGCACAGGTGAGCCTGAAGAAAGTTTTTTTTGGGGGGGAGGGGGGAGGAGGGAGGAAGGGGAAAGTATTAGCAAACAGTAGAGAGGAATGATAAAATTAAGTTATACGACCTAATTTACTATTGTAGGCCCTCACAACCGAGTAACTATGAGCCCACAGCTAAAAGTTATGAACTGCTTTAAATTTGGGCTCACAACAGCACCTACACATTCCTCATTCCTTCACACTCAAGTTCTATAAAATTAAATAACAATAACGTCGCCACACTTTCAAAGTTACCTACAAATACTGGCAGTGCTGTGAATACAAGTATATCATTTCTCAGCTGTTGCACAAGCACAGTTACCCCAGTCCCATCCTTTTCTCATGGTCCTTAAGATTAGAAATCAAAGCTCACACTCCCAGCAGTGATTATTATTCCTATGGCGAGTGACTTCTAATACTAAGGCTGACCCTTCCCATTATAAGGGCTTGCTTTTACACGTTTACATCTCCAATAGTTTTAGCTTGTTCTGCTTAGGTGTATCTGCTTTAAACCGGATGATGTTGGAAAATGTCAGTCAAAGCTTTGTTACACCAGAAAAAGAAGCCAACAAATAATTCTGCCCAGTTCCCAGAGTTGGGAGGAAATGTGGAAAGGCAAAATCTAAAATCCGACAGCTGCAAAAAAGCCTCCTAGAATAACTCCGTATGTCAAAGCAAGATGCTCTATAAAGTAGTTTCAAACCTGGATTATAGGTGACTGGGAAAGATACCCCAAAACTGATCTTGAGACACGTAGCTCTGAAAAAGTTGGTCCCGAATGAGCAATGTAAAAATGAATACAAGCCAGAGAGATGATTCAGGCTCTGCACACTAGGAAGGGAAACATCTTCCGTTTGGAATGGCTGGTTAACAAGGCTGCTGAATCAGACCCTCCTACACTGGAGCACAACATGTGAATATATTCCCAAAACAGAGCACACTTACATGTGAACACAAAAACCATCTACTGACCTCCACATACACTAATTTTCATGGACTCCTTGATCTTTTGCTTGGGACATAATGAAGTTTTCAAACTGGCACAAACTAATAACTTTAAAGCCAGAACAGGGACACATAAGCTACTGTTATTACCAGTTTCTGTGAAGAAGAACTCCTGTTAACACATGAAATAAGTGTACTTGTTCAACACTAAATCCCTTTGCCTATTGGCTGCTTTCCCTGCATCTTCCATAAACTTGTCTTCCTGAAACGGGCCATCTATTCTTCTTCAGAAAAAAAGAGACCAAAAGTAAATAGCTGACCAAAATGCTCTGTTATTTATTAAACACAAAGAAGAGCGTTCTGTTAGAAGATGCAGACTGCAGCCAAAATTTAGAATAATAGAATAACATCACTTGAATTCCAATAGTTGTGGTCATAATAAGCAATCTCTTTTTGAAACTATGATGCAGCCTTCTAAATCCTGGTACAGCACACTTGTTTATCATTCCTGTGGGAATATGCGAAGATAGTACGACTAAGATACAGACAGCATGAATCAAGAGACAGGAGAAAAAAAAAAAAAAAAAAAGAAAAAAGAAAAACACGCAAGCTTTTCCCCATGAAAACTTTTTCTTTGCTTTACTTATGAAAGGAAGTCTTCTCTAAAGACAAGGTGCATTAATTTGTATTTACTAAATCTCTGTGTTTTAATATACATTCATGACTCTTCACAAACATTAAGTATCAGCCTGTTCCAAGGGGCAAAAAAGAATGACTCCCCCCCTGCCCAACTGGTGTGCAAAGACTCCTTAGGTGTCTCATTTGGATGGCAAGCATGTTAATGCTTATCCTAGTAACTCATTAGTTCTAGCTGTCAGTTGCATGGGTTAGACAATAAGTAATTGCTTTGCACTTGTAAAACATGTATATCCTGACTGCAGACTCTTCGCACACAGTAAAAATTGGGCAAACAAAATGACACAGGAACAAGGAGTTACACTCCAGAGGTGAAGCACTTGGAAGTATTAAAGGAAAGCTCTGTTGCCTGACAGCAAATTGCCACCTTCAGAGCAAGCAAACCTCCCTTCTTCAGTGGAGTGGATGTATTTTGTACAAAATCTCTATTATTCAAAAAGCGTGACCAAGAAATTCAAATAGTGACAGCTCTGTGCTGTCTACTAGCACGGACGAGATATTGGGAAGCATTTGACACGCAGCAGTCTCACTTGGTCAGTTTTACTGAGATCTTTTGAAAAAAATCAGAACTTCTGCCACGAGAGGCAATGGGTACTTTAAAAATCTAGTGCATCTGATGTGCTACAGTAGACTGTAGCGAAAAGCTGGATAAACTTCATGAGATATTACTTCACGCAGTGTTAAATTTAATGCCTACTTGTTTGGTGATGACAACAGGATGGCAAAACAGGTCCGCCCTCAGTTGCCTTGGTCAGAAGCATATGCCGTGAAGGTGGGTCTCACGCATGCCCAGTGCAAAATACAACAGAGAAGTGAGGTGAGAAACCTCCAGCGCCTGACAGGGACAGGCAGTGTCAGGCAGTGAAAGAGAACATTGAATGGAAAGGGAAGTCTCTTCTAAAAAAAAGAAAATAAAAAAAAAATGCTGCTAACAGAACCATCAAGGTGTTTTATCATCTTTAACGTACGACAAGAATTTCTGGTATAAAAAAATAGGAGCTTATTATTTTAGAGGTCATTTATTATTTGGATTGGATCAGTGCCTGAGGGTCCTGTCTGAGGCCCCCTGTGGTACATGTTACACCTAAGACAAAAAACATATGGTCCGCACTTCAACGAGCTTACAACTTAAAGACGACCTAGATATCTGATCGTAACAAACGGAGATGAAGGAATGGGGCAGAGTAGGAATGAGAAAAAAACTGAACTATAACGATAGAGAAATTATATGATTATTTTGTCATGGTGCAAAGTTTTCTATTGTGGTTCTGAGTTGGTTTTATAATGAAAAATTACAAGCCACATAGCAAATTTTAGAAATTATAAAATTACTGTAGGATCACTGGAGTCAAGGCGGAGGAGAAGGAAGACTGGTTACCCCTAGCTTCCATTAGCTATCTCTTTTCTTCTGTTTAAGTTCATTTTACTCATTATTTATAACTCAAATGAGGATTTCTTAAGAGTCCTCTGTAGTCAACAAAAAGCCTTAACAATACATAGGAAGTCTCCTGGTCTTTACTTTGTCCTCCTAATTGCATTCACTAACCACCTTAGGTCAGTGCAATTTCACCAAATTTCCTGCATCTTTTTTTCCCCTCATTGACTTCTAACCTTCCCTGTCAGATCTTCTGCGTAGGCTGCTGCAGCCCCTGAGAGACTCCAAGACTGTGCCTGGAGATATATTTCTTTAGTAACACAGGGCAGAGATTGCACGGTACATTATGTTTTAAGCACACTATTATTCTAATAATTATGTCCGGGTTCCAACATTTTTTGGCTGTGGGACAAAGGCTGTTCCATAATATATTAAGTGTTTTCTTTCAGTCTGTTCTTTGATCCTCTCGCAAACTATTTTAGAAGACATGGCTAACTGAAAAATATTTGGAGCGCCAGGAAAGCTCAGCTCACAGCAGCTGAATCCTCATTAGTTAGATTCCCTTCATTATGTACATAATATAAACACAAAACACACAATTCTTCACTATGCTACAATATTAAATATGTATCTTAAGATCCCTGAAGTTAGGTCTCAATTTCCCTCTTAGATTTACTTGCGTGGCTTTTCTCATTTCAAGATTCTAGTTGACTACTTCTACGTTCTACTCAGTCCTAGATTCAGAACTCTTTAAGCTAAATTTTTTCTACAAAAAAATCTATCCACATATAACATTTTTACAGCAATACCTGCAAATATGACCAAGGGTAAGATTTTATCAATGACATCTTCAAACAAAACTTTTTTTGTATTACGGTCAAAGCAGTGAACTTCCATCCCTTGGAAAAGATCTCAGATTTCTTATGTATTCTCTACTAGCAAGTATTCATCACCTTCAGGATAAAGTTATATTGCTTTTTGATTTATCAAAACAAAAACAATGGTTTGCTCTCTCTCCCTGTGTTCTTTCTCCCACAGGATAAATCAGAAAGACTCCAAACTAGGTGCTTTTTTCCACCTTGTTTTCTGGCAATGAATTTTTCTTTCCACGGCACTGTCTGCAGTTGCCAACTGTAGCCTAAGGGAAACAGAAAGATTCAGTAGTGCTTTCAAACTGGTATGAACAAATTTGGCATATTATCACCATGAAGAAATTTACATCCTGAAGAGGGAAGAAAGGCTGATAACTATTTTGTTCTTCACACCCACCACCAGATTTATCCACCATGTAACACTGTTAGAGTCACAATAGTTAGACTAGGAAAGAATCTGCCCCAGGATGTTATATTTTCTGAATTCATATCCCTAAATGGAGAAAGACAGATAAGAGGAGGAAAAAAAATGGGGGGTGGAGGGGGAGCAAGCCTCTTCCATTTAGTAAAAAAAATATTTGTACGCTCATCTCTATGCAATTTTACCAGACATGACAAAGAAAATATATATATATATATATGCTTAAAATACAGAATAAACTTGTGCCATCTTCTCTCCAGAAGTAAGAAAGAACATTCCTAAATATAAATAAATATTTAAAGACATGCAGCTTATTAAACAAAAGCAAAAGAAAGGAACTAGCCACAGCATCTTTAATTTCTCTTTGCTAGATTTATACTGAAATAATTCCAAGGTTTTAGCAGCTGTGCTCAAATCATTTTCACACCAGTTATTGCTACATGCACATCTGTACTTCAGCAATACATGCTTTATATGAAACTAGCTCCAAGCCAATGTAACATTACACAAATGTTCTAAGATACAAAGAGAAGTTACTCTGCACAGGGTTCTTGCAAAATACCTCCCAACCAGTGAAAAGTTACAGTCACGATAATTATTAAGGGTCCTCCAAAGAAAAGGCAGGAAACAAAGGAGGACTGCATCAGCAGCAGTTAAGGCACAGTCACAAAATCAGCCCCTCCTACAGTGCATGTGAATAACATTATTCTTGCAATCAGTCCCACAGGGTTAAGTGACCACACTCTCACATGCAAAGTTAAACACACATCCAAATGCCTGCACAGACCAACGTTAAGATTTGCCAATTTTTCTTACTAGTTCCACTTTTGAAATACCAGCTTTGTTCTTATTATCCTGTTACCTGTTCCTCTTTACTCACACAAGAAGCTCCTGTCCTCAGGTGAGGAGACAAGTACTATAATTAAGTACTTGTCTTTGATTATATTTTAGCCAGTGTAAGTATTACTAAAAAAAAAAAAAAAAAAAAAAAAAAAAAAATCAAAGCAGAGATTTGGGAACACATCCCTGTAATAGCTGTGACTTTCCACTGTCCCAAGACTGTCTGCCTTTCCCAAGAAGGGAAAGCTGCCTGGCTCAAATACAGGGGCATGGGACCTGAATTAAGGCAGACAACAGGAGAACAGACTGAAGGAAAAGTGCAGAAAGGTTGGAGCTAATGCGACAGAAGTAAGACTGGGACTCAAGACTCCCCACTCACTGGCCAAAAAAGAAACCAGCAGAATCTGAAATGAAATTCTGTTATTTCAGAGTTTTTGGCACATTTCATGAAGTTCACACTCTCCCAATGAGGCATGTGTGCGCCTGTGCAAGAATGGATGATTGGCTATGTGTGTATGCACACCAGAAGCTGTACTGAGCGACTAGAAGATACAAAGACCATATCTTTTATCACCAAGCATTCCCTACTGTGATGCATGCATCTTGTTATGCCAGAGTCACAAGCAAAAATATGCAATCATAAATATTCCATTGGTAATCTCACCAGAAGATGAACTTTGCACTATTCGTAACGGTTAACAATATACCTGTCAAGACATCTGGACAGATTTTGTCAATACTGCACAGTAGCTCTGCAGAAAAATGTATATGCAATACATTCTGTTTTCAAGAAATAATGATTTTACCGTATCATTACAACTCTGAAATGTGTTTCTTTTTCTTTGCTTGAATTATTGTTGTTAAAGCAGAAACTTATTACAAATTCAGTATTTCTGGTTATACCTCAAGTTCAGTTGGGGGGGAGGGTTGTCACACACTGCACCATATATCAGTATCTTCAGCAGTTCAGAGGAAGCAAAAGGTCAAAATGAAATCTAAAGTATTTTTCCTTATCCATCTCTTTACCCATCATATGCCTAATTTCAGAGATAAGTATTCTGAGATATGTAAATGTGAGAGCAATACCTTTATTAAAGACAGTTTTTTCAAACAAGAGTTTTCTTCTGTGCAGGCCACAGCTCAAAAATACTTTGATATTGTTAAGGAATAACTTCCTGTTTCCTACCCAATAGCCAAAAAAGTGAAACGTCAAGTCTTATTCTTGGATGGAATTAGAGATGTGATGATAACTGAACAGGTGTGTGTGTGTGGTCCAAGGCCAACTGAGGGTAAAAATGCTTTGAGTTCTCACAGTGCTAGTAAGAAAAGTAAGGCTCTGAAGTACGTGAAAGCAAATTGCTCTAGTTGAAAAGACAGGACAACAATTCTTAAATAAACATGTCTTTAAGATTAGCGGCATCATGCAAAGCTTATTGTGAAATATTAAGTTTATGAGTTTCACCTTCTAATATAGAGACTTAGTCTTAGAAGAAAAAAAAAAAGAAAGAAAAATTGATGTTTTTCAAAGCCAGAGCTCTTTGATGGTCTTGGGAGGAAAGGGGGGGGGGCAGGGGGGAGAAGAGGGAGACAGACAGACAGACAAATACAGCGAGCCAAATTAACAGATGCCTTTAGCAGACAGAAAAGTTAGTAACAGAGAAACTGTCTCCCCTCAGAATAACTTCAACTTCACTAAAATTGATCTTTATTAAATCGCACTTCATTCTATTGGTGATTACAGTCAAATCTCTGTTGGGCCAGCATCTGCTGTTTGTATCCAATACGAAGTCTGTTTAGATCAGCAGCACATTATTTAGGATGGGGGGGAGGGACACTTTTCGAGAAGTAAAGAATGATGATTTCAAGAATGCAGCTGTACACAAATGTACAAGAACAGAACAACTGAACAGTGAATCCCTTAATCTTTGGTGAACCTCATAGCTGGACAAATCCAAGGCTAAAAAGAGGTCTGCATCCCTAGGGATAGCTGTTGAATAGGACTGGGACAAAAAAAAGCCAAAAAACCCGTGTTGCATACTTTGGAATTAAATCTGACTGGGAGAAGACCTGGGATTGTGTTAGTATCCAGATAGAAGCGGCAGTGAGTTTGGGAAACTATTCCTTCAGCTCCGTTAGAGAGAGTAACAGAAATAGCGGGACAGGTAAGATGGGCTGAATGCCAGATTTAATTACTATCTTCTTAGTAAAAATAATACTCATATTTTATCACTAGAAATACAATACATTTTCTGGGCAGAATGGAACACTAGTGCAAATAATTCAATCTTAAATAGTTAATTCACTCATCTAGATACCATCAAGAAATATCACCGAACAACGGCAGGATTTTTTCCCCTCATGCTTTACGCTTAGAGGAAACTTCAAAGACCACAGTGACCTGGTAAGACAAAATGGTCTATGATGCAATGAAATAATGTAGAAAGTTGTGCACACATAAAAAACATGCTATTTGTATCCACTTGTTGAGGGTCTTGATTACTTTGTGAATAATACTGTACCAAAGAAATGTATATTCAGCCTTGACTGGTGCTCAGTTAGACCAAGGGGAGTGAAATCAAACATCTGCAGCCTACTAAATTGCTATTAATGAAAGATCCGCCAATTATTGATTGGCCTACGGGGGAAAGGAACAAAAGAAGTCATGGACTTCCAATGCGCTGTAAATGAGTAAGTGTGAAAAGAGGGGACAGTAACACTTTCTAGGGAATATATCAAGCTTCACATTCGATAAAACTGCTGAAAAACTTTTAGAGTTAAATGAAAAATATAAATTAAAAGAGAAGGTTTTTGCCTTTTCTTACAGCTTTGGCATTATTTACAGGAACTTCAGAATCAAAATCCTGTAAGACTATATTTATCTCTAGCAGAGGGCTATATAAGAAAGTTATTAGATAATCCATTTTCTGCTGAAGGAAAATGTGCACACATTATACACATTCTTCTATGTAGCACTGTAAGGCTGAATTGGGAAAAGGAAATTAATCAATACATTTCTCAAGAGGATATGAAGGCTAACATACTGTTCACAAGAAACTGTACAAGAGTCCTTTTAGAAGAAATAACTAGGCAAGAATAATTTTAATTGGTTTAAAAAAAAAAAAAATACCCTATTAAGCCAGTCAAGCCCTTTGCTCTTCTAATGGGAAGGTTGATTTCAGTGGACTTTTAATTCAGATGACATCTTTCAGACTATGCCAGGGCTGAGCTGATCTACCCAAATTTGCTGTGGTAAACTGGCCTTTTTCCCTCCTCTTATTATGTTATGCCTTATTTTTGACCTAACTTTATACCTACCTTCCATCTCCTCCATATTCAATGGTCTTAGAAAGAAGCACCTTTCATCAGGAAAGAAAACTGGAAGTATCGCCCAGTACTTGGATTTCTCTTTATTAAAGAAATGTATAGTACCCAAAAGGGGTAAAGGGACTAAAGAGACAACCTCTCTCAGCACTGCCTCCAGTGTGGTAATTGGTGTGATGTGACAATGCTGCAGCTACATCTGCCTTTGCAGAAGGATTATTTTTCAAGGCACCTGTGGTCTTCCCCCAGCTTATCTAGGGTATCTTCTGTGATTCTGGGGAAGTCATCTAGCTATTCGAGCATTAAAACAGATGATCCTATCGGAGTTGTTGGAAAGATTTAATGTAACATCTATGAAAGAGATCTCGAATCTTCAAATAGCAAACCCTTCTGCAACACCAAACAGGCACAGAAAACAGCAGGGACAAATAGTATCAAAAAGAAAAATCTACCTTGCGAATAGAACACAAATTAATCATGAATTATCTTAGTGTTATCCCAAACCCTCAAGTGGGAAAGATCTGTTGCTAATTGTTAGACCATGCATCTGCTGTTTTCCAAGAACATATGGTCCAAAATTGTAACAGAAACTGCTGACTAAAGAAACACAGCACTTAATTTGGATAATAAAGCATAACTTGAGAAGCACTTGCATTGTTCAGTATCTTGCACTAACATCAACACAAAAGCTGCTCTCTCACACCAAGCATCAGGCTTTAGGCACATGTTTGCATGGTCCTTTTTGAACAGTCCACTGAATATTTGTAATTTTTTCCTTACAACTATATAGCTAGGGTCCTAAGTCATTCAACAGACTAAATAACATAGGAGTTAAGGACACCTTTACATCTCTCAGTTGGCTGGAAATAGCTGTTTAACCTCCAGAGGGAATACATACTATCAGAATTACCTTTATTTTGATCATTAAAAGCAGGGGGGCAGGAGGGAGAGGAATGTCCCTGGAAGACAGCACCAGAATTATGATCTGAACTGAAAATCTGTACTGATCTCTGCAACCAAAAAACACCTGTCAAAATCTGCATGTGAGTGTATTCAGTAATTTGAAACGTATGAATGTGTGTAAATGATTTCGTATCTACTTTAACCTCTTACTGCTTCCACTAAATCCAGGCCTCTACCACTGTCCATTCTTTAGCATGTAGGAGACTCCTGTGTTTTATCTGCGCAGATGAATCATTTGACACATAAGTGAATGGACATACTGGACACTACGGATTAGTCCTACTGTGTTTCACCACTGTCAAGGGACAAGAAGGATATTCAGCATCTTAGTGCTCCTTTTACTAAGATTTCTGTTCTTGTTACATTCTTTGCAGTGGTTTACAAAACATGTTTTCCTCTTATTCTGCTTTGGCACATTAGCAGTGTGAATTTGCCAAACACAGTAATTCATTGTTCCATGATTTTTTAAAATGAGGAAGTCATTAGCAGGTCAAAGCTCAGATGCTGGTGTGCCTGTTTAAAGTTACTTTCATTCTTTCAGAAATACTTCACAGGCATGCAAATGGCACTTCTACACACCTGCCTCATCCGATTTGAGGGAACTGTAAACAAGAAAATATTTGCAACATTCGGGCCAATAGGTTATATTAAGTATTATGGTCTCATCTTTATCCATTATGACTCCAGCTTTAAGAATCTACTTTTATACTGAGTTTCTGAAGGAAGTTTAAAAACAAATAGGTAGACACACCCCTGAGATGGAGAAGGCAGCCAACTACTCAGACTTTAAACTTTGCCCAGGAAGATGACTACTAGAAAACAGGGAACAAAATACAGAGAAATTTTAAATAGAATATACCAAGAAAAGTGAAGTTCTCTACAAGGAGCCAAACTAATCAAGTACAGTATTCTTCAAGACATGAACATGACACGGCTGGACAGACAGTTCCATTTGTACCAAAAATGTAACTAAAAGTTATTTGAATATAATACATGAATATTTGAATATACAACGGATAGTGCACTAAGACCCAACACAAAGCCTGCTACAGAAGTAAAACACTGCTGGGAAGGTCCATGCCAAATGATACTGATAAAATCCAGAAGCTTAACACTAATCTTGTTGTAGCTGATTTGAAGCTATTACATATCCATATCTGAAATACATATGACTAATTTGCTTTATTCTGGACTCACTCAACTTAAATGGCAGTAGCAAATCCTCAGGTGCTCATCCTACCACTGATCAGCCACTTCATAAGTGTCATCTGGAATCACTAAAGATGCTGCGGTAGGATAAACTGTTCTTTGAAAGAACAGATGAACCTTTGTTTTCACTGTCTCTTCTCCCTGACACTCTGACTCTGACCTTCCTCTCTTCAGGTCAGTTTTTATATATTCTGTAAAGTTATCAGACTGGGGATACCAGTCACAGCACACACCTGCACAGCCGATTGTAACGCTGGCCTAATGCTTCAGCAAAAGTCTCTCTTTCTGCTCCCAGAGACTCGTTTCAAAATGCCTGCCCAGCCTCAGCTCGTAACATCTAAAACGCCACTGATGGCTGTGTGAAGTGACTGCCACAGTCCTCAGGCTCTGACAGACAAAAATTGAAATGAGAGATGAATTGGCCAAATAGCACAAACCTCAATGTTCCTCAGCAACTTCTGAAGCTAACTGAGATTTGGAGGTGGAGGAAGGAACTGAAATAGGGCAGTAGATTGGGTTTCTGGAAGGGCAGTAAATGCAAAAGGTGCTGTAGAAAAGTAAAAGCAATCCACTGTGACACTTACTTACATTTCAGGGAAACATGGAGGGTTTACAGGTGATACCACTATAACCTAATGTCAGCAGCTCATACTACTAGTGCAGAGACTATGAAAATATCAAAAGATAAATCTCATAAGGCAGGGCATACCAGTGCTGAAATAAGTGAGGTAGATAGAGTGAAAAACTTCAGTAAGGTGTTGTCCAAAGCCTATCTACGTTTTCACAGAACTAGGACTGTTTAACAGCAGTCCCAGGACATACTGAATGAGAGAGGGGAAGACCTGTAACCTCAGCCAGGAACACTTGCTTGAGTCATTCCGCCATTAAGGAATAAGCTATACAGGAACACAATACCAGGAATAGACATGCACTTCCCAAGGCACAAACTAGAAGAGAAGCTGGCACCAACTCCCCCATGCTCTGTTTTGAGCTACATGAAATACTTTTGTCTCTATTTCCAGGAGGTAGAATTACCTTAGAGAAGTAATATCCCAGGAACACGCGTAATAGTGGGCTGTTATTCTGAGGACCTCTATTTAAATTGCATGGGCAAGGCAGATTAGAAAATACAACATATTAAGCTATAATTATTCATTTGCTCAGTAAAGAGTCAAATCAGACCATACTTCTGAGAATATATGCATTCCCAATATGAGGAAGGAGGAAATACTTTACGTGCTGACAAATTTCTGAGGATAACAGGTCAGATTCAACAATGGCACAAAGTTGCAGAAAGCTGCAACACTCCCAAGAGAGGATGGCCACAGCGGCGGCACAAGAAGATAACAGTGGACATCAACTGAAATGACAAATATCACCCAGAAGGATTCAGCAACAAGGGTCCTCTGGAACCAAAGCTGAAAACATATTCCATGAGCCACAGTCACAACAGCTTTGATTCGTATGCACACTTTACAAATTTAGGCACACTGAACTCTGCCCGAAACAGTCACAGATGCAAACTACCAAATAGTTAAGATTTTTCTATCATATAAAAGATGATAAAAAAAAAATATCAACATCCTGTGATCCCCTCAGAAACAGCACTTGCTAGCGTGGCAGTAACTATGATTGCAAGGATACCCGGGATGGAGTCAGAGACCTCAAAAACTAAAAGAATTAATTTCTTTAGAACGAGTTCTTTGGCCAAAAGTGAAACCATGCAGAAATTCAGTTCTCCCACAGACAGGACCCAAAAAACATACGCTCCTCCAGAAGGCTGCATTTACTAGAGGTCACTCCCAATTATCTGCCTGTTTCAGACTGTAGAAATAAGAAAACAATAGCCATAATACTCTCTACTCTACAAAATTAGAATAAATGTTCTACATATGACTTTGACTGGTATTAGTGATTGGATGTATTCCATAGGAAGGGATAGGCCAGCAGCTTGCCAAAGAAGGCATAGACAAGCAAATGCAAAACAGACATTAAATGAATCATAGGTGCCAAGGTTTTGTCTAGACCAGAGATTAGCATCAAAATTAGCAGCAAGCACCCAGCCTCTGGAAAGCCTATACTGCAACAAATGCCAGAGAATGGGCTTGTGGAACCCTGCCCTTAGTCTAAAAATATTTTTGTCACTATATGCACAGTTTGCCTTACTAAAGAAATTCCCACTGCCAACCACTGAATGCTGAAAATAAAGTCATCTCCTCTTTAAAACAAGGATCTGAGCACTGCAGTAAGCAAAGTGGAGAAAACAATGGCCAAAAATATAAAAAGACCAGTATCAAACTGAAAGGAGAAAGAAGTGAGAATAAGGAAGGGTGCTGAGGGGGATTAAGGAGAAAAAATAGGGGAATGAACGTATAAGTTATTCTTATCACCTGGAGATGTATACTTTTTGCTATTTTCTTCCATAGTTTTATTTCAGGTTTCTTCTCCATCATACATCAGCAAAAAAAATGAACAAATCACAACAGAATGCAATGAAAAATAATATGAAATTTGATTCCATTAAATTGAAGAGTAATACGTGACAGCCGAGCTGGTTTCATAAATTAAGAACTTTCCCAGGCTCATGGATCATCATCAGTATCTCAAAATGAATTACTTAAAGTAACTGAAGTATTCCAGCTAACACTAGAAGTGCCACAGAAATTGAAAAAGCCCTATTCTTGCCTTTTTCTCGCTATGATCTAGCATGGAAGCTAATGAAATTTTGTCACACCACGTTACTACAACGGCTTGTCTGCCGATTTCATGACAAAAGTAGTGGAGTTCTGAAACATCTTTGATGCTGGTTTGTATTGGTAAGATTCATATTACCGGTATTAAATAATACTCATCGCATTACCACAACTATCAACATACAACAAACAGAATAAAAATAACAGAGTTGAACAGCAGTTGACAGGAGGTGGTTGTTTGGTATACTATAGCTTCAACCAGCACGGCTTCATCTGAACTGTGGTTTTGGTGCTATCCATAGCAGTCAGTCATTTCTAGCATTTGATATCAAGTTGAACTGTGCACATGCACACACGCCCTAGCACCTAAATATCAATACCAGTATTCAGTTTATTAACACTGAACTGCATGCACTGCTCCTAGGCTAGACTCAGGGGGTAAACACTGTTTTCCTACTGGCTTATACAACAGTCATAAGTCAAATGCAGCTTATTGATACGTCAGTGGTTCTGCTGAGAAAGGTTTCTCAAGGACTTGACCTGAAGGTGCAGCTGCCTAATCAAATGTAAGCCTACGGCTTCAGGCTGGAAATCTTTATCAAGCATTTTTCAGTCATTTTTTCCCCAAATGACTGTCAGGAGGAGAGAATGTTGAACAGCTTCAAAAAAAGATATAAGCATTTTTCTTAATTTACAACTTAAAATAAAAGTGACTTTGCATTGTGAAAACTACAGCCACGCTTATGAATCTGCTTGCAAAAGGAACTTTTTCCTTTCATCTCTAAGAAAGGAAAAAATACAGAACCATGTTTCAGTTAGCACTTAAGTACTTACTTTTAGGAAAAAAATGGATTTTGCTTATTCTTTACAAATGTAGTAATGCTAATTAAATCCCTATATCTAATAAATTCCAAATAAAACTGATTTTTTGAATATTAGTAAAGACTGTTTTCCCCTAAAACTACTTCCCTTGAAAAATAAAACTAAAATCAATTTTATATATGGCTATTTACCCAAAGAAGTCTCACAATATTATAGATCAATGCTTGAAGCACAGTACATGTCTTAGCAGTACTGAAGTGATCAATACCACTGGCTGAAAAGCTGCTATTTTTAGGACGACCAGCTCCTGAAGGAAACGTACAGACCCTACTTCCTGATTGTTATCTAAAATGCCTTGCTTACTAGGAAAAATAATTCTAAAAATATACTTTATGATCTCATAGTGCAAACGCGTTTTAAAAATCCTAAGCAAACCCAGTAGACAGTTGTTTAAATCAACAATCTTTTTTCCTATCCAAAAAGTCTTGTTGCAGATAAGACTGGTATTTAAAGCTCAATTATATCAATTCTTAGATGAACAATGACAAGAGAGGTTTCATTAGCTAACCTAAAATGAAGTATTTTTAGGAACAAAGAAATACAATAGCTAGTAATCACATATATAATTGCTAGTTATTCATGTATGTATTTTAAAGTGTTAGCAAACCAAGTTCTTAAATATCCATGCTAAGCTGACTCGTCTGGCATTATCAGGCATTGTGTTGGTAATGTGTTCACCACCTGGCAAATATGGCCAAACATCAGCAGGTCCTCAGAGACTGAAAGTAACTGTGGCCTACCTAAAGCAAGCGGTGCAACCCAGTGCTCACAGCTAGGTGGCAGCTTGTTTGGGAAGGGATTTGTTCCTGAAGTGACCTTTCAGCAACAGACATGCAACACCAATTTGAGGCCCTCGCACTCACCAAGTCTAATTTCATTAGCAATTTTCTATAATCTAAAGTAAATAAGTTGTGAAAAATCTTCAACTGATGACACAGCAGAATGGAAACCTAATGTACCTAGGAAAACTGGGTCACTGGTGTATCAGTCTTCGAGCATGTGAGCAGATATTACTAGGAAGGTTTCACCATTATATCTTACAAATAACTCAAGTACCAGCACTTCAAAAGAAAAGTCTGCCTTAAAGATCTTTTAAGGAAAAAAAAAATAGAAGAAAAAAGAACCTTTTCTACTCTTGACACTGCTAATCCTCCCAAATTGCCTAGAATAGTACTGGCTTTCATCTAGTCTAGGAACAAAATGTTTTTTTTCTGCTACAGAAGCAGAGGCACAAACTACGTTTAGACATATTTTCACCAGTAAGACATAGAGCTGTTATGATAGGAAAGTACCATTGCATATATTAGCCAAAGGTGCAGACGGAGAACAGCATACGCAAGTTGTTCTTGAATGGCATTATACCAAAGCTCTGCTCAAAAAGGGACTTTTGCTAGTCTGTTTGACAGCTGACACTGCAGCTCAACAAACTTGAGTGCTACCTTATTATTACAGGTTCTGCTAGAATCACTATAATTAAGGAACTCTTGGTGTTTTCATTACTAGTTCTTATTCAGGGGTTAATAACCGAGCTGTAAAATTTGCTTTGGGATGGGTCTTGGCATCTGGGTATGAATGCCTTTTCCAATAAAAGAAAAAGGGTCTGGGTTTTTCCTCCTTTCTCAGGATACAAATAATTATCAGTTTTGTTTCAAAATATGTCCAAAAAGCATGTCTGAAATGCAGCGCCCATAACAACAGAGCAGCCCTTTCAGAGTTTTTAAGAAAATAATTAAACACAAATGGCCGTCGTGGTTCAGTGGACAGAGCATGGGCATGAGATTTACAAGATGTGGAGTCAGCTCTCGCCAGGGGATTCTCTTGTGACTTTAGGCAGGTAACTTAATGTCCTTGTGCTTCACCTTCTCTATCTCTGCAAGGAGGATAATTGGCGTAATGATCTACAAACAAAACACGCTCACTAAAACCCAGGGAATAAGCTGTGTAACTGACATGTCCTTTTTAGATGTAAAATGTGACTGCTGACCCTTACACAACCACAGCTTCTACAGGCTTCACATAGATGCTGCGTGGATTCTTCACTGCTGAAGAGTCAGCCCACCCAGGGGCACCCAAGTTGGCTTAATAAATATATCTGTTCCACCACGTCAGTTAGAGGGTTAACACCAAAGATCCCGATTACAGCTGAATGTTGGAGGCTTAATCTCAAGAGTCTAGACAGCATTAACACGCATATCACAATATTCTAGCTGTTTGTTACTACCCAGTTAACTCTACTGGGAACTCTTCCTAATGGCATAGTATTTCTGATAAACTGGACCTTTTAACACCTCTTCAGTCAAATAAAACACAAGTGAACAAGCCTTTTGTTTACACCAAGATTTTCAAAGTTACCACTTTTGCTTTTACCTTTTGTCACCTTCCTAGGTACAGCTGATCAGAAGTCTGCTGTATAAACTCTGATTTTTTAAATCCTAAGGAACTTCTTTCCCTTCAAACATGAAAGGCAAACATGGAGAGAGAAAACGACTATAAAACAGTTTTTGGAAGTAGCACAATCAGATTAATTGCCCTACTTTCAAAACTCTGAGCAAATTAATCCTTCTAGGCAGTATTTATAGGTATACTTTTCCCTCAAGGATTTTTAAATGCAAGAACTCACACCAACAGATCTTAAGTTTGACGCTGCAGTCATGCCATTAACAGAATCGTACTACAGTCTGTGAATGGGATTTTGCAGTATGAGTCTCTTCAATACTGTATTTTCTATGCTGAGGCTGATTCACAATGAGGATTGTGGTGTAAATATTCATGGCACACTATTGACCAGAACAAAGCAACAGTACAGTTAAAGAAAGCTTTGGGCTTTAATCCTCTGCCACTATATTTGCGATCCCTTAATATTTGAAATGCTTCTTTTCAAAGAGTAAAATCATACCTTTCCAGGGAAAGAAAAAAAAAATCTTATTAACAAAAATTTGAGTGGTGGGCTTCCCAAAATTTGGGAAGAGGCAGTTCCATAAACAAAATACTTAAGGCACAATCTAAATGACAGCTGAAATCAAAACAGGTAAAACAGCTGAAACTTCAAACAAAAAGAGAATTCCTTGTTTTACTGCAGCTAAGATAAAAAAAATAGATTTTCAATTTAACTATTCTTTCCTGCCATATCAGACCCTTTGAATCTAAAATCCCTGGCTCTTCTTCAGAACCATGGAGCTCTAGGGGACAGACAGAGGAACTACCAGCAAGCATCACAATTATGGGCACTTTACTACATGAAACTCCCCTGCTTGTTTTTTTTCATAGATGTCTTCTGATTTGAGAAAGTAGAGATGAAAAGAACATCTGATCTAAGTCACTGTCTGCCAACAAAAATCTAACATAGGTTTAAGTGCTTTCCTGAACAGAGATAACCTTGAAACTAAGTCTATGATAAAGAGCCTTGTTTTAAAATGCAAAGATAAACTCTATTAATTTTGTCTTGATAATAAAATGCCCACACCTATCTTCCCTGAAAAAGCTCAAGGTCCCACTACCTATTCTTTTTTCACTGAAATGCCAAATCAAACAATGTCTTGTTGATGTTAACGTACTGCTCAATCACAGCATGAAGTATAATCCTGCACTTAGCAGATCACATGAACTATACTGCTGACCACTAGTTTGGTTCAGCCTCTTCAGCACCTTTACTTAGCCATACAAGAAAAACTGGAAGCACAGCTCCCAAAAGTGTGGTCCACAAGCAGAGCAAGAATCACTCACTACATTGTCTTTCTGCTTGCTCAAAAAGCAGAATTAGCTTACAGAGTTTACCGAACACTAGTTTTCATATTACACTAAAATAAGATTAACATTGGTTGTGACCCAGCAACATATAGGAACAAACCAAGGTCTCCTATTTTACAACAGAGTTCAGATTCAGCTGACACATAGTATGAACCCTGCAAGCAATAAAGAATGTGCAGTAAAGACTATTAAGGAAAAGAAAGACTCAGGAAAATTGAACAAGGCCAACAGAGGTATACATTTTGCTTTGATTGTAAGACTTTGTTTCAAGAGGCAACATAAGCAAAAAAAAAAAAAAAAAAAAAAAAAAACACCTATTTAACAAAGTGTCTTGTAAAACTATCTTCTATTCATAAATTTGTCGATATATTTTCATCCAAATGCCCTGGGCTACTTTGTAGGTGTTAAGCAAGCCTCACAACCACTTCACAAATGATCATGTTGCAGAAGAATAAACTGAGACAAGGGATGCAGGTTTCATGGTCAAACGCTGAATCAGTATCAGAGTTGGAAGCTGTTTCCCAATCCAGAATTTGCAGGAAGATTTCACAAACTTAGGAATTTTCATAATCAAATTCATTCATTCTGTCAAAAATAACAATAAAGGTTCAACAACCGCTGTATACATGTATCTGTGTATGTCCTATGTCAAATTTACTTGTCATGCAGCAAAGTACATCAAGATCTCAATTTACGAATTTTTCAGTATTTTCTTTCTAAGAAGTAGGAAAAGGCTGGTTAAATCTTATTTGGGGAGTACCAAGTTCAAACACAGCTCATTCAGTCCATTATTAATCTCATTGCCAAATTACAGCTGTAGTTTGAATGAAGCAATGGGTCAATATGTACTGCTTAGCCTCTTCCTTTCTATAAGCAAATAAAACATGAGAGGCATATCTCCCTGAAATCAATACTGATAGAGAAAATCCATACTGGCATAGAAAGCTAATATATTGTGGATTTAACCAAGTGAAAAATTACTGCATCTTAACTTTTTTTCTGGAGAAAAAAAATGAATCAAATATTTGCATAATGAGTTCTGTCTATAAGTGGCATTAGTCAATTATTAAATTTTAAATGCTGCATCATAATCCATCTTATTAATAACTAATATCTAGCACTGCTTAATGCTTATACAGAATAACCTATTTCCAAAAGGGATTTATAAATAAACAATTGTTCTAAAGAAGCCAGTTTCCTAAAGCAAAATCTTATGCTACTTCAAATAAAATAAGCACAAATCACCTAAAGTTATACTATAAATAATGTCATATGACATTCATTCAAGCTACAAAATCTTGTAGAACAAGGAAACAACTTCTAAACACCATGGCCTTGCTATATTTCTCTTAAGCAACTTGTCTGTCTTAAGATTTACTGCAGATATGCAATAAAGCATAATAGGATGCTATATGAAGTAAATTAGCGTAGTTGCAATATAAAACAAAATTCCACAGAAAACTCGTTCCTAGAAGCAGATTTTTAAACTTTTTTTTTTTTTTTTTTTTTTTTTTATTAAGCTGCAGGGTATGTGGACTTACACTGCTGCATTTTGGGTCTACACAAATTAGTGTGCAAACTTTTTTTTTTTTTAATAGTGAAAAACAGTATTTCTTTTGGATTCATGTTCAATCAACTATGCTCCCTTCAAGGCCATCCCAAGGCAAATGGGTCAACAACTGTTCATCTAGGTCTCAGCTCCCAACCATTCCAAACATGTTTCTGGGTGGTGGCAGACAGAAGGACTGTAGAAATTAAAGAGTAAGCATCAGAAGTACAGTCATCAATCAAAAGGTAGTGAGCAAAAATAGCAGAAGTAGCAGGGAAGGTTACAGCTAAGAATCTTATAGGGATCCTCAGGAAAAAAAAGACTGGAGGAAGAAAAAGAAAAACAAAGAAAAAGGAAAATAAGTTTCTAAAATGAAAATGAGTACACAAAGAGGAGAATGAGGTACATTAGAAGTGACAAAGACTATGGCATGAGAGAGAGGAAAAAGTCTTACCACTAACAGGGAAACGCAGAGGTGGAATTTTATTTTTCTTATTAGAGTTTTGGAAGCTCAGCTATCTCCTATCCTCAGTCCTTCAGCTGTTCATGGGCAGACTCCAGCACTTACATGAAGCTCACCTGAATTTAACCAAACCCTGCACTGATCCATCTGCACAGGTTAGACCAAAGAAACAAAGCCTGATTCACCTTCTAAAATCCAAAGCAATTTGATCCATTTTGGGGGCAGAGAAGTAATTATTAGAACTGGGATAACAGCATCATGTCCCTCCATAATCCCAAATCATCTGCTTCCACCTTGTTCACCTGCCACACATACTCCCTTCCCTTCTCCCTCCATCCCAAGCCCACAATGAACCCATTAACTCAATTAATCTGACCACAATTTTTCTGTCATTCATTGCTTTACTCTACGGGCTATAATTCTACAAAGTAAAAACTAAGTAAAATCATTTTTACAAAGTTGGCCACTGTTTAGTAGGGAAAACCACAAGAACTGTTCATCTCACAGAACTGGCCCCTTGCTCAACATCTGTAAGAGTTCCCCCCCTCCTCTGACCTCTCATGCAATGATTTCTCTGGCTAACGCACTTACCTTCCACTTGTAACTAATCAGGTAACAGCCAAATACAGGACCCTCCTCAGCTGTCTCTCCTTTTGAAGCCATACTATTTTGTACAACATACTTAGTTATCCATTGAGGAAAAGAAAAGAGTGAGAGTTAAGTCCTACTTTCACACTGAGAAGAGTGATCCCAAAGTAACTACTTCACAAAAGTGAGGTAGGAAGGACACAAGTCTCACCAATCCTAACTATATTTCCACAGTTGGAAACTATTTTTAATCATTACTTGGAAATGTTGTTTTCCCAAACTTGCATGTGTGACAGCTGCAACTCTGAGTGGCGATAAACTGTTTCTAGCAGGAGCATAAATCATCACCATCACAAACATATTCACAGGAGCTACAAAGAAAGATTTTCTGCACCTAATAAATCCATGTAACTTTATCACTGAGAAGGAAATACAAACTGTTAAGTGTATCACTTAAGGATCCACTTCAGCATTCACTTTAACGATCAATGTAAAAATCACATCAAGTCTTTCTTCATGCTAAAAACATGACATTAAGAGTTTTGCTGATCTACTGTGGGATCTTTTACAGATTTTCCAAAACAGATTTATTCCATGCCTGGTACCATTCATGCATGCAGAAAAATGTTTCTATCAGTTTTAATTTGTAATCTGTAATAGGGTGCAAACAAGAGACTGACTATCATTTATCAATTAACATTTATCACAGTAAATCATAATGCATCCGTGTTTCAGACAGAAAGCATTAGAGGTAGCAATTTCAATGAATAAATTCATAAAATATCATCTAGCTCAATGTATGCCCTGAGAATGCAATTACAATGATCTCAGCATACAGTAGGTCTGAACTATTGAACTATAACACGCAAAAGCCTTTTCAGCTGTGCCAGATGGACAGAAAAAAAAGTATAGAATGCATACCAGATTTAGAAATGGACAGCCAATTTACGCTTAGTAAAGGACTAAATTAACCGGAAAAACACATGAGCTAGCTCAAGGTCCTTTTTACTGAATGTTAAAAACATTTTATACAGCTTGAGTTGTTAAAACAGAGTTCTCAAACAAACAAACAAAAAAAAAAAAAAAAAACAGAAAGTCTACCTGGTAGCAACGCACCAGCCACATGGAAGAGCAGTTACATGTTCGGCAATGCCCTAAAATACAAATGCACAGGTCAGATAATCCCACAGTTCTTAAAAAGGGAAATTCCCATGGAGCCTAACATTCCTCTGTTGTAATCCTTAGCAGAAGACAAACTGAATGAAGGTTTTAAAGATCAGTACCAGGAGTTCAGTTTAATCTGGAATTCCACAGGGAGTCAGCACAACATCTGGAGCACGGGGCACAACCTGCATTCTAATCAATTTACGCTGCTGAGCTGGTGCAGCACCATATTCTGCGCCAGATGGAAATTCCTCATAGCTGTCACACCGCTCTCCAGACACACTGCTTTCCAATAAGAAAGCTTATCGGTCATAAATGCGTGTGCCTCAATACTATTCAGAAACTAAAGGAATAAATATTTGCAGATCAAATCCAGTAGTAAGAGTTTGTTCCTTGTCTTCAGTACTAAAGGAAATATGTCATTTGCTTTGCTTGATTTTTGCCTTTTTTAAATGTCTCTTTCAGAAAACACACACACACTGTTTTGTTTTCAGGTCTGCCAAATGCCCCAGTGAACAATTACAGAGCCGCTGCTCTGTAATCGCATGGTGCTCTGGCCTCCTCTCCCACCAACTGGCACTAGCATTGTCTGTCCCGCTCCCACCTCACCCTTTCATGCCAGCCCCGGTGCTTTCAGGCATGAATCAAATCAGAGAACTCCACTAGCTGAAAACTAACCAGACAAAAGCAAAGCAAGTTTTCCATAGGCTTAGTTATGAGCCAGCTATGGCAAGAAACAGTCAGACAATGCTACTGCCTGGAACAAAGAAGATGGCAGGATCATGCCTCCAGTGGCAGCATGGACTTCTGATGAATTGAAATGACGCTGTAATCATGGCTACACATAAGAATCCCCAACAGTCAAGATAAAGCAGTAGCATAGTGCCTTACTATTCTGCTCAGTTTAGTTTTAAAACATGCCTCTCATGGTTTGTTCATCTTCACAGTGTAGGGGATGACAAACAAGGCTTTACCAAAAGCACTAAGGATCAGTGTTATTTGCTGCTAATTTGCTAGCCTTAGGAAAAGCATCCCTGTCCTCCACTACGCATTACACTAAAGAAAAATTCTGTAGCTTTTAGGAAGATAAATAACACTAGTATTGCAAATGACCAGTGCACCACATGACTGGTAAGCTGTTCATTACTTCCCCACCAGTAAGTTTAAGAACAGCAAAATGAATTTATCCATCTGGCTCCAGAAAATGCTCAAAGATATGCAAAACTGTATGTTAATATATGATGCCCTAGGTTAATATAGGGATATATCACATTCTGTCCAGGAAACACCTGTGTACGTGCTAGGGAACTCTAGCATTTCCGCAGAGTTTCAAACAAATTATTCCTTCCTTCCTTTCAGAGCAAATGGCTAAAATTTATCCTCTTGCAAGATGAGTAATGGATAATATTTGAACCTTTACATGCTTCCAGACTTTCAGAGGAAGCTTTCATGGTGCTCCCAGCATCTTTTTCCTGTAACCAAAGGGCTACACAAAGACCCTTCTCTCCTTCACACACATTCTGCAGTGGAGAGATTTCACAAATTGATCTGTGCTATTTTGCAAACTTAACTTCTCTGCGCACTGGAAGGCTGCCCTGTCACACCTAATCACACTCCAGATACAGTAAATGTGCAGTTAGCACAAACTTAGGAATATGCAGATCCTTGGACTTACCAAATACTCTAATTTGAGTAGCTGTCAAATCTTTCCCTCCATTCTGCTTACTCCCTCAATAACATACTGCACTGTGAATAGTTCCAAGGGAGGAAGGGGAAGATTTCATGAATTTTCACATCATTTCCTACTAAGGCTACTCTCTGCTCACAGAACCTCAAGAAAACGGTATTTATCCTCTCAAACGCAATGTTATGAACCAGCCTAGGAGGCTTTGAGATACTTAAAAGCTTTCCAGACTTTAGGGATGAACACAGAAGAAAATTCTTATCTTCCACATCTAATTTTATGGCTCACTTCTTGCACCGCCTCTACAGGAAGGGACTAAAGCACTTCCTAGAGCAGTTCTACTGTGAGGACCTGATGGAAAGAAGTGTATACTATTTAATGTTTGGATATCATTTCATAGAAGAAGGAAATATCTAGAAAGCTATTAGGGAAATCAATTCCTAGATCACATTTTATTTTAAAACATCTATAGCAGTTTTGTTTTACACCTTGACACAGTAATTTCAATTTGTTAGAATGGATAAACAAACTGTTCTATTGCGTGGTATCTTGTATGGTTCCAAAAAGAATCACCTTTGTGCTCCTGGGAAGCCAGCTCTCACGAGAAAAAGAAACACCGCAAAGGAAAGCAGCATTTCTATTATACACATTCTCAACAACAGTCTTCACTTTTTCTCCCCACCTGTTTTCTTCCCTCCTTCCCTAATTTCTACTGCACTTCGATGCCAGGTGCATTTGCTGAATTCTGTGCTGGCCATGGGTCTAAAGCACGAATGAAGGCTATTTTCTCGAGGGCCATTTGCCAGAGAAAACAGCAATGAAAAAACCCTGCTCTTGCCAAAGCTTCAGCTCGTCTTGGCTCATGCTGAGGATAGCAGGAGGATGGCACACGAAAGATTTATGTTTCAAAGTGAGATGTCTGGAAGCTTTTATCGTGTTCCTGTTGGCAGTATGGCAAAAAGGCTCCAAAATGGCAGGAAAAAAAAAATCTGAAGATACAGTTTCCTCCTTCTGTTCCATCTATACTGCTATAAAAAAAAAAATTTCCTACACCTTTACAGAACCTGAAATGATAATCAGGATATGAAAGTTTCCACTTACTGTTTTGATTACACAATATTAAAAAAAAAAAAGACAGAATATTAAAAAACAAAAACAAGGCCAATTTTGAGCCCTGAAAACAGCTCTCAAATGCCTTGTCTTTTTTTTTTTTTTTTTTGTGCCTTGTTTTTCTTTTTTTTATTCTAGGTTTATGTTTTTAGGGTTTCTATTACAATTGGTTAAAGGAAAAAGGAATCACAAAAATTCTACAGCATTCTCTTCTTTCTTAAAAATGTTCCAATATTTAAAGGTATTTTGTAGACAACTAGTGAAAATATCAATCGACAATACAGGATTCCCACCCATCATCCTCTAATATGAATGGCTCGGAGAAGAAGTCCCTAAGAGAAGAAAGATGACACTATTTAATAGGTTTTCCATTGCAGACACTGATAAAGATGTTAAACAGCATAAGCCTACCTGCATGCAAAGAAACAAGCCAAGAGCACCAATCTTTTTGTGCCAGTGACTGAAAAGCTGACGGATGTCAACTACATGCTGCTGTTCAAAAGACCTAAAGGGGGGGGGGGGGGGGCATTTTTTGTAAAGCTGGAAACTGGAAATAAGTTTAATCATACCAAAGCATTACTGGGAATTGGAATATGTTGCTTTCAAACACTTTCTCAAAATTATATCAAGGCATTTCAGTGAAATAAAAATGTTATAGTGATGCTTGAGAGGCACTGTACTTCCACCAACTGGAGATAAATATGCACCGTCAGCTACACTTGATCAAGTGCAGCACATCTCAATGTACTGTACCAAGCAGAACTGTCATCTTCTGACGCTTACACTCCTTGAGGGGGAAAGAATCCTGCAAAGAAATGGGTTTGGAGTTATAAGGCAATGAACTGACGTATTTAACACAAGCTGGGCTCTGCAGGGGTAATGTTTATCAGTTACCTCGCTGGTGTCTCTCTCCCTTGCAAAACAGTAGCATTCTTCCTTCAGTGATGAAGCACAACGCAGCTAAAGGGCAAGTACTGACGTTGATTTTTATTGATTCTGCACCATTTCATCATTGCATCTCTATGTTCAGACTGCATTTCAAATAGATATTTCACATAATACTTACATCTCTGCGATTGGTTTGGACCACTAAACAAAAAACTAGAAGGCCATAACGTGATGTTCAGTTGTCACTCGATCTTATCTTAAGTAGCACAGAAGCTGAGGAAGCACATTTGAAGAAAAGGCTTCTTAATTTAATAGATACAGTTAGCTTTAAACTAAATGAATATGAGAAAAATAACACAAAAATAGATTCCAGTAAGGGGACTACAAATCACTCAATTGCTTTTTGGTACTTTTCTCAATCTCAGCACTGACTACGTATGCTTCCAGATGTCATCTGATGTGCCACTTCAAGAAGGGCATAGATGCCTTCAGGGTACATACATTCATACAGAGTACAATTCAGGCTTGATCAAAATCTAGCTATTGCTCTGCAATGGTCTGATCCTGTACTGCATAGGGAGTGGGCTTATAGAAGGCTTTGGATGTGTTCAACTCTCTGCTTGTCCCTCTGCAATACAGAGCACAGGCCTTATGCAGCATATTTTCACAGCAGTACTAAAAAATGAAAACAAGAGAAACACGACTTCCATGAAAAAACAAACGCTTGTTCAATGACTTGGAAAAATTGGCTAAACTTAAGTCACAAGACTAGGATGTCATCAAACAACAATTAGGTTTACTTAAATCTGCTACATACTGACTTTTCATGCAAGCAATGTCTGTAATACTGCACTGTAATAGCAAGCATATTCATGCTGACCAACCAATTTACACCAAAATCAAAATACTATGCATTATGTTGATAATGGCCATACAGTCTTTCCAGTAACTGTAAGAAGTTATATCAATAGTAAGATTGAGGAAAACTTTGGTATATTTTTACAGGATCTATCATCCAAAAAAAGCAATTCACTTGGAAAAAAAAAAAATGATGCCAGCTTTTCAAAGTTCAGCTATCTCCAAATGAAAAGCAGAAGGCGGCTTATGCACTTTTCATGCTCCATGCCAGTTCATGATTTTTGCCTTCATAATTGCTGCAGACAGAATCAGTGAGACTCTTGAGTAATCCTGCAATGCATGCTTTTTCCTAATTTTTTTGAGAAATTTTCAAGTATTTCTAGCACATTTTTGGTATGTCTGAGCTAATATCCCTGAGCGCAATGAGATGCACATCCAACAACTTGGATTTTATACTTACAAACACTATGTGGATGAGTAAGCACAACAGACTACAATTTACCCTGTCCCGCCCTGTTTTGTGTTCACAGTTTGGTGTAAAATCAGCAGCAGTTTATAAGTGAAGTGAATCTTTCATGGACCAATTGGTTTTGCAAATAATGAACAAAAAAGAATATTCCACAGACATGAGATGAAAATTTCCATTTAAACTTATCCAATGCAATGGGCTTCCAAGTCAAAATGTGATTATTTGTAGCAATTACCTGTTTTCCCTAGAAAATACTCATTTTTAAAAAAATCTGAAGGTAGAAATGTCTGCTAATTTGCCCTCACTTCTAAAAAATACTTTTCAGTTCGAACTAACAATAACTGGTTTTCAAGTAACAGATGAAAGCTTCCATAAAATCTGTCAAAAGAATGCAGATTCCATCCAAACCTTCAGCAAAAACAAACAAGAAAACATATATGCTGTTTCATGATCCTATTTAGCAGTACAATGTTACGTCATTTAAAAGACCTGTGCAGTATCCTGACCTTCAAAACAGAAACAATTTTAGTAATACCAAAAGCAGATTCCTATCAATCAGACAGCTTGCCACCTTGTTTTAACAGACTCCTAATTCAAGTTACATGTTAAATATCTTAAATAAGTACACACTTACATGTCTACAAGTGGTATCAAATAACAGGTGTGACATACAACACTGTATTATCAGTATCGTTAACCCAAGTGTCAAGGGGGAGTGTCAAAGTATGTAACCATGATTTTGTGAACTTTGTTGTCTTCCTACTTATATACATGCGGAATGAAACTAAGGTTATGTCGTCACTCCTTCAAACACATCTGGTCATTACAACACTTTCAGTATCTGTGAGCTGTGGCCAACATTATTAGGCCACTATCAGCCTAATAATCCAATTCAGACAGTTTCATGAACTTTTAAAATTTGCTTTCACAAACATGTAGGAAGCACCACACAAAGTGAGCCAGCTCAAGCTCCATCCCTAAGTGAAGCCAAGCAAAGGCTGCACAGAGCTGGAAGCAGTGTTTACATGTTACAGAGCACTGACTGCCAGATGAAGCCATGCTCCTAAGCTGCAAAGGGTCCTCAGGCAGCTTGGACCTTACTACAAGACAGCAGCATAGCAGTGGCCTAATGCTCAGGCCCTGTTCTACTGTTTTTCCAGTGAGTTTTGCTAGTGTAAACTGTTTCTCAGGGTGGAGGGAAGCAAAGCATAAAGTCAGAGACTGTGCAGCCTTTAGTTAGCTCAATATTCTCAGTAAGACTTTGGCTTCCTTTGTTTAAGTCCTCTATTTTTGCAGATTTGCACTTCTGACAACAGAACAACTCCTAAAATCAGTCATTCAGACACTAAGTATTTTTATCTCCAGATTTATGTATGTATTATCCAGTGAAGAATGAAGCCTTGAAAGTCCACTGAGTCTACTACCACAGCTTCATGTAAATTACTCCGAGTATTTTATACGTTTGCTTATATTGTAAACCCAAGTTCACAGGAAAGAGTTACAGTTCATTAAAATATTTCTCTATTTTATGCCCTTTTTGACAAGCCACACTTGTCAACCGAATGTACTACTCTCTGATTTATATATTTCATGTTACTTTCATTATGGCATTAGATTAGACATAAAACTCCATATTTCAAATAGACCACATATCCTTCTAAATGTTTTCTCATTTAATACTGTTGTAAATTCTCAGCCAAAGTGTACCTGGCCATTCTGCTGCTCTCCATGGCATGTTTCTTTTGCATGAAAACACCTGCTATTTGATTGAGAGCACTGAGACTATTCTACTGTGAGAGAAGACCAACAGATAATATAAATATCATTACTTGGAATAAAATTTTACCATTTCTTATTTCATGTGAAAGTCACTGAGACAAGAAGTTTCAGGAACATATTTTTATGTTTCAGTGTATTTCATTTTCAGCTTAGTGAACAATTGTTTTGTTAAACAGAAATAATTGAATCAAGATATGCACATGCTTAACTTGAGTAACTGCGTGATCTTACTGCAGCAACCTTTGGGCTTCCTTCCCAGGCCCGCCTAGCTGAACACTGCCTCACTTTTTCACATTGCCTCCTATCAGGCTGCAAGCTCCTCAGGCTAGGAAATTTACCTTCCTGCTTGTACTTTAGGAAATGCAGAACAATATGAAATAAAGTATTAGCAAGTATTAGTGTCTGACACTGAGACAACTTGCTTTAGTTTTTTGAGGATTTTTTTTTTCCAAACATGCCCCCCTTAAATTAGAAAAAAGCAGAAAGACAGATTATGATAAACAGAGGTGTGATCCTTTGAGGAAGTGAGCATGCTGGCCCTGATCCAAAAAAGCACTTAGCCAATGATGAACTTTAAGCACATGAAGTGATCCTATGAAACTGACTGGAACTATTTAAAAAAAAAAAAATCTGCTTAACTGTCAGCTTGCAGAAAAAGTCAGGCTGTTCACAGTTATCCTTTCAGTTGTGCACCAAATCTGCCAGTCAATGATAGAGACCCAAAAGCAATGCTCCTTCTCCTATACACTGTAAACATTACCATTTTAACTTATTAGTAAGTCAGACCAACCCCACAACTTGTGCACACATCTTTAACACCTGCACACCAAAGTTTTATTGAAGTCAGTAAACTAATCACTTTGTATAAGTAAAAGCATGCGTAAGATTTTCCAGAAATCTCTATCGGACCATTACTCTCTCTTAATTTCAGAACATCCAAAACTGCAATATATGGGTCACGAATAGCATTAGGACTATTTCTGTGTAGACACAATACATACACTACTTATGACTGCCTCAGAGAGTCAGTTCTGTTTGGCCCCCTCATAATGATACATATTTTGAAGTAGGAAGCACACTACCGTATTTGATTATCCCATCCTAAGTGAGATTTTCAAGAGCATTTGGCATGGGTTTGTTTCCACCAGTGATGAAATTAATATCCTCTACTTTTCAATGACAGTATAAATAGACTAATACAAAGACGTGCTCAAAGTCCTTTTATGGTGATTGTAATATTTCCTTATTATCACCAACGTTTTATGGAAAAGTTTTTCTAAAATGAAAGGGATAGGTTCAGTGTTAAGATACTGAATTTATGGTGGTTTTCCATCATATAATGTGAAAATATATTAATATCATTACTTAAGTTGGGTAGTGGAATTCTAGCATATCTGACTTTGGACTGAGTACATTAGGAAAACAGCTTCCCTAAGCTCCCTCTGTGAAGAAAGGTGGGCTCCATCGGGGGCAAATCAGAGAAGTAATCTAATTTAGATGCTCTGAAGTGCTTTGCAGAAAAGCCTCTCTCTCTCCATTGACTATATAGGAAAAACAGATTCCTAATATAAGAACCCTAATTAGGTGATTAAAGTCAGATGACATGGATGCCTCCTCCCCTCAAAAATGCACATATTTAACATCAAAACACAGGTACTTACACTTATTGTCCTATTCATGAAGCCCAAGACACAACCTGAAAAGGTATGTGCTGCGTTTCTTTCCCATAAACTTTCTGTTCAAAGTAGCATTTTACTTTAGTTCAACAAAACTAAGACATCCATGGAAATCTCACTTTCACTGCTCTCCTGGCTGAAGATTCTCAAAATTATTCTAACCTTGTAGCTGCAGTAAATCTTCATAGCCCCAGCGAGGTGGAAGCTGGTACTCGGCAGATTAGGAGGGGCTACTGTGAAGACATCACTTAAAAGAGTTTGTCCAACTATTCTCAAAAAACTCTCTATCTGCCAACACTCACAAAGAGATTCTCTTTAACAAGGCCAACCACATTTTAAGGATATCAGGAAATACTCAAGGAAATCCCTAAAGCATATGAGGGCATTAGACTCAGAAATGTAACCTGTTTAGCCACATTAAGCTTAGTTTGCGTTAAATTAACCAGCTTTCCTTCGCCAATACAAAAAATGCACTAAAATGTGGAAAAAAATAAAAAAAATCCATACTCTCTGTTTTGCCAAAATGAAACAAAATATAATATAGCCAATTGCATAAAACTTCACAACTGTTGTACACACATCGTACAAAAAGTGGTTTAAATAAGGTTATTAAAATACAACATTTCTCCTGCCAAAACATTTTGATGTAAAACATTACAATTATCAAATACAAGGAAATGGAATTCCCTGGTAAAAAATTAGAAGGCTTCCTTTCAGAAGGAAGCTGTTTCTGTGTAAATAACAAAGAAAGGACTTGATGCCAAATGTTAAGCAACAATTTCACTTGACTTTTTTTTTCCTTTTTTTTTTTTTTTTTTTCTCCAAATTACAGCAGATGCTTTAGGAGGAAAACAAAGGGAAAAAGCATTATCTTCTCCCTTCAATTTTATTTGCTGCACAGCCTAACCAAGCTCTTCCTAACCCTTGTTTTGGCCTCCATTTCTGTAATTTGCCAAGTTTAGCATAATTGATTCTAATCTAAGCAGGGCTAACCACAATTTTTACCAGTTGTACCTATTTTTAGAAGTCAGTTTAGTTTTCAGGAACGATAATTCCTTCATGCTGATTTCAGCTATCACATGAACTGCTACTACAGGACAGGCAAGCTTCCTTACTGCCAATTCATGTCTATAGTATTACAGTTTTTATGTTCAAAAGCTAAGCCATTTACAAGCGTGGCAACTATGCAGTAACTTTAACCTCTGATCAGGGTAATAAGGAATAAAACTCTTTTGCCCACTTGCTATAACTGCCATTGCCAAGTGATGAGCATTCTGCAGTTTTGTATAGAAGACTGCATATGCCAGCCTCACAAAACATGTTTGTTAATTCCAAATAACCTGCTGCTGGAGATCTCCTATACAGATCTTCAGCTGAGACACCAGATTTACTCTTCTTTATTGATAAAGACTAGGTATAAACAAAGAACACACCATCACCCCTTCAAAAAATTAATATATATAATAGAAATTCTGCTTAGTGTTTTTCCAATAGCAGTATCATACCTGCAACAGTAAATCATGTTTCCAGTATAAAAATCTTGCACTCAACATGCTCAGAAGTTACACCTAACATATATATAAATATATTTGTGTTCTGTTCCTTCCAAAGTTATGCAACACTTTTGATTAAGGAAATTCAGTATTCTTCCTGGATGAGTCAATCTGCCTCTTCCTTCCGGAAGAGACATAAGAGCTCAAAAGCCTTTTCAAAGTTTCTAAAATCATCATATATTTAAAAAATAGCTTTTAAACAACAGTCAGATTTAAAAATAATTCAGGTATACCATGTCCTATAACACCACACAACTGGTAAACAGAAAGACATCAAAATTACTACTTTAGTTACTCTGTTAACACTAATATTTCAGTATCTCTGTATGAACAATTCCTGATTTCCACCAAGCTTCCACTAATCAAAGAGAATAAAAGTGCTAGTGTTTATATTATTGGAGGGTTGATGTGGACCAACACAGCCACACTCAAAGCTAAGGCATTCCTTCTGCCCCTAATCTAACAAGCAGATTTGAAAGGTCTCGGCAATTTCACAGACTTAGGTAAAAATCCTTGCTGAAACCCTAATTTGTGTGCATTGTTCCTGACATTTGACAACGAGACCAGACAAACTACATACTCTCCGAGAGATCAATCACAGCTAGATAGGCAGTCATTTACTGTTTCCCATAACAGACCACTAGACCAATTTCAGTACACGAGAATTACAGTAACCTCCAGCATGAAAAAGGAGTTAGATATCCAATTAGACGAGGGGATTGTTTTTTGCTCTGCAGCTTGAGGTTGAGAAGGGGGGAGGGAATCCCAGCGTCAGCAGGCTGGAGGCATTTGTGTATCCCTGGTTTCTGTGACTATATAAACTACACAACTGAAAAAGGTGGAAGAATGGGAAAAAATAAGAAAAAGGAAAAGTCCCTCTGCAGTTTTTTTTTTTTTTTTAATGAAACAAGACCATGCACATTTTTTCTGCACTTGTCCATTAAATGTGTATAGCATGAAGCTTATCTTACATTCATACACTAAGTCTCTCCTTGAAATATCTGTTGATCAGGACAGTGACTGATGGTAAGGAGACATTTTGATGCCTGTAGCCCCACTGCACCAACGGTTAAGATGTATGTTCTGCTCTGATCAAAGCAATACCCCAGAGAAGTCAGAGTACTGTGTTCACTAAAACATCTGAGACTAGGGAAATTTTGATTTTCCAGTTAAATATACAATGAGGAATAAAGTTCAATTCTAAATGGCTCGAGACAGCGGTATGTATTTTTCTTTGATAAGGTAGCCATCTTTCACTGTACTGTATAGCAACGTACAGTATAACTAAGTTTTAATTCAACATTATTTAGGGAAATGTGGAAGAAATGAGGAAACGTAAAGAAGGAATCAGACATCCAATAAAACATGGAAGAAAAGTAAAAATATAGTATAAAGAAGGAAATGAACTATGAGAATAAACACTGAGTGTCAACGTATTTATATTTGAAGTTAGTAGTTCCTCCCTCAGTATTAAAAAAAAAAACTAGCAGTAATGAACTTCTCTATACGCCCAGGTTAGTTATCAGAATATAATACATTCACCACATACTCAGCAGATGAATCAGTGTGCTTGAACAGCAAGTAATAACCTCTTTGCAAATGTGGTTTCTCCCGTTCAATATTCATTCATAAAGTCCAGATCAACAGACAGCATACTTGAAATTGCAGCTAGTCCTGAATAAACAGATACTAAGGGGTAAGTTTTTTTTCCTAGCGATCATGTCTGGCTTTTGTGCTTTGCCTCCTCCTCTCTCACCACTAACTGACTACAAATTTTATTCTAAGAAGTACACTAAAAATCAACAAACAAAAACCATTTTACTACCTTTTAAATTTAATTTTTATTCCATGTTTCCTTGCATGGACTCTTTCAGTAGCAAACAAACAGATTAAAGCTGTTCAGCTCTGATTAGGTCTTACAATAGTCTCAGAATGGCAGTTATGCACATCTTCTCCCAAAAGCTTACCAGATTCTCTCAATCGAGGTATCCATCTGTACTGACATGGAGATTAAGAGTTCCTAATCCACTTTTAAACTCTCTTACTCATAACAAGCTGCTGCTATTACTTTACCCTAATAATGTTTTTGGCAATAAAGTCAGACACAGCATTTTAACTCCCCATGGTGCTGCGCCAACATTAATCAATCCTCACAAAACACCTCTGCGATGCAAGTATCTCATTGGTACAGCTGAAGTGATGAAAGATTCACTACACAAGTTCAGATCACTGAACCTTTAAGTCCCATATCTTTCTTCTGAAAGGTTGATTCAGCTGTAGCCTTTCCTTTTCCTCATTTAATGCCACCGGCTCTTGTGCTGTTCTAAAGTGAATAGAGGAGGAAAGCAGCACCACAGGTCCCTACAGCAATCAGCTTATACAGAGAAGCACGATAACCTTTATCTTAGCATGCATAACTATTAATGCTATTATGGGTTATTAAATTATCTGGCCCTGTTAGAACCCAACTCCAATATTTAACTCTTTGATCTCCACCAGTCAGTCTGCAGTGACACTATCTAATAGAATATGTACCACAATTTAAATTGCAAGAATTGCTTGGGTAAACTGTTTATGTTCAATGCTTCATATAAAACTCCATGAAAAATGTTCAATTACAGGTGGAAAAAAATTTCTCAGCATTATGCTCGGAGTAACATCCAGCATATTAGAATAAACAGGCTGCTCCTATCATTTGCCTTTCTACATTCATTCAGTTTTCATTTCTTAACACAGATTTCAACATTTACCCTAATAAAGTCAAAAATCTTTCAATTTATTGGTTTCTAACTAGTGTTTTCATATTGGATAGTCAGTTATTTGGATGTAAATACAGAATAACCCTACTGTTTTTGGTGGGGTTACTAAAGGTTCATACTAGCCTGAATTTGAAATAAAAGTTTTACACATTATCAGGCTTCTCACTGTATGAGGTGTTTCAAATGACCCGAACAGTGGCCAATAGCGTGCCTATTTAGCTACTGAAGAGCATACGTTTATTTACATGATTGTGCAAAAGCCCTAGCATGTTTTTTGAGCTCTATAATAGCCCACTAGTCCAAAATATAATTTTAGGCTTACTAGATGCTTTCATTTCTGAAAAGCTGCTAGGCATATTGTTCAACATCACTTCTTTGATGATTAAAAAAATATCATACAAACAAATCGGACCTGATACTGAGAGGATTAAAACTCTTGGACTTGTAACTGAGAAGTCTCAACATTATGTCACTTTGTAAATTATTCTCAGGAATAATTGAGCTTTCTTAATAAGTAACAATCAGGGCCTCACATCTTCAAAAACACCAGACCTTCTAGTGTAATCACAAGATTTACCATTTCTGCAAAAGAAAAGAAAGAGAAAAGCCTGTATGTTTCCAAGATAAGTTTCTCAATATGAGTACATAGAAAGGCAAGCAGAGCTGTTTCTCTCTAGGTCAAGAAAAAGACTAAAAATACAGGCCTACATGCAACATTGAACTGCTAGCATTCATATAAAAAAAAGTGTTAACTTAGCAACCTAAATATCAACTTGAGAAAGAATCTGAACATTGGTCAGTTCTGATAAAGTGTTCGGACAACATGTTTATCCAATGTCACCGGACACAGTACAGTGAGACACCAGAAGAGCAGAGTTGATGCATACTGAGGTGACAAACTGGGAGTTTATTTACACCTCTTTAGACCAGTCTTAAACAAACAAATAAAAATACCACTAATATTAGCTGTTCCAGTTCTATTCCCCTGAAAAACTTCTGAACATTAGTATACGCTGTCAGACAGAAAGCTGCAGACACAAACAGAGACTTGAAAAGAAGCAGAGAGCATAATTAAGCAGAAACATGTACTAAAACTAAAATCAAAAAGACAAAGTCAGCTTATTCCTCACAACTGACCTGTGCATATACATTTGCCTTAGCTTTCCAGGTGGTTACAACTTTTACTAGAACACAGGGCTTCTAACAGTGCATGTACATTCTTCCCTGCTTCTTGAAGGAAGAACACAAATACACTGTCAACACTGAAGATGCATTTTGCTGATGATGCTTACAGTTTAGCTGTCTTTTTTAAATTAAAAAAAAAAAAAGAAAAGAAAAAAAGCCCCCTGCTATTTAGCAGGAATCAAGATGTTGCACATGTAATCATCAAAGTATGTAACTTCAGAGGAATATTAGCACATTCACGATGCTTTAACAATACAGCAAGATGCTTTACAACACAGCAAAGTGATCTGTGCTCCCCATTTCTATTCCTTAAGGTATACTGGGTATCAGAGTTACCTGGCCCATTCCTGGTTGCCAAGGCTTAGAATTTGGAAAGAGTCAAAAAAAGTGTGTCTAACTTTACGGATAACATTGATGACGACAGTATTTAATGTTAACATCCTTTCCCAATATTTTGTTAGATCTCATCCTTCAGGGCTTTAGCAATACCAAAACTGCAAGGAATAAAAGCAATACCTACATAGGAGTCAAGCCAGCAAGTCGTCCTGGAGCAATTGCTGCTGGTTACCATGCAAGGCAGGACACTAGATTAAACAGGCCGGGGACTGACCTGTTTCAGACATATCTATTTACTTTGCAAAATGCCTAATAGAAGGTCCACACCTTAACTAAGACAAGCAGTGAAAGACAGCAAAAAGAGGCAATAACACACAGTACTAATTACTCTTAGCTAACTAAGATGATGGAAAATAACTATCATTTCAACTGAATCAATTTGACTTCCCAGGAAATCATTATTTATCATAATCATCAGCTAATCAAGTTTCTGTTTCTGTAAGGTCAAAAAATTTGACTTTAAATAAAAAACAAAGCAAATCTCTTTTAAATGCTGATACCATTCCCTGAAACTACAGCAGATAATGTTTGACAAAAACGTAATTCCAGGTAAAACAAGGTCTGATGCATTTTCTTACTAATAAGGAATTTCTAAAAGTCTGGAAACATCTCTGAGACAGAGCCTGAGAAGTCTAAATTCTTTGAGCTATAACAACTCAGCAGAAGAAAACAAGAATCTTCTTTTTCTTGATTTCATCTGCCATTTTCCTCCTTCCTTGACACCCTCTTTCCTTTCTTACTCTGTCTTTCATTTCTGCGCACGTGGCAGGGGTCACTGGAAACGACAGCCTGTTCTCCTTGAACTGGAGGGGGCAAGATGCATAAAGAGAGGTGCACTCAAACTTGGCAAGCTGCAGTCCCAGCAACTATTACATAACCTGACAGGCCTGCCAGAGCCCAGGACATGCGTTCTACTCATACCTCACCAAATGTGGAGGAGCACAGCACTAAAGTTATGCCTATAATTGGGAGCTGGAGGTGAGGAAAAATCTGTAGAAACAGCAGCCCCGTTTCTGATGTACCAGGGAAAGAGACCACTGGAAAGAAGCATTTCTAGTGCTTCAGAACCACTCAGGAGGAATGGGATTTAATGTACTTGGCAGTAAAAACAGTGATTTCAACAGAGATTTGTGCCAGTTCCTCAGTTCACACAGATCAACGTAGGTCTACCAAAACCCATGGAGCAATGGCGATTTACCCTAATAAAGGCTGTGATCCAGGACAGTATTTTTTGCTGTTGGTGTTAAAGTTAGCTTACTTGGTCCTTGCCTTGTTAATCAATCTGCAAATGAAATCTGAAAGTAAGTAACAATGGTAGTAATCATTTGTCCTATACAAATTCCCAGGTGTACCCACTATCTTACTGAGAACACAATTTGACATGTATGGCTTGGCTTTTCCCCAGACCTTTTTTTTTTTTTTTTTTTTTTTTTTTTTTTGTTACATATCTGTGAAATGGGGGAAAGCCAACTTTGTTAGGCTTTTTTTTTCCCCAATCACTATTTGGAAGATACCCTGCAAATGCTAATCATTCTTTTATTTCTAAGAGTCTTTTTAAAACAACATTTGTATAAAACAGAGGCCTCGAAAGCAGAATCTTAACAGTTTTTAGTTTGAAGTATACTAAGAAAATGTATAGCTGTATTAGCTGTTTTTGAGTGAGGCCTATAGGTGGGCCTATAGATATATAGGAGGCAAAACTTTCCTGGTATATTGTTAGAGGAGAGATTCATTGAGAAATACGCAGGGTGGAATCCTCAAGATAAGAGCTACCAAAAGAGAACAACTATCAAAGAAGGCTGTCACCTCTGACAATAGTCTTTTAAACAGGAAATAATGAGAGGTGGCTAGACACATTCTGCTCTCCTGGCCTGGCCATTTCCAGTGTTCCAGCCCACATTCTCCACCACCAGTGACTTTTTCAATCTCTGAAAACAATTAGTTAATATTTGTAAAGTGCTTTTGGAAAGGTCAAGCACTGTGTAAGCCCTAAATGTTACTGCCATAGTAAGGAGACAGAAAAGATTTCAAATTAATTGAAAAACATATGCTCTATTTTTGTAGAAGAGCAAATACTTGTTCTTAAGTTTTAACCAATCCTACTTTAATTTGTATCACAGTCACAGGGGGAGGGGGGGAAAATCAGTGCAGAAATCTCTCTTCACAAAAACAACGCTCAGTCAAACAGAATGCACAACAATTTTCAACAGGCATGAGTAAAGACTTTCATTGTCCCACATACAGAAATCATGTATGCAAAAGGACATAAGCTTACGCAGATGTGGTATGTTTCTTTACATAACACAAACACTGTGTACATGCTTGCTCAGAAATACAGAGAAGCAAATACACATTCACTGTTTTCCGCCAGTGTCTTTTCTGTGAAAGCCTGTCCAGGTCTCTGATTGAACAGGTTCACCCAGAAAAGCTACAGCTATACAACTGTCATATGGCAAAAAAAAAGCATCATTCAAGGTCAGCAGTTCTGCTGTCGTCCTCTAACACACAATCAAGGGCCTGGCACACTAACTGCACGCACACATACAACACGTCACTATTTCCTTGCCTCTTGGTTTCTCCAATTCCTCTTCACGTGCCCTTAGCACTGCACCTCTACCTGTATTACTCATCACCCACATTTTTCTGATGCAGGCACTGTCAAAGTCCTGAGTATCTTTCTGATGTTTTATATAAAAAAACTGGAACATGGTATTGAAGTAGTTCATAAAAACCATTCCAGGAATACATCTGCCACAGCTGACTGGGCAGAAAAGGATAACCCTTAGAACAGGACACCCCCATCCCAATCCTTCAGTCACTGAAATGCTTGGGACTAGCATGTGACTGGTTGTAAGCAACCAGTGCTTCCACTATCACCAGTTGAGACACAGCATCCAAGCAGTTTTAGCCTATACCCGAAAGACAGCATTGGAATACACACATGCAATATCCTAAACACGTGAGACTTGGCTTCTCCGCGGATGCTGCGTGTTTGCTTCTATTAAACTGTTTTCACTTTCTGACATATTTCATTAGCATAGATTTTCATTCAATTAAGTATTAAACACCATTTTTAATTTAAAATAAATAAACAATCAATATGGGGGGGGCTTTAAGCCTCAAAGTCATTAAAACATTGAACTTCCCACTATGTCATTAGCTGCATATGTCTGCTGAGTTTTTAATCATATTTTGAAGAATAAGAAATCACAGACATGAAAACCACATGAAAGAAATGGCCTCAATCCAAAAGGAAATAATGTATCATACTAAACTATATAACTCAGTAGTAGTTTAATTATAGCTTTCATAATTATACCTTACAACACTATGCTACTATACTATAACCAAATCTCTCATATATATATAGATATATACACACACACACACAAAACCTTTATTAAAAAAGCACTATGCCTGTGCCATACGCTATGAAAGTCAGGAGTTCATAGTCAGCTGAGAAACATGCCATATGTCCTCCATTCACTTCACCCAGTGAAATGCTACCTTGACAATCTTCATAAAAACCCAGCTGTGGCAAAGTGGCGAACAACATATGGTATGCCTTCAATTATCTACAAACTTTTTCAGTTTGTTTTCCCCTTGAAATGCTGATGTGTTTCAATGCAGCTCTTGGCACAAAGATTTCTTTGGTGGAGTTTTGTTTCCATGAAAGGAAGAAAAATTCACACGCTAATGAGAAGTCCTAAAAATATAGAGAATTCTATTGTAATAGAGAATGTAATAGTGGAAATAAATGAGAAAAACCTGTTTACATTAGGGTCTTTGTACTGTGCAGCTCAGACAGAAGACTCAAAGCCCACCTTCTCTTTCTGCGTGTTCAGATTTATGGACGAGGTATTCAGATTTCCACAGCAGTGTGAGAAAACTCCAATACGGAGACACATTCTAACAGTTTCAAGCAATACAGCAACTGTATAAAGTTTCCTGTAAGACTCCAGGTCAGCAATGAACCCATACAGAGGGATATTGAGCCAATACACTAAAACAGGAAAATAAAACTATTTCCCCCTGTAATCTCCAGATAATGATGGACTTTGTTAAACCGATGCCACCCATCTTTCATTTAAGTTGGCTAAAAGAAGCAATTAGATGCACCTTTTCACAATGACATGGAATTCAATGTGAAGCTTTGTCTAACTACGTGCTTGTACAGCCAAGCCTAAGCAGAATTAAGCCATGGTCTCTGAGGGCTCCTCCTGGCACTGAGTGCTAACGGAGGGTAGGGAGTGACTGATTGTAACTGCATGTGTCCACAGACATAAGAGGCAAAAGGCCAGCAGACAGCAAGGAAAGCAGTTCCAAGCTTGTTGCGGGGCTGGAGGGGCATAAGTTTCAAGTTACCAAAATCTATAACCACTCAATTTCTGATTGCCCTTTTTCATTATTACTGTCATTATTCTCAATAAAACAAAACTTTTAAGTGTACTGTTGCACAACAGAACTGCAATCTTTTTGGAAACCCACTTTTGCTAATAATGAAACATACCATGAGGGCTGTGGACACAGGCTAATCATTTGGATGATCCAGAGGACAGCCTGTGGACCATACCTGGCACGTGGGACACTTCCATCTGGCCCGTCACCTGGAAGAGACGCGGAACAGCTGCTCAAGCAATGAACACAGCGCTAGCAGCTGAATGCCTCCTCTTCAACGCAGACAGGCATACAGCATAAATGCTGCTTATGCACGTTTGCTGTTAAGGGCAGAAGGAAGCACTTTTCCAGAACTGGACCCCTCTTTCTACCCCACAAAACTTGGTGATCCTAACACTTGTGCTATATAAAAATAAGTTCCCCATAAAGATTTTAAGCCAAATTTAATTCAATATATAGGCTTACAGAAAACGGTCTTCTATGAGAAAATGAATTGTATCCATATTTATTTTTTAAGTCCCACGGAAACTAATTAAATGAATTAACCTCTCTTCATCAACTTTCTTATTAAGAGATTGTCCTAGTGTGTAAGAACAGGAAGATGGAAGAGGTTAGATCATTTTCCTATCCTAGGCTGTAAAAAAACTGAGAAAATAATTAGCATGAATGGTGAAAAATACTTCTGTATTAAAATTATTGCAGTGTTAAACAGAAGATATCTGGACTGAGCACTCCTTGAAAATAATCATTTCAATACTTCCTGCCTTTTTTTTTTTAATCCTTTTTAGCTATTTCATAATCTCTAAAGGCAAAAATCCAGATGAACATCTTTTATCATCATTTTTGTTGTTGAGTTTGTCTGAATAGTCAAATTTGAAATCTCTAGTTTACACTTTTAATTTCTGCTATAAAAACAACTGAACAGAGTTTTATAATAATATTTACCATGTCCTATTGTGCATCTTAAGAACAACTCTGTTATTCCCAGATTTTAGGGACAAAGCAACCGTGACGAGCATCTCATCAGACCTCAAAGTCTATACAACTTAATTCCTCTGTATGCAGATTGCAGATTTCATAGAATCTCTTGTTACACTTCCAACTGCTAAACTGTAACTAAACACCCTTCTATTTCAAGAAGCTTCCTCTTATATACATGCGTATTTACATATTTGTATTTATCAGGTTTCTTTCCCGCCCCCCCCCCCATTAACCCAGAGAGACCTTTTTTAATCCTTCAGTGTAAAACAGATTTTCTGATTCTTGAATGAGCATCCCTCACTTTTTTAAAACCCTTCCCAAGTCAACATTGTATTTTTCAGTCTAAGGCACCAAACGGATTCATTCCAGCAAGCAGTCTCACTTATGAAATATATAGTAGGAAAAGCACCTCCTTTATTTCTGCTCAGTATTCCTCTATGTAGAGACATATTGCAGTCACATCCCCCTGCATGTCATGGGGATTGGTTAACCACCATTTCATCGAGACAGTGTTTTCCAGATGTAGTTTAATGGTGACCTAAATCTTTGCTTCCTACTCATATGATGTTTAATTTAGCTTATTAAAATGAACACTGTACAACTGACTTAGTTCATCTTATTATGCAGCTCAGATCACTCTTTGAAACTGATTTCCCATTATGTATACTCTACCAACCTTTTTGTTCATCCAGATTCTGAAAGTTTAAGAACTGCTATTTAAAAGAAGTGATGCTAGCATCACAGCCACACTGCTTTTCACACTGTCACCGGCTAAGACACCAAAATGTGACACACACATGCTGTGTAAGAAAGTAAGAGAGATCAGATTTAAACAAAAATACCTCAGAAAGGACTTTTTCTTTCTATGAACACAGTTCAGAGGCAAAACCACTTTTAGCTGTGAGAAGTCCAACGTTAATCTGAAGTCATGTTACAGAATATGAAATGAATTCAGCTGCTGAGAAAGAGTTGCCATCATTTGATAAACCACAAACAAGATTTTCCTTGTCCTGCCACATGGAACAGTGGATTATCAAAGTTCAAAAAACAAAAAGATCAGCAAGATTCCCCTAACACCCAGGATGAGATTTACCAGATAGTGTAATCCTGCATTATCTTGGGCACTGTGTACATAACTAGTTCTCATAAAGACTTTCAGTTCTTGATTTGCACAATTCTAAACACTTACCTGAGGAAACTGCCAGTAAGAGCTTAAGAATGGCCACAGCCCACAATCCTGCCTCACACACTAGCAAAATCCTATTTCCAAGAAGAACATAGGATGCTTCCTCAGAATATGCCCCCAGTCTCCTGCCACTTTCATCTCAGAGAATGATTTCTGCGTACTTGCCCAGTGGATTACTCTTCCATAAATTTGTCCTGTAACATAAATTTGTCCTGTCCCTGAAAACACACAAACTTTTAACCTTCATCACACCCTTTAGCAAGAAGCGTCCCATTCACCTATCCACTGCATGAAGAGCGCATTTTAAAGGAGTTTGTTTTGGAATTAGCAACATCTAATTTCTTTTCATTCACCATGGCCAGTGAAAACTACTAAACACAGCTAATGCACATTAAACATAAAAAACCCTTTACCAATATTTTTAACTGTAATTTTACAACACAACTGATCTTGAGAGGGTACCAATCAGGGAGGCAAAAAGCCTCTAAACCAAAAATCTAAAGACTTGATAATTACACTTTCTGACAGCACTCGTTCCTTCCATCCAGCTGTGTGAATAATTCAAGTTAAGCAAGATCTTCTCTCTTACACCCACAACTTTAAAGGAATTCCACCATGAAATTTAAAATCTTTTAGACATCTATTCCTTCTTACCTGTATCTGAGTAGTGGTGACATGACCAATTTCATGTCTTGAACTAATACTTTATTTAAATACAGCCTATGGGGAAAAAACAGAGCATATCTGAATCTTCAAATGTGAATCAGAACCCCCCCCCCCAAAAAAAAAAAAAATCCAAAAAAGCAAGTGTTGCTGAAACAGTGTTTAAAAATGCTTAAATACGGGGATTGGTCCTCAGATTTTGTATCTGTAGGTTATTCTCTTGATCTCCATCACCTGACTGGTCTGTGCTTTCTAGGGAAAAATGTTGAAACCACAGTAATGGTCTGAATTACTTATGGATTTAGGGAGAGATTAACCCAGCTTTTCAGTAATGATAGCATTTTCTGAAAAGCCCACAGAGGTCATTACCAGCTTTAATGACATATTGTTTATTACATTCAGGACATTGACAAAATGTGATTTAGATGAATGAGGTACTTCAGAATGGAATACACTGCCGTGCATTGTACGCCTCACTCAGTTCTTCAGAAAGAGTCTGTTCCTCCACAGCAATTGCAAGTAAATCATATTCTTTTTAACTGCCCTAGCTCATACACACCATAAAGTAGGAGGAGTTGCCAGAAAGCTGTTGTCTTGTTGGAAGTATAAACCAAACCCCCTCCTGTGGTATCAAATCTAGCAAGAGCTCCCCAACAGACAGAAATAGTAAAGTGTGAGATGAGGACGCAGGATGAACACAATACACAAAAACAGCTGAACAGTACAATCATTGAAGTGGCTGTGATTTGAAGAAGCATTCAGCTGACACCACAAGCAGAGTACAACTAGCCTGTGAGCAGTAAGGTCCTGAGGAGGAATGGGCTGGAAGGCATGTAGTTCCACTTGCTGCTGTTTTTATAATAGACTCGGGACACCTGCTCCTTACCAAAACTTCATTGTGAAAGGTGCTTTTCAGATAAAATAGAAAAAGAAGGTCCCAAATCCAAAGCTGTTATGCTGGGCAACTGAGGCAAAGGATCTGAGAATAGGTACAGTTTTGGTGAAATGCAAGACACATGCTGTTCCACTAGAACGGACAGAGCCAAAAGGACAGACAGAAGATAAATACAGCATAAAAGGTTACAATACACTGGGAGCTTCTCAAGCTGCTCACAACACATCCTTATGGTGAAGGAAGGGAAAGCACCAAGACAGATGGCAGAAACTTTTAAAACCTACTGGTGGGTTGTTTTTTTTTTTTCCCCTTTTGTAATCAGATGTAGCTGGAGAAATTAGCACAACATAGTAAACAGTTTGGGGATTATACTGAAATTCATCTTTGCATGCATCTATTCCTAGACCAATAACCATATATGAAATATACTGTTTCATCTCCAGCGGGGATATGATTCCAGTTTCCATCAAATCTGACTTCTCAGGTAAATGCCATTCAGCAGGAAAACCAAAAGGCCATTAAATGGACAAAGCGAGCCATGCAAACATTCCACTTTAACAAAGCATGCATCTCCAGTGGGTCTTCAATTGATTTGAAACTAGACTCATGATAAAAAATTGCACCCTTTATAAAAGTCTTTCCAGAATGATACAACTGACTATGACCCAGCCTTTCATTACAGGGAAACAGTTTATTTTTATTGCATTGATTAACTAATGGCAACAATCTACTTAACAGAGAGAGAAAAAAAAAAAAACATGGCTAAACATCATCTGAAATAGCAGAGCATATGCTTCACCTAAACATACCACAGTGACTGGTATCTTTCCCTTAATACCATGAGCGGATGCAAAATATGATTCTGCAATTATATTGACTTCGCTAGAAGCATACTTTGAGTAAAGATTGTAGGACAGGGAGTAAAAAGAATTACATTTTGTTCATAATAGCTTTTGACTTGGAAATCCAGAAAACATCTAAGCAGTGTATTCTGCTTAATTTACTTTGATATGTGAAGATTAACTCCAGGGAAATAAAAATAATACATTCAAGGATTCTTTCCACCACCCCTGTAATTGTTTCCATTGTCACAGATTCATTAAATCCCTCTGGCAGAACTCTGAGCATTACAGGTTTGTGGTGTCCCAGATAATAAAATATCCTTTTAAACATAATTTTCCTAAGCAAAAATAATTCATAATTGATAAGTTACAAAAGGTCCATCTAATACGCATACATAATAATCTGACTGCAACTGAAGTGCAACTAACACTGACAAATACAAAACTATTCCAGTGCCAAAGCAAGAACTCCAGTTTAAAAAGGATGCTTCATCTTTGAGTCATTTTGTTGTACCCTGCATACAGGTTCATTGGAATGAAAATTTCAGCTGAGATAAACAGGTGCATTTTTCCGCACACAAGCTCAGCAAATGCTTTTACAGGAACGCAGCAATACACACCTGTCTAATAGAGCAAACCAAGCTAATTTTATGTATAAACATGCCCTTGAATAATCACTATACAGTGCTCTGTCCAACCTGTTTTCAAAAATAAATAACCACATGAGAAGGCTTTTGTTTTTGTTATCATGCCAAACACTCGTACTATATAGTCATTTTTCACAGTCTAGGGCAAACCGCTCTTCAGTATTTATTCTGCATATTATTCTTCACCATAACTTGTGATCAGATACAGTCGAGAAATATATCATGCTTTCTAAGTCTTAGCATAAAGAATGAAGTACTGAAACTTGTAGTTCTGTATGTCTGAAAATTTTTTGTCACAAAGAGTCTCCCTTGCTTTATTTTTATGCTCTTTTCCTACTACAGCAACAAACTATTAAAAATGTTGGTGGGATTGCACACTGCGGTGTATTTGGATTTTGTATTTGCTACAAAGTAGCAAGTGTTAAAATTTTTTTGCCATAGGAAAACATGTCTCTAAAGTTCATTCCTACTTCTCAATGTGCCTCCTTAAACTAAAGATAGCAGAGATATGTTAAATGGCCATATAACATAGTTTACTGGTTTCCCATCTTCAGCTGGATATCTGTTGTTGTGATCTCGCCTTTAGTTTCCTACGCTATGGCCAGCCAGATATACAATTCTCTATGCTGGCATGTCTTCTGCTCTTTTTCCAAGCATTTAGTAGCACTAGTTCAAAGGAAAAAAAAACTAATCTTCATCTTCTTTTTGAGGGTATTTCAGAAGGGTTTGTATGGGCTTCCCCCTATCCTTTGTCAACACTATGCAATGAAAAAGTCAAGTGTGGCCTTCTCTGTTTCCGCTGACAGGTTTGCTGGATGCCAAAGACGACAGACCAACTCAAATACAGTACCTTTCCAGACAAGAGCTCCATAACAAAACAAGACAAAAGTTGTTCAACAAATGCTCCATACCTGCAAGATGCTTCCCTGAGGGCTTCAGGTGGGTAGGTATTAAAAACAAAAACAAAGACAAATCTTCAGGTAGTGTAAATGGATACAGCAACATGGGCTTAAACAAATCCATTCTCACCAGGCAGGCACTGGTCCAGTGCTCTGAATGTGTTCCACCCTACACTTTTGAAAAAGGTTGTATAAAAATAACCTAGGGGGATGGAGGAAGACCATCAAAAGAAAACCTTAAGCAAATCTCTCAGGCTTTTTTTTGCCCTCACATATCATTACGAGTGCCAAATCTAACAAGACCTAGCTTCCTATGGATTTGCATGTCGTGGTTAGTCCATCTGAATGTCTAAGAAGCTACCAGCACACATACAAGATTCCCCTCCCAGGTTGACCCCTGGATCCTGAAGAGAATGAGCTTACCAGAACAGCTCTTCTCTCAACTAGAAACCCTCAGATTTCATAAAACTTGCTAAAACTGAACTAGCTTTGAGACTTCCATCCTTTTGTCAAATACTGCTGAAAGCAACCAACAAGTTCAAAAATATCTGGTGGGAATAAATATACAAAGGACACACAGAGACAGCAGGACAGCATAAGTCTTGTTTCCAGCTGAAAGCAGGATAAGCTATTTTCATGTTTTTATTTATCCTCTGAGCATCACAGAATTTGCCACAGGTTTGCAAGCCTCCATTTTTGATTTCCAAGACAGAAACAGGTTCAAGAAGAACAGAGGAGAATCAACAATATACCAAGGGAAAGGTGCTAGAAGCACTGCAGTTCAGAAGCTACTACGCTGCCTGCCTTCTCCATGTTTCTTTCACCAGGCCCTCAGCAATCACTGCTTAGAATAAGGCCAAACAGGAGCTACCAGCAGTAAGTGCATCTGGCTCCACTGAAAGCAGCAGTACTACAGCAGTAATGCTAGCTGCGGATCTAGCTCCGTAACACACACCAACACACACTTGTAAACAGCTTTTAGTTTATGACTTACTAAAACAAGTTGTTCCACAGATTCAGCGTGTTGACTCTTTCTACTAGCTAAATTAGATAGAAATAGTAGTTTCTGAAAACTGGTATGAAAAACCTCAGATGGGCAAAAACTTAGTTCAGACTACTGAATCTTCGGGGGGGGGGGGATGGGAGGGCCACATGAGCAGGGAGCATCTTCATGATCCTTTCAAGCCTCCCTCAAACCCTTGACTTCAAACAGTTGTTCAGTTCCTCACAGTTCCTCACCAATAGGTCTCATGCCTCTCTCAAGCTGTTCTGTGTCATGTCAAGTCTTGTTTTATTTAGACTATATAAACTCTTTAGGCCGAGGACTAAGTGTATATTTAGAAAATGCTGCATAAAGATATAGTGCTGTGTAAGTGTTTTGTAATTTCTCTAGCGCTCAGCTTCAGCATTTTGGAAGTTATATGCATTGTCCTGGGCAACTGCAAACTGTAAGGAACAGAGAATCATTAATTTGAGTTCAGTTGCTTCAGTTCAGACATAACATTTTTTTTCCTTGACTATTTTCAAAGCACGTAGAATCACAGTAAACTTTGATGAAGACAATAACTACACTGTAGGATCACAGTTGAATTTAAATGAAAGCAAGAAATAAAATAGAGAAGTCCTCTAAAATTCTACCAACAGTTACAACAGTAACTCCTTGCTTACCTTCTTCAATCAATATTGTCATCCCAAGCCCCTATGAAACTAAGGGTATGAACTAAGGTTGCGAGTATTGCCAACATGCACATTTCAGGAACATCTTGCACATAAAGCACTGAACTTCCTAAAAACAGGAGATTATTTTTGTTATTTTCTCTCTCCAGTTACTAACTTTTTAGAGGTCTGAGAGGGAATTTTAAATTATCTTGTCTGTGAACTTAACTACTTCTGGATTTTACTGAACAAAAACAATTAAATGATGATTAAAACCCTTCCCCCCCCCCCAACCTTTACACAACATTCGCTATTCCACATCTAGAACAGAGCCTAATTTTCAACTGAAAGTACTGAAACCTACCTTCTAACTTTCACAAAGACTGTATGTATGTATACACATAGACACACACCCCTGCTACCACTTTTAGTTTGAAACCACTATATGTATAAATTGTGTGCCCCCTGACCAAGACGTTTCTGATGCATAACCACATTAGGCCTTAGCTATGCCACATTAAGTGGCTACTTGCATGCTCCTAGCTCATACCGAATATTAAATGAAGCAAGTTTAAACCGTTTTTTCTGTATGTTAAAGATGTACATGAGTATTCCAGAGCTGCACATGTGACAGTCTAAAACAGCCCTATAACTTCAGTTCTGATTTCTGCATGTTAAAAAGTTCTATCTAAAACAAAACCTACCATTAACAGACTAAAGTCCCTATTTGTCCATCACTCCCTTATTAAGGGCTCTGAGCTAGTACTGAAGATCGGTGTGAAATTTGCTGAGACATCATCCCCTACCCCCTGCCCCCGGTCAGCCACCAAAAAACATATTTGACCAAGACCAGCATGTTAAAATAAGGTCTGAGACAGAGGATAGGGATTACCCTGTGGCTAATCCCTGAATTTCTTCTAACAGCCTTTTTAGGGTAGAGTAGAACAAAGACATAGAGCTGGGAGAACCTAACAGCCAGTTTTTCTTTTATTCTCTACCACTTCTCCTTTGCCTCTTTTTCTTCCCCCATCTCAGCAGATGCCCAAGAGTCTACCAGCTGTAAAATACAGATTAGCAGATAGAAAGAAGCTATTTGTGGTACCAACTTCAATAGTTGATCAACTAGTTTCTCTATATTCCTCATCCTCTGAATATTTAAAAACCAAGAAAGCCTTTAACATCTCTCGTCTTTTTAAACTCAGCTCCAGCTGGACTTTGTAAAAAAACTAGAAATATCCTATTTCCTACCTGATATGGTGCCCTTGCCTAATTCCTGTTAGTACAGAATAGGTGCCTGAGAGTTTCTTTTCAGAGGCACTGAATTTACTTATTCATGTCAATTGAATCTGAAGTTTCTTGACCACTCTGAAAATCCTATTCCTATTGTTCCGCACTCTCAACACATTTTAAGAAAATTTTTGATGACTTTATTTAGTGGTATTGAGAATTCAATGATCTAACAAAAACCATGAGGACTAGGCAATGCTTAGTAACTTCTCAGAAGTGAGTCCATTGAAAAAAAAATGTTGCACAAAGCAAACCTATTCAAAGAGAACTGACATGAAATTATTACTGAAGGGTAAAATCAGTGCCTCATTCAAATCAATAGTTTTGCTGCTGGCTTATGGGGCTAAAATGTCTCACAGAACTTGCAGTTTATACATAAAAAGCTGAGTTCAAAACACTAACAAATAAGGCAGACTGAGTTTTCTGCCCACAGCATAATTACCACACTAACTGTAGCTAAAGGACACTAGAAAATCCACATAAACACACAAAACAAAAACATGTTATTTTGCTACTTACAGCGAGGACAGTACCCACCATCACTTTTGCACATCACGTTCCTTGTACCCCATCTATTTTTACATTGGAAAATGGCAAAAACAACAGCGAATAGGAGATATCTACATTTTTATCCCATCCAAGATTCCCCAGCACCTCATTAATCTCTAACAGAAAAAAATGTATGCAGAACAATTAAGCTGAATGCATCCATAAAGTGCCGCTGGAAGACGCACGTGTATGCTTTCACATATTACACTATTTTTTGCAAACAGTAAGTAGTCATCCAAAAAGGGATTATACTATAACCTTTGCACTTCTGTACATATACTGAAGCTAATGTCTGTGTTGCATGATGTGAGTTTCCTATAGATACTATAGGTTCCAGCAATACTTGTTTTAAATATTTAAGTAATATTACTCAAATTTAACATGCATTGATACATATTATCTATGGCTAGTTTATCACTTTAAGCACAACTGATGCCTTGCACTCACAAATGGAGGCATGATCTACTCTCAAAGTATTTTGAGAGGTCTGTGAATCTGAAAGAATGTACATTGACTTGCAGAATCACTTTGCTTTAAATAAAGATGGTGAAAGCCATATCATTTTCCCTGTGGCCATTTTCTGTCGGTCATTTCCGTTCAGAGATCTCAAGAGAAAAAAAATGTTAATATATCACTGGAAGAATCTGCTTACCAAGACAGTTTATTAATATTTCTGAATAACACAAATAAAATTACCATGTTAGCACCTACATGATTTCAGTATACACATTACATTCTTTTCAAAAACATGTGTGTTCTCCCTGGTAAACTGTGATAAACAATAAAAATAAATACTATTTGCCTTGCACAGACTAAAGTAATAGGTATGGTGACTACTAATACAGAAAATGAAAGGCAACCTTATTTTTGGCAAGATTGTTATTCTGTTTCCATTGTACTTGCCACACAACATGTTCAGTTGGTCATCAAGAATCAACTTGTAAGTATGTTTTTAATTCTCTTCTTAAAGTCGTAAAGCAGCAATAATACCTGTTAAAACGGTCACCAAGGCCCCATCCAAACCAGTAGCAGTTCTGGCACTCTTTATATGGCCAAAACTCACTTCACCCTTCTCCTCCTCTCCATCCACCGGTCGTACAGTTAGAAAAAAAAAAAATGTATGCAATACACACACACACACACACACACCAGACAGTTGAACGGTTGAGCTGTATGCTCACAGTATAATTACTGAAGCTACAAGACACTGAAGAACTAGGACTCACCTAGGATACAGAGCAAAATACAAAGGATTTACAAAATGCTGTTATTTGGTTACTTTTGGAGGGAACAGAGCCTGCCATAATCACTTGAGCATACCATATCCCTTTTACCACATTCTGGCTGTACTACTCGACTCCATAATACAGCGAGATTAAAAATAGATTTTTCTTTTTTAGGGTCTGATTTTGCTGGTCATCATGATATGTTAACACCATTAGAAGGTAACATTTGCATTGATGTTATTGCCTCAGAGGTTCTGCCTCAAATTATAATATAATATGGTATAAACTATGTCACAAGCAATACCTGGATGAGAAACCTGTTGAGCATTTCCACACTCTCGGCCAAATCTAAATCACACTGTGCTATACAAAATTGGTACATCACTTAAGAGCTGATGTTGTCCCACTAAAACATTTGAAAAGATCACATCGAGATGGTGCATCAAAGCAGGAACAGAAAAAAGGCCCAAAAACAAGAATGAAAGAAGCAAAAACAAAAAAGAAGAAAGACAAAGCTGTGAATGCACTGGAATCAATATATTTTCAGAAGCATTGATTTGCACTACAAAACCTATGGGCAAAGAATATTTTTAAAGCTTCCTTCCAGTCTGTTGCAACTGGTTCTTCACATGGGAAGACAGCTGTGACCCTCAGAAGCATTACTGAGCAGAGGATCTCAAATTCCTGTTATACTAGAGCATTATAAAAAATTAAGTGGTATTTTCTTAAATAATGTAAAAGTGTCATTGCATTCCAAAAGTGGCTGCTCTCTCTCAAACTTAATAACAAAACAAAACCGAGGGAAAGCCTTTTCTCCTACACTGAAAAAAAAATCTGTTAATAATTAATCTTTATAGAGAAAATGATGCATAACTTTATGCCCAAATCCTGCAACTGTATCTCTAGGAAGTTTCCACAGCTATGCTAAATTATCAAAAACACTATACCAATATGGTTAAGTCATTAGGACAGTACTGTGAGAGCTGGGATACATGGTCTAGTTCAACTGTCTTCTCTATCACAAATCATCTGTATGACTTCAACCCACTCACTGGTTCAATTCCCCAACCAAAAAGTAAGAAAATAATTACATATTCATACCTCAGAACTCAAAGGGGTTTTCACAGCAATAATTAGGGCAAAAAAATAGTACCACCTGTAGACAGGTTAGTACACCTAGATACAGAAACCTTCTGGAACACCTATCAAGACTAGCTTTTAACATCAATACAGAAACATCATTATTCAGATCTTACAATACACCTCAATAATGTATTCAGGGTCTTTTTTATTGTAGTTATTTTTGTGTAGAATTACAAAATGCATGCAACAGACTATAATGCAAATACTTTAAAAATGTCATGCTTTTTCACATCCAAGACTATTCTGCATTTAGTGTTTTGCTTGCCTGTGGTTTCCGTTCTCTTACACTACGCTCATATGTTTCATATGACTATCATGTATAAGGCAGATGACATTTCAGATAAAAGCAGTAGCCTCTGTGTGAAGCACACTTTGTTGCCATACAATGAAGAAACCATACAACAGTTGTCAATCATGGAGCCTGACAGTTTATATTATCTAAGTGATACACCCTGCCATGTACAGTGACAGCAAGTCAAAAAGTAGTAAATAAAAATAACTACATGTTTACCTAGCAAACAGCTATGCAGGTTTTTAACACAACTGCATGTAAAATATACGGCTGCACCTTCCGTTATCTCAAAGTTATAGGCCCTTGCTGAAGTATAGGAATATACATGAAATGTTACAAGTACAAATCATGCTACATGTACTATTTTAAGTGTTTAGGAATGCTGTATTTTTTAAGTCATCTTACACAGCCAACACATTCAATAGCTAGTCTTACACAAAAACATGTCAACTCTACCAAGATAACAGTTTACTATCATTGTAGAAAACCACCAAAGAAATCTAACAATGAGGAAAAAAACTGATGAATTTGCAAAGCTATTGCTCGAGTTACAAATCCAGCGCGTGCGTGCATGTGTGTTTCAATTTTTTTTCCCCCTCTATGACTAACCCCCTCATTTCAGCAGAACTTCTTGCAAGGCAGAAACCTAAGGCAGTGAATTTTCAAAGTCCAGACAAGCCTTAACTTCTGCAATATCCAGGATACACTTCAGTTCTTGCCCCTAACAGGTTGCCAATTCTTTCAAAAATAGGATTTACAGCTCTTACAAATTGGTAACCTGAAGCATCTATAAGGTTCCCTTTCCACGAATACTTTCTTTGATACACAAAAGTTACTTCATCTGACGCTTCACCTTTATTAATCAACCTCAGAAAAACCACCATACAGTTTCCACTTCTCACCTCTTCTCAAAGGTCTCTAATATCTGGAAAATACACAGCCACCTTACATTAGAACATCTCTGGAAGTACAGTGGTAGTAGTAGACAATCCAGGAACTAAAACTCCATGCAAATGTGATGCCCTGAGAATGTGCAGATTTTGATGTTTTTCAAAATGTACCAGTAAGTTTATTTTAACAAAATACTTTTCCAAAAGACTTATAGCTCTGCGGTGTACAACTATACCTTAAAACTGTACATTGACCCTACTTGATTCGGACCTCTCAACTACTCCAGAAGCCCCAGTCACTTCCATAAACCTTCACAGAGGAGTAGTAATTTGTCCAGATGGAGCAACATCCCCATGTCTTTTCTATAATTTATGAAACCACTCATCTAGCAAACAAAAAACATGGCCAAATTTACCACAAGTTATTCAGTGCCCAGCTATTAACTACAAAGGCTCATGTAGGAATTAAGCTTGAATCAGGAAGGAGAATTCCAGCCATGCACACACAACACATGCGGCATGAGAGCTCACACTCTCACGCAACCATATGCTGACCTGAGGATAAAAGGCAACTCTTCCTCAGCACCTACTGTGACTAACAGACTTCAACACCAAATGCTTTCTCTTCGTGTAACCCAGACACAGTGCACACCTCCATAGTCTCTGATTCCAAGTCCTCCTTCCAGAACAGCCCCATGTCTATTACTCAGGCCTGCACCAAGCTCTCCAGAAGGCAGGCCCTTCCTAAACCAATGTGCACAAGCTATTCCAAAAAGTCCTGCCAGGGAATACAATGTGGGGCTTTTGGATTCCACCCTACAGGCTGACAGACAGCAACCCCACTGAATTAAATTCATGATGAACTGCCTGAAAAAGTTGCTGCAAGAATCCAGTTTCCCTCCCAGTGAAACTGGTGAAATTCTTCTGAACTTTCACAAGCTTCAGCAGAATCTGGATCAGTCTCTATGATAAAATACCTAAATTACTGTCACCAACTTTCACGTTGTATCGGGTAGTTTCCATTTTTATCTATCTACTTCTTCTTAAGAAGAAAAAAAAAAGGAACAGGAACATCCTGGCAACCCAGAGACGAGTGAGTCTTCTTTTTAGAAAATGAACAAAAATTGAACTACAAGGAAAACATATAAACAGTAAACTGACATCTGCCCAATCTCTTTGCATTTCCCAGTGCTGAACTGATGAGATCCAGGCAGCCTTTACTAGAGCAGAGGACCTGAATTTGCCGCTATTTCTCAGTTGGGTATATTTGCTCACATAAGCATGACGCAAACTAGAAGGCAGAAACATAGGTTACGACTGCAAACTGAAACGCCACAGAGACGCTTGCACTATGGATTCCTGTGGGTAAAGGAACTCCAATCTGCAAGACAGTATCCCCCTGTCTGTAAGGCACACACTTCCAACATATCCTGGACGGTCATGTAGTGCCTTCTCCTTACACTGTGCTGCCTGTTTAGGGAATGCTGCTCTCGACTCAGGATGCTAGAGAAGAAAAACAACTTTGGGATGAACAGAGTCATCGACACATCTTTAATACAACTTTCTAAGGCTAATCCTTCCTCTGGCTTATTCCAGGACTGAGTCAGCCCTTAGCATTTTCATTTCTAAGAAAACATTCTTGAAATATTTTTTTTTACTGCTTCTGCAGTAATCCTCAGTCCTACAACGGCCTCTAAAACCAAGGGTCAGGCAAGTCCCTACGGAGAAGATGACCAATGCAAAACATGTTTATGTATTATTATTACTTCTAGCTAGATAGTAACAAATCTTGCTGCCCTTTTTAATAATTGCATTTTACTACAGAGACACAGTACCACATACAATAAAGAGTTGTAAAGAGGACAAGAATCTTCCTGAATGGTTAGGCGCAATGTCTTTGCTATCGAAGCTTTTTTACTTCATTAATATTTCACTTTTATATATTCCTCAGCTGCTTTTACAGCATGTTCCTTTCTCCCCTTTTTAAGTATGAGCAAGAAGAATTGTTTGAAGTAACTAGTAGACCTTGCCTCGTATCGCCCCCTCCATGCCCCTTGAGAGTTTAACACTTCAAGTACAATATACATGTGATAGAAAAACACATCTGGCATGGAAAAGGATAAGAAGGATAAGAAGAGATTTTTCAAGTCTCCCTTTTAGTTACATTCAACTATAAAGGTGTGCAAAAATAAGTTTACCACAATTTTTTTCTGTGCCGAGATGCTTACTGACAATCTCAAAGGAGACAGAGCCACAGAGCTGAGGGGTTCCCTTCTCCATGAGAAAGCAGAACTACCCCGTTCACTCATTAGCAAGACAACTCTCTCCAACTTTCTTTTCCTTGCAGAAAAGTGAAAGATCACCTCTTCCAGCCAGGGGAAACAACACAAAAATTATGCAGAGAAAAGCATAGGATTTCCACAAATCTTATCCATAATGAGTAGTACCATCTCCATCTGCTCTACCTTTTAAGTGTACCATGCGTTTTTGGAAAACACTGGCAGCATCCTCCAGCTCCTGCCTCCGAATCCAGCCCCATGCAAAGGCTACACATCACCATCCAGTGACCTGGCCCTACCCATTCACATATTTCTGAAAACCCTTCCTGCCACCCCCCCACGAGTTAACTGCAGATGCCTTAATAAAAGAGGGGGGGGAAGGGAAGAGGGGGAAAAAAAAGAAAAAAAAAACCTGATTTTCTTCCCGTTTACCTGCAGCAGCGAGGCAGGAGCTGACCCTCAGAGGCGCGCCTGCCGCGGCACCGGCTCCCCTCGGCGTGCCCCGCCGCAGCCAGGGCCCGGCAAGGCTCCGGGGATCACCGCCGGCCCGCAACGCCCTCGGGGCCTCCCTCTCCAGCGCCGCGGCCCCGCACCGGGCCAGACCAGGGACCGCCCCCCGTGACACCTGCGGCCGCCGGGCCCCTGCCACAAAGCGGTTTGTGCCCGTACCACCTCCCCTCGCCGTGCCGCTCTCTCTAATCCCAGGGAGCGGAGCTCCCGGAGATCAGCGCGGACCTGCGGCACCGGCAGCGCCGATCCTCCGGGTCAGCCGCGCCTCGGCCCGGGGGCCGCCGCCGCCGCCCCACGGTGGGGAAGGAAAGGGGAGACCCCGCGCTCCCGGAGCGACACCCTCCCGCATCACCTCAGCGCCGGGGGGGCGGGGGGGGAAGGCGTGAGGCGAGGCGCCCCCCTAACCGCCGCGCGCCCCTAACCGCCGCGCGCCCCTAACCGCCAATAGCCGCGCGCGCCCCGCAACGGCTGCGAGCCCCCCGCCAACCGCCACGCGCCCCGCAACGGTCGCGCGCCCCCCACCAACGGCCGCGCGCCCCCTGCCAACCGCCGCGCGCCCCCCGCCAACGGTCGCCCCCCGTCACCTCCCGCCGCGACCGGCGTGTCAGGAGCCCGGCAGCGCCCCGCGGCCTGGGCCGGCTCCCCGCGGCCACCGCGCGTGTCACGGCCCCGCCAGCGGGCGGGCTCATCCCGGCGGGGTTGCCCGGGGCTGGGCGCAGCCGCCACGGCGGCGGCAGGGCCGGGAGGACGCACTACCTGGCCGGGCTCCTCCAGCGCCCGGGGCGCTTGCAGTCTGCTGGGGGGAGGCGGGCGGGGGGCTGGGAACCCTCCTAGCCCCCCTCCGGCGCCGCCGCCACCTCCTCCGCCTAGGGACTTGCTCAGCTGCTTTCTGTGAGCCTCCGCCACCCTCGGCGCGGGGTGAATAATCCGGCCGGAGCGACGGCGTCCAGGTCAGTCAGGCAAGCAGGCAGGCAGGCATGTTGTGGCCGTGTGTGTGCGCGGCGGGCGGATTGGCGGCGGGTGGGGAGAGAGGGAGTGGGCGGGGGCGGGCCGGGGCGGCGCTTCCGCGTGTGTGTCTGTGTGGTGTGGGGTGTTGGGGGGGGGGGGGGTGCCGTGCGCTGCGCTGCGGTGTGTGTGCGCGACGCGGAGGGTATGCGAGGGTGTGTGTGTGAGGCGGTGTGAGTTGCCTGCGTGATGTGAGGGTGTGGGGTGTGCTGCGGGCAGTGCTTGTGTGTGAGGTGAAGGGACTGTGTGTCCCTACGCGTGTGTGGTGTGCTGGGGGGGGGAGTCTGCGTGTGTGGCTTGTGCGTGCGTGGGGGGCGTGTGCCGTGTTTGGGGGGGTTGACGTGTGTCTGTGTGTGTGTCTGTTTGTTGGGGGGTAGTGATATGTGTGTGTCGGTGCACGTGTTTTCGGGGGGGGGGGGGTGCGTATGTCTGGACGTGCCCCTGTGTACCCGTGTGTGTGTGTTGCCACCTGCCGGCGAAGCCCCCGCTGCCGCGGCGGGACCGCGAGGCGGGCAGAAGGGCGGCGGGGGCCGCCCGGGCCGGTCAGCCGCGGGGCCGCGGGAGCCTCCTCTCGGCGGGCCCTGAGCCAGCGCGGGGGTCGGGAGCTGCCCCTCGAGCCTCCCCAGCGGAGGGGCAAACACACCGCGGGGAAAAAGGCCGAGTCGCCCAGGCAGGAATTCAGCTCTGCTCCAGCGTAGTTACGCTCACCATCTGCTCAAGGATTTTTTCCCGTAGGGTAGTGGAACAGTCTGATTTCACTTCCTCATCCTCTTTTCAGCGACGTGTTTGGTAATTATTTCTCAGTTGCTCTTCTGAACCTATCACAATCCAGGCACATGGTCATACTTTAAAAAGGAAAAAGGGAGCAGCATTTAAAAGGCAGATACCATACCAAAGGCGAGGTTTCATCTGCATCAATGTAAACGCAGGAATGGTTCCCCTGGAATATTGGGTCAGGGCAGGGGTCAATTACACACCACTTAGTGTAACGAATTAAGTTGCCAATTCCATTCAAAACAGAAGCAGAGAAATAACAGTGTTTTATGCAACTAACATTTAAGGGATGTGATTGAATTTTCATACTGTGGGGAAGGGGAGGGGGTTGTCAATTTATAGAGGATCATTCCTGCATCCCTTCTCAAAGTAAACTATCTTGCCTCAGTAGAGACCTCACTTGAGTATATACTTGAAAATCATATGAGCAATGATTCACAAAGGCGAAAGACTGCAGATATGCATTCTGTGCCCTCATCTTGCAAAAAAATAACATGCATAACTATGCACTTAAGTATCATGTTGGCTTTGCAAACTTAAGTTTTCATGGGAACAAACTGTTCTTTATTCTGTAGTGTCATTCCTCATTCTGAAACTGAAGACAAATTTCTAACACTAAAAGAAATTTTAAATTTTTGGCTCACAGTGAAATGCAGATCGGAACAAAGTCAATGAGAGTTTTGCAGAATTTGGAGTAAATTCTATTTCTATAAAACATATGCAGCTTAATAGCTATGGTAAGGCCTATTTCTACTGAAATTCTAAACAGGAATTGCAGGAGAATGCAGGAGTTGTGTCTGATCAGACTTGGTGTGAAAGTGTCAGGAAACTGAAGGTTTATAAACATGTCTTTAGAAAAGATAAACTTTAAAACAAGTGAGTTCACCATATGTAATTGTTTATAAATATAACTGTGTCAATCAGTCATATGTTTAAGATTGTTCTGTGAAATGTAATGACCGAAACTAAAGGTGTGTCTGTTACCTTATCCTGTTTCTTCTTGGGCTAGATAACAAACCTAAATCAGGTAATATGTTCTACAGTAAGTTGTAGGGGAATTACATAGCACACAGTAGGACCACAACAATGCCACAGGGATAGAAAGAAAGACTTTTAGTAGCCCATGTTGCACATTAACAAGGCTGAAAAACCTTGTGTGACACCATCTCAAGAGAAGTTTTTCATTATTAAAAGTACCTATCTTCCCAAGTCATGAATATCAAACAAGAAAATGCAGTAGACAGACAGTTTTATTGAGAGCCAGTACACAACTCAGCAAAGCATTTAAGCATGTACTTAACCCTATGTGCATGAGTAGTCTTGATGAAGGCTAAGATTTTTCCCATAACTGAAATTGTGTGTCTGCTTAGCCTCTCTATTAAACTTATACAGCCTTGAAGTTAAAGGCAGAGGAATAAGCATTTTGCTGAATCAGGATTCTCCTAAGAGTCTCGCATGTTTTTCCCGCACAGTCTTTCCCCCTCCTCCTTCTTCCCTGGTTCAGCAAGAGATTCTCAGAGCCTTCTTACGGTTAACTCTGATTCTCCAGCACGTTTCTATAAGCTCTCCTGTCTGCTGTTGCCCTGAAAGGTGAGCCCCTGTGATCAAGCAGCACTTCCAGACAAACTTGCAAGTGATGCTTCTAGTGAAGCAGGCGAGGCTTTGATCAGTGCAGTGACACAGGCAGAAGAACAACAGCCAGCAGCTAGAGGTTGTGCAGAATAATGGCAGCTTTCTGAACACTAAATTGCATTCTGGTGAATGGGGGAAAAAAGTCCCTGTTGTAACAAGTCGAAGCATCAAGCAGCTCTGTGATGAAGTAGGTTGCTTGCTGAGACACAAGCAGACAGCTATGGGAGGAGGAACCTATGTGGCCACCACACCCTGCATCTTCCCAAGCACACAACCTGCTTCTCTTCTCCCACCAGTTTCCTAATGGCGTGGCCCCAGTGACTTCAGCAGAAAGCCTCTCTGTATAGCAGGTTACTTTGCCATCAGGTTATTTTACCGGCACAACAAAGCCTGAAGAGAAAATTTCAGATTCAGAGATATGCAGATTCACCAGGAACAGGACATTCTCGCTGACTGAGAAATAGATGTACTGAAAGTCATTACAACTGACATATCTAGTTCCTTCGCATCGCCTTTCTGCTCTTTCCATTCCTCCTCAGCTTGTGTTCATACTTTGTTTCCTGGCCAAACTGCCTGATTTCTCATGATCCCCCATGCCCGATGCTGCCTCCTCCCTAAAAAAAAAGAGGGTTTTGAGTTTTTCACAAATTTTTTTCACATGTCAGTGTGGACCCACCCTGAGGTAGGTGCAGAGGGAGCTTAGGCACAACCAGTAGGAACAAACCAGTTTGAACAGCAGTGTCCATCAGGGCTGTGAGTGCATCCCTGTGTAAACTTCTGCAAGGCCTCAGCCCTGTACATAGGCATACAGACGTCGTATTCCTGAGGCAAGACAGAGAAATAGGTGCTAGTCTGCCTTATTGAAGAGACAGGACAGTCAGTGACCGTCTGCATGAGTGATCCTAACCACATGTAGTTTTGAGCTGGCCATAGCTATAAAAAACATCTTTGGGGTAACAATAGATTCACATCTGTTTTGCAGGTGTATTTTACAAACCTTTAAGGAGCCAGTTCTGCGAGAACAACTCAACACACCGAGTGGTGACTTACAACTACAGCCTGGGTGAATGGTCTAACGTTGGCCCTGGGATACTCCTAGGCGTCCTGAGAGGTACGGGGGAGCCGTATGGCCTTCACTAAGGGTTTTTCTCTAGCAGGATTATCTGAGCCAGGGCCAGGCTGGCACTGGGGGGTTGCTGCCCCACTGATTCCATGAAACACTTGGGTCAGTCAAGCCAGCTTACCTTTCCTGCCATCATGTAAGAGTGCAAGGGAGGCCCCCTGTACCAAATTGCTACCACTCTCCTTTCAAGAAACAGCTGTTTGGTGGAGCACTGTAACGGTAATCAATATGTATTGGTTTTGTGTTGCCTGGGATCATATTCACTTACACCTTTGGAGCAAGGATTAATCAAGTGACCTTCCACTTGCTGTATAGTGCTATGTGTATGCAATGTGCTGAATAAACAGTGTAATGGGAACTGGTCGGTCTGTTAAAAGTGTTGGATTTTGTGATGCTAACATTAAAATCTCAGCAAAGGAAGTTAAAGTCCACTTTAGTTAATCATTAAAAAATAGTAATTTCAAGCAGTTTTTTAATTAATGTTCATGGGTTTTGTCCCCTGCTTTTAAGCAGGCGTAAATTGATTTATAGTCTCTGTCACTGGACTCCTGCTGTGTCAATGGCACAAATGACACCACTTTCTAGCAAGATAACCACCTTCAGTAGTAAGCGCGAAAAGAACAATTACAACTGGAAATGTAAAATACACTCCATTCATTCATAAAGACAAGTGCTCTTTATGCTCTCAAAATTTACCTTATTAAACTGAACGAAGAGATCGTTTTTTAAAACTAGCTCTGTAGTAAGACATCTGACATTAATTTAGCTTTGATGAAAAATCTCCAGTGCAGCATTAAAAAAAGAAGCAATCCCCACACCCTTGCTATACTCCTTGTTTTATCCGATAAAACTGCCAAGTTCATTTTATTGTCTTTCATATTTTTTTCAAACATCTTTAAACAATTAACATAGACATTGTCATCACGCATTGTGTACTGATTCCAAAGAAGTCTCTTAAAAATTGAGTGGGTGGCAAAAAAGGAAGGAAAAAAGTTTCTATCAATCAGAAAGCAAGCTTTGAATTATTTTCCCTGAAATAGAAGGACTGAATCTGAAATTGTGATGCCAGTGAATGTACCACTATACAACAGAAGGGCAGTGAAGAGAAAAAAAAATTCTCTTCAACATAATCCAAATCAAACTTTGCAAATTCATTTCTTTAGCTAGTACCATCTCAAGTACTGTCTACATGCAGAAGTTTCATGCTTTATACCTTTATGGGTATAATCAAAATAGTAAAAAACTTATCAGCTCTAATATCCACATAAATTAGCTTAGTGATATCATTTGTTTACATTTTCATATAGAAATATGCCATAACTGGAGAAGACATCATTGTATAAGTGTAACTGTATTTCTTTCCATGTTACACTGACAAAACTGAAGAAAAAGCCCCACTCCTGACTCAGAAGGATATTTTCACGGTAAAAATCTCTGCAGAGCCAGGCTGAGGCTCTGATCCTGCAGTAAGCAAACAAATTCCTGGTTTTGCACCGTGATCCCTGAAACTCCACGTGACTACGGAAATCTGAAGGACTCCAAAGGCTTGGGCCTTATATTTTTACAAACAGTAGCTTAATTAAAGCATACAATTCAGTCCTTGTGTGTTTGCATTCCTTTTTATTTGGCCAACAAAAGTCTGTATAAAATCAGTTTTACTTTTCATTCTGAGCTCTTTCACTTCGAGGATCCCCGTGTCAAAATATTTTGGTTCTCCGGGCTACTACGGTTTGTTTGTTTGTAATTTGTCTGTTCAGCCTTGTTTATTCTTTGTACTTAAATTGTGGAAATATTTTGGTTTGTCTAGGGATTTTTAAAAGTTTATTTTTATTACATTTACATGTTTGGCAAAATTGAAATTGACAAGCATTCTTTTGAGCATTGTTATTTATCCATTGTACAATATGTGAATAGGAAGGAAACCCGCTGGAAGGGAAAACTGAATTTCTATTTGAAACATACTGAGTATTAGCATTGAAAACAGAGTCTGAGGGTGGTGTTCTGTACCAGAAAATAGAGGATTATAAAATAATTATATATGCCTCATTTTATCATATCTGTGACTCTAATGCATCATCACAGCAGGAGCTTTCTGCAGTACCATTGAACCTGGGGGTCTGAGCAAATTCTGCATTTAATTCTCATTAATTAGGCTTGCCTTAGGCCTAAATACGCCTAAAGTTGTCTAGCTAGCTTGGAATTATGAAAGTTTTCTTAGTGTTTAGTGAGCAGCAATTTCTCTGCTTTGCAGACAAAAGACCACATATTAGGCAGATAAAGAGGTAGACCTCATCTGAGGTTATTCAGAGGAATGTAGGATATCCAGGCATAGATGGTGTATTCTTGTGCCAACATATATATTAATACATGAGAACATGTATAAAGCGTGCCCATATTTTATGCAGTGTAAGACCCAAAAGACAAGTTAATGAAAAAATAAGGCTTCCAGCAGCATATAATTTCTGTCTTGCCACAGATAACTAAGAGCCTCAAGATGCACCTTTACAACTATTACAGGCTCTCCACATCACAGATTACACTCTGTGACATTTACCAGGTAGAGCAATGCCAGCTTCCCAGTGCTCCCGTCCACCTCCGCTACTATAGATCAAACGTCTCTCCTCAAATGCTCATTAATCTATACTGACCCTCACAGAAGAAAAAAAACAGTTGTTTCTATACTTTTTTAGTCTGGCAAATTAAAAAAAAAAATCTACTAATAGAGAACATCCAGTTAAACTTTGAAGATTGGTTAGAGAATAAGAATTACCAAATAAGTATTACCAAAACCAGGAGATTAACTCATAGATTTTATTTTATTCTGCTGGCACCTAGTTGATATCATCTATAAGCTTTGTCTTGGAAACACCCAGAAAAATATATAAGCTCATCCAGGCACTGACATTCTTCAAACACCCTTTCAGTTAGATCTTCAGCAGGAGGAATCTACTTGGAAAAACATACTGGGAATACATAATTTTCAGTCCCCTAAAGGTGTTGTCTGTGTATATCCCCTGTATAGCAGCCACACAGGCAAGTATAAGAATTTGGAAAGCTGTACATAGATGATCACTAGTGCATTTTTCAGAGAGGGTTTGGTGTTCATACCGAACATCAGCTCCATATTTCATCAAATAGAGGAAAAAGCACTGTAGTCTCTAGGTCTTTAGCAGTCATGTCTGGCCAACAAAAAAAAAACAGAAAACAAAAACTGTGGTAGCCCTTGAATGCCTATACAAAAGTAAAAACAAATCTAAGCAAAAACTAAAGCATTTAGATTTAACTATCAATTTGAATTTTTTTAATCCTGGAGGCAGACTGTTCATAGACTACCGCAATAGAGTGTGTCTAAACACTCAGTGAACACATTGCTCTGCCATATCTGTGCTTGCAGTTGGCGAGTGGATGTATGGAACTAAATGAAGTGACAGTCTCGCATTGGAAGCCCCTCGCTGAGCTGGAGTTAGAAGGAAGTTTTCTGAATCCAGCCCTGTTGCCTTTTCCCACAGTGCTGCCCTTGCTTTTTATTCGCTATTACCTGCGACAGGCTCAAGAAGATGCATATGAATGAGACACAGCAGTTTCATAGGGTATTATTCGCATGGAAATTTCCAAATTTGTATCAAATCTGCAAGAGATTAATGTCTTGCATTTCACTTCAGATTGCTATTGTAGCAGGGGCAGCTTTGCCTCATCAGGCATTGCCCTGGCTCACGCGATCACAGGACTCCAGAGGAGAAAGGCATCAAACCACAAGTTCTCCTTCATGCTCTCACAATGTGCAATCAGAGATATGAAGATGTGCTAAGATGCATATTTTCACATTTATGTCTATTGTGCCTAGCTTTGTATTTAGTATATATGGAAGAGAGAGAGTTTTCTTCATTCAGAAATCTCATTCCAAAAATATTCTAGACAGCATGCTCTGTTGGACTTGGAGACGGACAGTCATCGAAACCCATGTAGTGATTCTGATTTAAGTCTGCTGCTAAAGGCTGGAAATCTAGTCTTCTTACCGAATTCAGCAGGCTTTGGCTCATATCCTAAAGGAGATTTATTACTGCATTATGTATTGTGTTATTACGCAGTATTATTAGCATCACAAACACCTGTGATGTATATCATTATCACAGTTAGTATGAGAAAAAAATAGCACATTTCCCCAAATAAAGAAATGCTCAGTGTTTCCTCATGAACTGAACATCTGACTAAGCTCATGTTTTGGCTCAGGTCCTTGAAGCACATGCCTCTGCGAGGGAACCTGAGTCCAGAAGAGAAGAGCTGTGACAAAGGAGCGAGCCGAAGGCAGTCTCCCCAGCCCAGCACCCTCGGACAAGCAATGACTGCAGGCGGGTGTTCCAGAGCAAGGTATTCACTCCCTGTAATGGGCCACTGCTATTCTGCTGTGGAAGTTTCTTTCCCAGTTGGCAGGCAGTTTAAATAACCTGGGGAATGACATCAAATCTGTTAACTTCATCCTAGATAATTTAATTATTTATGTCATTCGTCATCACATAAATGTGATAACTGGCATTAAACAGCCTAATTTTTAATAGCGTGGATTTCAAAAGCAGTAGCAAACACAACAGCATAGAAGATGTGAGTAGAAAAGTACCAGAAGTTTCTGGAGTTCAGCAGGACACAAACATTGCCAATTCAGTCCACAATTAAAGCAATAAGAGAAATGCAGAACTTATTTCACTGATGCACAGTGATGATAATTCATGTGTCACAACGTTTCCTGACTTTTATATCCCTATTTGCTCTTCCCTGAGTATATTTTTATATTTATCATGACAACCTTTGAATCATATATCGATAATAAATACGCTTCTTTTGAGACAGATGTATAGAGTAGTTATGAAATAAACACACACATATTTGTTATCAGCTCCATGTAATTTTCAGAGTTTTTTGAATTTACCTTATCTATGCTTAGGGTCTAGATAATTAAGTGCCTTTGGAATGGATATTAAATAACAAAGGAAAATGAAAAACTAAGTGTTGTAGCATGTAAAATGTGCCAGTATATTAAATATGTGTTCATTAACACACACACACAAAATGTAGTCTTTCCCTCCCAAGGGCAACAGTGGGTTATGCCTCAACAAACAGCATAGATTTATGTCCCTAAATGCTTCTCTCTTCAATAAACATTTGTAATATTTGTAAACCTGCCATGAAACCTGAAGAATCATATGTCCATTAATTAATTCCAAGATACTGAACTATTCTTTGAGAAATACCTATTAGATATTTCTATTCCATTTAATGATGATTTAAAAAAATACTAGGACAAGTCAAAACAGCCCCAAGCTTTAATATTTATGCCATAGTGTTGGAAAAAGGCATTTTACACAAACCTATGATTTCTTTTCTTTAAAAATTGGATCCTATTTTTGAAGTGATTATACATAGGATTCTTTCAGGTAGAAATTGTCACTTATTCTGTGTTTATACAGTTTTTAGCACAGCAGGATTCTGGTCTTCACTGAAGATTTTGGGGTGTAAATAAGTCTGAGATATTCTGAAGAGTATAGAAGAGTTAGGGATCTAAATCCTACCAAAACTACTGGAAATTGGATACTAACTCCCACAGACTTCTTCAAAAATTCCATCCTAAATGGATGTGCTCTTTAAGACAACCCTTTCCTGTGAGTCTATATGAGAGGTTTGTTTTATAAAAAGTAAGACCTCTGAAAATACCAACCGATGACCCAGATTTCATTTAGAAATGATTACTTGTGATTGCGTTATACAAGACCACCAAGGACAGAAAAATTTAGCCCTATAGAAGATACACTGACTCAGTCAAAAAGAGTGAGCTTGCTGTGGAAGCTCATGAGCAAATATGTATATTTTGCTAAGTACTATTAGTGAAGAACACAAACTAGTATCCACTGAAACTGATGGCAAAGGTCCCAGTAATTTTAAGGAGAGCAGCACTGAAGTTGTATCAGTGGGTGAAACACCTATAGCAATACTACTAAACCCCTCCCCTGTGTATGGATAGATGCTTATATTTAGACTCCCAAAAGCTTCTCCCTGCCCCTCTGAAGAAAAAAAGGAGTTTAGGCATTGACTAATAGAAGCAGAACAAGGGCTGTAGCGTGCATTTTAAAGCATCTATAGTATTAATAGCCAGAATGTAAAATCCAAATGGGAAGACTATTACACTCTAATACCTTTGAAAGCAGGAAGGTAATTACACATATCTGAGGCCCAATCTAAATACTGTTAAAAACATGTTGAGAGAAAAACAGTTGTTTGCAGAAAGCAGCCAGAGTTATTGAACCACCATTCCTTTACTAATTGCTTTCTCAGTAGCAGAGTGTTCTTCTACAATAATGGCTTTTTAACAAAAAGAGAGTAATAAGTTATAAAATGTTTAAAAACTACAGGTATCTAAATCTACAAATATATAGGAGCACATCCCTGTGAGCAGAGGCACAATTTTATCCCGTTCCAGATTCACCACCTAGCTCCACTACAAAAGCACGATTTTAAAAACATCAAACTGAACTGATATATTATATGTAAATGGAGAATATGTCTTTAAAAATTAGTTAAACTTGCCTTTGAAATACACACAGAAATTTCTGAATTATCACTGATAGTATATGTTGTGTTCAAACAGAACTTGCTGTTAGGCTCAACTATCAACACCACTCTGCTTTAGCTCTTAAATAGTGTGAAAAAAGAGGGTGGGAGAAGAAAGGCAGCAGAAGTGCTAATGCAATTGTTTGATGTGTGGATGCAAGAGGGAAAGAGGAGGCGGCAGGCATTCTGCTACACAGGCTGCTGGCAATGAAAATTTTTCTTTTTTTTACTTCTCCCTTTCCCTCACCCTCTTTAAAGGAAAATAATTACAGCTGTACATTAAGATCGTAATGTTAATTTTATTGGTCTAATATTGCTGTTACTTTTATTGTCCCTGAATTGTCCATTTTTCACCAATCTTTTTGTATGTCCCTCACAGTACACTACTACACAGCATACGCTGTGAAGAGAGCTGTGAATGAGTCTATCCCTATATGATTCAGTATGGCATCTTGCCAATGGAGAGTGACTGACTTCACTTCAAAACATTTTCCCTTTAATTAGTGTGAAAAAAACCAGCAACCCAATTATCTAAAAGGACCATGTGGGTTCTCCTCACAGTGAGGAAAACAATGCCATAGACACCCTATAGTGCAGCAATATCCAGGTCATTTTATCAGAACACTCATCATACATAGATATTTAATGGCATATTCTTAGAATAACTAGTTTGGCTGTAAAGCTTTGAGTTTCATGACTGGCCCATTAGGAGGCTGTTGTATTAGAATCTGAGCCCTTAAAGTCTGGGTTCAATCATTTCTTCTGTGAGAAAACCTACAGAGCAATGAAAGGAATTTGAAATGAAATGAAAGAAACATCAACATGGTGCTAACAATAGAAATAATAGAAATAATGTCAGTTTTCTACCATCCTTCTTGGCTCCAACATCCTGCATCTACCAAAATCAACAACAAAACTGCCTTTGATTTCAGTGTTGGCTCTACTGCAATCTAATCTTTCTTTGGACTTGATCCAGATGCACTTATATTAATTCCACTTATATTAATATAACTATGCACAAAAGTTGGGCTGAAGCTCTTTTCTGCAGAGCTATTCCATTTATTCTAGTAAAATGCCTAAAAATATTATTTCTACATTTTTTATATAGACTAGTCTATTGATTTATTATTTGTTTAAAATGCATAATTTGAACTGGACAGGGAAATGAAATGTTTTACTTTTCTAAGCCAGAGGCAAAAAATTAGTTTTCCTTTGCAATAGAAAGTTCATTACATCAATAGAATTGTGTGTGTGTCTGTGTGTGTGTGTAAGTTGATAGTTTTACATCAATTATGTGCATTTTACTTATAATATTTTAGGAATATGCTCTGACCTATAGTAAGATGAACTTGTAGAAATTCAGATTCTAGTATTTACCCAGCACTTAAAAGAAAGATGATGTTCAGCACTGGTTGGAAAACTCATATGGGCCCATTATGGCAGTATTTATAGAAGAAAGTCTCCTGACATTCATTGTAGAGTAAGATTTTCCTGGGAAAAAAAACACGCAGAATTGAGCCTGTGGGGCCTGACTGCAGTCAGGACAAGGGCCAAATTTGCAAAGATACATGCACACCTTTCAGCTCCAGTCAGGGACTGCTGGTATCCCTTTGGTGTAAGCAGGCTGCCACTGAAGCCTGTATGTAAATACGTTTCTGACGTTGGTATGCAGTTAACTGCATAAATGCTGACACTGCCACAAGAGCTAAAAAGCTATTGAAGCCATGGCACGTGACCAAATAGCAGCTAGTCCAGTGAACAAGTTGAGCCAGGAGGTCGGAGGGTCATGGTCAAATCCCTGTTTGACCCAGGGGGCTCGCGTCCCAGGTAAGCATAGTAACCTGGAAACTATTCTGTATTCTTTCCCATCTACACTGCATAAATGTATTAGCCCAGTCTTTTACATTTGTAGGCAAGTGCACTTACCTATGGAGTAGGCATTCAGCTGGCTGTTTCTCAAAGTATATTCAAGTAAACATCTCCAAAAGACGCTGCCTAGGGAGTCCACCCTCCTCCAGAGTATCTATTAGGTTGCTGGTTAGCACAGGGGAGTAAAACATAGGGATTCACATTTCTGTGAATGAGGCAGACCAGGAGCATGACCTTGGGCCTCTCACACGTGGCCGCTTTGACCACGAGCTGTTGGATAGCCAGCAGCATGGGTCAACATGGAGCTATTTCTCTCTACCCAGGCTCCACTAGCCAGGAATGATACAGGCTGGAAAGGACCTTTGGAGGTCAGCTGGTCTGACCAATTTCAAAGAGAGATCCAAATAACTTCACATTTCGGAATAAACTCTGGGAAAATGGACATGTCTTTGGATCCTGCGTGAATGGCAGGGGAAGGGGCAGGTAAACTGAAGTTTTCTTCTATTTTTCACTTCCCAAGCTGTCAGAGCAGTGTGGGCTTCACTGGTTTCAGAGGATTTCTTTTATGTCATCTCTTTGAGCATTATACAGGCAGCCCAGAAACCCAATTTAGGCCTGAATGCTAAATACAGATCAAGTGTTGAGACATATGAAGAAACCCTGAAAACATGGCCCTGTCGTGCAGAGCATCCCAGCTCCTCTGGAAGCACTAGAGCACTCCAGAGTACCTTTACCATGATACACATTTTTCTGCTGACCCGATAGTACGTCAGATCAGCCCCCACAAAAGGAGAATTGCCAGGAAAAGTAACTAGGCAAAGGAGAGCCCAGAATCAGTGGTTCTGCCATTAGAGCTCTGACACTGCTTTTACCACTCATATTCCGCTCCAAATAGTAGGGATGCTGTATTCACCATTTTCACAAGGAATTTTATAAAGCGCACTGCTTGCTGATTACCAATGTCAGTTATTTAAAAAAAAAAAAAAAAAACTTTGAAAAAACTGAGTAGATCTTCTATTATAATATGTACGGGCTGAAAGCTAAAATCTACTCTTTTGGAAATAGACACAAACAAAATCTCCATTAGTATGCAAATTATTATTTGAATAATGAAAATATGGGATGGAATATGAATGAAGACAATTATGGTAGAGATGCTGTAGCTACAGTAGAAAAAAATACGTCTCAATGCCAGCCACACTAATGTACGATAAAGCTGCTGATGTGGCAAAGGGCTGGCAGGGAGGAAAAGGCTCTAGACTAACATTCCTCTTCATAAGGTGACAAAAAGGGAAGCACTGGAAAATGAACAAATAAAACCCTTTGAACGTGAGCATAGTGACCAGTTAATTAACTACAATGGGTTAGGGCCAAGGGTTAGAAGGTTTCTAACTTGAAGTAAGCATCATCTTCTTTCGGTAAGGAAGCCCAAAGAACACTGAACTGGCCGGAGGCAACGGGGCAGTCATACACCTACCCATTACAGCTACAGCGGAACATAGCTTAAATTCTAAGCTGAACTGAACCATATTTTACGGCACAACCTTAGATGAGTCAGTTGATCAACTTGTTTCACAGTTATTCCAGTTGGATGCCTGAGAGTCTGAGAAGATAATTTTTGACCTGTAACACAACTATCAAAAATCTAAAAAAAAAAAAAAAAAAAAAAAAAATCAGGAGAATCAGATGTGCCTGATCATTACAAATGAATTCCTATGGAAAGTTGCTCTGATAGCTAAGAGCCTGTTTCCAAAAGGTGCAATGAGGGGCGATGAAGTTTTGGTGCAACTACAGGGAATACAATAGTACAGTGATCAGAGGGATCACCCATGCTCTGCTGACGTACAGCTGCAGGAATCTGCTTCAATCTCACACCAAAAATAAATACGCTTTGATCTCCTCTTTAGTGAAGCGATCACGTGAATTACGACAGAACCAGATATTCGAGTTCATCCACCTCCCCGGGGAAACTGAACACCATCTCTTTGACCTGAGCGCCTCCTCTCCCTGCAAGAGGCCAGGCTGAGTGCACAGGCAGGTGCCGGGGCAGAGAGGAGAGGAGGGTCCTCGCCTGCTCACAGGGGCTGCAGGGCTGCTTTGCCCTGGCTGCACTCACAGTGTTCGCAGGCTCCTCCAAGTATAATCCAATCCAAGGGTGCAGTTTCTTCCTGCTTTGCCCTGACCTCCTGCTTTCCATCGGCACAGGACGAAGCCAAGGCCTGGGGCAGACTCTCCAAACAAAGACCACCAAAATTTCACGTCGGCCCTTTGCAGCTTTTTTAACATGTTTGTGTGTAAACAAATGGAGAATGCTTGTGTTCATGGAAAGAAGTTGTTAAGCAATGCTCTCAAAATATTTAATCCACTAGCAAATAACTAGCACCACAATAATTTTGTATAGGCTGATGGGGAGGGTGGTACATGAGCAGGACAAGCTTGTGTTTCTCTTCACACTATGAAAGCTGTATGTTCATAACATAAGAGCCTTTTAGAGCAGTTTTCAGTTGTTCATCTGGCCCCTCTGCCACTGAGAAATAAGGACAGCAAGGCCTTTTGTTTACGGGAGCTAGACACCAGCAGAAATGCCTGTGATGTGCGGCAGCAGGCTCTCCTGCGAGTGCTCGAGCAACAGAGGAAAGGGGACATGAGCCCACGATCAGAGGAGTGAGGAGCAAAGAGGAGGAGGCCCTGCCAGAAATCCTAGGAAGAGGCCAAGGGAAAAACTCTCACTGTGGTGGTTGTTTTTTGTTTTTTTGGTTTTTGGTTACCAAACTCTAATGAATTTATTTTACCTTTTAAAGAAAGTAAACCTTATACGTGACCTTTGCATAGCATATCCTTATTCCTTCTTAGATTGTATACACAACAAAGTTGAATCCCACACTGTGTTTTTAAGAGAAAGAAAATATTTCTAATAAATACTAAATCAGCTCACAAAACTAATGAAAAACCATGTTTATAAATAACATCTAGTAATAACATCGTATATTTAAGATGTTCCCTTCTGTCTCCTAACCATAATATAGAGAAAAGTGAAATTATGAGCTATGATACAAACCAAAATCACTTAAGCTAGCATTTCTTAGAGAAAGAACGCATATTTATTTAATTATTCTTTGCCATTGTGCATTCAATCAAATCTTCTATCACGGTTGACAAGGCCAACTTTGCACCTTCTTCTTGTTTGGTCATATAAAAACAGGATGTCATTCCACCAGGGAAATAACCGTCAACAATAAAGAGGTGGTTTCTTTGCCATGTGCTAGGATATTGCTGGATATCTCTTTAGTATGGATCACTTCACCTCACCGAGTAGGAGAACCGACTAGCAAGTAAGCTCTAAAACCTGATGCCTGCCATTGTGCCTAATATGAAAATGCAACACCTACATTCTCCATAGCTTATAAAAGACATACCCCCTACCAGGCAAAATACACATGCATGCTCGGCTCTCTCTGCCTTCAGTTCCTGCTGCAGCCTAGCAAATAGCTGTTTACAGGTACTTAAATTCTAATGAGATACAACTGAAATAAGAGACGAATTCTTAAAAAAAAAAAATAGTGCTAAGATCAGGATGGACATATCTGCAACACCAGCATAATTTTAAGACTGGTTCAGAAAGATAACCTTGAAAGCAAGGACTGAACTCTAAAGATATAAGACTTTTCTGTTAAAATAAGCTGTGGAACATAGCCTGTGACTCAAGGATCACTAGGTTTGGGGGAATTTGTTGGGAGCAGAGGGAGAAGGAACCTCAGTCAGATGGCCTGACCCAATTCTCTTTTTCCAGCAGGGTACATAATGCATTCAAAAATAAAAGCCACAATTTTGTAGGGATCTTGAGTTTTCTTAATTTCATGAGAAAATTGTTACGCATTAGACCATGAAGCAAATGGTCAGGTAGTTTGTCAATGGCTATCAAATAACGTGTGACATGTTACAGTGGTGGTCTACAGAGCTAAACACTTGCAGTGTCATCAAAATTAATCACTGAGGTTTTATTTGACATGGTAATTAGAAGGAAGATACTGCAATTTTTTTGAAGAATACTCAGGCAGATGTAAGGAAAGTCTTGCAACGTCACTTCATCTTTTCCTTTTCTTTTCTTAAACCACCAGCATGATTAAACAGTACATGTGCTTCCTCACTCGACAAAAAAAAAAAAGAAAAAGAAAAAGAAAAAAAAAGAAAAAAATACCTTAAATACCTGAAAAATTTCACTGTAGTGCACCCAAGACTGCACCAATGAGGCTGAGTCAGCGCATGCATAGAAGGAGCAAGAAAGCTGTAAGCACCCTGCAGACACTGAAGATTTCATCATGTTCAGGGGCTCTGGGTTTGTCCCCATGCAGAATTAGAGCCCAGTTGCAGAGCGGAGATGGAAAGGGAGAGAATGGCATCAGCTCCTGGAACTCCTGCAGCCTAACTCTGCAAGGCAAAGGGGACCAGAGATAGTCCAGGGATGCAGCGTGCCCCAGCTAAGTATCATCATATGGTTGACCCAGTCCCAAATCATCTGCCTTACGCTGGAAACAGCAGGGACCGTTTTCAGATGCACAGACAAGGTTTCTGAGCCTGGACATCATGGCATTAGCGGCAGCGGCTTGCTGCTTCTCCTTCCTGCTTGCTGAAACCTCACCTCCACAAGAGTTAGTGGACCTGCATCACAGCCACCCCTATCTGAACATGCTTTCTTGTTTCCAATCTGCTGCCAGACTACTGCTTCAAAGGGAATGAGAGTATTGAAACATAGCCTAATCAAGGGCAACAAAACTCCAGGATACACAAAAATGACACAGCCCCATTACTGAGCCGCGTGCTGTTGGGGCACCAAATTCATCTGGGCCATGTGGTGCTCACAAGAGCTGCTTCCCTTCTGCCTTTTCAGCACGGTTTCCAAACATACACAGCTGACAGGGAATATACAGCCCTGGTAGCTCATCCCATTCTGGGGAAAACCAAGAGCTGCTTTTGACGTGCAAGTCCGGAAGCTGCTCTTTTAACCTTGTCCTTTGTTTTCCGTCTTCTCCTGCAATTTGGTGTTGGCCCCTTCACTTAAAACAATCTTATTAACAGAGGCCGAATCCCAGCCATATTTCCTTTAGTACTTAGTTACAGTCCCACCTTTTCCAGCAAACTTTATTGCTCAGCTGACCATAAATGATCTTGAAGAGCTACTGCTTCTGTTTACTGCTATTAAGACAAATCTTGCAGACATCAGCTCACAAAAGCCTTGCACTTCATACAATATGAGCAGGGTTGGACCATGTGCTACGCGTTTTAAGCGGTGTGTGTGTTAACCAGTCAAGTGTTGCATGCATCGCTGTACATTAATGACAAAAAAGTGTTTCCATTATTCCTTTTAATGTCATTCATTTTGCTGAAAGCTCAAGTCTTAATTTTTTTCCCCGAGAACTACCCATCTATATGTATTTGTTATAAATGTCTGTGGCATGTGGAAAGACAATACATGGTTGGTAATAATTAAAATTAATAGTGGAACTTTAATTATGCTGGAGTAGAATACCAATAGTAGCGTGCATTAAAATACACTAACAGGAGTTCTGTGTATTAAAACACTCACAAACAGCAACGGATATTTCTTGTAGCTAGCTGTATGTGGGTTGTTTTAAATTCCATCTATTTACTAGCTAAGCTATTCACATTATGTGTGAATTCATGGTAAACTGTTTTAAGAGTGCAGTGTTTAATACTGCTAGATAATTGCACAGCACAAATGGAAATACAGCCAGTGTCCATATAAGCACTAAAAAAAGATCGTAACCATCAGTACTGTTTCAAAGCAATATCAGATTAATTCAGAAGGGAGACTTAAATAGGTATGCCTTATTTATGATTTAGACACTGAAATCACAAAACAAATGAATGCTTGTCCTTGGCATTTATTCTATTCAATACTCTGCTTTTCATAAAACCCACAACTTGTCCTCATTCATGACCCACCCCAGTGTAAATCAGACAGCACTTGACAGTGTGTTTATTTATTTCAGCTTTTTAGTAAAATAGAACAGCAATTGCCAAAGATCACCAAGTCAATACACGAATGCACAGAAAGGACAGCAAATGTATCCTCAGAAAATGCGGTCAGCAACTTCTATTGTTATTTCAAGCATGTGAGAAGACAGACCTGTATTTCACTTAACCTGTTTACACTCCATTTTATGCTTATGAAATTGAGCTGATGGGTGTAGGTGGCTGCAGAGTGCATTGTGGTTAAGAGCCCAAACACAGGTCTGGAGCTCTGGGCTCTACGTGTGGATCTTCCACTGGAGCTGAACACATTAAATTGACTTGTGTCTGTTTTGCCATTTAAAATTGGACAGTGGTACTGCCAAAAAGTAAAGCCTTTTATGTTAATTAAGTAAAAGGCCGTATATGTTTAAAATAGTACTGTAACTGTCAGGGTCTAATTTTACATTGATTGGATTAAACTCTTCTTGGCCTATCTTCAGTGACTGGTATAATTAGATCAGTGGCACGGTTAGCCCATACTTCCCCTCTCTGCATTGTTTTTCCTTCTCATGAGAAACAACAGAACAATACAAATGCTTAAAAATAAATCTCATTTTAGGACAATCCTGAATAGCAAGGAAAAAGTAAAAATCCTACCATTTTACCCTTCTTAATCTGCTGCACAGAATAAAAGAAAGTCAGCCAAGGTTCAGATCGTCATGTAACTAATTTAGCTAGTCCCACATGCTGAGGGATTAGAAATAACGTGTCCCACCATACAGACTGAATGAGTTAAAGTAACAGCACCAAAGGTTAAGTTTTCATTTGAAAGTTTTGACAGGAATTGGAAAATAAGATATTTAGTCAAGCTCTTTTTTCAGGCCAGAGACATTTCTCTCTATTGGCAGCTACCAAGCAGTTTCATTTTTATCCTGATGGCTTAGGTAGGTACATGGAGGAGTCAGAAATCCCCACAGCAGTTAACAAGCCCATAGCCATAAATCCAGACATACCCGCTAAGCCTTTGTTACGAGGCCACTGCAAAGTCAGTTTGGCAAGCAAAAAACAAAGCCAACTGTTCCAGTGTTAGAGGACGAGCCTACAGCAAAGTACTGGTCCTTGAGAGTGAGCTAAAAGCAAGTACTTGGGAGCTGCCTGACCCTAAACTTAACCAGGAGCTGCCTGGGCAGCCTGTGGTGGGTTTAAAGCCTAATGTTCAACCAAAGATATCTTCCTTAGCAACGTCATTCACTCCCGGACTTCCCAGGGCGAGCCAACTACCAGCACACCCAAAGGAGGAAAAAATAAAGATTGCATCCAAAGCACCGTATCCAGCTTCCCCAAGGTTCTCCCAGAGACCAGACTTGGTGACTGTACAACAGCACGGCCTCAAGCATGACCCCGAGCGTTGCCAGAGGCCATCCGTCAGATCTCCTGCAATACGAGGCTGCTTAAAACGGAGGCAGACGGACGCTCGCAGGCAGGGTGTCAGTGCTTGGCTGCCGGGAGGCAGGCTGCGAGGAAGCCCTGCGCGGGAGTGGTTGCCTTGCGGAGGCTATGCCAGTCTACAGCCGTTCTCGCTTCTTCCTGTGATCGCAGCATATGCACCGATAATGTGTGTTGTCAGAAGCGCCTGTGTTTGCAGAAGCATTAGCAGTAATAAAACTCCTCAGCACCAGCAGCCCAAAGACAGGGATAAGAAAGGGGATTTTGTGCGTTACCAATCTTGTCATCTTTCTGCTGAGCTCTACCCTCATTTTCATAAGCAGCAGAGGATTGTAACTACAGTTAATGTTAATAGGAGTTACTGTACACTGACATATCACAAAGAAAACAGAGCCCTTTATCTTTTCAGCAGACTCCTGCTTTATTTTCTTCTGCGATGAAACAGAGATTTTGTGTAGCCTATATGATAAAGCTAATTTTAAGCTATTTATTCTAATGCTTCCTTTTCAGATCCTCAGAAATCTTCTGCAATGAATAGTTAGCAACAGCAAAGTGCATCATTTGTATTTCTTTTGCAGAAACCAGGTTTGCATCAAAGATAGAAGTAGGGGGAGGTTGGCTTCGGGAGGCACTTCACATCTGCAGCTGGATTGTAAAACAAAATTTGAAGAACTGTATTGGTAATAACTGTTTGGGACCAGTAGCAATCTGCTTCATAACTGGGGCTCTGTGTTACTCTCTCGAGCCAGCTCTCTCTACCACAGGTAACAGCATTGAAAAGGAAGATGGCTATACGCAGTTGCTATATCTCTTCTGCCAAAGTACAGTTAAGTCTTTCCCTGCGCTGCTTCAGTCCATAATATACAGGTGGGAACATTTATATAGCCTGCACTGAATACTCACTTAGATGGCTTGGATTTATTTCACTATTTCCTGATGCATTCAGAAATATTCAGAAATTAGTCTTGTTTACCAAAGAATAGGGAATATATCAGGACTAACCATAGGTCATATCATCTAAGCATCCGTTATACCAAAAAATGTGCTTAATATAGTTCTCTCAGTAACAGACAATGCTGCCTGCTAAAAAGCATCATAAAAATAATTATGCACATTGGATAGAACCATGCAGGGCAACTGTGGGGCTATGCAAAGAAAGCTTTAAATCATTTTCACACCCCATAGCTCTAGGCCAGCTCCTCTCATCTGTGGTCCTCATGTGGCCATCACGGCATCAGCTCTGACAGAAAGATGCAGGAGACTTCAGCGCTGTACCTCCTTGGCTGCTCCCAGAGAGAGCAACGGCACATGAAATACTGCACTGACAACATGACTTCTGGCAGCATCTGCACAACCCAAAGGAGATGCCACATCTAGTTCTACAGGGACATACGCCAAGTATCTTGAAAATGCCCATCACAGCATCTGATCTGTCAAATACACACTGATCAACAGGGTAGCATAACAATAACAAAAATGTATTTGCCAGATAAGGCCCAGAGCTAGCGAAAAGTTTCAACTATGTAACTATGTAGTGCAGTTAAATCATTCTTTTTGAACTGCAAAATATATTTCAGTTTGATTTGGATGCCTCTAGTTTCAGAGCTTGGGAAAACTCTGCAGGATCAGCTGAAGCAGTCTCACATGACGCTTTTCCCTAAGTGTTGCTGAGGCTTCAATTCAGATAATTGGTTCTCACAATACATTTTTATTGACCACAGAAGAAGACGACACCACCTTTCTGACAACACTGGTAACAAGAATAGGAAGTAGCATTTAATCCTGCTCTAAGACTGCAATCTTGTAGTTCTCTTTGCATGAGAAGGATGCACGTATTTTCAAGCTGCACAATGGTCATGGTGGTGAAATAAACATTCACTAGTTCACAGGCTAAAGGTAAAAGGAGCCATGGCAAGCATGTTGTATGAACTCACATACATTGTTAGATTAGGTATTAAAAGCTAATCTGGAAATTTCTACATTAAAACTAGCTTTTGCTTGAGCAACAGTTTCTCCTTTAAAAAGATACCCAGGTCTAAAGACACCAAATGAAGGAGAAACCAGTTTTTCTCCAGGCATTTTTATTCCAATACCTAATTGCTCTTTAAAGTAAATATTAAAATTCATAATTACTTCCTTGATTACTCAGAATAATTTGACCGTGTTATTCATTTTTGTTGTTGCTTTTAAAAGCAACGGGGGGCAGGGGGACCATGGGGGAGAAAGCAATTGATTTTTTCTGCAGGGGCAGGGGGCAGAACCTGCCAGGAAAACACATATCTGACACTGAATGGCCAAATTTTCAGAATGTGCAAACCTAGAGAGCTCCACTGAGCTCACTAATTGTACCAGTTAAGACTGGTTGATAACCAGATTTTTTAACACTTAAATCTTTCTATATGAACTTACCAGGTTTCTGCAATTACCCATCAACAGCCTAAGTATCTGAGCAGAGGCTAAAAAAGGTTTGCAGTTTTTCATCAATAATTTTGTAGCTTGCAGTGAGACTCTCCCAAGAACCACTTCAGTTTTCTCCAAATAGAAGTTTTACGTTTAGATCTGGGAAGAGCTCCAGTTCTAATATATAGAATATAGATGTCCATGCAAGATACATTTATAACCATAATTCAAGTCTGGCTACAGAACTCTAAAAACCCCAAATTAAATCTCAAGACTTGTCTTCCTAGATTTTAAATCTTATACTATCTAGTAATCTTATTATCTGATAATAATTCTTACAGAAAATAGATCTTACACTACCTAGTAATCTACTAGTAATTCACTCTCTCAGACTAACCTATGTAATTGAGTCATATGCCACTGTAGGCCGTAGAGAGGTTGAAAACAACATTTACTTCTCTACAGCAGGACGCCAGTAGAGAAGTGGTGAAGGGATCAGCAGCTCTGTCACTTACTGAAACAGAGGTATCTGTGATAATTAATGGTTGGATATTCTCCAGCTTCAGCAGTCTTTCACAGACCAGTGTTAATTTTTTTTTTTTTAAACACATTTCATGGGTTTGCTCAAAGTTTGTCTGCTTATCAATTTAGCATCAGAGGAATTTTTTAGTACGTGTTAATTGGAATACGGACAATTGCACCACAGTTTCAAAACAGGAATAAAATTCTAGCAGGAGTACCTGGAGCATCAGCAGTAGATAGCAAGCGATCTGTTGTTCCTGAGGTGGTCTGCCTTTGCAAAATGGATGGAAAATGTCAAGTTCATCCCCACTGAGTTAGTGTCATACTCATTTTTCACATCTCGGGGTGAGTTGACATAGCAGAATAATTAAGGCATGTTTATGCCAGTTGATAGATGAGTTCAAGCTTCAATTCAGATTTGTGAAAACAGTTACTTTCATTTAACGCCAGTGAATTTCTAGCTCCTTTATTTATTGGTGGTACAGAAATCAGTATCTCTTACCCATATTAGCTTGATAGGTCACTAGCTTGGGCAGATGCATTATAATCTGTTTTATGAAGTGTTTGTTGCCTGAATCAGGGAATTTGATTTTTAGAGCCAGCATCTTCAAAATACCCCACCATCTGGCAGGACAGCCTCAGGTTTGCTGCTTAGCTCCTAGCTAAACTCCCTCCCAGTCTCTGGGAGGGCAGTCTGGCAGTAGCTGTAACATGCGTCCCTAACTTACCTTCACATTTCCTATGCTTTCTGAGGGGGTCAGAGTTGTGTTTGCAGACATCAGTCATGCCTCAGCCGCACACGGCAGGCCCTTAACCTTCAGAAACTCATGAAAGAAAGTAATCATTCCCTGGATGCATCTTTTTCTCTCCCTCATGATATGCATCAGTTTCTTTTTTCCTTCTGATTGTGGGGCCACAGGAGGCATCAAATGAAAATAATAAAGCAGAACTGGTCTTTTCCAACTCAGTCATTTTTTTCCAAAGAAGCAGCTATTTCATGTAATTCACCTTAAAACAGCAGAAACAGCCTTTTGGGGGATCAAGTCCTCATAGCAACATGTACACATTTTGTTACGTAGAAAGCACAGACATCACACATTTATGCTAGGCTGAAGAAACATACCTGTGGACAGTAAACTATTGCACCACAAGTAACAGTGGATAATACCACATGCTCTATGTTGTCCAGGATGTATACTAGATACTACTTTCTTTAGGAGCTCAGAGGCTAAAACTGAAATCATTAGAAAATCAACTCCCAGTTTATCTGCCTCGTATGGCTTAGTAGGACATAGACCCTAACTAGCTGTGCACCCCTAGCTATGGGCATCAAGGGCAAGTGTGGTGTTGCTACAACACCACAATAAAGTCACCGTGGAGTCTGAGAAGTACTTGACAGAATATAGGAAGACCTGCATTGTAACGCCTTGTTTGCCAACTTCACAGACCTCACGTATCCCCGAAAAAAATTTGCACCTTCCTGTAAACAATCATACAGAGAAACTCTTTTCCTGCATTCTGCATGTTTTCTTTATTCCTAAGCAGTAAGTAACATTTGTGTGATATCGTTGCAGAAATAATCTTGAAAAAAAGCCATAGCTCTCTAAAAAGGTGTAAGAACTTGTAATAATGATACTTCATTACTAGAAATAGAATCTGCTAAAGAAGTGTGTCCATCACTATCATACAATACACGTACGTCAGCAGAAAGGAACCCTTTTACCCTAGGTGGAATACACTTAATTTCATTCCCTTCATTTCTAAGAATATTGCATTTCATTACCTAAAACCATCTATCTTCAAAACAAATTTTAACAGCTGAAAGTATTGCCCATCACAGATGAGGAACTGTAAGAGAAAAGTTTTAGAAAGAGCTACTGAACCTCCTCTCTTTGTCAGTTTTCTGCAAATGTGTCTGCAGAAAGCAATGCATAGCCTTCATTTCAGGCTTCATCACCCACTACGTACACCAGGGGGATGGAGGCCAAGCCGACCGTGGAAGGAAAAGGAAATCCACCAAGAACCTGGCCGCAAGGATAACTCTTCTGCATGAACGATTCACTGGTTAGCTAGTGACATCCCAGGACACAGAGACATGCTTGAATAGCAGATATGCTGATGTATGCAGATATGTTTGCAGACATATATGTATATGCATATGCATTCTACATGCTAGAAGTATTTTGTACAGAAACATAGTTGAATTCAGGAATAGCTACCTTTTATTATTTTGGATTATGGGAAACACGAGCAATCAAAATATCTGTGATTGAAAATGTGAATTCACAACTACCTTGTTATGTAAATATTTGTCTGATCAACAAGTGTTTTAAGTAGTTTGGTTACATACACACAAAGCTATTTTTTCTAGATCTAGCCTTTAAAAGCTATGATATCTATATTAATAGTATTAGCTTCACAGGGAAGACTATGCAATTACTTCTACACAGAATTACGCTTCAGTACCTCTGAGGCATAGCCATGCTCTAAGCTAACTTTCCAGCATCTAGATTTATCTGTTGTATTTCAAAAACGGTGTAGAGCAGCTAGTGTGTTAAGTAGCAACATTTTTCACTATACCTTTCATCTAACTTTCTTCCATATTCTCAGTTTGGTCCCCTTAGATAAGAATGCATTTTAATTTCACGTTCTCTTAATTAGCTGTTATCATAATAACTGGGATATTATGGATCAAGTTGAGACTATTGTGTGAAACTTCACATCTCCCCAGTGTGCCAATTTGAAAATCGGGCAGAACATAAGCACAAGATTGCACAGCAACAGCACAAAATAAGAACAGGTTTATGCAGATAATGAAACGAATGCAAACAATCTCTTTAAGACAGTGTGACTATTTGCTACTTTCTCTAGTTACTTTGTGCCACGCTGAGCAACTACAGCCTAGTACCTGCAAACAGATGGATTTCACCACCTCTTTCTTGCTCTGTTTCTACTCAGCTAAAGAAGTGATTTTCTGTTCATAGCTGTTTGGACTTACCTCTGCACTGCAGGCTCCGTCCTTTGTGGGGGGATCAGGAATGTGCGGGGAGCAGAATGGTAGAGCGCTTCATTGCTTGCAATTGTACTGTCTGGATGCCAAGCACCATCACAGGGCCCCTTCCACCTCGCCAGCTTGCTGTGTTTCATCCTCCGTCCTTGTTTGCAGCAGGGTTTGAGCAGAAACAAGCTCTGCTACAACTATCCCTTCACATGGCCAAAGGAAGACCACTCTCCTGCATGGCAGCTAAGAAGCAGTGAAGAAAAGCAAGACCTCTTTCTCCTAGCTTATCAAGTATGCTGTTACTAAAAGAGCCTTATTACAGAGCCCTGCATTGCTAGGAAAGATCGCAATAAGTCTACTGCAAGCATGATTTTCACTGTTCCACCAGCCTTTATGGGGAAAATGCTGACCTCATAATTTTGCAACTATTTCTGACTTCTTGTAAAATAGTATTAATAGTAGGAGCTCATAAGAGAAGCAATTGAACATTATTAGAGCCCCTTAAAGGAACAACAATTCAAACTCAATTTCTGTTAAAAACAACATTATTTTACTCCTACTTAAGTTAGAATTAAACTGATCTGACTTTTTCCAGGCATCAGAAACTGAAAGAAGGCATCACATCTCTCTCAGGACTGGTCATTTTATTTTCTTCCATACAAGATTGGTTACAACTCTTAACCAGCACAGGACCACCAGATACCAGAAACAGTCCACCTAGCCAAACTTTTACACCATTAAAAAAATAAAAGGAAGAGAGAGATAGAGAAAGAAAAAATCTTTTTATCCTCATTTGGTCAGGCTACAGTGGTCCTCAAGTGAGGAAATGGGAACTCTCCTAGAAGTGAGCCACAGAGCCAGCTCTCAAACACTTGTTCCCACCTGAACCAGGACCCTATTTAAATCTCTCAGCTGAGCTGATTCACAACACCCATGGCTTGTTTTATTACAGAACAGAGCTAGCTGCTCTGCCAGGGCCAATTTAAGCCTGTTTAAGCGGATAAACAGAAAAATGTTCCAGGAACAAAACATTTTTTTGTGCCCGCAAGTTGAATTTAACAAATACTTCTGCTGCAAAAATAGAAAAGGGGAAGAATGTTTTAGGAAAATGCAGGAGTTTTCAGAACATTTAACTTGGATATAATGTGCTTGTTTCATTAACCGAAGATGGCTAAAAAGGCTGAAAGTGGAAGTCTTCATCCTGACTAAAAGCAATGTTCAATGTTGGACAACCCTTTGATTCATAATTTTTGTCTGGACATTTGGACAAGTGCCATTTTTGTACGTGGGTGAATACTAAGATCAGAACGAGAATCAGCAAGAGAGAAAGGAATCGGATATTACAGAAAGTTAGGTGGTGAGGGCTGGAATTTCATTATACTAATACCTGGGTGTATTGCAAAAATTAATTAATTTTCATGGCACCCTTTGTGAGATGAGGGAATGATACTATCTCTGGTATACAGAAAAGGAACTGAAGCACAGACAGCAGAAAAAAAGGACACGCTTTCACCATGAGGATCTAATTTGATAGACATAGCACATGATTTCACACTACATAGTATTACATAGCACTTAGTATAGTTACAACACAGCGTTTATCCACTAGTTTTTCTAAAAATATTAGTATAACATCATCAATCAACTCTTATAAACAGTATGTTCAGAGCATTCTCATGCAACAGTATGAGTTAACAGTTAATACCAGAAGGCTTTGACTAGTTCTTAAAAAATTCTTGATTGTAAGAATCTATCCAAAGTTTCTCTAATATCCTGAGCTTATGAAGCACTTAGTAAGACAAATCATTATAAGAACAGAAGTGAACTTTTTCAGATAAAATAGTCTGTATGTGAGTTCACACCGAGTGGTCTGCTTTCAGTATTGTCTAGCCTTCATTTGTTGAAAGCTGTATCTGATGTTAATGATACAACAGGCGCTAATTAGGGAAGAGTCAAGTATGTACTAGAGTAATCCTACCCTTTTTTTTCCACTTTTTGACTTAAAACTCATGGCCATTCCCTGCTAATTACACTGTATGGATTACTTAAGTGCCAACGTAAGCTGCATGAAAAAGATAACACTAAACCGGGAGATGAGTGAAAAGGATCTGACCTTCTTAGTCAAGGTCATTGATAGTGTAATTATTCTGATAGGCTAGGCATAATGATCTCGTGTGCTATCAAGACACCCAGGCTATTCAGTTCAGCAAAAAAACATTGTGTTTTTCAGTATGCAATCTGTGCCTACAGTTTTAACACACGTATTATAGCTAAAGCTGCACATGTTGATCTGCCTGAACACGGGACACCGCGCTCGGAAGATGGAGCAAGGGAAAGAAAGGAAGGTATTAGAAAGGGTTGTTGCACACACAGCTCCCACAGAGGAAGCGAGAGTAGCGATATCCAGATCTGAATTTCCTGGCTCCAGTCAGGAGCTTTTCTATTCCCTCCCCCAACGCTGCGGGAGCTACAGGTGATGGGTGCTGTGAGGGGTACAGCAGAACAGCCTCCGCTTCTGCTGCAAAGGGGTCCTCTGCGGACATGGAGAAAAGGCCAGAGTTTCACGTGCTACTGAAAAAAATATCAGTACACTAGAAATATTTTGTTCCCAGTACCAGTAGTAGTAGTGTAGCTGCAGCTCTGGTAGCTAAAAATATAGAAGAGAAGCAACGTTTCTGGAGAAAGGAAATATTTTTGTTCAGACCTGCTTATACAGCTGGACTACATACAGTGGACAAAACAGATAGAGTACATGAACCCAAAACTTGCTGGTTTTAGACAGTTGTATCAACTAATTTAATAAATACTTTTTTTTTTCTAACTCCACTTCTAATCTCAGTAAAATGACAGCAAAACACTCTGTGAAGCTGTGAGATTTTGGAAGTTTTTATTGCCATTATTTTATCTACTTGCAGTTGCTCACATTGGATCACTGAAAGGATGCCTAAAAGAAGACAGCGTGATTAATTATCATTTAGCATATACCATTTTAAAAGGAATTGGTCGCTATATTTGGCCATATATACCATTGACTGAGACATCAATGATCACATAATCTTTCCTAAACTAATTTCATTTTGCAACTTTTAGGAAATTTGAGTACAGGTCAAAAATCTGATCTAAACTCTGCTCTTAGGGCTTGTTTGCCTTGCCTTTTCAACAGGTTTTGCTTTCCAGTTTTCTAAATTCAGTATTTTTAATTAAATCTACTGCTATTTGGCATACCTCCCTGCTACAGGAAAGGATTTGCTGGGACACATCAGTAAGCATTTGTAAGATCCTGCACACTCGAAGAGCAGGTGAATTGACTGAGAGCAGAGAGTAGAGTGAACAGCTTCTGCAGGACTTCAGAAGCACTCCAGCATGTGCAGGTACTTAGATTTAGAGGCTGCAGTTTCTGTATAATGCAGAATCTCACAGATTTCCTCTTAAATTTAGTATTAATGAATGTTCTGTAACAGCTGTCATGTCACATTCAACATTTTTTTCCGACTCAGTACAAATCATCAGCAGCGTAGGTGCTGTGTTCCTGTTACAGAAACAATGTCTAATTTACTCTGAATATAAGTAGGCCGATCTGATCTCAATTCGCGCTTGTGGTGGCCTGATTTGTTTTCCTGCTTTTTTCTTTGAAATGTATTGGTTTTTTCTCCAGTATTGGTCAAAGAGTCTAGTCAGGTACGATCTAAAAGTATTAGGACACTTGAAAAAAAAAAAACAAGAGACAAAACCTGGCACCTCAAAAAGCAGAAAACAACTAAACAGTTAAGAGAATAAGGCTCAAGCTTTGTAGTTTCCCCGTGAGAAGGCTGAACACATCTGTGGTTAAGACAGTGCCAGTGTACAAGATTTGGAAGTGCTGTTGAATGCCCCGGAGAGGACACACCAGGAGCAGGATTCGGCTGCCGTGTGCTCCTTCTTGGGATGAAGCCGAACCTGAGGGACGTACGCGTCCCAGCCTCCACTGAGAAATCCTGGCAAAATCACCCCCTTGCCATCAGTGGGTTTTCAGTGCACTGTCCCACCAGCTCTACTGCAAACTATCACCAAAATAAAATGACCAAATAGAAATCACCGGCTCTGTGCAACTGGCCCATGTTTGCAGAAGCCGATGAAACGAGCCTGTGTGGGTTTATTGTGGGGCCTAAAGCACAGAGGGAATTGCTCTCACTTTCTCCACAAACAGTGGGTTGAAAGAAAGCTCAGTCCTCAAATAATCCCTGAATTTAAAAAAGCCTTAATCTGTATTCACAAAGAAATTACTTATGCATGCACAGTAGACAAGACAAAATGCAAAGTTTCACCGAACTTCAGGCTGGCTGCCCGTTTTTTTTTGATTCCTTAGGCTCTACAAATAAATTTCAACACAGCCAGGAAAAACAACAGTGTATCATATGGGTTCCTATAAAACCAAGGCAAGGATTTTCAGCATGTAGAAAACACACCAAGCATGTGATTAAGGCAATAACAAAATACTGCAACGCTTACAAGGACCCATATTTAACACATGACCAATCACTGCGGATTGTTCTGTGTGACAGGCAGGAAATTATGTATCCGCCCCATAGGACTCCTATCACAATTGAAAAAGCAGCTGGGGAAAGGGCCGGGCAGCTAGTGGAAACGCAGACGGCTACCAAGTGAAAGGCTTCAGAGAGAATCAGCTCTCCGAGGGCATGTGGAAACTCCAGCCTGAGCTGAAAGCAGGCCTATGGCTGTGTGGAGAAAGAAGGGAGCAAAGAAAGACTTCCTTCTATTAGGATGAAATCAAAAGAAGTTGATTCCAATGAATAAAACCAGTGAATCATGTTCCTGAAGTTTTACCAAAAATCAGATGTATTTTGCTCTCCCTTTTGTGCTGCATTGATAACAGAACATATGTTTCTTTGATAGGAACAATTTCTTTCTCACCTCAGAAGGAAAAGCACAGTTTCCCATGGCAGATGTCAAAATTATATGCTGGACTGTGACTTGTCCTATGTGTTTCTCTGACACCACTGTCTGGGTTTTCTGGAGTGCAGGCACACAGGATGTGATTCCCATTTTGTATGTAGATACGCAAAACTGGGGAAGTGGGTAGCTCAGGATGAGGGAATGGGAACATAGTTATAGGTGGACATGATTAAGATCACTACAGACTTTTAAAAACAGTCCCTTGTATGGTACAACTGAGCAACACTTGAATACTTTTCCCCCAAAAGAAGACGCAAAGAGGAATGCACGGGTGGTCCCGTGCAGTGCAGGTGCTACCCTCACTCATGGCTGCACAGCCGATGGTGCACGCCTCGGTCTTTTCCCAGCACAGAGACAGGACACGAGCAGGTTGCAAACCTCAGAGTGGAAAGCTCTCCAAGGTCCCATGATTTAGATGTTAGACAGCTCAGAGTTATTTGCTTAGAAGCAAATATCCTAGTGCAGACAGAAAACCTGATACCAGCACCCAGCTTTACTGCATGGCCAAGATAACAGCTGGCATGATGGACAGCAGTAGAATATTCCTATATATGCAGTGCATGATACTCTGTCAACCCCTTTTCTTATGAGGGATACCTTTTCAGTAGCCTCCAAGCTAGGGTAAATCAGTATAACTCCAATGATGTTTGTAGTGCCATGCTTAATCTTCATATCTGATCAGCATGCTTTCTTCTTGGTTACCCTACCTTTCCCGTGGAATATGCCAACCAAGGGCAAATCCCCTGGTTTTGATTTACAAGAAGTTTTTTATTTGTTTGTATACAAATGTAAGATATCTTTGTAAACAATACAATACAAATTTAAACATATTCATCCTAAAAATCATCGCCCTTTAGTGGAGTGTTTTTCCTTCTGTTATTCGTACAATCTTGCTACTAACGTTATATTAGAACCACTTGAGTTGCTCATAGTGCTTTCATACATCCACAAAAGTGCATGGAAACCCAGGAATTACGCGAGTGAATGGACAGACCTTTGTGATAGAGCATAATGGACAACATTGCTCCCTATGCCAACACAGCTCCTAAAGGACATCCCTCTTATATTACTCAACACTGATATTTTTGCTCTTTGTAAACCATTGATGCTGGCTTAAGACCCTTTGGTTGAGACTCAACAGCTGACAGACAATGCTGGGGTGACATTTGTCTTATTTTCAGAGCTGGCTCATCTGAGACCAACGCAAGAAAAGCCCGATGGCACTGCAATACACCAAGATTTGGGAAAATACTGACCATTTAATTTTCTCTTAGCTACAGTCCCAAAAGACAAGGTGGCACACGTGTCTCTTCCTCTGTGATGTTCCTGGTTTAATCCTTGGCTACAGTCTATCAGCTATTCTTTTTAGTTCTGGGATGTTTGTTCTTTGACTCTCACATAAAATATTCTTTCATCTAAATCCATGCAGGTAAATGCTTTCTTCTTCATTCCAGGTCAAGGGAGGCACTAACTTCACCGTACACAATAGAGGTCTCTGAATTGCTGTGTAAGCTGTTATGAAAATTAATGTATTCAAGTCTGTGCAAACCTCCTTCTTACTTAATCCTCATTTCTGGATTGGCAAATCTTCTTTTCCTTGGTGATTCAACCTCTCCTTTGGAATATGTATCTTTAATTACATTTTGCTATACATAATCCAAGCCATCCTGTGTCAAATATGTGACAACATAGAGAGAAAACTGCTTCACAGCTAGGGTGGCAGGCAGAAAGAAGGCTGTCAGGAATAAAAAAAAATGCTGTGCGTGGTTTCTTGTATTTTAGAAAAATCAAGGACTGTATGTAAAAACAAAAGCAAAAATCACAGCATCATTTTAGCTTTAACTAAAATAACTGTAACATGCTAATAAAAAAAAAACAACAAAGACACTTCAAAACTACGGTGAAACTTGCCTTAAAAAACAGCTTCACTTACTCTTTAGATTTCTACACATTACTTCTTTTCTCCTTTTTTTGCTTCCTAGAGAATAAGCTTTCCATGAAAAAAAAGTCTCTTGCTGTGTGTCTGCACAGCACGCTTCACAATGAGGTCCACAGCAGCTGGGATCTTTCAGTGCAGCAGAAAAAATCAGGTAAAAACTATTGTTTTAACAGTAAAACCACATTCCATAGGCTCTGCTGCAACCATCATCTACCAGGACTAATCTGAGTATATGAGAAAACAAATGGCTTCTGAGCACTGCAGTAGTAACCAAAGGAATTGCCTGGCTTGGATAGGGAATCCAAAACAGTGACGTATGTGAAGTGATGGCCTGCTGCCTGTACAGACAGAACATGATATTTGAAAGTTGCTCTTATGTCTGCTAAGATGATGAAGGACTATTATCCCAAATGAGATAAATTTCTGGAGTATCACTCGGGAACAAGCAGCATCTGAATTTATGTTGGCAATTGGCTCATGCTGTATTCTCCTCCAAGCAAGTTTTGGGTGCCTTGATTTTTTCAGAATGTAACTTGCTCTACCTTGATATAATTACTGATTTACAATTATTACTGTACATAATCATTTAAAAATCGTTCCCTTTTGAAGTGTTGCGAGTTGGGCAGACAGAAAAGTCAAGATATTTCTAATAACTAATAATTTCAGAAACGTTAGCCAAAATGCTTTTAAAAGCAAAGCCTTGTTACAAGTTCATTAGCAGTGCCAGGCATTTTCAAATCTGCCTTGGGTCCTACATGCCATTAAAACATTTGATGGGAAGTCTCTTAAATATGGTCCTCCTGTTATACTGTCTGTTGCTGTATTTATGCCCTAGATAATTAAGTAAGGAATTTCATTTTTTCCTGTCTTTACCAAATTAAACTCTATTCAGATTAATCTGCTCCATATGCTCATTAACTGAGTTATATTTCATATGCAGGATAATAAGATGGGATTTATTGTAGACATCCCAGAATTCCAGATGTGGCTCTGTGGTCATGGGTCGAAAAAGTGAATTCTCCTCTCTACCCCCACTTCATTCCTGTGTCAGACATTGCTTCTTAGCCGCCAAGCAATATGCCAGCACTGTCTGACAAAGAACACAGACGAACATACAGCATAAATGCCAAATGAAAAAAATTGCTGTTTTTTCTGAAGAAAAAAACTGTAAGCTTATTTTCAGCTGAGGAGAAGGAAATATGATGCAAATGAACAATAGGTATGGATGGAGGGATTACAAATTTCCTGCTTCCAAACAAATTATCTTAATTAGGCAAGACTCTCCTCTCTCTTCATCTCTCCTTTTTGGGGGGGGATTATTTTGCTCAGCAGTGAATGCTATGTTCTGTCTGCCATAGAGTAATGAAAAAAAGCAGCTGTGTATCTATGTTTCCTCAGCAATCGAACAAAAAGGCAAATAGACTTTTTTTCTTTTGCAATCATCCACTTCTGATACGAGTGGTGGTTTTTAGGCATTTAGCCTAGGGGATGTCAAGAATGCTACAGTGATTAAACATTATCTTGTCACATCTGTTTAGAGGCAATACATAACTCTTAAAAAATCTAGGCTGTGTTACCTTATTACCCATCTACACTGGCAAGATATGGGGCCTTATGTAAGACTAAGACCCCAGATGAAGATAGAAAGTAAAGAAGAGATGTGGGAGTTGTTAACAATAGGTCTGAGAGAAAATCTTGCATTTGCAGAGAGAGGCGCCTCTCGTCAAGTGCAGTGTCCCAGCTGGCATACAAGTGGCTTCATAAAAGAGAATACAGGGGAAAAAAATCAGTGAGAGGATTAAGCAAGCAAAGATCCTGTCATAATTGGCATGCAGCTATGTCATGTTTTACAGTACTCTCCAGAAAAATTAGGAGACCAAGACATGCTTCTGATTAGAGGCAACAGAGCTTGGAAACACTGGGTTAAGGTCTCAGAGTCTTGCATGTGGACAGTTTCTCCAAAACTGATTTTTTTTTTTTCAATATGGGATAGATGCTATAAACTATTCTCCATGTGGTAAAGATGTATTAACAACACTGTACAAAACAAAATTATTATCTGCTCCTGATGGATATAAAATGTCAAATAGCATACTTCATTAAAAAACTTGAACTGACTGGGAATGGGAGCTGTAAGGGTTCTCCCCATGACAACTAATATCCAGGCATTAATGAGCTGTCTGCGTATTCTGGATTACCCTACTAATCATGATGTTCTGTGAATAATGAATACAGATATTATACAAGCAGCAGCTTCATAGTGTTTTCAAGTCTTGGGATGGGGGCTTTTATTTATGCTGTGCATCTTTTCTCTGCAGCATCCCTGCATTTGAAGAAGTGAGCGGGCAGGTGCTCCAGCGAAAATGTGAAAAACTCCATGGCTGATGAGCATTAAGTGTCCTTATTTCCAGGCATCAGCAAGTAAACACTTAAAAGAGACAGTCTTACACTAGGGAGTAACTTATCAGGTTTGTTTTCTCCTCTTCCAGGTACATGGATTTACATAGAAAATGCTGGATGACTCCTTTGTTTCTAGGATCCATATATCCATAGATCAGACAAATTTGTGATTGCTAATGCCTTCCTGGGAACAGGCTCATGGAATCAGATACTTGGTAGAAATCAATGTAACATGACTGCATCAATTTATGTATCTAGTCTTGTAGATTTATCATTAATCTCCTCCTCCAAGTTAAATTTTTACTTCCTATTTGTCAAGGTTACTTAGAGTCTTCCCTCAGCATAAGCAGTGATCTAACATGTTCATGAAAGTGGACTCTTGTGCCCGAACAGCCTCAGTCTGTATAGAGGGATGGCATAGACTGGAGCCCATGGCTACGAGCTCTGCCTTCTCATTTATTTGCATAGCACTCTGCATAATGTTTTGGACCCTTGGGGTTTTGCCATAGAAGAGTAATAATAAACAAGGAAAATATTGCAGAAGTAAAATGCTCTGGAATGGGTAAGTTCTTCCTTTTTTACACAAGTGAAAAGAAACACTGCTCATCTGCTTGGTTTCTAACCAGTGATTGACTGAGAGCAACTCTCTAGATAAATATGATGCTCAGAAATCTTGTACTGGTGGTATATATGTATAAGCAGAAGAGGCTGAAGTGGATCCAGCTAATAAAGCTGGGTTTGTGGTTTTGCTTTTTCTTCCATTCAGTCACAGGATTTTTGTCTTACTTTATTCTTTTGTGATTTATCTTCTCTAGCCATGGGTTTCAGAGACTGGGAAGTTTTAACATGAGGACTCTAGGGAAGTAAGCAGTAGAATTGCTTATGCCATTTCTGTTGAGACTTCTGTTTTTACTCTAATCCTAGTGTTTTGGCCACATAAATAGAAATTATGTGAAAGAATACAAGAGATGTTAAGCTACAGAATTTCCTTCCTCTTGTGACCACAGACTGGCAGCCGTAGCAGCACCTTGGCTTTAAATCTTTCAGCTGTAGGAGATCAGGAGAGGATAAAGCAGGTTTCTTGTGAGTGATCTAGGCTAGGCTTCTTTTCGGATTTCAGTCTGATCACTCAGGTTAATAGGAAAGAATTAGCAGCAGCAAAGGGAGCAATCTGCAGGGGGGCTTTAGCTGCTGCAGTCCTGCATCTCGTGCATTATGCAACACCTATCATCAGTATTCAGTAAAAACATATTGGAGGACAAAGACTCAAGCATGCATTTACCGAAAAGGGCATGTGAAATAATACGGTGCAGGAAGAAAGACCCCAGAGACTGCCTACATTGTGCCTACTTGTCAGCATGATCACACAGCTAAAGGAAAAGAGCAGGCCTGCTTTCCACCTGTGGCTCAGTCACAAAGCTAACAAGGCCTTTCTGTCCCATTGAAATTAATGGCCATTTTGCAGTTTTACCTGAATGAGAAGCCGACATCTCACAGAAGGAACTGGGGCAGCAACATGTAATATGTCCCCAAACAGGAGGTACAAAAACAGTGGCAGAATACAAAAATACTATGGGGTTCCTTCTTTCCTTCCTTCAATGTGGAAAAAAAAAAGACAAAAAAAGAAAGAAAAAAAATGCTACTTCTGTAACTGATTTCTAATATGAGCCTATTTTCAGTGCTAAAAAATGAATAGAGCTCACATTGTCAACAGTAAAATCAGCTTACTCTTGAGGCTGATATGCTCTGGCTCTCTCCAAAGGAAGATAGATTGAAGGGTGAAAGACTTCTGCAAAGGAATGTATCCAGGACACAGCTCATATCTTGTCCATGCTTTCAAAGCTGCCCAGAGAGGGCAAGAACCACCATATTGCAGACAGCTGACTAAAACTCTGCCTGTATCATTGCTTCACAGAGAGCTGAAACAAAAGGAAAAGCCACACGAGGAATGGAGGAGGAAAAAGACAGTAGAAAATAACCAGTCTAAGAATTTTATAGGAGAAGGTAGAGAAAAAAGATGCATAATGTATTATTGGCAGCTAACAAAGCTAAGGGTAATAATAAAAGCCTGTTTAATGGAATGGACATAAAAGAACCACCAGGGAAAAGCAGGTCCACTGATAAATGAGGGAGATAATCAAATTAACAAGAACTTTATAATGGCAGGGTTAATGAACTGTTATTTTGTGTTTAGTCACCCAGAAGAGGAAAAAAGGTGAAGATGTATGAGCAATTACGCTTTAATGAAGATCTAGATAATAGGGTAGAAATAGTTGACTGAAGTAATGGAACAATGTTGTGGAATATTTAGGAGGAGATGTTGGCTAAGTGACAGGAACCTGTGTTGAAACCTACATCTCATTCACCCTGAAAATTCAAAGTGTCCAGGAAAGTTAAGAAAAATGGCTGCAATGATGGCCCAATTCAAAGGCCGATGGAGATAACACTGCCCACTAACAGTGGGACACTGTCATTGACTTCATTGGTTTGGGATCAAGAACTGAACAGATGAGCAGGTTGTGGGGGTGCTCAGTCCTGCAAGGTGGGGAGATGCCTGGACCCTGTCCAACAAAAAAAAGCACTTAAGTAGGTGATACATTTTAAGTACAAGCGCTGCTTTTCTAACTGCCGTATGACTCAATTTGCTTATAGTTAAGCATGTGCTTTGCTGACCTAGGGCCAGACGGCTCCTCAGTTTTTAGGACTGACCCCATCCAAATCTGGTATTTCCCTCTTCCAAGCTTTGTAATCCAAAATTTTTGGTAGCTGATACAGGGGACCTGAAGCATTCTGTAATATGTCTTTCCCAAAAGGGAAGGAGCGAACTAAATCCATAAATACATTGTTTCAAGAAAAAAATTCAATTTTTTTAAAAGAGTTTATCCAATTTCTTTTCTGTTTTGATAGTAGGAAGCCATCAGCTTTTGATCAAGGTAAAATGTAGTTAAAGAAAGTGAAAGGCAATTGGCTCTTTCAGTAAAACTATGCAGAAACACCACAGTTCTTGGCACACATTATAACTGAACACTGAAACTGCTGTTTCTGTGGACATAGATTTATACTTGCATTAAAATAATACACTGATGCTGTTTTTTTTTTAACCAATTTTTACACAAAAGAATGTATTCAAATTACAAATGCACAAAAGAGACAAGAGTGGGAACTACAAGACTGCTCTCTAGCTCAATACTTTATACATGGAATTGACAATCAATAGCAATTGCTGATTAGGAAGAGGACAATTCCTTAGCTAGAAGCACATTTCTGTTCAAATTCATACATTCCCCCATTTAAAAAGGATTGTCAAATTAGCCTTTTGATGTTCCAGTTAGCAATCATATTTCTTAAGCATCTCAACATTTAAGTTTAAAAGATTTTTATGCATTGCCTAGAAAGTTATTTTTATAAATTTTTTTTATAAGCTATATTAAAAAAGGCAGGCAGGCATTCTGCTGATGGCAAGAGGAAGTTCAAATCATCCTCACAGTCCTTCTAATCCAGTTGTGTGATTACAGAGTAGAAACCTGCACATAGGCTCCTTGTGTTCCTAGCACATTAAGGCTGCTGGAACTAGAGGGTGTTTTGCCTATGGATTTTGTATTTTCCCTAAACATGGATTTTCCAGTAATACAGCTGTTTGTGTTTTTAGTTGTTTCTGGCACACAATATGGAGAAGTTTCCTCTGGAAGTGGTGCTGCAGATAGCTAAGAACATTTTGATGGGTACTCTGCTGCTGCCAGCAGTCAGTAGGTCCCTTCCTTCGGCTACTACCCTCTTGGTCGGATGGGAGCTGGAGACAAATCCCATTTTCTCCAGCAGATCTCCTCTAGCATTTGTCCTGTTGTATATGATTTTCTGCTCCACACACTTACCTGGAACACCTTGAATTCAAGCCTGCATGTAGAAGGCTCTATCACTGCATTGTAGATGTGCTCTGCTATCCAATCTCCAACATGTTTTCAGTGATGGAGCACCATGGGTATTAAACAGTAAGATGGGGCCTCAGACCAACAAGCCCAATTTCATCTTCTTCCTTTCTTCATTTAAGGTAATTCATCCAGGGAGATATAACAATGATTGTTTCCATTATTCAAATACTTTAAAGCAACTTTGTGGTAATGAGGCCTGCTAGACATGGAGGAATATTTTGGTCCACACTTACTGTGCTCAGAAAGAAACCCACACTCAAGACCCCTGCTACTGAGGCATGCTGAAAAGCAGGAAAGTTCAAGCAGTTGCACCAAAAGACAGTATAGTTCACAGGGTTTTTTTTTTGAGCAGTAGGGCCCTTGTAGAAACAAAAAAAAAAAATCTGTAGAAAAAGATTTCATCCTGCACAAAGTCTCAAGTTAGGTTAATGTCAGCTTCATGAGAATTATGAGATTGCTGGCAATTGGCCAAGTGGCTAAATTACCCAGAGTTTTGTATATGAGCCCTTTTGAAAATGATCTAATGATTTCATTCTTCTGTTTGTGTATGTTAAGAATGTCACAGAACACAAAGTAGCTTCTTATCAGTCTAAGAGAAATGGGTTCATTTAAGTCCCCAGCATTTCAAATAAAAGACTGCTCTTCAAAAGAACCTGATCATCTAGGAGCATTCCTTCCTGTCCAACATGACTTTTATTTTTCAGTCTCCTGATAAAATGATTGTATTGTTTCTCTGTATGAAATACTAATTCATTTTAACCGACCTGGTTGCTTTTTTGTCAGAAGGACTGTCAAAGAATCTCAGAAATTGCTTCTCTTACTAGAGTGGAAAAAAGAGCTTTCAGTGACACATGCCATCATTCTCATCTGATCTGAAAGCAAAGTGTCACTAGACACTATTAGAACAAAATTTTAAAGAGTAAGACTCATGCATTAGTCTCTCTTCAGTACTGTTTGTAACCCATTGGCCTAAATTTCTAAGGTTACTTTTATATAGATATCTCTATATATTACCTATCAAAATGCAGTATAATTTAAACTTTCTTATCCTCCCCCTGAACACCTTTGTAATTTCCCTTGTAAGCCTTGTTTGATGGTACTGTGCTGTTAAATATATTATTGTATATATCATGAATCTAGAGTACAGGAGAGACAGGTAGTGTAGCAGTATCAATGAAAGGCATTGCATGCATTCATAAAGAAGCTATTCATTAAAACCATGATGACTTTCTACCCACAATACAGGACATATGATAAAGTTCATTTTAACATGGCAATAAGATTCAGAAGATGAAAGCTTACATTTTACTGAAGTAAGTTTCTAATATTTGATTTCTAAATCAATATTTTCAAAAGTACAATGGACACATCTACTAGAACTCCCATCAGTGTTTTTGAAAGCACCTCCATCCACACTTTAGGGACCTGATTTTACAACATTTCATCCCTCTGCTTTGTAAAACAAAATCAACACCAATTTTTCCATTTCTACTTGAAAGGAGAGAGAAATATTCCCATTACAGAGAAGGGTAATATGCAGTATGTATCCAGTTTTCCACCTCATCCATTATCATTCTTATTTGGATAACTTTTGATAATCTTGGTTGGGTATTACACCAGTCCCAAATATTTTGAAGGAGTCTTAAACGCAACAGCACAGAGATTATGAAGGCAAGTCATCTGCAGAGAGACACTGACAAGATGGCATAAAGTGTTCACCTAAAGCCTGTATTGATCACAGAAGATGACCATAACAGGCAAAAGAATGTCAATGTAGTTAAATACAAAGAATGATTGGTAGAAAGGAGATGGTGCTTATATTACATAAACATATAAATTAAGAGATTTGGAATTAATGCATTTGGAGGGTAATACTTGCAGGAGAGTGGTACCAAGCCTTTCCAAAGGCACATAAAAACAGTATTGTGATTCTGCAGCATGGTTTTCCAGTCTCTAGGGAAGAAGCAAGATAGAAAGCATGGCACTGATAACAAAATAATCAAAATAACCCAGCGAAGCTGTGAAATGAAGTTACAGGCAAAGATGAGGACACACATTCTGCTTACAAGCCTTGCATAACAGTCAGGGATGAGTGCATAACACATGTTCTGTTCTGCTGCACTCTTGCTGCAAGTCTGAACCAGACCTGGCAAAAGGATGAAAATTTTTGGCAAAGGCCTTAGGGAATTCAAAAATCTGTCTTGGCTTCAGTATGAGCTACAATAAAACCTGATAATTTTGAAATTCCTGTGAAAGAAATATTCTGAAAAGAAAATCATTTTACTTGAAAGCTCTCTTTCTGAACAAAGAAAACATTTCATTCTAAACATATTTTAAGATATAATAAGAAGAACTGGAAATGGAAAAAAAAAATCAAGATAACTAATTTATTACAGAAAGTGTCAAAATGGCAGGAGCTTTAATCTTAATCTGTTTAGAATCAGTATTGGAGAACATGAGTTCAAGAGATTTGGAAAAGGGAGAGAACAGCTGCGCTCTAGGAGAAAGGTATCAGGAGAAATGATTAGTGCATTTGTGACCATTTCAATTGAGGTAGACACTACTTAGGAGACTGACTGCAGAATCAGAAATATTACTAGATAAACTCTATTTTGTCCTTCTAACCACCAACACCCCACCCCCCACAGCTTAGCGTTCACAGTGGTCTGCTTTCCCCTACCTTCTCTCATTAATAAGATCCTCAGTTCATGCCTGTTTCTCTCATTTAGTATAGCTGCTGTCATCAATAATATATTCTCTTTGATTCACTTCCTCACTTTCTTCCCTCTATGGCCTCCCAGAAAGTATCAGGAAATTTGCATTTCTATCTTAACAGTGCACAACACAGAAACAAAGATACCTCAAGACTCACAACCAGGAATGGCATCTCAAGCAAGTCTTATTGACACATACACAGGCATGCCATACCTAGTTCTTTTGGCAAAGTGCTTTTCCTGAATCAAGTGGAGACTTCTCTTGTGATTTTAGCCATTCATTTAGGATTTTCAAAGCAATCTTGGTGTACTTTCAGCAAAGTGAGAAAAACAGTATTTTTATACTCCTCCCTTCTCCCATCCCTCCAGTAGAGGAATTTACAAGGAAATACTTTTTTAAATTAGGCATTCAGATACTATGATCAATTTGTACATAAACAGAGACATACAAAGTGCAGGATATGTTAACATATTGTACAATACATATTATACACTATTTACATCAAAAGTGGTTTCAGGCAGGCTTGAGACATTTGTTACTTAGAAAGCTAGTGCTCAGTCTCTTTTGGATTCCTTAATTTCTCAGAAGGAAACAGGTGTTTTTGTAACTGACATTACTCCTTAGATTATTCACTAAAATAACAGACTTGATTTTAGAATTCATCAACAGATGCTGGAGAAACAAAGATGACTAGAACTGTGCCATTGTATTTCTCAGACTCATTAATATAATGGGTTACTTGTCAGCAAAAAGGAGCACTGAGTCACAAATGGTATGGCAATAGGGAAGTCACGTCAGCTTTATAATGAGGGGCTTAAGTCTAAGGTGTGACTAACTGCCATTTAGAAAGATTTTACAGCAGTTGCAAATCAAATTAAAAATATAACCTCATATGGTTACAGAAACCAAGTGTGTGATTAATATAGCCCAGAGTTCATCTGCAGGTAGCCTGTATTCAAAAGGTAAAAGTCTAGCTCAAATGCCATAGACAAATACAGCTGAGGTCAGTGTGAGGAGTAAAAAGTGATTATATCAGTGTAGACCCCTAAAGGATGGTAAAAAGAACTTCCTTTCTAATCACAAACAGTTAGTAGCTGGCTCATGTCCCATGGCTTTTTTTTTTTTTTTTTTTTTTTTACATTTTATCCTGATCAGTGTAACTAGCATTATTATTTAGGTAAGGCCCAATTCAAGACAGCACTTAATCTTATCAGCAAGAATTTTAACCCCGACATACAGCCGAGGCAAGTCGGTTAGTAAGATTAAGAAGTGATTAGCTCTTTGCAGCCACAATTTGAGAAAGTGTATGTATCAGCAAAGAGCACTTACTTGCATGTGTTCTGGAGACACTTCATCCAAAATTACTAGTTGGCATTCCTCTGGTAAGGGCAAAGGAGGAGGGACAGTGTCTGCTGAATGGAGCAGCCTCCCAGCAGTTGCTGCAGATTCTTGAAAACAGCTGAAGCAGAAATTGGGTAGAACTGCACTGGCCGAACCAGCTAGTGGCACAATATTACCTTCTTCTGACTTGCCCTTTGCTTGCCCTGCGAAGTCCATCTTGGCCACATTGACAAATTTCTGTTTTAGGAAACTAGTTCAGGCCACACAGTTGACCACTACACCATTCTCTTGCTCATTATTTGCAGGTTTTTCAGCAATGCAAAGAAACCAACAAGAAAATAGAGTTATGTACTTACACTGCAGACACAGTGTACTTATCGATCTCAACAGGAAATATGATGGGATGCAAATGAGAAATGCAAATGATGCCACCCACCATACAAAAATCCCACAATATGCTTTTTGTTAAAGGCTATTTAGTCAAAGCTTAGTTTCCCCCTCTGTGTGTCAGTAGCCTCTGGAGCATGCCATCTGCCTGCAATAGTCTCAAGAATTATCCCTCCCTTAATAGCTGTGCCTTCTCAGCTTTCCTACAGGAAAACTTTCCTTATTCTTATTTTCCCCTTGAAATTGTAATCCTTCATATCCACTCTGATGTTTGTTTCCATTTACTGTACAGTTACCTTTTCCTGACCATTTGCATCTAGCTGAAACAATATTGAAGAACTGTACTCATTAAATGTTTATGCTTTCTCACTAAACTTCTATCCTTATGTCCTCTATTTCTAAATCTGTTACTAAAAGTAATATTTATGCAGACTTTTAAAGTCCTTAATTTTGACCTTGAAAAATTCTTAGCCCTCTGTTTTAAGGTTTTCCTTTGAGGTACAGTTTCCATTTTTGTTTGGGTAAGGAAGAATCAAAATGAATGCAAGTTCTAAAGGAAAGTTTTACCAAATCGCATGTCTCACTACATTAGCCTTCTTATAGACCTCTGTTGTACTATTTCTAGTCTTTCATCTGCTTTATGGTGATCCAAACACTCAAGGTTATTTCAGAGAAAGCTGCAGCAGTTCAGACAGTTGCTGCCCGACTACTTCATTATAACATCCCAGCTAAGCAGCTTTTCTGAACTGTATGAAAGCTTTGAGTCCACTTAAGGAGAAGCTAGCCAGGTTATTCTGAAATGCCTTCGGTGGTGATTTAAATTAATTTGGCCCATCGCCTTGAATCAGGTTAAAATTTCTCCTCGAGCATGTCAAGTCATGCTGCCTGCAGGGGCATGTGCCTCCAGGAAGGCTAGCTGCACAGACTGGGAAACAAAACTTCTGTTTAGCTACACTGTCACAGGAAGGCAAATAAAATTACTTTCACAAAACCAATGTTTCCTTTCAAAGGCCCACACTGAAATGAAAGGCTAGAAATAGTACAGAGTCATTTTTATTCCTTTTACCACAAAGGACTATTTTCTATATGTTGTCAGAGACCAGGTTTAGTATATAGTGTTCGAAAAGTTTTCATTAGGTTTTTAATTGCACACCAAAGAACACTACAGTTGTGTCTAGGTCAAAGACACATCTCTTAATGTACAAGCCCATACAAGAGACTGAAGCATATATGCAGGTCAGTAATGTAGCATTTATCAGTATGATGACTAATTTAGAGATGCCTGTTGGTTCTGCCTTCTTCCATGACAGTACTCTGGAAGTGTATCTTTTTATTCTCCCTTTTAGACTCCTATGAAATTCATAGGAGTGTATTTCCAGTTGCATCAAGGTCAACTTGCATGCCAAATCTAGAAATAGAGATGCTAACTGCAGCTAAAAGTGATTAGAAGACCAGACCCTTAACAGTGGGAAAGACCAGCACATTACTGATACGATTTGGTGGTGTCAGTGCTTATGCTTTAAGAGTAGACTGGTCTTGCACATCTTGTTAAAAAGTCATTTCCAGAGCCTGATTGTGGGGAGGGACAGGAGTCCAATGGTGCTCTATGGGAACAGAAGCCAGACATGAGGTACCCAATGGCTAGTTTCCTACTGATACCCTGCTCAAGTTTGGACAAGTTACCTTAGCCTTCTTCCCCTGCTCTGTCTCGCCCATTTAAACAGTAAGCTCCTCAGGTGAAGAGCTACTTTTCAGTGTGTGTTTCCATAGTACTTTTCTCCATAGACTTGCTCTGGGCCAGTGCCTTCAGTGCTACTGGGGTACAAAGTTGTGTTTATGAGGGTCTGAAGCACTTGGCATGCATTGCTTACGGCTGATGTCGCTTGGAGGCAGGTCAGATAAAGTACACACATTGAAGCATTACTTCTTGCAGACACAGTTACTTATGCCTTACAGAAAGAGTACAGCATGCAGGTTAAAGTTCCTCACTGATAAGAAAAAAATGTGAAAAATCAAATCAGCTGAGCTTGATGGCTGAAGTGTTGTGACATTGTATATTTGTTCGTCTTTTTACACAACCTGATCATAATCCTTAACTCCAAAATACAGTATGTTATCTTAGCTTTTTGTACAAGACTTGAACAGCACATAGCGTTCTGTGCTCTGCAAAAGGCTAAATTCTCCTTTAAGTTATTGATAGAGGCACCTGTATATTCTTATCACCTTGAAAATGGCTGAAGGTGCACAGAAGCTTTGGCACACCTTCCCATATCCTTGCGGCATTTCACAACAAATGTTCTTGACACAGAAAGAACCAAAGTCACATGCTATAATTGGTTAAAGGATACAGCAAGGGGTGCCAACTACTTAAAACAAACCATCCCAGTGCAAACATCTCCTTTAATGCATGAGTACCCTATAAGACCCTTGTGGAGGTGTTACCGTGGGTAAAGGGCCTGGTACAAAGCCCTCCAGAAAAGCAGATTTATCTTGAGAAAAAGCCTGATTCAGTCCCCTAGAGGCAGAATTTGGCCTGGAATCAAAAACAGAACAGCACAAATTGACAGCTCGCCTACCTGCCTCACTGATCAAGATGAATTTTACCTGCTGTTAACAATATAGAACCAATGTCATCTGCACTTTGTTTTCTGCCAAAAAAAACTATCAACCCAGCTTTGATATTTCTTGGTGATATAAAAAGCATGAAGACTTCAAAGTGATTTTTCTGTCTCAAGCTGAATTTACAGCACCAGCACAAAAAAGCAGAACTTAACCAACCTTTTCCTCCCTTTGAAAAACCCAAATCCCACTGAATCGCTGGCATTTTCCTCCTCCACTTCAGAGAATCAATGGGACCTACCTCCCATGCAATCTGTTTGCACTAGAGGTTCTGCATTTCCAAACCTCCAGCTCTCCTTTGCTTCAGTGAAGTCCCCTGAAGCCACACTTGGGGGGCAAAGGGAGGAATCTCTTCCAAGCCGAATTATGTTCTCCATAGGATCTTCAAAAGGACAATGGAAAGAGATCCCTCTAAGAGCCTGTGTTCAAAGACTCCCATGTGCACTCTACCAAGGGATAGCCCGTGTGGCTTTTGAAAGACTAGGATCATACCAAAGCTGTAACAGAGCCTTGCAAGGAGAGACTTCTGCTTTCAGGGTTGGTGGCCATCATCCTGGCCAAGAGAGCAAGAATCTTGTTAGAAGTACAAACAAGGGCTATTGCAGGCTGAGCTGACATTCCCTTGGCAATATTGCAAGATTTCTCTCCTTGCTGAGTATCAGTCAAAAAAAAAAAAAAAAAAAAAAAAAAAAAGTCATATACATTCAGCAGTGGCTTACCCACAGGAATAAATACTTTGGAACTTACCCTGAAAACCACTGAAAGATAATTATGTGGCACTCAGTTATTTCAGACGCATTTTCTGCTAAGCAAATGTTACTGTTAATACACATATTGATGATGCCAGAAAAATCTCAGTTAAGATATTGATTAAAGTGGGACAATGTTGTAAAAAGGATTCATTTTAAACTATGCAATAGAGAATTAACTTGGAAATTTCAGTGTCATGAAGTGCTTTAAAAAAAGTTTCGATTGCTCAAATGCTCTCTATTCTGATTTAGCATAAACAAGCTTACCCTGTCCTTACTGATGCTGCAAAGACTACCAACAAGGTAGTAATGAGGATTTTTGCTTAGTTTTTTTTGGTGAGCAGGGACATGCCTCTTCACAAAAAGCTTGACTAATCTGACAAGGTCACTTCTATATAAGCCGTGAAACATCTGTCAGCCCGTAATGACTTCTTCAGATCAATAATGACATGGCCAGATTTGAAACCAGCAACCTAGAGGCAAAAGGCTTTGTACCTTATTACTAATCTCCTGAGCCTTCCAGTCCCCTCCGAGGTGCTGCTTTCTAATGAATACATTCTACATTCAAAATGACAAATGGCTTCAATTAAAAAAAAAAAAAGAAAAGAAAAAAGATCTTTGGGAAAACATTCCTGTTGTTTAGTGAACAACTCTACAGTATTACTCATTCTTTTAGGCCATTGGAGTTAATATGTCAGTTCTGAAAATTAAATGTTTGTGTGAATCATGAAGAAAGATGCCTAAGAGCCATATTGCCTTAGAATGTGAGCAGTTCCTTTTGCACTAACAATTAAATGAGAACTATGTGGTGGTTAGGGCTGGGAGATGTGCCTTAGAGAGCATCGCTGATATTTATAGAATTGAAGCCCTACTTTAATTGTTACAGATGTCACTTATAAAAAACAGCAAGTAAACACTGCAATATGGAGGGAACTGGGTGAGTTCAGTTACCAGGAGAGAGTGAACCCACTGTTTCTCTCACCACTGTGGAGTTATAGAACTGAGATAAGAAAAGCTACCTGCTGTAAAATTGAGCTTTAAGAAATTTTACTTTTCTTCCTCATCCCAGATAAGTTTTCCTACCGTTACCTAGTGCTGTGGAACACAGGCTCAGTCTTTCAAGCCTGGCCACTGGCAACAGATGGAAAACTCATGCAGAGGTCCAAGTACACAGTGACTTCCTTTATGAGCTCCACAGCCTGTCTGACCACTTTTTCTATGGTGTGTTTTTTAAAGTTAAGCCTTTCATCCAGATATTCAAGGTTCAGTCCTGAAGATCAAGCCTGATTTCAAATAAACTGTGCAGATAGTACTGCTTGTCACATCTTCCCCCAATATTATTTCCATACCTAGACTTCAGAGATACCTCATAGTTGTACACTGCAAGCAGTCTTGAGTTAATCAGCGTCTAGGAGTAGCAACTTCAGAAGGTGAACAGAAAGGAAGAGAAACTATCCTAAAAAGTAAAAATTCTTAATTTTAAGCACGGAATTGTAGGGCAACAATAAAAAGAAAGAAACAAAATTTATTGGCTCGCATAACTCAGGCTAATGTTTTGCCACTTAAGCATCTGAGTGAGCTGAACAGAGACCAAAGCAGACAGACTCTGCAGCAACACTGAAGCTATTGGACCTGAGCTCTTCACTGCCAAGTTAGGCAGGATTTGCACCCATCCTGCAGCCTGCACATCCTCACAGCTAGTCAGGATGTGATCAGCTCTCCAGGTATGACACAGAGCAGCCTCACTAATTTATATCCCACTGTTGTCTCACAGCTAGGGGCTGCTGGAGAAACCAACATATCCTGCTTCCCTGAGCTCTGTTGTGCAGAAATTCCCTCAAAGAAGTCGTCTTCATGCTACAAATGCCCTGAGCTTGCTGTGTGAGAAGTCACCATTTGAACCTTGGATCATTTGTGCCTATTGCCTGTGCATTAAATTCTACCTGTGTCAAATGTTGTCAGAAGCACACTGAATATAAAGTGTCACCATCTGAGCTGTTCCAAAATGGTTCCTAACTTCTGCTGGTGTAAACAAGACAAAGAACAAGGCTGTAAGAAGTTGGATCAGAATTTTTAAAGAAGCTAGAAGCTGATCCAGAGGGTTATGTTGTCTAAAAAGAAGAGTTAGAAAAGAAATTACATCATAGCTTTGGAACTTCTATTCATGATGTTGCTACGAAATATAAGCTTTCCCTTCTTCCCTCCAAATTGTCAGTAGAGTTTTCTATGGTTTGACTTTGGTAAAAGGTCATCCAGGTCATTAGGCCCAACAATTTCCATCTGCCTCTCCCTTTTCAAGTTCAGGGGTTGTCAACTATATTCCTTTCAACTCTTTGAAAAACCTTCAAAGACTGTATCTATGGAGTTCAATTTACACTAGAGTTTTTTTTAAACCTAATGAGCTCTAACAGAAACACAAGTTGGTTGTTTCATTAGGAAATAGTAAAAGGACATAAAGACAATTCTGGTTATCAACCAAATGTGAGAAAGGCCCTACACAGCTGAGATGCTCCTGTTCTGCCTCTTGTGTGCTCATTTATGTAGGAGCCCAGAATATAAAACTGCATTAGCAGGTCAAAGGAGAGCCTAATAAACTGGAACGCTTTAGATCGTCCAACTTAAACAGTCTAAACTCGAGCAAATGAATATCTGCAGGTCTTGTTTGTTAGCAGTGATGCCACTGTTAGAGAGATTGTATGAGGGGGACAGCATTTATGCAAGTTAATGTCCAAGATGACAGAGGTAAATGCTACAACGCTGTATGTACAATGCTCAGGCACTGTTATACAGTTTTCTTAAACATGAAACTACCTACCTCAACTTTTACAGGAAAAGCAGTAACCTTCAGGTATCTAACAGCAAGAGTCCTCTTAGCATTAAATAGCGAGCTAATCATAAAAGCCCAGGAATCTAAGTAGTCCTATCTTAAATGTCATGCTCTGCAGCTTCCAGCTGTAACAGTCATATCCGTAACATGGATATAGATATAGCCATTAACAATTTAAGATACAATGCAACCAGAGAATAGCTCGGGTCTTGTTTGTTGTATTGCTAAGTGCCTACCAAATTTGAGTATACTGTTATTCTGATGTCCCTTATATATACACAGACAAGTTTTATTGTATAAATACACAGAGTGATTCTTACTATACCATTAACTGAATCCAGGATATTCAACTTGCTAATCACATCACTCTGCACATACAAGAACCTAACAAGAGAATCAGAAGTCCATCCAGCAGTGTGGTGTGTCACTCAGTGCGACCGCAGCAGTTTAAAGTCTGCTACCCAAAGCATCACAGCAGGCAGATATAAACCTCAGCCCAAGGAGCTCTGACATTGAAAAACTGGAGCCCCAAATTCACATTAGCAAGATACTTGTACTGTAATTTATTTTAGCTTTGTTACAAATTTGACTTGTATGATGCTCCTTTTCTGCTGTATGATATGCTGAAGTCTCTGAACAGATTTACAGTTCACTGATCTGTGCTGCAAGTACCTACCATAATGATAAGCAGAGGAATGAATGGAAGGGAAAATTGTCTATCAACATTCAGAGGCAAAGTTCAAGAACAGCAATCATGTAAGTTATACAACAGCTACATTTTGCAAGTTTAAGTCTGAGCACATTTCCCCATCAGCTCTAGTAAATTGCATTATACTTGGGTGTACCTATCAGTTTATTAATGTTACTATTAAACATGTGACAGAAAAAAACAGCAGCAGAGTTTGCTAGTATAAGAAATGAACACCAGCAATAGGATGGCACTTAGTGGTACACATTCATTTTCATTTGGAAGCAATGATACACAGTAATCTCAACCCCAGTTCAGAGATATCAGGAGCATCCAGAGGGCTTTAACCTGAAGAAACACCAGATATCACTACAGCTACTTACACAGCAGTCCAAACTGACAAGAGGCCATTTAAAGGCTTAAGGTAACTTAGGGATTTTCTTGACGCTTATACCAATGTCATGGCTTTAATTTAGTTGGCTACGCTTTTTTTTTTTTTTTTTTTTTTTTTTACACACTTGTTTAAAGATGATAATCAAAGCTGTAAAGACTAAGCTAAATGCAAAAAGCCATTATATACCTTAGACAAATCAATAGACTTGTGCTAACTACAGTCCTGCACTTTTGTTTCATGTATCAGCTAATTGGTACGATCAGAGGAATACTAACAGAAAAAAGTCACCTTATTAGCCAGCTTGTCTAACTCCCTAGATGCGTTCTCAGAGTCAGGATCCAAGGAGTTGATACTTTTCAAAACTGCATTTTGCTCCTGTGAATGCAAGTTACCTTAGCAAGGGAAACATGACACACTGTCCTGGCTCACACATCATGCCAACACTAACCAAGCCCTACTTGAAGGGTGCTCATCTAGCACAACTCTTATTCAGCTGCACCTTAACACCTAGAATCAGAATTATTGGTAACAACTCCCCATTTATTTGATTCTGTCATCCAGGGCTGGCACCATCTCCTTTCACATCTGTCAGCACTTAATATACAATAATCCTTAATTGCAATTAGTAACAATCACTATGCCTATGCCAGAAAACACAGCTTGACTTCACATTCCTGGCTGAAGTACTAGCACTGTACTAGGATTTGTCAAGTGCATACTGTGCTGTGCTACTTCCTCCCAAAATCAGGGCAGTTTTCCACTGCTCTGGGCCAAATCAGCTGGCGGATTCTCAGTGTCCATGGGATTTCTCACATGGTGAACAGCTTTTGCGTCAATTCTTCCATAGCCTCTCCCTGCCTCTAAATCTGCCCACATGACTGAAGGCAGAAATAGGTGATCAGCACATTTTCTGTAACCTAGGTACTCTCAGTAGCTGGCTGGCCCTTTGGAGAGGCTACCACCTGGCATTTGCTCCATTTTGCACTGTAGAGTCACAAGTGTGACATTACAGGAACAGAGAATAACAAGGCCTAAATCTTATATACCCTTCATCTCCTGCAGGATGTCCAGTATGTAGCTACATCTCAGGTTCTTGCCAGCTGTGTGACAGCCCACTGAAGGGGAACGGGCAGCTTTGGAAGAGCCCTCCTTCAGACTGTTACAGGTATAAGTTGGCTGATGGGAAAGGAAGCAGACTTCAACCCAGTTTTCAAAGAACGGGTATCAGCATCATGCCATCATAACTAGCACCAAGTATTTTTGACATCTTACAAAAGGAAAATCAGCTGGGGAGTCCAGTGTAGAATTTAGGGTGCATCTATCCTGTGCAATGACTTGTATGTGGCAATCAAACTACGTTAAAGGGAAATAGTGCAGACAGCTGACACAGTATAATCATACTGCTGAAAAAGCAGAGCTCATCAGCACAGGAAAAGCAGGATAATATTCCAACTATCATGCATCTGGTAGTGTAGGCCAAGAAGTCTGTAGGTGGCATGAACAGTGCAAATAACCCACAACTGAAACACCCTAGCATTAAAAGAGTAGCTGCTATTGCATAATTAAAGTTTCCCTTCTCTTCTCCGTTCTGCTTAGAAAGTGTCTTGGGAAAGATCAAGAGATAACAACGGTGGGAAATACAGCTGCAGAAGTAAGCAGGGACATTACCAGGCACAAAGAAACAAAGAAAGGGTGAGAAGAACAGAAGTTGTGAGCAATTTGGACTTAAAGGTGCAGAAGCTGCCTGACCCTCTACAGTTTCCCATTGCTAGCTTCAAGACCCCCAGGGTGTCTGACTGATGGGCTGGTGAGAACTTGGTAACAGGGGCTACGCACGTTGCTGCTCAGTTTTGCACAGTAACATACATATTCAGTAACATTTGCCTATTAAAGAACAGATTTTGCTTAGATTGTGACTGCTCAACTGATTGCTATCCAGATTTGTCACAGTGCACGAGCTAAATATACACCAAGACAAACTAAATCTGTGGAATCAGTAAATGCTGTCTTGTTAGCATCCACATTGTAACTGCTGTTACAGTTAGCAGAGGAGAGCACCAGCCCCCAGACTTCTCAGTTCACAAATATCAATACATCCATATATCGACAGCTCATTCAAATATGACTAGTTTTACTCAGGATTTCCAGATCACAGTGGGAAAGCAGTGCATGTGCAGCCTAATTCTGAGTGACTTACTGTTCAAAATAAACAGAAAACAAAATCCATACAGCTGAAGGCTGGACAACTGGAAATAGATCTGAATTGCCTTGAAGCTAGCTGACGGAGCAAGGAGTGCTACAGTCAACATAAGATGCCCATCTGCTGATTTTTCTGAAATTTTAGTCAGAGGAAAACCTGCTGGGACCATGGAGGTTTCTCTCATTTTATTAAATCACAGTAGTGGAGAGCAGCCTCCCATTCCTATTGCTACTTCTGGCCAGATGTGTAGCTTCTCCATCTGGGCTGCCAGTAACCACCGGAGAAGCCCCTCACCCCCCTGAAGAAGGGCAAGCACTTTGTGACAATTGCCATATGCCTGTTCAAGCATCTAGTGTTGATTGCCCAACATGGTGCCACTCCCCCTCTCTTTAGCCTTATTGACAGGGTAAAAGAGAAAACTCTCTCTCTCTCTCTCTGTATCTACAGACTCCTCATTACAGCCCGCAGTGTGGTGCCCTTAAATAGCACCCTTTTTATGTAGGTCTAATTGGCCAATATATACTAGCTTCTATTGGCTCCTTTTAGTACGTGCACAGTACACTGGGCATGCATGCATGCATATAATTTATCATGTCAAACTCATTTTCTTTACACACTATTGTTCTTGCCTTCCTTCTACAGGGTTATTATTCTATGTGAATTTCCTTTGTAATTAAGTGGCTTGGTTGCAGTTCCATCCTCTAAAATGACAAAAGGAAAACTGAAATAGCTGCCACCTCAAATTGGTTTACATTCAGCAGAGATGCCTGCCATTTGCTTAGACCAGCAGATGTCAGCCTAAATTGAAAAATGGAAAAGAAATACTGTATCATAATGTTAGTGTCTCACACGCCAGATGGGAGTTTTATACAACATGGCAGGAGCAGTTAGCCAGCAGTGGTTAAAATTCAGTGCTGGAACAAGTATGGTGACAGTGCATGCACTGATAGCATTTTTTGATTATAGAACTTAATTGTATCATAGATCAATGATAGTTTAATTTATGAGGATTGATTTTGTTAATTCAAGCAGTTCAAAAGGCACTGTTAAAGCTTCAGTCCATTTAACTGTGTCTGACTTAAGCTTTGCTCATGCTATCAGAAGATAAATGACTGCATATAAGCTAATACCATCCTCCCCCAAATCGTACATTTATTTCAGCATCTGTTACTTACTGCAAGTTACATTTAAATGCAAAATGTTAGTGGGACAGGATACAACATTGGGCTTTGAATCCTTAAGATCCAGTAAAAAAGCGTAACATGATCACTTGCACATGCACACTTACCAATTCTGTCATCACTGCTGTATCACTCAACTAAAACTTCATAGATATTGTTGCATTTATATTGAACAGTACAACAGAACATTAATGAATGCTGTATCAGAAGAAAAAGATAAAAGGCCTATTCACATCATAGTTTTTACAGATGACAGCTTACCTTGCTGCCGTTTTGGTGCACAAATCTGACACCCCATACAAGTACACATAATGTTAAGTTTCCTGGCTGACAGTTTTCCACAAATCTCCTAGTCCATTGTTTTCTTGAAGGTCCAGAACAAAGCCATGAAGTGAAATTAATTATGAATGAAATTAGTTTTAAGTAAATAATAAGATTTTAAAAGCCCCCCTCTACTTTCCTATCTTTAATTTTTCATGTAAAAAAAAAAAATTCTTAAGAGTGAAAAAATCAGGCAAATAAAATTCCAACCAAAAAAGATTGCTTAAGGTCATGGTTTTTAATGCCACTCCAGTGCATTTTTGAGCTCTGACTGGCCAGTTTGGCACAGGTGCTTCTTGGCACCCTATTTCCACCCTAAATAAAAACAGTTTCCAGAAACAAGTCAAATGACAGAGAAAGATTAGTTTGGTGGGTTTAAATAGACTGTTTTTCAAGAAAAGCCCTTAACCTCAAACTGATTCTTGTCTTCCTCTACCTCTTCCTTAACCTGGAAAGATCAGTCAGCTTTTGCTCTGTTCTTGTGCTGCCTGCAGTAAACCTGAAATACATAGGATGCACCTTGTTGCAGCCTGTGCACTTTATAAAGGGTCTGAGCAGACTTTCATCAGCAAATCCAGGCAATCAATACAGGAGTTTTTGCTTCTATTTTCATCTTTAATTCCAGGGTTCTCCTGTATCACTTGAAAAGGAATTGCAGGAAGGAAGTGTTTATCTTATGAAACACCAAGAAAAGGAGATATGTTCTTCTACAGAAAGCCAATGAATCAGGAAGCCTTTTACCATGTGACAAGCATTGTAGCATAAATTGCTAGGAGATACTGGAAAAGCATAGAAGTCATTTTTCATTGAACAATGTGTCATATCACAGGACTAGAAAATGGAAAGCTTCCCTAATATGTATTCCAATTCCACAGCATTGGTCTAAGAGTGAGAACAAAAATCTTATCCATCCCCATTTATTTTGGGTTTGTAATGTTACAGGAAAGTTCTCCTTCCTTCCACCCCTCTGCTGTACTAGCTCCTCAGGCTAGCTTTCATTTACATTATTTGAAATCAATTGAACGGTGCTGATTTAGGCCATCTGATGCTTTAGACACTTTCCTGAGCTCTGAAGAGAACTGCAGAAAAAAAACTCATTTTGTAGTTGACAGTCATAGCATTGCCAAAAACAAGTTACAAAATTAAGTCAGAGTGAAGAGACAGGCAGACAGGAAATGATTAGCCCATTCTTTCCCTGGAAGTGGGAAATTGGAGGGGACAAATCACGACAGACTATCTGATCCTTTCCACTTTCCCAGTTTGGCTTGAGACACTTGTTTTTCAGAACAATCTTTGCAGGCCCTATCTTGTTCCATCTTTTTTCAAGTTTTACCTGCAAGGGATATTATTGCCTTGTTCTTCTCTGCCTCCCCCAAGTTTTACTTTGTCTCTTCCCATCCTGCTTTGTGCATCACAAGCTGTAACAACATACCTGTGGAAAAGTAATCAAGTAGTAACAGGTATAGAGTTCTAGATATTAGCACAAGGAAGAATTCATCTGGCTTTAAAAGAAATTTTCAGAGAAGTAGGAAAGGATGCTCTGCTCTTCATCAAGAGATTTCAGCTCTTCCTATCATGGCATTAATCTGGCAAACATGTACACAAATGCTTCATTTTGGTCAAACCAGTGCTCTTACTCAGTAAAATAGCACAGCTTAGCCCAAGAACTGCTCAAGTCATATGAAGAATCAGTGATGGATCCTTATCACCCCTCCCAAAATCAAGCACAACTAACAGAATATAGAAACCACACTAGGGAACTTGAAGAAAGCTAGATTTGCTTGTGAGACTGAATAAAACAAGAGTTACATAGCTACTCTGTGCCTCTATTCCCCCATCTATAAATGAGGACAATGTAATACAGCAGCACAAAGCTATTGTCTAAGTATTTCTTCTGTTCTTTGTTCTAGCTTGAGCTCCAGTTAGTCTCATTCCACATTCCTTCAAGGGGCCCAAATCCTGAGGTACTCCTTGAGACAAGCTTCAGCCTTTTGGAAATCTCCCAGACCCCATGAATGCTAGCAAATGAATCACTGTGCGCAGTCATTTTCCCCCAGTATTCACTGCTTTTCTTAATGTCACTTTTCCTATACTGTGGCCCCCTCCTTCCCCTCCTTTTCTCATCTGCTTCAGTATTGCCTGCCAAACATTGCTTTGTCTTCCCTTTGTCATTTCCTGCTTTCCAGTTTCATGTTCTCCTCCAGCAGCTTTGCAGTGTTCAGCTTTAACACAGCCACTCTCGTTCCCATATGAGGAGTTTCACTTAACACTGAGTTCCCACTCCAGTAACACTTTCATCCTTATAAGGATGCATTTCTCACCTAGGCTTTAAATTTTTATACTTTACATTTTCAGCCTCATTTCTTCCCTTTTCCCTCTCCCGCTTTCATTTTCTGGTTACGTTCCTAGGCTCAGATCCTGCCGTGCAGCCACCTGTTATAAAGCAGAGTGCAGGAATCTCGAGGGAATGGGATGTCATATTCATCCGCTTAGTGCTAAGTTAGTGGTGGGCAGGTGGTGTGCAACTCAGCACTGCATGAACAGAAATGTATTAAGCTGATAGCAATGTTAAAACCATTTAAGGGACATAGATCCCATAAGAGAGAAATTGAAAATCTGAAACAGAACCACATGGCTACTGCAAGTACATAAGTGAACTCTGACAGTTGTAATTATTTGCCAGAGCACTCTGAAAGTGATTGCTGTCCTCAGAATCAAGCTGCTCATTTCAATCTTAATTGAAAAAATCATTTTAAATAGTACTGGTATGAAGGAAGAACATACCATACAAAGCAGGATGCTTTCCTGCTTTATTAGTTTTTTTTTCTTTAAGTCTTGAATTATTACTCTTCTGTACAGCTGCACAATGTAATAATTATCGCATTAGCAACTGTAAAAGCAAAACTCATTCCATATGGTAGATAAAATGATCATGAGGGCACGTGCCTGACTTTATTGCATTTAGAGGATTTTAGATCTTCAAGAATATCTGCTAATTCGCATAAAACTGGCAACATTAGTAAATTACAGTAAGTTCCCAAAGCAAGATTTTTCTATTTTCTGAAAGATTATGGCACTTCAGTCTGCAATCTTACAGACAAAGTTGGGTTCACAGTTCCTAACAGAACACAAGGAAGCTCTAACTTCAAAATGTGCAATTTAGATGTGCAAGCTGCAAGAAGAATTGCCATGTCTAGTAATGGAAGAGGGTGCAAAAGTGAGGGAATTCAAGGGTTCCTAATGTTTCCATGAAAGCATTTTTCCATCTCTGAATTTGAGCAAAGCCTCTTTGAATTTTAAAAGTGCTTAGCTTCAAATATTTTGAGGACTCCAGAGGAATACATAGTTTCAAGCTAACTTTAAAATGCTGTGACAAACATTTCTATTCCCACAAGAAAGTTTCAAACATCAAAATGGTTCCCAGAGGGGAAAACAAGCATTCACTGTGTTTTAAGTTATTTTCACAATCAAAATGTCTAAAACAATATGATATCAGATTAGGAGCTAGATTGTCTTTAGCTACCCCCACATGTATCTCCACTGAAGTTAGTTTTTATTCTAGGAGGACTGGTTGATAACTTTCTCCTTAGAAGTCTCTCACTTGCCTCTGCACTCAGGGCATTTGCAGAATGATGGTGACAGCTTTTTGCTTCCATGTCAAACCTATTGTCTAGAAACTGTTCTTTATACACTTCTAAAGCCTAGCGTAGGAAAGCACTGGCAGGTCAGATAGAAATTATATGCAGTCGCCATATCAGAAAAGAAACATACCTTCAAAGTGGGGAAGGAAGAGCAATTCAGGTATAGCCTTGAGGGGAAAGTTACCCTTAAAGGACAGTTTAACTTCTTAAGGTACACATGGATCAACTTACTAGGGGCTGAACAGAGCAATATATTTACAGACCAGGCCCTTAAAAGGCACATAGGAACTCAGTGATGTTTTTAAGTTCATAGGCAAAAATGACTCAGAGGTCACCTAACAAACTTTTTTAAAAAAAAGGCAAGAATTACACTGAGGTGATGCAGAAAGACATTAACATTGGTTTTTTGTTTGTTTGTTTGTTTGTTTTTTTAAGACTTCCTAGATTATGGAAGCAATAGGATTTGAAATTGCATCCCTAAGCAGTCAATAAATAAACCGGCAAGTCATCGGCATAAAATGATGCTGGAAATTATACTGTGGACTGCCTGTTCCTGAAAGAAAGGTAGAAGGCCAGAGCAGCACAGATGTAAGAATTGAGCCTTATCAGACTTCACAGCACATCTGAAGTGAACTGACAGAAAAAATTCAACTTAAAAGTACAGAACTGTATGGGATTTATTCCAAGATTGAAGGACTGCAGAAATACTGAACGCTAGAGATGAACTCCTTTGATCCGTTCTGTCAGGTCTGAAAGACAAGTCCAACAACATTAGCACTTGCAGCATGCTGTTACAAGCGTATGTGCTAGCATGATTGATGCTGTAGCTCTGCAAAGGATAGTCATCATGCTGGGGGGAAATCAAAACCCAAACGAAAATTTCTCATTAAAGGTGGTAGCTGGTATACAGCTTCAGTTGCTATTGCCAGCACTTTTAAAAATTATTGTGGGAGGAAAAGTAGCAAATTAGATGGTGGTGAAAGATTACTCCAAGACAGTACCCAACACATCATTTTATTCAATAGCTGAGAAGCAGCAAGAACTATCCAGTTTACCAAGGTGGAAGCAAAACTAGTTACAGACAGCATTTCATCCTAAGGTCAGACTGATCCATACTAACACTCAATAGTTTAGGAGTAAGTTACTAGAATTCACTAGTTCAGATCGCTGTCTTCACACAGAGCAAACAGGCATTGCTGTTTGTAGTATTCACATTGGTTGCAGAATATAGGGCTCATGATTATATTTCATAGTGGCTTGAAATTAGAAAGGTACAAATTACTGGAGATTAGTGAGAAAGACTTCTTACTGAAATAGGTACCAAAGACAACAGTAACTTGAACAGGAACCTGGCTCTGTCATTACTGTCAAGCACCTCCCACACTCCTAATTCTCTGATACTTCAAATTTCTATATGCCTGCTGTAAATGTTAGTTTTCTTCTGTCAAACATCAGTCTTCTCAACATCATTGCAGTAAAGTACCAGCCATGTGTGAATTCTTCTCTACAGTTCTATTTTAGGACAAAGAGCTAAACACACAGTTCTATATTTATTCATAAGCACCTGCCCATACTGCTGTAACCCACTGAGTCTGAGTTTTTAAGGACTTCACCACACTGACTCAGTGTGCAGGAAAACACCCTTCCCCCTACCTACATGTTCACTATAGTTAGTGGAACTAAAGACCAGCAAAACCAGTCCCCTCCCTGCTCTTAACTTCCATCGATATCTAGCAAACAATTGTTGGACCTTCTTGCTATAATTTTTAAAGTGCAACCTGCAATTTTACTACAAGATGTAATTTCATTTTCTTCATTATTTTTGTAACATTTGCTCCTTTATCTAAATGAGAACCACTGAGAGTTTAAGCAGAGACCCAGTTTTCCATTTTCAGTTATTGCAAAACAGTGTTCAGAAGTATATACAGCTGACATCAGCTAATTTGAAATGAAATTGATAACTTCAGTTATGACTTTATTTTGATCAGTACTTTTAAGCTAAGGGAAGCACTGTATTGTACGCATCAATGTACAAGTTGGAGTTACACATTACATGTCTCCTTGTGAGTTATACCCCGATATTTGGTACTGTTAGAGATAACACAGTAAGAGCCAAGATTGCCCAAGATGCCCTAGCATCCACAGCTGGAACAGCTTAATCATGTTCCTCCCCATAAGGAAGTTTAAACCATTCAAGTGGCCTTAGCTTCACTTTTTCCTGTTTCCTTTGATACTTCTGCAAATTTCAGAAGTCTCAAGATTCTTGATCCTGTAGCTAGCTTTTACTTTTAAATGGACAGCAAAATTTTACTTGTATTTAGGTGCATTAAATATAAAGCATACTCTATGCATCTATAGGCTTTTCATTCATTTTCTGCCCTCAGTGAACAGAAAGTTTTTCTGATCAATATATGAGAGATACATTAAGTTGGGATGACCACAGGGATTAGCAAAATCAAAAGAAAGCATATAAGCTGGGGATATTTTACAGCTCAGTAATGGTCTGAAAAAAAAGTATGCTACATTGCAGATGATTTTTAAAGTCAGTAAAGTCTGATTGCTCTCATAAATCAGCTAAAAAGAAAGAAGAAATGCAAGGTATAAGACAGAAAAACTGAAGAAAGGAAGGGCTGTGATTCAAGTGAGAACTATATCAAATGGACACTAGCGATGAAGAATCTAGATGCCATGGAGCAGACTACATCAGGCTACTCTGACAAAACACCTTTCAGAAGAAAGGTCATATTCACAAAAAAGGAAGCTTTTAGTTACTAAATACATGCTGATATCTGCTACATAAGGAAGAGACAAGACTTACCAGCTTCACTTAGCACACAACTTCACAGGAGCAGTAGTTCATGTTCTCAGCCTTCACTGAAGTCTGGGGCTCTTTATTGTCTGTGCTAGAACACTGCATATCCACTGAATAGCCTTTACGTTACATAAGGGAAATAAAGACACACCAGAAAACCTAATTCACATAATGGAAAACAGAAGTTAGTTCCCTAAACAACAATTCCATGAAGACATCCTATTTCTACTCTACAGTTACTAAAAGTTACACCCTTTCTATGGGAAGACCACCTTCCTTTGATAGCTTAGATTACTCCTTCTACTGTCTAAATGCTTCAGTTACTATATTAAGTAAATAAATATGTATGTATATACATACACCCATAAAAGACAAGAAAATACATTATTCTAAAATTAATGAAAATAATACTGAAATAGCAGAATTCTCCCTACTATATGCAAGTAGCTTATTTCTAACTTTAAAAGAAACAGAAACCCCAAGCACAGCTAGAGAGGGAAAAAAAACAGCCTTATTCTGCCACTGTCCCTTTTGTAGGACAGCACTGTCTCCAGCTGTTCCCACTTTTCCAATTGCTGTTACTTGTGACTCTTTCAGCTTTAGGGACGAGCCTACAAAAGCTCGCCTGCCAAGTTGGTATCTTATTTGTTGGTAAGTGTTCCTTTATAGAGGTCAAGCTGACTTCAATACATTAATTTTGTTTTCTTTTAGATGTTTTAGTCCTTGTTTAAGAAGGTATATGTACTGTTTTTCTTTAGAGCTATCATCTAAGTAGCTTTTCAGATATTTGATGTACAAGATACATCAACCAAAAAAAAAAAAAAGTTTGTCTTATGCTTATCAGATAAAAGCAGTACTTGTATCTTTTCCCACTTATTTACATCTCTGTGTCTTTCTTTCAAGAATACTTTAAGTACTTGAATTTTCATTAGGTAAAAAAGCCATATGTGCTAGTTAGGTTAAGTCCAGGCCTTTATAAACAAGATAAGCCTATGGAAAAATTGAACAGTAGGTCTAGATCTGTACTTTCCACCTCTAAAAGGTAGTGGCTCCTTATAGCTGTCATCATATATCTATTTAGCTAACACAAAAAAATCAATACTGAAAGGGATGAGGTTCTAAGTTTTAATCCATCTCCTCTTTCTATATACCTCCATAAAAATTATTGCCCATTAACACTTTTTGGCCAAACGGTGTGTTTAATGCTAATAGCAGTTCCAGGATTTTCCTCTGCTGCTCTCTAAATTCTTCGTGAGATCTTTCTCTTTTTGATGTTAGCATAGTTCCTGTTTTTCCAGAATTAAATGTGTTATGATACTGTGTATCTACTAACAAGTTATGGTAATGTTCAGCTGCTGGGGACAGGTTAACAGTGATCAACATGCAGATTTTAGCTCAGATCCTAGGAATTTTTAAAGAAAATTGTACTGGAGGTCTACCATGTTTTTCTCAGTTGTGCCTACATCCTGAGATTTAAAACTGTCCCTTGCTTTATAGGCACGTAATGACACTTTCTTTGACAGCCACTAATCGTAAGCAGGTTTCTCACATATGTGTGTTTCCACTTCAAGATAAAAAGCAGTAAGTAGCCCAGCAATGGATTGTTGCACCCTTTGTCCCTTTGCGAGGCAATTTGTAGAGGACTCGGAGAATTCAGGTAGAGCTGAGGATAATTCACTGAAAATGTCCATCATTTTAGTCAGTTTTTTTAATCGCTATCCTTCTTGACTTTGACATAAGAAGGAAGGATGCTCTAGCAGATGTTTAATGTCAGATGTGTGATTTCATCTGAGACATCAAGCCTTTACCAAACTAAGTTTATGTGGATATGGGATATACTGATTTTCACTTTGCAGCACTTTCAAAAGGCTCTGTCTACTTACAAAGAACTTCCATGCATTTTGGAGTTATCATTTGTACAGTATCTCCCAGGTCTGAACAGCAAGCTTTCTGGGAGTAGTTGTAAGCTGTTTGTAAACAGCCATGTCCTTGGCCCTGTTTTGTTTGCAACTTGCATTTTCTAAGATAAGAGTACTTCCACAATAAATTTTTTCATAAACACTTTGGTTTGTTTATATGAAATAGCAGAATGCAGAAGACGGTTTTCATTTACCAGGCACCACGGTATTCTAAGGGTGGGGAAGCAGGGCAATGAAGTTCATCATAACATAGCTACATCAGCCTTAAAATAAGGAAGCAGCTTGCTAATGAAGGTTTCTTTCCAAGCATTCTTTTTGAGATGGGAGTCCCATTTAAAGACAGTATTTCTTTGTATCTCACTCTGGACACCTGTCCTGTCATTACTGCTATCATACAAGAATGACAATTTCCAAAAAGAAAATGAGAACTAGACTTGTACATTTTAAATACAAAGTGGTGATAAATACCTGTATTTCATATTGAACTCTGCTGAAAACATGACTAGACTAGTAAGATTTACTAAGTACAAAAACTTCCTCCAACATGACTCAAGGAGATTCCTGTCTTCTACTTTTGATAACACTCTAGAATGGGAACAATCATATGGGGTTTGTGCCTCTTAACAGTAAGCTGAATGTATAAAGAAATACGAATGAAGCATTCTAAAACTGGATGAAAAAACATGCATCTTGCCAACTCCATTGTAATACCTCTGATGGACTAAAATGGTTAATGCAATACACGAAGCTACCAGGCAATACTTCCTGCAGTCAGGTAGTAGCAGTTAGCGAAAGATTTTTTTTATATATATAAATTCATCTGTGCAATATGTGTCCACATTTATTTTATGTCATATACAATGTTGTGCTTGCTGTTACAACTTGATAACAAAAATGTGTAAATCCATGGTCTTTCTGGGCACATTTTTTTCTCTATGGTTTCTTTGGGGTGGTGGTGTTTTGTGTTGTTTTCAGCTCATCTGTTCACCTGTCTGAATTCAGCTGCTAGGAAGATTTGCTTTTCCAAATGTCTCAAAGCACTTGATATCCCACTGTCAAAGGTACTTAATCATCAGGTTCCCACTGATTTTGGCAGGGTTTAGCTGCAGTGTTGCTTCTACTAGATGCCTACAGCTCAATGCCTGAGTGCAGAAATAACGCCTTTCCTCCAGCTTGTTGCAAATTTAGATGTTACTATGCCAGAGGGAAAAAAGATTGAATGATAAGAAGAAAACCCATGTATATGGACAGAATGTAATACCCTTAAGTTAGCACCGGTCAGGCATCTGTTAGCAGAGGAGTTTGGCATAAGCTGGAAAGAAGCAGGGCTGTGCTGGCTGTTCAGCTAGAAAAGGGTTGTGAAGAAAAGAAAGTGCTGGTCTCAGCATGAATGCTAAGTATATGAGGGGCTGGGGAATGCATTCAGTGATAACTAGGTTGGTGTAGGTGAGGAAATGATAACGCAAAGCTCCAGAGTAAATTGGATGGGCTTGTCAAAACCAAACCAGACAAAATGTTGCCATGGTTATCGAGTCACCCAAAGAAAGAGAACAATGCTCACTCTAAAGTACAAAGGCTCCGGATGGCTTTGTGGTCCCTTACAAGGGCTGCAGGTAGAGACAAACATTCAGATTTGCTGCCTGGTATCATTAGGGGACACAAATCAGAGAGTAAAAATAAAAGTGGAGGGGTGACAAAGTGCTTTGGGAGCCACCTTTGCTGCATGATTCCTAAAAAAGGTCTCATGGGAGTTCAGACTGATTGATTTATCATTGTCTGCTCTGCATAATGGGTAGTCTGACTGATTTTATTGATCCTCAGTTATTTTCAATCTTGTACGCTTCATTAGTTCAGGTAGCCATTGTACATAGTCACATGCCTATAAATAAGTTTCTGTAGCCAATGCAAATATATACTTATGGTGAAAAACCTGCATTTTAGTTTTTAACAGTAGACAAAGCCCAGTCTATTTAGTTTGAATACATTTGAGGAAAAATTATTGTGAATTATTGCACAGTAGAAATATAATATTGCACGGTTATATTTTTTAAGGATTATTTCTTCTATATTCGAAATAGTATGCAGCAGTCCTACTCTGCATTAAGGAAATGATTTTTTATGTGCTCCTCCTACAGACCTGGCTCTAATCAGAATTCTTATTCTATAGCTAATGAATTTGGAGTTATGTGAGAGAAGAAAAAGAGAAAACAGGAAAGAAAATGAATACAGTGACCTAGCAAGTATCTGGCTGTTGGGAGAAAAATAATTAGCACCTCTGAAGAGAAGGACCTAGCTTGAAGAATGTAGTAGCAAGGGCAGTAAGGGCAAAGAAAGTCACATTAAAACAGAGATGCAGTCTCTGGTGGGTCATCTGAATTTCATCTGCAGGGTAATTTTCACGCCATTTAGCCATAGCCACAGCAGGAATAAAGAGGACTAAATGCATTATTAAAATGACAAAGTCATACAAGGAGGGATTGGGGCATGCAGGCATTACGTTTGATAAAATTCAATGATACGGTAGGCTGAGCTAGTGACAAATCAAGGATTTCAAGTGTTTACAGAAAGATATGGAATGCCACAGGAGAAGGGTCTTCAGCACACTCATTTAGGGTTCATGGTGTATTGAGAATCCATTAGGTACAAAGAAGAAAGGATTTCTGGCCTCAAAAAACAGAATAACAAAACACCCCAACCTGTTAACAAGGTTTGCAGTTGACACCGAGTGTGGTGTCTCTGTTTATTTCAGACAGCTCAACGAAACATGGTATTCTTATGACTATTTATGTGCTGTAAGACCCATTAACAACTAATTAGTGGATTTAGGGCTTCAGAAAATAGGCTTTTATTCAAAATTTTTGCCTCCCTTGAAATCCAAGTAAGCCTTTCAGAACAGAGCATGAATCTCGGTCATGTAACCAACTGGATGATGTGGGCAAAGAAACGATAAGAGGCTTTCTTTCAGATCACAGGATTCAGAGGAAAAACAAATGCAATTGGACAAATTAGTCTATAGTAGGCTTTATGAGGTTCCCTAGTCCAAACAGGCTTCCTATTCTGCAGCAGGATTAACCCAAGATTAGAGCAGATGGTGATAACGCTGTCCTCCTTCCCTTGGGATTTCCAGTGTTTAAGAGCAGCCTTAATTTTGAGGGTAGGCTATGCAGGATCTCCTGTTGCTGTGGTTGCTGCCACAGGATGCTTTGAGTCGCTTCATCTCCCAACAGGCTGAACAACCCCTCACTTGATTTATGCTTACTGTGTAATGTGGGATGTCGATTTCTATGAAACAAGCCTTTATCATTGAGAGAAACATGCTGATGTGGAGGCAGATTTAATATAACGTAATACTGTATCCAGCTGTACAGACACACCTAATACTGTCCACTTCCAGGATGACCCATGCTTGCAGGTCTCATTCCATAGACTTCTCTCTGTGCTTTGACAGAGCAAGTGGTATGGTTTGGCCCAGAAAGGTTATTCATGCTCAGCACAAACATAAGAGGCTTTCAAATCTTGCCTACGTAAGAGAAAAGCCTCCGTTTCAAGCTCAAAGTGCTGTCCTAAACCACAGGTCATGGTAGGATGCCACTCTCTGAGGGAGAGAGAACAATGTCAATCTTGTGTGCTTCCTTAGTTCAGGCAGCTGAAGCACACTGGCACATGCCCACAGACAAGCTTCAGAAGCCAATGCAAATTATTTTTGTGGTGAAGAACATGCATTTTAATTTTGAATAACAAAGTCTAGTCTACTTAGTTTTACACATCTGAGGAAAGTTGTTGTGGATTATTTACCCAGTATATAAAGCATGGAAGAATTCTCTTTCAATCATTTCTTGGATGTTCATCTTCTTTCTTAAGATCTGATAAAGTACAATAACAAAGTAATACTGAGAGCAAAGCTGAAGATTAACATATATGTTAAAGAGGAATTCCTGGCAATGGAAAACAATGTAATTCAGAGAGCTTCAAAGCATTTTCAGCTTCTTTAAGTTGCTACAGTTCACTGGAACATGCTGATTAAGAATAACTGAAGGCCTGACCCACCATCCAGCAGTGCAAATATTTAATAAATCCAGAATGCAAAAAATTAAGAGATCATGAACCACACTGCCTGGTGTTCCTTATGAAAGAATAAGATCCGACTGACTGTAAAATTTGACCAGGCCATCACTCTCTCATCATTTACATTAGTCATGGCATTTGCTTGTATAAGAACATAAAATTCAGTCATCTTATTTTTATCTACAAGGTTGTTTAAGCTGCTACCATTTTAGGCATACAGGCGTTCATAGCGTGATCTGAAAATGCTGTTTTTATTGGACTGACTCTTGAAAATCATGTCCTGGCTTATGTAGACTGGAGTTCATTTCAGTTTGCCTTAGCAGTTAATGAATATGATGCAGAAACAAATAAGATGATAGATTTATAGAATTCAAAGTTAGAAAGGACTATGATTACCTCATTTAACCTTGTGTACATTATAGGCCAAAATTTACATACTAAAATGTGCAGGAAGCCCATATAACCATGTTTGCTCAAAAGCATATCACCTAAAGAAAATTCAGCTTTGTTTTAAATGCTTCAAGCAACAGTCTCCACCAAATCCACTGTCATGTTTTTCCCACGACTAATTATTTTCACTATAAAAAATGCACACCTTATTTCTAGTTTGAACTTATCTATATGCAGCTTTAAATACTGCCTCTTATGCTTTTTGTTCTGCTAGATAAAAAAGCAGTTCACTATAATATTGTTTACATGCAAAATTGAGAACCAATTAAATGTTAATGTATCAAGATATTTGTTGAAAAATGTGAGGCAAAACAAGAAAAATAGTATTTTTTCCAAAAGGAATATATATATATATATATAATTTTCACTTGATACAATGAGATAAGTAGCAACACAACATCTGAATCATCAAGACCTAGCCATCACCTTTGGCATAATTTTAAGTTGCAAAGGAATAATCAAAAGCAGCTTTGATTTGTCTTGAAAAACGATTCTCAACTGCTTTGTGTAAGTATATGTTATGCAATGTAAATGCAGAACATAATTAGATTAGGGATTCCCACTCACACTTGTCCAAGGAGGATGCTTATTTTCCCCCTGTCCCTAACCTGTGGACTCTCTTTGTAGATGTGCACATGGTTACACAGAAGGAATTCTTGGAGAATCGGCGCAAGAGAAACCTGAAATGCCATTGACCTGATTACTTTCAGAAACTTACTGTTGTGAAAGACGGAAAGTATTTAAAGGTAAAGACAAATTCATGTGCCAGTTTCTTCATAAGATGGTAGCTGTTTACATTTATGAGTGATTTAGGTACGATACAACAAGTAACCACTAAATGTAGTGACTGGTGGATACTTGGCAGGGATAGAGCCAGTTGCCAGTCTGAGCCAGACTTCCTGACCATAGTTTAACTCTAATAAAGCATTTCCAGCAATTATTCTGTCAGTATACTTGTCACTATTAATATTTTCAACCTGAAAAGTGAGTTTGTCTATTCCATCAATGACCAGATAGCCAGAGGCATGTGGACTAAATGATTCAATGGTATATTCAAAAACATAGACCCCAAGATATGGAACATGAAACTTCCCAGTTGCTGGGGCATATGATGCTCCGTAGTTGACATCCAGATTGTTAAATCTGATCGGTCCCGGTGTTGTCATCCCATAGGTATGAGAGGCAAAAAAAGCCACCATGGGTGCATATCTGTATGATCCTTTCGAAAAATCTGGAAAGGAAAAAAAGAGCAATTTCAAATGATATTCTTGATCTTTCCCTCCTATTCCTCATATTACATTGTAGACAGGCAACCTGGACTGGCCTGAAGATAGGAAAGTGTACAGAGCTTCTCTGAAATCACATTTGCAAGTAGCTTGAGCAACAAAAATGGAAACTAAATAAATTTTTCTGTATTACAGAAAAAGTAATTTTCTTCACAATTAGTGCCAGGTGTATCCACAAAAGACAGATTTTAGAAACAGCAAGGGAACTTTATGCTTGATTATATTATATTATTGTTAAGAGAACTGGAATTTTTCTTTTCTTTCTCTCCGTTCCCCTCCTACCCCGCTCTGTTCCTGCCCCAGCATCTCTTTCACTGTGTCACAACTCTTTATACTGTGTTTGCCTGTGCGTGCTGAAGCCAAGAATTTTCCTCACAAATCTTAGACAAATACTGGAGAGGTTTAGCACTCTTGACATTAAATGGGGGAATAAAAGTCTATGTTTTTCTATTACAGCTGAGCATACACAGTAAGATCCCTGGCACTGTAAAAATGATTTTATTCACTATTTATATGTTGTCATGAATAAGAATCAGCCAAACAGCTGCTGAAAGCTGCATTAAATTCACATTTCATGTGGCCAGGATGTAAATTATTTATTTGTTTTCCAGGCTGAACATGCATAGTTTCCACATTCCCTCTTTGAAACGTCTTTCAAGGGTTTCGTCCTTTTCCGGTGAAAATCAGCACGTGCCTAAAATGACTCCTTGAGGCCGTAGTCTCAGATATTACAGGAGCTATTGGTATTTATATTGCTTTTCTTGCAGTGCTGAAGCTAGTATTCCCCAATGATGTGATTTCATCTCCCCACCTTGAATTCCATGATGTTGTGCTCAAACACATCTATTGCATACCCTCTCTCAGCAACCCCCACACAATTCAGCAGGCAGCTTTCTGGCTATTATGGTTGGTCCCAGCCCAATTTAATCCCATTGTTTGGTCGTATTAGAGAAAGAGATCATGAGTCACCTGTGGGGATTGATGTCTTCAGCACCAAAGCACAGGACACCACTACTTGAGCTGGCACTCATTAATGTGAAATGTGAGACCTTTGACCAGCAAATGCTGTCTAATTAGACCCTGGGGCAGAGGCCCATACTGCTAGCATATTGCACTACTAAATTTTTTACTTGCCTACATTCAGAGAATTGTCATCCACCAACTTCACACTGCAGTTGACTCCTCCAAAGGGGTGGCGACAAGCACAGATAAAACTCTGTCTGTCATTGATACAGGTTCCTCCATTCTGGCAGGGGGAACTGACGCAGGCTGAATATTGTCCTGTGGTAAAGAGGGAGGAAAAGCAACAGCCTCAGCTGAAATGGTTTATACGTACCCAAACACTTACTACAGTGATATTCCCTGAGTTTTTAATACTTCCGAAAACCTCTTTATTGATTCATAAAGCCAGTCAAAATTCTTTGGAGGCTGCGTGTGAAGGCCAACCTCGGATCCTGTTCAGGTTGCTTTGCCTGGACACAGCATAACCTCAACCAGGATCTGAGATACCCAGAATTACCTATAAGTACTGAGTTCTGCTTGTCTCGGAGTGTCTGATACACGTAGTAACATGAAAGATATTACACATCCACCTTCTTTGGAGCAGCTTGCTGGACAAACATTATGAAAGCCATCTAAAGACTGGGGCATCTGAACAGCTGCAATTGTATAGTCCAAGTGCTCCCTTTCAACAAACAGCAACCTTTGCTCATTTCTTCCCTTCTTCCCTCCTTAATTTAAAAACCTCCATGGAGTAAAAGTGCCTGGTTACAGCCAAAGCATTAGGAAATTCTCCTTCTGTTGTTCCCAAAAAGAGTCTTTATCATCATAATCCAAGGCAGGATGGCCCTACAGGTAGCCCTCAGGCCAAATTCTGTTTGGAGGATGTTTATTCCCTCCCAAACAGTGGTGGCTGCTGAGAATCCATCTCTTCTTGTCACAGCCTGACACAGAAACCTGCAGCCTACCCTGCACCGGCTGCTCACTTCCCTCTTCCAGCTGGCGGCCACACTAGCAGCTGATTTTTTGTGCTGAACACTACACCGCTGGCTTAGCCCCTTTCCACTCTTCATGTATGATAGCTCTCAGACACCAGAGCAAACCAAGACAAATGGGAAAATCAGGCAGTCTGAGATCACGTGGTTAAAGAAATACGCTGAATCAGCTGGTTAATCTTTACCAGAATGGGAACAAGCTGAGAGGCTTGGAGCTGACCGTACTTTTGAAGCAAACAACAAAACTTGGAAGAGGCAATGCTGTCGCATCCAATTTTATTTCCTTCTTTTGGTGAAACAAAAGAAATAATTATTTTCCTGCTACTTCAGACAAACCTGTGCTTTTGTTTGGTTTCCCTGGTGCAAGCGCAGAAGGCTGCCCTTGCACAGCAGAGTTAGCTTGGTTTTGGGCATACCAAAACTCAGCTTTTGTACTGCTGGTGCTGAGGCTGGGCCGTCCTGTCTATGACACGACTCACCCAGATGTGTCGCAATAACTGGGGGAGAGTCTGGCTACTGGAATTGACAGATCTTCAGTGCTATCCAAACTGCTTCCGGTACTTGCCTTTACCTATAAATAACTCAGTTCTACTACAATTTCCACTGAGACCACTGTGGAGTTTTTACAGAGATTGTAACCCATCCACCCACACTGTGAGCAACACAAGTTACACCAACAGGTGGATTTGCAGAGCACCCTCACTGAGAATGCCCTTGCCACTCTTCCTGAGTATGTCTCAACTGGCCAAACTATGCCCAGATGATACAGAGGAATCTGTTAGCTTCAGAGCTCTGAGGCAGTAGCTATGGGGTGTCCTTATGTAACATTTTGTTATAACAGTTTTGGGAGGAAAAACTTTCAGGCTACAATAAAAACTAAATATTGCTATGAAAAAACCTGGATATCAAGCATACACAAGGCATCTATAGTATTAGACTTTACTCTCAGGACATGAAGTTGTACATTTTTCCCTTTTTCTTGCTTTAGTCAAATACAAGTCAGATGTTTTAGAAAATGAGCTTTTCCTTTGCCAGGATCTACCAACAGAGATCTAGAAAGAGAATCCCAGAGTAGAAATAAGGCATAGTCCTATGACAGTATAAATCTAAAATTGGTAGGTGGGAGTCTCATAAAAGGGTCTGCTTACTGCCAGGCAAGTGCTGAACTCCACCTTCACCCAGATACTTCAGTAATGCCCATAGCTATCTTTAGATTCCAGGCCAACCATTACACAGACATTAAGGCAAACTATTTCTGTGAGAAATTTTAGTTCAATGAGCAGAAAGCTACAGCATATTGTGTAATGCTACTTGAATTTGGACTGATGGAGCATATGGACTTAAGCACAAATCAGTATTTTTTTTCATAGAAAATGCTGTCCATCCAGTAAAGCCTGAAACAGGCAATTCAGAATTGCCATGACCGGGGTCACAGCACAGGCAACTGCACATGAGGACAGTATGTATTTCTTCCCAGATAATAGTTTTGCCTGTAGACTTAATTGAAGTTATTTTTCACTCATGTTTATCACGCATCCACAACTGCTTAGAAGCTGTGTGAAAGGAAAGCAGGAAATAAGCAAAACAGTTGATTGTGCTGACTATATCATATTCCCAAAATACCATAGCTCTGTGTAAGAACACATATCAACCTCTCTGTTAATTGGCCTCTGCTTATCATAAACAAGTATATCCAAGAAACACAAAAAAGATCACAAAAAAGGAAATCACAGTGAGATTAAGACTTGTGTTTTAACAGTCTGCTGAGGGATGATTTTGCATGAATTTAACCCCAGAGTTAAAACAAATTCAGGCATAGCTTTACTTAGGATAAATTAACTGTAATGAATCAGTACTGCTTAACAACAGTTAGGAGTCTACTCCACTTTCTATAAACTAGGAAAAGCTGTGAGGAGGCTGCGTCAAGTTAGGATTCTTGGAATAAGGCAGATGCCCTAGAACTCCACTGAGCAGGTGATACCCCTATGTCTTTTCCATGTGGTCTTACAACAGCACCTTCTTGTTGTAGTTTCTGATCCAGCCTGCTCCCCACTCCTCCTCCAGCTGTTTTCTTTTCTTCCTCCTTGTTGACAGGCATCCTGAGACAATATATCCATGCTACAGATATTCTTTGGTTGGGGTAAAGATGCCAAGAGTCTCAGATTAGGAATAGGTTTCCAGCTATCGTGCATACTCTGTTTTTACTTAACCTTTCACAAGTTAGTAGGATAGATGAGCAAAAAAGAGAGACTATAAATTAAATGAAAGACTTAAACTGAAGATATTAAGAGAACAGGATAAACTAAATGCGGTTGCTATTTACACACAGTACGGTGGGACTGAGCATAGCTGGTTAATGCAGAGTTCTGCTCTCTTTGGGAAGGCAGGCAGCCAGAGGCTCTTTTAGGGAATAGACTGCCAACACTGTACAAACAAATCATGAAGCTCTGTCAGTATCTACTGGGGTGTTGTTTAGAAGCAAATCAAATATTTAGTGATTTAATAGTCTCCTTATGGAAAGAAGTGTCTCCTTATGGAAAGAAGATTCAATTTGTAAGTGTCTGAACAGGAAGTGACTTACCAACATTTTCTCTGTATTTACCTATCAGTAACTGTCTCCCTGGAAGCACTGAGAGATTGGAAGAGTTTGGAAATCTGCCCAACTATTCTGGTAGCGAAGGCTCGGACCGGTTGTCCATCTCCGATTATTAATCACTTCTGGCTTTGCTCTCTCAGTGTGAGAGTGATAAAAGCGACAGGTTCCCCCAGTAGTCTGGGTGCAACGAGTGCCTGGGAGCTGCAGGAGCGGCGTTGTCCCACCAGGGCAGGCAGTCGGGAGCAGAGGGTGACAACAAGACAGGGGCCTTGCGGCCACAGCACAGTCCCACAGTGCCTGGAAAAGGAGAGCGGGGCAGGCTGGTGATGGTAACCAGTGCCAGCCACGGCCCAGCACAACCCAGGAAAGCCTGGGGGCCCCTTGCCTCACTGTAGCTGTGCTCTCCAGCTTTGAGTGGAGGCACATTGACTTGGACTCTGGCAAGTCTGTTGAAGTAGTTCTTTCTTAAACAGAGGTATCTAATACTTCCAGTGCGATGCTTTTCAGGATCGCCAAAATAAAAACAATAGAACTCTTTCATCTACCTGTTAATCTAACATACTAAATATGCAAAATTGAAGCATATGTCATCAAACTGAATTAGAATAATCAATCTTGTGCAATTAAAACAAAATGCAAAGCACATTCAAATAGGCTTATTTCTCTGCAGGCCTGAGTAATAAAGCAACAATGGAAGCTTGCATTTCTGTTAGAAGGAGTCAGAAATTATGTGAAACTGTAAAATCTGACAGAAAAAAGCCAAAACAACTTCCACGGATACAACTGTAAATTTTTTGACTTAGCCTTGAGTTTGAGTGTGCCATCATGGATGAAACAAATGTGGGCTTGTTTTAAAATTAAAAGATGAAGTGTAGCTTATTGAAAGATAAGAACATACTGTATTAGCCATTATTTCAGTACAGTGGGTTGCCTTGCTTTTGGGAGTTTGTGTCAGAAGCAGGAAGATAGAAAATAAAGCACAATTATTATTGAAACATCAGTAAACTTTAACTTCGTGGATGCTTGCTTCTCCAGTGAACTGAGAAGGCTGATCTTAGTCATGTCCATGTGAGTGTATTGAGATGGAAGGATTGGAAATAAGAGCAGATGAAAAGGAAATGACCTTCCTCTTTTTTCGCTCCCTTTCTTTCTCTCACACTGATGCCCTGTTTTAAATGCATATATATATCACAGTTATACTCTCAGTTATTCATGATAATGTGAGCATGGAATAAGCTGAATAAAGGAAATCCACAGCTAATAGAAAATACATGCAAGAAGAAAGCGCATTCACCTTTGAAAACCATGACAGCCACTGGATTCTCTAGAGAACAGATGTGGCATTACATGGCAATGGGAAAATGGGAACTGAGCTAAACTGTCTGCACTCTGCATCATGCATTTCTGCAGAAGAGCAGCTTATTGGGAGGTAGGACCACACATAATCAATAACCAAAGCTAATGAAGAGTTTACTATACACTTTTTTTTCAAAGGCTGTCATCTCCCCCATATTAGCTACCTTCAGCTGTCTTGAGATGATTGCTTCTTTATTCACCTCACATTGTCATTACATTTAGTATCGAGTAAAGTGATAGGTTTTTCTTCCCCTATAAACGTATCCTAGCCTCTAGCTGATGTAAATCTTTTGTCCATTCTACAACATGAGAATTATTCAAACCCATATCTACCTGTGTACATTGTACAAGCTCACACTGCTTCCCCTGGATTTCAAATGACTATTCAAGTAAGTATTACCTCACGGCCACATCCTGAACACATTAAAGCCAATGAAAAATTCCAGACTTTTAAAGTAGGATCAAATATTGAACCTATTGGAATCAATGAGAATTGTGTCATTCACCTGTGTACTGGTTATGGCATTTGATCCTAATCTTTGCAAATTGAAAAGGAAAAAAGACCATTTAAGATCTAATACATTTTATAATTACCCACTTGTATCTTAAGATCTTCTCTAGAAATGTTAGTAGAATTGACACACAACTCTGAATGGTCTCTTGAAACTGAGAGAGAAAAACCTTTCATGCAGAAGTAAAATTTACCCAGGTAGAAAACAGATTTAATCGTCATGCTTTGTTAACTTACAGAAATGTAGTGTGTGACTTTGCTAGGCATCAAATTTCAGTGAGTGCAAAAGCTCATTACTGACAGAAAACTTTACAGAAACATTGCTATGTAACGACTTGCTTAAAAATAGGACTTCACTCTATCTGCAAAGATCCCCATTTTCTATAAGAGTGAGCACATAGCCAATGTTACCATGTAAGCTATTCGTTAAAATTCAGCATCAGATAAATAATAAAGATATTAATTCATGAATAGTGGGGGGAGGGCAAACCCTTGAAGCAGGCAGCAGCTTCCTGTGCTCTAGGCAGGTGTCACTACTGACAGTCTCCAACAAAGCAAAAGATTCAGGAGGGATCAAAGACATCAAATAATTTTTTTCCTTAGTTTTAATTGTGATTAAGGGTTTTGAATTTCTGTCTCATGCAGTGGCAGGAACAGCCAGAAAAGGGAAATGGCTGAGAAAGAATCACCATTTCTAACATCAAAATAATTTAATTACTTTTTTTGTAGTAAGGATTTGGCAAATTTCATTGCATTTTAAAGTGTGACCAGCTGTCAGAATAGCTGTGTGTCCTCTCCTCTAATCAAGGACTGAAATTCTTCAATGAAGATGCATTTCAGGAGAAGCCAAAATACTTGTGAGGTAGGGGCTTTAATGAGCATTCATCCCATTGAGTGCTTACTTAAAATGTTCCACCTAGGATGGGAGAAGAGGAATGAGAGTGATAGACTGCTTATGGCAAGCAAGCGATAGCTCTTACTACCCCTACATCTGCTTACAGTAGGAACCAAACACAGCTTAAAAAAATTCATAAGTTTAAGAATCCTTTACAAAAAGATTTAGGTCCAGGTCTTCAAAAGTATCTGGACATCCACCTCATTTAGGAGTCTCTCTCTCAATTATTTCAGTGTGAATTAGAGTCCTCTGAGGATTTCTAGGCACGTAACCACTTTTCATTTTCTGTATTTTCTCAGAAATGATAGTTCCATAAAACATTTTTTGTGCTATTGATTTTTACTCAAGTCTGATGCCAAACAGCATAACTGCGAGTTTGTATTTCTGTGAATTCATCCATATGAACTCATTTCATATGATGATGTTTGAATTTAAATTAGGAAGCCAATTATACTCAAAATGTTCTTTTTAAGAATGGCAGTTTTAACTCAGCTGAGCTGTTCTCCGGAAGGACTCAGAGTTAAACCTACTTTATTGGCTGGACCCCTGATCCAGCAAGAACACACAGTTATCATTGTAACTGAACTACTAATCTTGAGGAAGTCCTGAAGGAGCTGGCAAAAGCCTCGTGACAATCATTCCATTTACGTCAGGTTTTAGATACTTTTTATCCCCACTGACGCTGCAAAGTACTGATGCAACTACAGATTTCTCTCCTTGGGTTGCACATTTTTACTGAAATTTCTATCTCATGAAAATTAAATGGACCTTCTGGACACTTTTGTGCAGAGTCTCCTCATAAGAAAAATATATTCTCTCATGAATAAGTTCAGACTAGAGGAACCTCTAGTTCCTCTGGAACACTCTTCATTACATTCTTTGGACTTTTTATTCACCTTCAGGCAAGTTCTTTTGCCACCTCCACTAGAATTACCCTTTTGACTCTGTTCATCATATTGATTACATAAGCCTTTATTATGAGGTAAAGTACCCCAATTATCAGTATGGTAAAATGCATTACCTGAATCTATAGTATTATCTGTGTTTCTCTGGCTTCGGCCTGCCAGGCTCATGGTGAAGTTTGCTGTGCCTTTTTTCCCCGGAGCCGGTTTCTTTATTGCTGGTTTCACCTGTTTCTGAAGTTTGGTGATGTTGTTCATTGCACTTGCCACCAATACGTCAACATGCAGGGTTAAGTTCTTCAGGATAGTCTCTGCTTTTATTTCAAGCACAGATTCAATGAGCTCTTTGAAGCCTCTCTGCAGCAGGGGGATATCTGGCTGAGCAAGTTTAATTAGCACAGGTAAACTTGCATTAACTTTTTGGATGCTGCTGGCGGTATCCTGACACAGGCCCCAGGCCTCGTGAGCAGTCTTGTTCAGAAGTGGCATGCTGTTTGAGAAGCGGATCGACTTGGCTTCCAGGGCCTTAACCCTAGAACTGAGTGTCTGGAGCTGAAGTGAGACCATTTGCTCTTTCTCTGTTGAAGCAGCTTTGTTTTTTTTCAGTGAGATACAGTTATTTGCCAAAAACTTAGAAATTTTTGACTCCACACTCTGGAGGCGAACTTCGTGGTCCTTTGATTCCTCCACGGAGTCAAATAGTTTTTCTTCCAGGCGGCTGATATATTGTTGCTGATTGTCTACTTTTGATGAAGTTTCATTTAAAATATAGTAAACTTTTCTGAAATTGTGGAGGATACTTTTATCAGCCCCCTCATACGGAAAACTGGAAAGGGACTGAGCTACTTGTGAAATGAATTCATGCTTTTTCTTGTCAGTGAGCAGTATCCAGAGGGATTCATTCAACTGTTGGAACTGGGGAATGAAAGCCAGAAGGCTGTCCAGCTTCTCAGCTCTGCCACAGCAGACCTCAGTCTCATTTTTCAGAGCACTTAGTGTACCTTTCAGTACATAGTTATCTTGAATAGAGTCAACAGCACTGTTTATAACTATCATGGTCTTGTTTAATCCATCTTCTAGTTCCATGAAGCACTCATTAATACGACTCTCAAAGAGTTCCTGGTAAGCCTGAGATTCATTTTGAAGTCCTTCCTGAGTTTTGGAAAGTTCCTTCATTGCAGAACTCATTTTGTTAATGACAGTCGTCAGGTTTTCGAGCTTCTTGTTGATTGCTTCAGCTTCAATTTGTTGTTCATATTCTGGAGTCAGACTAAACGGTGCCCCTTGTTCAATCAAGGGTTGCAGAATCTCCATATCATAGCACAAATCATTAATCTGCTCATTCATTTTATCCATCTTATTGTCCAATGGAAGGATCAGGTCAGAGAGACTTCTGTTTAGGACAAGAACGTTCTCTTGGGTTGCTGCCAGCTGTGTTTGGAAACCCTTTCTGCACACTGACAACATGTCATCACAGACTCCCAGAATAGAGTCTTTCTGAATTTCCAGTGCGATACTGAGATTGCTGATCTTGCTATCCTGGACTCTTAAGTCATCATAGATCTGCAGCACCATCAGGCCCTGTTTCTTTACTTTCTCATGCAGCGTGAACATGTACTCTGTAACATTGTACTCTGCGACTTTATCTGCTGAAGGGATGTTTTGGCCTGAAGACTGTTCAGCTGACAGCAGTTGTTCGTGCACATCTTTCATTTCAGTAAGGGTCTTATTTAGAGATTCATAGTAAATGATGCTTCTTGACCGCTGATGCTCCAAGTTATCTTCTAAGGATTTCTGCTTTACCTGTAGAGCTTTCATAGGCTTGTCACAAGTGAGGGTCATTTCCTCTCTTATCTGCACCATATGGCTCTTTAGCTCCAGAATATCAAGCCTTGTTGGCCCACTGTCTTTCTCTTGAGCAAGTTTTTCTTGGGTTTCATTCAAATGCTTGATTAATTCTTTTGTACTTTCAAGATCTATTGATAAACTAGACACAGACTTAAAAATTTGCGCCATGCTCTCTTGCATTTCATTTCGAAATACTTTTAACTGTTCTTTGACAATGTCTTTAATGAATTCATTAATAGTTCTGGATTTGAGACCTTCAAGAAAAAAAGAAATATAGAAACAATCAAACCAATTTTCTTAGTAACATTAACTTACTTTCACAACCTGAGGAAACTTGCAGTGCAGTATGGAACTGAAATGTAATGGATAGCCCCCTCTGATCTACCCACCCCCATATTTGAAGCTATATTTAGAGGGCAACTAACACTGTCTGAAGACTCATCCCTCTTTCTAGTGAAATCAATAAGAGTTTTGCTGCTGATCGTGAAACAGTAAGTTCAGACCTCGCATATATGGTATCAACTTTGATCTCCTAGCTAAGCTGTTCCTGAGCATAGAAATGGAGAGATCTGTGTGCTTTTGTGGCTTGCTCAGAAAAAATGGAGAAATGTGTCCTTTCTCCATTTGGAAAGTAAGTAACAAACACCTGCTTCATCAATGTTCTGGTCAAGAAGTAAAAACAAAGGAAAACTATTATTACCTTCCTATTGTATCATATGTGGCAAGTGATCATATAACATGGCATAGAGAGAAAAAAGAAAATAGGAAGAATAGGCCTATAGAGTACCTAAAATTAGTATATTATAATTCCTGCAAAAGGCAGACATTTTAAAACATACACCTTTAGTTAGTTTTGCATACTGTAGCTTTTAATATAGATCCTAGGAGCACTGATCCTAAAAAGTACTAGGCAAATAGAGGTGAATGTGGGGGAATTCCAGTCCTGTGAACAGTAACAGAATATGTCTCCCATGTAGCCTTTAAGTGGGTAAAAACAGCCAAAAAAAAGTGTCCATCAAGCCTGTTGCATAACAAATTTGGGCTAATTAGAGCAGCAATTCTGTTCCTTTAAGATTAGAAGGATTTCTTTAATTTGTTCACCAAAGGTAGCCCCTATGTCCCATAAGTTAAAGGACTGGAGCATTTTTTGCAGGTTTCTTTCCAAACCCAATGCACCCTTGCAGTCAGCTTGCCATATAATAGTTAAAGATATGATAGTCAAATCCTTTAACCTCTATAATTCCTTGATGATCATCAATTCTGATTAAAACAGTCTTGATAAGGGCAGAAATTATCCTGTTGACTTCCCCCATTTTCTTCCCATTTTACTGCTATTGCCTGGATTTTATTGCTTCATCTCTAAAACAGCACAGCAAGTTCTGAAACCATATTTGAAAGTACCTTCTCAGCAAGAGCAGTAAAATGGTAGGAAATCAGACCCATGAAAGCTGGTGGTAGTAAATGCCCGTGCAACTTGTGAAAATTATTTGGGCTCCAGGGGAGCCCAAATCCAGAGGATTCCAAATAAAAATGGTTTTGTTCAGCAAGCTAGAGAGCAGTACAGTACTTTTTCTATTCAGGAAATCCTTTTGAATTGTGCGATTCCAGCTGGAAACAGAGCTAGAGTAATTGATAATAGTTGCTTTTTAGGAACTAAAAATGAGTCTCATTCTTTATTGTGTCTGGGAAAATGGATGATAAACACTGCCGATGCTCAGGGGAGAAAACTGTCACTTGCTCAGTGTTTTTTCCAAGGCAGGATATAATAGGTAGGTGCAGTAAGTTTGATAGCCTTGAAAAAAGCCACTTAAGAAATAGCATGAAGTTTCCCAAGCAATACACTCAATTGCTCTGAACCGTGGTCACAGATGTTACAGTGATTTTTACACAAAGTGTAAAAAACAGCAAAGTGATAGCATTGAGATTTTCTCTATTTTTTACTTTTACTACTAGAAGAGCAAGTAAACGACTAGACAGATGCAAACATATGGATGTGCACTCACACATAACACAGAGCTTTGTCATTGAACTTTAGGGAAGTGAAAACAAGAAGATACCTGAGAATGAGGATATATTGGCAGCTGAGAAGAGCAACCAAGACATGGATGAAGGGCAAAATAACTGACATGTAAAAAATCTGTTACCACTAATGATTTGGTCAGGTTACTTCATGCTGCTGGAAAACGTTCTGTGGTGTTAAGAGATACAAGGAACTCCGAAAAGAAGTTTAATGGCTACAGAGAGAGGCAAGGTTACTCAAAGCCTTCTTTGAGGAGCTCATTAAATTTTGTCATCTGTGTCAAATCTTGATAAGAGGCATTCTGCAGCAAGAGGTCTTGCACAGGATCTATACTGACCTTTTCTTCTGTGACAGTAAAGAAACAGCCTTGCTCTCTCCCATTCCCACTCTATTTGGTTGAATCACAGGTGCTGTGTGGAGCTCAGCTTCTGTTCTTCAGATGGTCGTCTTGTTTTAAAGGGGGTAGAAACTGACAAAACAGACAACTTTGGGTTTCCCTCCCTTAGTTGCTGGCTAGGACAACCAGGTAACTAGTAAGCAAAAAGTATTTAGAAGTTCACTGGGAGCTGTGGGAGCACACTTCTCCATGGAAAATCCTGAAGAGAATTTGTGCTGTAGGCGACGATTGGGGATGATCTTAGCTTGAGCTAAGAATACACACAAGTACCCTCACGGATGTAACTTGATCTTTCTATTGCTCATTTTGAAATAGGAATGTCCAAACTACTTATGATCATTAAAGATCTCCTGCACTTTTTATAAGATTATAAATTTTAATTCTAATTCCCTGGCTGAAATCCAAAGTGTGTAATTACATTGGGTCAACATATATTCCCTTTGCAGTTTCAACTATTATTTGAAGAATAATGTGCAAAATAAAGTATGTACACAGAGGACTAAGTTAAGGTTATATATTCAGTTGTAAATGACATTTCTGACTTGGAAGGGATTAATTCTCCATTGTTAGGTTCATTTTTAAAAGAGTATATATTGTTATTTTAATAACGAAGAGGAAAGGAGTCCTTAAAAAGGCTAGACATGGGTGAAGGAAGGAAGAAAAATGCATAATAAGCAGAGTGAGAAATTAAAGGGAGAACACCAAATTACTTTCTCTAAATAAGTGAAAACTGAGATCAGTCTCTTGACTACTGAAAACAACCTTTTTGAATGCACAGCAGGTTTCGCTAATGAAATTACAGGAACATATCAATTACTACAGTGATCGTGGCCCTGTATCAACAGATGATGTATGTGGGACCAAAGTCTGTCTGCAAATGAAAACAAGAAATAAAGGCTTTGCAAACTGTATTGTATTGTTTGTTCACAGAACAGACCTCAGGCCTAATGAACCTTGATAAAAAGCTGAGTACCCATTAGAAATTCTGTGATAAGAGGGTGAAAAATGGATGTGAGCAAAGGACCAGAGCATCATGGGAAGAAAATGGAAAGGGAGTGAAGCAGGAAGAAGTCTGAATAGCACGGAGCCATTACAGATTTAATCGTGCTTCAAAAGCCCGCTGCTTCAGGATGGCAGTAGTGCTGGGGAAAGTTGTGAAGTGCTTTCCTTCCAGTGAGCTTCTGTGCAAACAAGTCTTGCAAGTCTGACATGTCTGCACTGCTATATGCTGCACATCTGTACTCCCCTTATTTTAGGATGCTCTTTACCCACTTGAAGTATGACAGAGTGATACTCAGTGGACAGGAACTACAGTTGCCCCTTGCCATTACGTACACAAGCCAACAGAGAAACACAGATCTTTTCCTCTCCCCCCTCCTTCCCTCTTTCCCAATGTTTATCTATGTACAAGTCAAGAATAACCTGTATTGGAGTGCCCATAATTAGAGTGAAGGAAAGCAGTTGATAGCAACATTTTCATTAGGGCTACTTGATTAGGAGATAGATGGAGAACATAAATCAAAAAAGCACTAGCAACTGGAGATTTCATCTAAGCAGGTATAAAATAGGACATGGCAGATAAAAGCAATAAGGGCTTAAAACACATTTGCAGACAAGCATGAAGCGATGTTTCTCGTACTGTGCATTTTAATTAGAATCTGGACCCAAAAATGTGGATAGGGAATGGAGAATCGGGGCAAAGGATGCAGCAAAACACCTCTTGGAAGAGCATGAAAATGACAGCTAGAATGAGTAGAACATAAAAAGAATGAAAAGAAAGCAGAAGGGAAATGGGAAATACTCCAAGACAAATTAAATGTATGCCCAAGGGTCAGGAATGCCATCTAGCAATATGCGGAGAGGTGAAAGCAGGTCACAGAGAGAGATGGGATAAATGTGATCCAGCGTACAAGAGAGCCATCTAGCATGTAGCACAGGCAACTCAGGAGACAGGAGGACTGAAAATATAAGAAATGGCACCACATTTGATAAATTTGAGGGAGATACAAAAGCACTTATTATTTTGTTTTATTTCAATGTCAAGACCTCAATGTAAAGAGCTTCAGTCTGGGGATAACGCCTGCAAAAAAGTGGAAAATATTGCATATCAAGAAGATGAAAGCTTCAGTCCTGATCTGTTTGTTAAGCACCTTTTGTAGTTGGATAATAAATAGCTCTTACTGTAGGATTCACAAAGAACAGATGCATGATTCTGCTGCCCAACCTTCTGATCACCAGCCATATCTTTCTCATATACCCAACAGATGAGCAATAGTGTTTTTACTTGATTTTTTAACTCATGATCACAGGTGTTTATCAAAGTTAGCCTATTACTATCACAGAGCCAAATTATTCAGCAGGATGGTTGCCACATTATTAATACAACTACAGAGTCTCTTAAATGTTTCCCCTGCATATGTGAATTATGTATTAAAGAATATTACTTGGACTTCGCAGCAAAGCAAATACTACCTCCTTTAGCAGCTGTCAAGTAAACAAAAAACAGAGATTAGAATATTTGCAGAAGCTCTAAGTAAATGGAAATGCCTTAATAGTGGCTCGACTTAAGTTACCATGTAAACGATGCAGTACAACGTAATTTATTTTTGTTACTATAAAGGACACCATAAGAAATGTTTAAAAGAAAAAAAATCCTCTATTATGATATCAAGCTAAGAAAGAGTTCTTCCTGCAAACGTGGAACAACAGAATAGGACACAGTGAATGTTTTTAACAGTATTTTTTTTTCTGGCACTTTTAACTGGGTGAGTGATTACATTAATTTATTTTTCTTACCTTTCAGAAAAGACTGGAAGTCTCTGCCCTTATCTTCATTGATTTTGCCTTCCAGAGAGGAAAGCATCTTGCTCACATCACTCATGGCAGCAGCAATGTTGTCAACCTTCTTCTGTAGAAAAGTCAGTTTCATCTCCTGGCTGCTAATCTTCTCATTCATTTTTTGAGTAAGTGCTTGGTCAGAGAACATAACGAGAGAGGAAAAAAAATATATTATTATTAAATGGGGGGGGGGAGGGAGAAAGTATAATTGACTTGAGAGATACTAGCTGAAAGTGGAGTGAAAAGTTTCTGAATTATTAGTCATGAGTGAATCATCTTGATTTTTGTCATGTATCATGTATTAGTGACATTCAGCAGCACAGCAGTAACTAATTACTGAAGCATCTGTATCCATTATAAAGTATTTATAATTCTAGAAGAGTACTTTGAATGGTTAACATATTTTAATCAGCATAATGCCAGTCTTCCTCCACCTAGCACCCTACAGGGGATTCAGTTAGCTCTCATTTATTCTATCTCCTTTAATATAATCACAAAAGCGTTAATTTTTACTTATCATTTATAACATAACTGCATGAATTTGCAATGCTTGTGTCTGAAGGAATACATCATCTTTTCAGTGTTGGGGTCAAAATAAAGACTAGTTCAACACAGTAGCAAGGCAGAAAAAATACCAGAAAAACACCTAATAAATGATTTCAAAATGATTATTTATCTGTCATTAAGAAAAAACGTCCAACCCGTGAAGTCCAGTTTATTTTAAAACCTGCACAAGTTGTCCCTGACATCTGTGGTCTCCTTAGGTGTTAGAAGGCCTGCCTGGCTTTTTTTAGGTTAGGCAGCGGAGAAGGCGGCCTTGATCTTGCAAATCGAGACACTACATGACTTCAAGCATCCATTTGAGTTTCGCTGCTTGCAGGGATAAGACTTGGCCTGGGATTTTCCAAAGACGCTGAGAGAATTAAATGCTCTAATTCCTATAAACTAAGCTACAAAATCTCTTTGGTTCTTTTAACAATGCAGCCTAAATGGCCTACCTTATACACATGATGCTACGCTGCATGACCCAAACCATGCTATGACTTAATAAACTGCTATGCAAGATATTCTTTAACAGTACATACAAATACATACTAGTGTAAATTTATAGTATTGCTATTGATCTTATGTCACTTTGCATTATGACATCAGTGTCCTTCCCCATGGCAGTAAATGTTTATAACCAGAAATGATGTGGAAGCACAGGAGCCTAAAGACTACACAAAGAAAGAGTAAGTTGCATGTAAAAGGGCATATCTTCTGACTAGACTTTCATTCTTCAAAATTCTAGTATGCAGAAAACAAAAATATTCAGCTCAATAGCATTCACAAAAAAAAAAATCCATTAAATACACCAAGTCTGTGCAGATAAGTGTGCCAACACCCACAAGAATGCTCTCACATAGAGGCACCTTGGTTGTAAAACTATTAATAGGTGGAGCCTGGTGGATATAGCTGTTTTGGGTTAGGATGATCTCCAGCTGTCCAGTCTGCCCATCCAGGGTGTCTGCTTCCATAGAGGAAAAATTGTGCTTATGACTGGTTTGAAGTCTGGCAATTCTCAGCTTTCCTCAGTGCCCCACGGAGACAAGCAATTGATGTACTTTCTTTGTCTGAATACTCTTAATCAAAATACTACTCTCTGACTAGGAAGGAAGGAAGGAAGGAAGGAAGGTCTGGACACTTCTGCTCCTAGTTGAATTGTTACTAGGAGAAAGCAAGCTGAATTCATTACTGGCTCATGCATGGTCACCAAAAGTGATAGCTAACTGCCATCTGCAGGGTGCAACACTTTCCCCAGTTATGTTTCTGTGAGCTCCTCTTGAAGGGAATAGACGAGCTGCGTAAATGAACCTGAAGGTCTGGTTAATAGATGGCACGGCTGCGTAGTGGGAGTTGAAAACAATCTGGCTTGCAGAGTCCTGGCAGCTGCTGATGGAGCAACAGACCAGGGTAGTCAGATAGTTCTGGCCTCAGGCCACATTTGCAGGGCTGGCAAATAGAACAGGTATCTCTGTACTTCTATTCTGACCCCATTTGATTTAAAAATCACTGAAAGGCAATTAACACAGAACTCTGAGATACCCATTTTAGAGTTATTTTTCAGAGCAGAATTGGTACTAAGAGAAGTGGCATGTTTACTTTCATGCATTGTTGATTTGGCTCACTTCTTCATATGGGTCCTGATATCTTGACAGCTTCCTCCAATGCTGAGAAACTTGGTTGTTCACACAGCATCAAAGTGCAAGAGCCCTCTCCTTTATAATTCCCATTTGAGACTGCCTTTCTATATCTCCATGTTGCATTCAGTCTTTTCCTCTCCCGCCTATGCTTTCTAATTTTTCTCTTTGTCTATTATTAAAGTAAAACACATACATGGCCATAAACATATGCACATGTACTCTCTCTTTAGAGCCAGGCAGCAGTCTGGATTCAGACACTGTCTTCCCCCTACATCCATTCCAGTGTGAAAGCAGTATATTGACAAATGGAACATACAGACCCAAGAAGATAATTTGCCTTATTATTTGGTTCTGTAAAGTGTTTTAGGATACGTGCCAGTTGTGTGACGGACAAAGACTGTAACAGGGTGGAGGTTATATAATAAGCTAGTGAAGACATCTGTAACTGAAACACCAAAGGATCATAAGAAAAGGATAGTAGTAAGAAAGTTCAAGGAACCTGCCTTTTTAACTTTACAATGTCTTTTACCTCTTGTCCATCTTCTGGCCCCTCACCATGTAAACTGCACAAGCTCATTTGGCAGTACGTAGATAACACTGCCAAATAATTTGCATGCAATTTGCCCCCAAAATTTACCTGACAAATGCAGTTTCAGTCACTATAGGTGAGTATATCCCAAGTAGGGAATAATTTTTTTCAGACAATTTCCTTATTCAAACATATTTCATGTATTTCTTTTGTTGTTAATCACATGATAGGCTGATTATTAGCAGTTCTCTGAGTACAAAGCCCTTCTATTTCTAAATCATTCTGCCTTGCCAACATCTCTGCACTCTTGAAGATACACCTTCAGGAGATACAGACTAGAATATATTACAGTCTATCAATTACTTGAATACATCTAGTTCATGGGTGTCTTTTCATGTTTCTTTACAGTGAACACTTGATATTTGAATTTTTGGTTAATTAGACTGATCTGATAAATCACATCATTGTTTCTGCTCCTAGTTTAGTGAGTGTGCAAACACGTCTGGCATGAATAAAATTCCGTTCCTAAGAATGCTTATGCAGACAACTATGAAATTAATTTTCTGGAACATTTGTGCTGGTAAACTTTAAATCACACAGATGGTAATGGAAAATAAATATAAAGGGAAATGAGCACACCCAACAACTCAAGAGACTAAGAGATGAAGCAGCTTTTCATGCAGCAGTCACCTAAGGTAAATTCTCAGTGGAGATAACTTGGAATAAAAGCATTATTGTTGCTGACTAGCTCTGACAATGCTGAGCTCTGTACATATGCACACAAGAAAATACTGATCAATTTGCTCCAAAACCTTACAGTCTAGATAGACAGAAGTAAACACAGTAGTGGGCAAATGAACACTGCAATAAGAAATGGTCATATAAACACCTTCGTGATATAAAGCTGTAAACTGCCCCTACCTTGCTTAGTTATTTCATCATCCTAGATGGGACAGTTTAAAATAAACTTAAGCTACCCTTGCCAAAGTTTGAAGAGTCACCGTACAGTACCAATTTTGAATATAACATCAATTTTTATAAGAAGATACACAATGACAATGATCGTGTCTTCAGATAATATAATTAACTCCATTTTCTTTTATGATGCAATGCTAGTCTATATTACTACTCCTAGATTTGGGTTAGTTTATGTGAATTCACCTATTCTACCCAGTAATACTGTGGTTTAAGTCTTCTTATGCAGAATGACTTCCCCCATTTTTATTAGCTTAGTCATAGACACTCTATAACTGCTAAACGATCTTTAAATTCAGTTTTTTCTCCCTAACTTTCTCAGAGAAGTGCGCCACTGAAATATGACCACCAGAAACCCTAATCAGTCATTCAAGTCTCTTCAGCAGACAGGGATTTTTCTTAAATTATTTTTGCAGTGATCTTAGTGAGTCACGTGGTCAGAGACTGGGCAAAAGATGACAGCAATTATAACAGCTGACCTGGCTCACTGGGGTCCTGTGGAGCTCCTGGTGTTCTCTCACTGACAGTTCTGCTGCTTTCAGCCTGGTTGCTATGTATAAGTAATTCTTGTTGAGCTAAAAGAGGGAGGAAAAAAAGGAAGGAAAGCAAATGAAATACTGAACATGACAAAATCAGGATTCAACAACTGCCTTTTCTCTATTCTATTCCAATTCTACTAAAGCCTAATCATCTGCAGTGATTTCTGTGTTATATGCTTAGTTCATCTATAACACAGTGTGGGACCACATTGATGAACAGTGAAAGGTTTTATAAGTGCCTTCCTGAGACTGTAGTTGTTGGCAACTTGCAGGGGTTGGTGTTAATACTCAAAGGTCAAAGCTTGCCCTATAGCAAGTAGAATTTGAAAATTTCCAAGGCTAAAAATTATTGAGATTTTAGATCAATATAAAACAGCACTAAAATATATTCAATATACAGACTGTCAGCTCTAAAATTGATTAGATGTTTTTCATAGGTATGAAATTGGCCAAATTTCTTGATTTTTTTTTTTTTTTTTTTTTTTTTTTGTGGATTACACAAAAGCTCAACCATGAAAGCCACTCACTAAAGGCAGCGGTGACATTACATCTTTGCAGCACTTTAAAATTATTACAAAATGCAATCAAATTCCAAGAAATGTCATCAGAGATTTGAAACTGATTGGTACGTATAGTAACATACCTGCCTTCAGGAAGGTGGTAAGTCTGAAAAATATTTTCTCTGCTCATAGCAGATGAGATTTTCTGAGCTTATTTTATATCTCAACCCAAAGATCCCAGAGCACTTCACAAAAAGATACGCAAACATTATGTCAGTGTTGCAGCTGGAGAAGCTGAGGCCCAGAAAAGTGAAGTGCCTTTACCCACAAAAAAACAGGAACAACTGATGGAGCAGGGAACTGAAATGAAATTTCCACCTTCCTGACTTCCTCTTCTACCCATTAGACTTAACTGTCTCTCATTTCAGTATTGCTGAGCAAAATGAAACATATACAAAGTAGGCTGTATATGCGCTAGTGTAAGTTCATACCAATTTTTATACAGCTGTTCAGTTCATGAAGCATTTTAAAGTAGATGTTGTCATAGCAGGAGCATATCTAAGGAATGCCACTTTAGCTGATATGATTTCTAACCTTCAGTACAGTACAAGCAGATGAACTTGTTATGGGGACACTATTCAGTAGTCCAAGCACTAAAAATCTAATCTGACCATAATGTAAGTTTCCAAGGAAACAGAATGAAATGCTGAATCAAGAAATTCACTACATATCATCGGCCTCTTGGCAGTGTATATGAGGATCAATAAATTATATTTAAGGATGATATAATATGTTTGAGGTTGTAAATTAATGGGAGAAGAAGCAATTAGAACAGGTACTCATCAGATTAAATTGTCATATGTACTGAAATTTTCATGCAATCTATTGGAGTTGACTGGTTAAAAAAAATACAAAACCAAAACCCTCAAATGTTTACAATTTCAACAGCTTCTGTTATCTTCCTGTGGCCATGATTGTTGACAGGAGTTAAATACTTGCATTCAGCCCAATTCATTACACAGGATTTATCAGGTGGTGATGTGATGATATAATCTGTTAGACTAGATTAGATGATATAATCTATGACAAGGGAGTCAGTTGCCTGTCAGTCACTTGCCTGTGATAAAGACCAGCTGACTGATGTCCTTTTATTCTTCCATTTACCAATCTTCCTGTCCCTCTGTCCTTCCCCCCCCATATTTACCACCAGTGTTACTGCTACAGACAGCAGAGATTTTATAGATATTATTTTATTTTTTATGCTATCCCAGATGCCTCATTCACAGCTTCACATTGCAGAATTCCCAAACCCTTAGGGTCATTTTTATTCACTTTTAGAGTTTTAGGGATATATATTTATCACTGTGTGCTTGTTTTACTAATGCTTTAAACTGTTCCGATAATTCAGTCTCTGTAAGACAAGAGGCATAGATATCACACTGTTGGAACAAAACAGCAGTACCACTGATGCATTATCCTGCTTTTAACAGAAGCAAGGACTGGAGCCAGGGATGTGCATGCACACCTCCCCACAAGCAAAAGCCAAAAGACAAAACCCCATATTCTACAATTATGGTATATCATAACCATATGGCAAGATTACTTCTTGGGCAGCCTTAGAAAATCAGTATCTTCATTTATGAAACAAATTCAGAGCAGTCAATGGCAATATAGCTTCTCCTACATCATTCTTCTAATATGCCTCAGCCCTTTTCCAAAGGAACCACCCCGAGACAGTGGTAATCACCTCATGTGGTGATTAAGTCTTATGTGCATATTCCTGGATAGGAAACAGCAGTAGATGTGATGGGAGTGCCAGACTGAAACCCCAACACATATTCTTTAGGTTATATATAGTAAATGGATGGCTTACATTTGAGAATGGTTAAAAATTGGATATGCTACACTCAGTTTAAGCTAAACCTTCAGAAAAGAAAACATAAAACTGAAAGTAGACTTCTACATCCTTTTTACATGTGCCATTTACAATATGAAAGCAACAACAAAAAAGCTGCATTTTAGAAATGCTGAGCAATGAAGAGCTCTTCCCATTCCTCCAGGAGCTTCAGGGTGTTCACTTCTGAATATCAGATAATGCACATAGAAACCCAATGTTAGGCTCCTATCACTGAATATATTGGCCGAGATGTATAATTTATTGTCCCATGTATTTTTAAACACAGTGTGCAAAATGATTTCAGGGAATATTAGAAATATGGAAATTGGATCTTTTTCTCTCAATATATTTTTGATGAAGCAGGAATAGCTAAAGGGGAATCACTGAAGGGAGTTTGGTAGTTTCCTCCTGTTTTGCCTTATAACGCTTGTGTCTAAAGGTGAACCACTGCCTTTTGTGTCTGCAGCACACCACACACAGAGGATAGCGCTGGCTTCTCAGCAGAACGTTTTAGAGCCATCTGCTGGAGAAGTTATATCACTACAAGGTTAGAGAACTCGGCACTAACAATAGTTATGACAGTCAGCAATTTCAAGCAAGACCTGTGTGCTCTAAACCACAGCTAGGGTAGATGGAAGTGAATCCATGTACATTAAGTCACCTCAGCTTCCCTCCATAGAACAGCTGAATTTGAATGCAGTGTGACTTACATGTGAAGATGAATCTTCTGGTTCTTGAAATGATTTGTGGCACATTATATAGCATGCAGAGACCATATGAGCAAGAGTGAACTGAGAGTTCTCACCTCTCCCAAGACACTGTAATAGACATTTGCTCTGGAATAAGGATGAAAGTTGAAATATAAAGCTGTGCTTGGTAAAGATGAAGTGTTAGGAACATTGCAGCTCAGAACTGACAAACTTTCATTTCAGCAATTTTACTCCCACTTAAGCATTTGATATTCCCAAATAAAGATATTTTTATTTTGTTGAATGGTCCAGAATGTCTCAGACTAAACTGTTAACATATGGTAGTGTTTTGTAAGACTTGTAAGAAGTAATTTAAATCCACATTGTTCCTTGCTTAACAAGACTTCCTTGTAAAGTTGCATTGTCCATGCTGGACTAGGATCCATGTCATATCCCAGTTTGGGATATGCACTGCCACATGCCAAATGGAGCTGAAGACAGTGATCTAAAACCCTGTCTCTTTCCAAAGGCTCTTTAGTCTCACTCACTACTGTTACCTGCAGAAATATCTGTAGCCAAGCAATTGCAACAAGGCTACCAGATCTGGTTAAAACATGTCTAGTAATAGCTATCAGACAGTGATTTTTTTTCCTGCCTAGACTGTCAGACTGAAATCACTATGCATGGTAACTTTGAGAGAAAAGCTAAACCAGAAGGAGTTTCTAAATTATTAGTTTGTGTTACAACCAGCCCATATCACCCTAATGGTGCCTCCCCAGGATCTAAAGCATACTGTCAGAACATCCCAGTTCCCTTAGCAAAGAAGTGGTTAAATCACAGTTCTGTTGTCTGAGCAGGGAGGCCAAGGGGAGGACTCTGCAGAGCACCAGTCAGAGCTTACAGAGTAGCTCTTGCTGCCACTCTATAAGTGGAGTGCCTGAAGACAGTGCTGCTGGGATCCCAACTGCTCGAGTTCATTAGCTGAAGTCCCTGCTTGGGAATTGAACAATGCAGGCAGGGCGCGCGCTGGTGGTCTGCTCCTCCTGGGAGGGAGGATTCCAAAAGCAGGGAAGAGGAGTATTTCTGACATAACACCTTTCATCCCAATCTCTTTAAGCACTTCTACAAGCATTAATTAAATCTCCCAGTGCCCCTGCAAGATAAGTGTCATCTCAATTTTCTAGACGGGTACACTTGGGCATGCAGATTATAAGCGACTTCCAAGTTATTCAGCAAGTCAGAAGAGGTTTGAGAACACAACTGAAGAGATCTGCTTTAAAACCCATTGCTGTAACACTTGACAACATATATTCCTTTATTCTTATTTTTATGTTATGTCACTGCAAGTTGTTACATCTTCTTTGCTGACCAATGCTTCCCTGTTTTAATGCTATATCAGTTCCATCAACTGTACTTTCCCCTTTTTAAGCAATTCTAATCTATTTTTTCAAATGTTCACAGGTAAAAACAAACCTTTAAACCATTTGATCCACACTTACTGGACAGCCTTGCTTGCTGACTGAGCCCCACATTAATGTCTGACTCCATGCTTAGTTGCACAGAAGAGAATTCTGTGCCTGCTGAGATTGTCTCTTCAGCATTGGTAATTCCCTCCTGGATGTAAATAAGAGTGATTTCTCTTCATTCCTCTACATTAATTTTTAATCACAGCCTCTACTTTACCACTGCTGATTGAATTCCCTACCACATCTAATGGCCTTTCTTGTAATATTCATTCAATTAAAGTGTGTATGCTGATGCCATATCTTATTTTTCAAGGGCAGCTTACTTAAGGACAGGAGCAAAGAAACAGCTATTGTACAGATGTTAAACTACAGTACATTGCCATATGTTTGATCACCAGGGCAATGGTAAAACACTCCATTCTGTCTAAAAAAGGCAAAGTTACACATGGATCATGTAAAACACCAAGTAAAATTCAGTCCCTATTGAACTGAACAACAACATTTCTACCCAATTCAGAGAGAAACAAAGTTGCCAGATTATTTTATTACATCTAAAATATATTCTTAGAGCCTGAGTCTGAAAGCCAAAGCATTACAGTGCTGCAGACTTTTTATAGCAAGTATTCAATGGAGAACCTGTATTTAACATCACCAAGGCTGCAACACTCAATAACTAAAAAGTCAGAACTGGTGAAGCACTGAACGCAAACTCCATATTTTAGCAAAACAGAATGAGGTTCAACATTATGAATTTTAGTTGGAGTGGAAGAGAAGAAAGGAAGCACTGCTCATCTGATTTGGAAATTCATGCAGGGTAAACAGTCAACATCCCAAAATGTTTTAGCCTACTCTGCATTTTTCCTGGCTTTAAATCAACAAAGAGTTGTATTCATTTTCAGCAGAGCCCTTTGCTCTCAGATTGTATTGTTTTCTTCTCTGGAAGTGAATAGGTTTCAAACCACTAAAACTCACTCACTTTTGGGCTGACAGTTTTGTCCGCTGTACCCAGGACAACACTTCCACTCTAGTGATGTCACTATTTTATGTTTGATTCTGTAGGCTTGAAGCATTGCTGTCTGAGACCTGCAAAAAAACCATTTTAAACCTATTTTAGGTGACTGTAAAGGAGCTGTAGGATACATATATAAATAGCTATACTTTCTAGCATGTCAACTGTATTCTTTCATTAACTGCTTGAAAGTAAAACCTCATCAGGGCTTGGTGTTTCAACAGCAACCACAGTTTTAAAATTGCAACCTTCTACCATCCGGATACATCTTAAAGGAGCCTGATGTCTATTCAGCACTGTCAGGCTTTTCCCCCAAATATGTTACTGAGGCACTCAATACTACCAACTGTTATGGGAGATATTATAGTATCTACTAAACTGGACAGAGTGAGCCAAAAAAATGCCATTGTGAAATCCTGGCTCCTTTAAAATCAGTGATAAAGCCTCTGCTGCTCTCTGTGGGGCCAGACTTTAAAGATGACTTTACGCCATGTTGGTTGATTATTTTGAAGGAGATTCTACACACATTCATCTCAAAACTTTGAGATATCCAGCCTGCAAGTCAATTGAAGGATGTATAGCTATACAGTTGTGACATTTCAGTTATTACTGTTAAATATGCAACTGCAGACACAGCAGCAACTTTGGTTTTGTGTTCCAGCACATTGTGTGCCCTGGCTACCCATATCATTCCCTCTTTTAGCTTTCTTAACTTCAGAGAAGTCAGTTTAGAATGAACCTCCTGCAACAGGGCATACAAGAAAAAAGCCACAGCAAGTCTGCCTGCCAGTTTTAACAAGTTAAATACAAAGTTAGAATAAAGAGTATCAAACAGTCCTGGCAGTTGCTAAATGCTATTACAGAGAACAAGATTTCAAAACTCAGAAAATGTGAAGATAAAAAATGCTACAGAGAACCTCTGGACACACAATTCCTATTTAAATCATTGCAGAAAGAGGGCAAATCTGAAGACTAATGCCAACTACGTCACACCAAAAAATATCTTCCAAATGAATTAACGAAAAAAATGCCACCATGTCTTCCACTGCAGTTAGCCTTGTCACCCTTCCACAAGGGATGCCATCTTATATCTTTAACTCTACAGCACCTGGCAGGAGCTCTGTGCATCCCCAGTCAGCTCTGCCTCTGAAAAAAGGCTCTTTCAATAGCAAGAATGCAATAAAGAATAAAGTGAACCAAAAGTGAGAGAGCTCTGATTCTCTTGCTGTAGGGATGCTCTTATTTTATAGGAGTGCCATATCCTGCATTAGCCTAATACATTCCTGAAAGCACTCAAAAAAAGTAGTATCCATGAAAGGAATTAATCAGGAATAGCTATTCCAAAATAATTCTTCATGTAGACAAGCCCCAGAACTGTATATAACAGACTTATTTACAGAAGTAACCTAAGGAACTTATTTTCTTACAAAATCAGAATTATTCCGAAGATCAAATTAGGAAAAAAGATGGCCAAATTGCAACTGCAGGGCTCATGCCACAGTTGTAGGATGCTGTTGGCTGTATCTCAGAGTCCCAAAATACTAAGGATACTATACTCCAGGTCTCACATGAAAGCTTTAAGCATGTTCTGCCATACCACCTAGGGCACAATTCTCAGTACAGTCATACTGACAGGTGAGAAGCTTTTGAAATTTTTCAAGGGACAAATATTTTACAATTTTCATTTTGTTGTTTCAAGCTGCTGTTTTCCAGCCTCATGTATTTAAATTCAACCTCATTTACTGAGGTCTGTACATATGTAGAATCTAATGAGGCACCCAAACTGCAAAGGACAATATGAATATGCTTAGCACAATCTTTATTTACAAGTTATGTCCACAACCATTACTCATCTAGGTTTACTGCCTCACCAAAGTCCTGCCAAAGATAAAAACCCCAGCAGATAAAAACATTTATGCTGTTCAGGGAAAGCCTTATGCTCTCACAGTACACAAACATGGGAAGCTGCACAGACGGGATTTTCTTTTCCGCATGTGCTTTAAAGCTTTGCACATGTGCACCTTCCTTGCAGAACCGTGAAAGAGGTGAATAAGCAGTGGGCCTATTTGAAGGCTTTGTACTAACCAGAGGGTGCCAGAGTGAGGGCACCGAAGTCCCTACTGAGGAGCTCGGAGGCATTTCCCAGCTGTAAGCTTTTATACTTACTTCAGCCCCTTGTTAGGATGAGACCTGGAAGTGGGCTAGTCTGCTTCCCCCTCTCCTCCACACTCTAATTTCCACAGGAAGGAAACCCAGGTAGGTATGTGGGGACAACAGGCTCCAAAACTTGCTCCAGCAGGCTCCAAGCTGGCTGATTAGGTAAGCTAGGTAAATGCACACTTTCTGGATGCAAGAACTGCTTAGAGACCAAAAGATTATACAACTTAACTACCCCAACTTTTTTTTATTTTTTAAACTTAGTCCTGTAAGAGGGGTAGAGGGAGTAGAAGAGGCACAATTGTAATTTTCATTTGAGTATATTAATTCAAATGCATTCTTGTTTGCATTTTTGAAGTCTCAGCTGTATTACTTGCCAGCTGGTGATAATTCAAATATTTGCAAGTACTTTCTTTCTTTCTAGTTCCACAAACCTCTGAGCACAAGATCCAGTAAGCCAAGTGCAAGGCTTCACTCTGCCTGATGAGAAGGTTTCCAGGTTGTCCACTACCACTGTAGGTAAGAGTCTGGTATGGACATAAGCACACCAGTTCCTGTAGGAGACAGAAGGTAAATATAATCAAATATACAAACAGTATATGCAAAAACATGATGAAGACATGATACTTAGAGAAAGATTAATCCCATAATTAAGGCATAGGAAAAGTTATGAAAATTAAGTTTAATTTCTCTCACAAACTGCCAGAGTAGTCTTGCCCAAGACATTTAGTCCTTGTGCTTCAGCTACCCACTAACAAAGAAAAGAGCCAATCATTTTCTCCACCTCTGCATATTTATATTGCAAATCTAAATCTTTATTTGTAAATGTTTGTGGAGCACCAAGTACAAAGAGGCCTTTCTAGACTGCAGTAATAACAGGTCTTAAAATACACCCACATTACAGACCACAAACTGTTTCTTCACAATTCAAAGGAAGGTTTAGCTACATATATATATATATATATATATATATATATATATATATATATTTTTTTACACACGCAAAACTATCCATTCTTCTATTTTATGGATGAATATTTCTATTCTTCCTCCCTTTCCCAGGAGAGGCTGCATACATGTAGACTGCATGACTATTCTGCATTGCACTCTGAGGCCAAGGCCAGACCCAGCCAGAATGTGCCACAGCTCCGTGCCAGCCTGTGTCCCTGGGAGTTTCCCCCCTTTCTCCTCCCAAAAAAAGTCACAAATGAAGTGATCAAACTTAACTGTAGCACAAGACTTGAGTTGGCAAGTGTACGGCCAATTTCTGAAGGGATTAAGGTGGTTGCAAGAAACTACAAGCTGCTAAATCTGATATCAAAACCAGGCAAGTTAGTAGAAACTATAGTAAAGAACAGAATTAAGTGGTAATGGCTCAGAACAGATTTTGTACAGGAAAATCATGCCACGAGTTTACTGGCATTCTTTGAGTCATAAGCATGTGGATAAAGGGCAATTTTCAGAGGCTTCTGGCAAGGTCACTCACCAAAAGCTCTTAAAGAAAAGCTCTTAAAGGTTGTTGAATAGTGAGAGAATAGGTACTCCTGTAGATTAGTAAGGCATTAAATGAAAGCAGACAACAGTCAGCTTTCTCAAGAAAGGGTTTATCAGCAGAATCCAACATGAATCTGTAATAGACATTATATTCATTAATGATGTAGAAAGTAGTCAAATAGCTTTCTTTTTGTATACAAAATCCTTTTGGATAGTAAACCTAAAACTGATCATAAAGAATTGCTGAAATCATGACACTGCATTTCCAACTAAATAAATGGCAGAAAAGTCATAACGCAGACTGGTGCACAAAAAGACAGCCTTGTACATGTGGTATGACAATATCTACATCAACAATAATCAGGAAAAAGGGGCTGAAGCCATTGTATCTCTTTGAATATGTCAATTTGATACTTCACATTAGTCAAATTCGCAAGTCAACTGCTTGGAGTTATGAAGGAAGAACTAGAGAAAAAACAGAAACCACCATTGTTTGACTAAATTAATTCCTTGTTTCTGTACAAGAACTTAGGTTTAGCTCACATTTTGAATACAGAAGGCAGTTTTTACCCCTGTATCCTAAAAAGAGGAAAAGATTCAAATTGAACAGATAGAGACAGGTGAAAAAAAGATAACAGAAGTACTAGAAAGCTTGTCTATGAGCAGACACTAAGCAGTGCCTGACTCCTTCAACTTGAAAGGCTTGAAGGATGGGAAGTCATGGAGGTCATTATTCACTGTTTGTCATAACAAGACCAACAGGCATGAAAACAAAACAATCAGCTCTAAAATAAAGAGGAAAAAAATGTTTTCATGAAGTTAGACTGTCTGCCAAATTTGGATGTTTTGGAAGCCAAAATAAATACAAAAGAGCAATTGATTTCATGAAAAAAGTGCCATTAAGGCTCCTTAACATAAAGATGGAGGTATAATCTCTGACTCACCAAGTCCCTCAGCTGCAGATTGAAGGCATGCTGAAGAAGGTATCATTGCATATTTGCCCCTCATCTCTCCCTTTCCTCCTCCCCCCCCCCCCCCCCCCATTTACTGGTTTCTACTGATAGACCACTACTGCTCTGGCCATTCTTACAGTCATACACCCTTTCCTTGTTCATTTTGAAATGTACTTAGATTTTGACTGGGCAACTAAGTGACAAGATTAATAGGACTGGTGAACTTGCAAGTAATTCTACACTAATACTTGCGTATGAGAACTGAAAGCTTGCCTTCCACTGTCATGCTTTGCTCATGCTACTTGCTTCCAGTTGTTGTAGTTCTGTAAGCATTTCATAATCAGGTAAGAAAGTTAAATATATATTTACATTACCCAGCCAGCCTTAAAAATCAGTATTTTGCTACAGGCTGCTCACAGTGGAAATCAAAATACAGTTCCAGACACTAGTTCCATTTACTTAATTAGCATTACTACAGATTTCCACTGCTGCAAATGAGAGCAATGGTTATCCCCAAGTGATTGCTTTTGCCTTCAGAGGTCCTACTGGTGCACTACTCTCAGATTCAGTAGTGCTTTACTTGGAGAAATGATTCCTGAGAAAACAGTAGGATAACCTAGCAAGTAAGATGTTAAGTGAAGTCACTATACTGAACCTCTCAGTATTTATGCTTCCAATATCATATTGTGGTGCTCCTTACACAACACACATTGTTTAATTGATGAATAATGCATTTCATGTGAGAGTGCTGTTGAATCTCTTTGATCTGATCTCACCCACTCACTCTCCACTTCCTTGAGAGTTTTCATTAGGATAATATTTTTTTTAATTGGGTATAAAGAGCCTGTGGTTTTGTTTGATGCATCCTTTATGTTCTCTCTCTCCTCTGGCTGCAGCCTTTTGTCCAAGTCTCTACATTAGAAACTCTATGAATAAAGATTCACCAAAGATGAAATTCAGCTCTAAACCATAAGCTTAAAGATTAGGTTCTCTTCTCACCACCTCTGTGGAAGTCAGAAGGAACTCCGCACCACTTTATGGCATTATATGCACATAAAATAGGCAGAATCAAAAGGAGATTTATGCCTTTTGTGTTTCACAAACAGATCATAAGATTACTTACAGCAGCACTGTGGTTGGGGAGTATGGGTCATATATGAGTCTATGCTCTCAGCTTAGAGGAGACTGTAATACTAGTAACCAAACAATAATGATACCTTCAATAAAACATGGTCAGCAGTTCAGCACACAAGTTAAATGACAGTGGAGAGTGTGCAGATCACTTCATCCATTCTAGCATATCTTTGCAGAGAATATAGGTACCTCCTCCCACTCAGCATTCAGTCAGAACAGGACATGGTAAGGCACCTGCTGGGCTGTTAGTTTTTAGGAGCCCAGCCAGAAGCTCAGCTCTTCTAGATGGCTTTCTTGCTGAGCATCAGGGAGCAGCAAAGGCAGGGTTACTTCCTCAGGGAAGGCAAGCAGGAAGCCAATGGCAGCTGCTACTTAAGCCAGGTACTAACCTCATTGGGAGGGAACCGCCTCACAACCAAGTGAGCAGAGGAGCATGGTAACAGCAACAGGCCTTATTGACAACCCAGTGAGCATCAGGCAAAGGCCAGGTAACAAGTCAGGCCCAAGTTCAAGCCAAGAAAGCCAAAGAACAACTCAGGAGCAAGACTAAACATAGATACCCCTACAACAGAGCTCCAAACAGGAACAAAGTCTCAGGCCTGGGTTTAAATAGAGCCCCTAAGCAGGAAGTGTGGAGGGGAGGCTCCAGGTGAGGCTGCTCAGGGCAATTAAGGCCTGTTAGTGCCCTCAGGGACCTGACACTGAGCTCCTTTCTCACTACAGGCATTGGGCCTTCTCCATGTCATAGCTCTAGTGAGGATTCTGCATATTCATACCTGAGAATAAAAACTGTATTTTTCTCTGAAGCACAGCAAAGAGATGAAGAAAAAAAGCCTCTCAGTGTATGAACAGGGTACTAAACATCTTCTCTTCACAGTGATACTGGGCCAGATTGACAGTGGTTTATTTAGGAAGAGCTCTCACTAAAGGTGGTAGTTTGCTTATGATTTGAACTTGGTAGAAAGAATGTAAAATCTAAATTCTTGAATAATTCTCAGGAATTAACCAACAATATGAAAAGTCTGATCAGAAGATCTCCAAAGTGATAATACCACGTTAAGCAGATATTTACTGTCTCACCTCTTGTACTATAGGAAGTTAGCTGTCTGGAAAATGAGGAACTAAGAGCTAGTACCTTGGGCAGTTAAGTTCCTTAACACATCTGTGAACCAAGGTCCCCAAAATAGGAGTCAGCTTTCAAAATCTGGCAGTAGCGGTTCATCCCAAACTGTAGGGAGCCAGTGGTTAGGACTTAGGCTCCTAGCTCCCTAACCTGTGCTCTACCCTCATGTGCAGGGCCCTACAGCTCACCAAAGAAAGGGATAAAGCAAAGGAAATATAGCAGTGTTATCAGTGCAGATCCTTTCTGTGCTGCATATTGTTTAGATATAATTTTTGATAACAGGATTCATTTTACATCTGAACAAATGTTATCAGCGAAAAGATAAAACAAAGAAAGCAGACATAAAAAGCTGTTGTAAAATACATGAAAGGCCTGGAATACAGGGAATTTAAAAAAACCTCTACTTTTAACATGTAAATTCACTAATTATCATAATGACTGAGAGTGGCTAACTTCAAGGTAACAGCTACAGAATCTTGCACATTTGGAGATGCACTCCAAAGGAAAAAAAGTAATACAGTGAACCCCAAATATCCAGTAAAGGGTTGCTGTTGTTTTTGGAAGATAGTCTGAACTCAATCTCTGATCTCCACCAAAAATTTAACTGAACGTGAACAGACTGTTTCTATTTAAAGTAGTTAACTCATTCTTAAGGTACATCAGTGCAATGTCTGAGGCTGTGGTTCTCTCATGGGCCGGCAACCTTTGATCAGACTAAATTGGAGAAAACATCCATGGCAAAAGAGCCCCTGGTGTGACTCATAATTAGGTTTATGCTACCAATGAAATAAGCTCATTAAGAGATGTTAAGAATGTAAATATAATTTTGAAATCAAATTGTCTGAAAAAATGTAGCTTTGAAAATAGAAGATGAAGCGTGGCAGAAGGACTACGACAGGGTGTGTTAATGCAAAGGCAGGATACAAGACAACTGTTTTGCATAACAGGAATTTAAACCTGAAAATCCTCTTTATGTTTCATGGAATAATATATTCCAGATTAACAACACAGGCTTCTAACACGTAGATTTTGTTGAGAGCTGCAGGAGCCTGTTGTTTCTTTTGCATTGAGCCTGATTTCAATCAAGAAAGCTATATTTAAAAACAAAACAAAATCCTCACAACATACAACAGCTTTCTCCACCCTAGAGAAAGCAGTGCAAGTCCCTGATTGGCATAAAGCCCCTGTGACAGATTTCATCCTTCACTTGCATGTATTGGCCAGGAAAAATCACTCATAGCCAAGCGCGGCAGACTACCTCTGCGTCCTCGAATCTTTAAAATAACCTCTTCACTTGCGGTATTTGCAACACAATTTTCAGCTCAAAGCAAAATATTGCTGGCCCAATTCTATATCAAGTGCAGTTTGACCACATATGAGAAGCAGGGCTTAGTACAAAGCGTGGCATGTTTCCCTTGCAACTAAAATGTACGTCTACGCTGTCGTCTTAGCAGGCCAGAGTCCTGTGGGTTGTGCAGCCATTATGACTTTGAAGTCTTGAGTAGCTTTCAGGCTGTGGAGTCTGCACACATGGCTGGAGCAAAGGGCCTGCATTTGGGAAAATATTAATGAAACCTAAATGAGGTTTTATTAAAGGAAGCCTTTAAGCCTCTATATAGCTTTCAGGATCCTACATGTCCTATATGGTTTTTTCAAATCTTGTGTTAAAGCTCTACTGTGCAAGTTTTCTTCTCTTCTGCTTACACCAGTCCTTTTTCCTTTTCCACAGAGAAAAGACTCCAATGAAGCATTTCTTTATTTCTGTAATTGGTCAGAAAACAGAAAGGATGCAGCTTGGATATAGCTGTGAAACGAAAGCAGTTTCAGGGCAATTGTAAGCAAGGATTGCCCACACTGCGTATACTAAATGGCAACAAAACCACTGCCCAGTCTACACGAGTCTGTACTAATAATACATTTCCCTCCGTTGGAAAAAAACTTATTTCTGAAAGGAAAAGACAAATTATTGGAGTGTTTCCCTCTATTTAGCTGACTCTCTCTTGGGCGGCCGCCGCGGCGCTGCCGGGCAGGGCCAGCAGGTGGCGGCGCTGCCCCGCACAGGCGGGAAGGCGACCGTTAACGTGCCGCTCGCGCCGCAGCGCCGGCGTAACCGGGGCCGCGGGGGGACATTCCGGGCTAGCGGCCGTGCCGCGAAGGCGCTGGTGGGCCAGGTGCCCCGGCCCCGCCAGGCGCCGCTCACGCGTGCCCGCGGGGCCAAGTCGGGCGGGCTTGTGGCTACCTGACGTTCCCATATAGCGCGGGGTGAAGCCGCTTCACTTCGTACCGTTTACTGACACGAACAGCTACGGAGAGGCCTGCGACCTTCTGCTAAACTCCCAGGAATTCATTAGGGAGGGTAAAGGGCCTGGAAAAAAGGAAAGACCACAATAAATTTCTTTTTGATTCCAAAGCGTGAAGAAAAGGGTGCTGTGACTTTTACCCGTTATCTTTTGTTTTCTTGAAAGCAGGCCCTTCGTCCCTCTTTTTAAGTAAAAATAACTCCTCTAGCTTTGCAAAAGTATGTCATAAGGATATAGCAGCCTGCTGACAAAACTATCTGGTGTATGACTGGATTGCTCTGAACACTGTTACTGTCAATGGAGATATTTCCGCTTACTTCAACGGGCTTTGAACCAGTCCCCTTATCACTGTGATATCTGATGTTAATGAAAAGCAAAGTACAGTTTACACTGTCACTGCAAAGTGATGATTTCCTTAGGGTGAGAGGGTGAGTGGAAGTTTCTGAGACGGCAGTGACCACTTCCAGAGCAGGTTTCCACTGTAAACAGTTCTTTGAGTACATTGCCAAGAAAAAAAAAAAATCCACAAAAACTGCCAGCTACAGCCTATAGAGTATGCCCGTACGTGATCCCTTCCATGTGCTTTCTAAGCGTGGGCCATGCTTTTGAACAAGCCTTGTGAGTGGTCCTAAAGCCACACAAAAGGAACACCAGCAGCAGCCAGAACACAAAAGGTACAGATTTTGTTCTGTCCTTTTCATATTATCTCTGAAAATGGGTTATTTTTATCCACAAGAAAATTAGATTACTTGGCTTTTAATAGAAATTATATTGAATCAGCACAGCTGAACATCACTGAATCATGAATATGGGAAATCTGTGTAGCTAAAGGAATACAAAAGGACCGGGAGCTAGAGCTTTTGTTAAAGTCAGTGCATGACTTGGTGGTCATGCCTCATTCAGTTTATATGCAGTGGATGAGTGTTTCATAGAATAGTGTATGAAATAGGAATCCTGATTCTAGATTTGCTTTCTCTTTGTATTGTCCTTTACGCCTAGGCAAAGAGACTGTGGAAAGGTATTACAAGCAACTGGAGCAGGAGCCCTGCAAGGAGAGGCTGAGGGGCCAGGGCTCATTCAGCCTGGAGCAGGGCATCTTCAGGGGCATCGCACGGCAGCCCCCGGTCCCTATGAGGAGGCTTTTGAGAAGCTGCAGCCAGGCTCTTCACAGCAGAGCACTAGAGCATCAGAGACAAGGGACATAAATTGAAGCAGGAGAGGTTCAGACTGGCTGTAAGGAAAGACTATTTCCCTGTGAGGACGGCCAGGCTTTGGAAGGGGCCCAGAGAGGCTCTGCAGTCTCCGTCCTCGGAGGTTTTTGAGACAGGACTGGATGAAGCCCTGAGCAACCTGGTCTGATCTAACAGCTGGCCCTGCTGTGAGCAGGAGGTTGGAGTAGAGACCCCTCGATGTCCCTTTCAACCTGAATGATCCTATGGTTCTGTGATCCTTTGATCTTTGCTTATATATATATATCTATATATGTATCTATATATATCTGCTGGGTGATACAATTGTTCTTCTGAATACAGTAGTTTAAGTGTATTCTTATATAAAAACATACACTGACATGGTGTGGCAGAAATCCACAACTGTGAAAATCCAGAAATTATTCCACTTTCTTAAGCTAGGATCCTTCCCAATCTGAAAAACTGTTATGCAAGGAACAGCATATAAGCATAGAATGAGTAAGGCCCTGAATTTAGGTTGTATAACAGTACATTGCTGTGATTAATTTAAAAACATATATTTTCAGTTTGCTTTAAAATCCTGCCAAGTTTTGATGAGGAGAGATAATGTTGACTGGCATAATGTAAACACACATATTAAAAGGATAGAAAGCACCCTTACAATTTTTTTGCTATTGCATGGGAGACCAGATTTTGGTTTCAACAACTCTTTTTAAACTCCAATAGGTCACTAAGGAGACTTCTCACCTGTTTGATACTAGTGATATGATAGATTCTGTATCTTTAAATGAATATCAGACATCTTTCTAAAATATAAGCTCTAGTTCAAACAGAAATTGTAAACCTGAATCAAAATTGATTAATTTTCTATGTTCACTGCTCTGCTTCCTTTCATCTGAGATGTATGAATCTACTAATCTCAGCTGAAATAAAAAATAACCAATACTGTCTAGGAACTGACCACAAACAAAAGTGAAATTGAGAAATCTGTTTTCCATGCTGAATGGAATGAAAAAAACAGACAGTCTCTGAAAAGTGCATTTGACTTGAAATATAGTTGTAGTATGTGACAATAAAACGTGTTTCATAGGATATGTTTTTAGCCCTGATAGCAGCTGACTTGTTGACATGGGAGTATCGGGTGTGGAGAGTTACAGTGTTTGGATTGTGGTTTTTTTGCAGGATTCAGGGTCCTGACACTTTGTCCTGCCTCTTCCAAAATACAAATTCTACTCTCATCATTCATTTCCCTTTTTTGTATGTACAGCGCTGGAACCTTGGACTGTGAATGGCCTCTTTGTCCCATCCAAATTTTTATTTACTGTTGTGACTAACTGCATGTCCTGCCCTGTCCTGCAACATTAATTAACAATTTCCACTTATCTAGCATTTCACCAACCTATTTTAGCATGAAAAAATGTCTTGTTTCATACCAGATCAGCTCTTTCAGACCTTATTTCCCAGAGTCCCTCAAAATAATCAGAATTTCTCACAGATAAAATTTAAATGTTGAAAAGATATCCATCAGTCTGGTTTGAGAATCATCCACTAAAACACATTTGAAAACCCAAATAAACTGCTTTTTGAAAAGGTCTTAAATCCAAGATTTTACTTTGGGAATATAAATTTATTTTCCCTCCTCTAATTGGTTCAGAGTACAAAATTCATTAAGCTAGTCCTGTTCTGGTTTACTGACACTGCTTCTCAGGTGACATTCAGTGGCACAGGTTTTCACTGTTTTGTTAGTCCTCTTCTAATCTACGGAAAAGGAGATTGCAATATGGCAGTAATGACTTACACTTTTGGAAATACTGACAACATCAGAAAAAATCCCATCCCAGTTCCAGGAATGAATGTCACTCCTCTTTAATCCCTGTTTTTAGTGTTGTTTTGGGCAGCTTCTCTTTTCTTATTTAGCTTCATTAAAGGGTTAAATTGCCTTATCAGTTGCTTTGTACCTGATTTGCCACTTACTCATGCAGAGCTGTATCCTTACTCTGTCATTGATTGATTTCTGTGGGGCTCTTGAACAAAAAGAATCTGAGCAAAAGTCCATGAAATTCAAGGTGATTTTTCCCAGACCCTCCAGCAGGCTTTTCCTCATCAGCTATGATGTTACTCACCAGAAGTGTAATACAGAATACATGCTTTTGAATTTGGCAGTAGAAAAATTGTCTTTTGAGTCACTTGCATTTTTTAGTTAGCAACACAGATAATGCCTTTGGAAAACATATGGGGACACCTTGCTGCTGTTCTTTTCCTTGCCACATCTATTCTAGGATTTAGAGTGTCAGTTTTCTGAAGTGTTAATTATATTCAGATTTGTGAGAATCTATATTCTGTGTGCAAATTTGAGCAGATGTTTCTGATGTACCATAAAGAAAATGCTGCAAAGAATTTAATGTTTGCAGTGGCTGGGAACAAAATCCTAACACTGTGTCCAGGTTGTTACTGTAATACTAATCTATGCAATGGGATGGAGAGACATTAACAAGAAAGGCAAACAATCTGTTCTTAAATCCTCGCTGCTCCCATAGTGCACCAACAAAAAGCAAGAGCAAAGATAAGCATAATAGTAATGCAGTAGTTAGTGTAATGAGAAGGATGAAAACCTTTATTATTTTCATTAAAATTTTGTGGACTTAGGAAAGAAATTGTCAGCATAGTGATGCCTTATCTGAATCTGATCAGAGGAAAACTAAATAATCAAACTCTGAGGAAGCTAAGAGCTTCCTGGAAGAAGCTTGCTGGAAGATTGGTAAGTACCTTGCTAGCATCTCAGAAGTGGTGTGGATGGAGACGTGTTTCTGTTTTTTCTTCCCTAGTGCTGTGTTTCCTATGCTATTGAAAGCAGTCTGTCATGACTGCAGAGCCATCGTTGCTGAAAGGTTGAGTCTCAGAAAGCCAGAACCTTGGATTTTGTTATTTCCTGCATTTTTGTCTAGTTTTCAGATATTATGATTATTATTTTCACCTGCAGTTCAAAATTGTATGGATATCTGTTTACCATTCTCTCCCTGAAAGATGAAAGATCCTAAGATTCTCTCTGGGAGCCTGTGCAAGCTGTGTATGCCATCTCCTGCAGCGACTCCTTCAAAATCAGGTACTGGAATCATTTGTAATAAGAACAGCATGTTGGAACAAGTGGACTCTTAGTTCATTCTGTGCATGGGACATCAGTAGTGGCAGAGATTTCCTCAATGCTTATTAGCACTGATATAAATGAAACCTCTGTGAATAGTACTGACCCTGTGCAGCTGTTGCCCCATACAAATATTGCTGTTCAGTGTGCTGTAGTACCTAATCTGTACAATGCAGCTCTTCTGCTACTTCATACCAGCACTCTTAGTAGCCCATCAACTATTTTACATCTGTGCTCAGCAGAAAACAGCACCAGTTTTTAAATACTTCCCTTAAAATTCTCTTTGGACACTTATATCTTGGTATCACACTGCATGCACCATTATAAAACTACACAGTTACGTCTTTGCCCCTTTCATTCTGTAGATGAAGAATCAGTAAAAGTAGTGAATACCAGTACCTGGCTGAATGATTTGCTTTGGTCTTTAGAACTGCCGTGGGAGTAACACTGTGTTCAGCTTATGTTCAGCGCATTAAATTGTGGGCTAGTAGCCAAACTTCAGAAGTACTTTCAAGAACCTGACACTGCTGGAAAAGAGGGGATCATTGCAAAGGTCTTTTGCACATGGCTAGAATACAACGTTTGGAAGGCAAAGCAAACACTGCTTGTCAAGCCTCTTCTGCCACTTAGCTACCAATGCAAACTAAGTGTGAGCATAAAAGGTTCTTCCTTCCAGGCTCTAGTGAATATGCCTAGTGAGGAAGAAACCTATACCATGCATCACTTTTATTTATTGTAAATACACAGCAATGCAAAATCTTCAGAAATCCATTCAAGAATTGTTCTCTCTGCTCCATTAAAAAGTGACATGATCAAAAGAGACTGTGAACCTGGAATTAACCAGGCAGTTAAATCAGGTTTCTCTGTGTCTTGTGCATTTGAACCATCTACCGAGCTTAGCCATTGATTTTATTTTAACTATATATTAGGAATTCTACCAAGCTGATAAAGGCAGAAGCAATTTCCAGGGAGAAATCCAGAGATCTGGTCATGAGAATGAAATACTTCAGCACTCCCACAGCATGTGACAGCTAAGCAAATCTGTCCCTGGTACTGAGATTATTAAACCCTTCTGCACTTAATAATAAAACAGTATCACCTCACTGCTACACAAGGTAATGGCAGGGGAAGTCCAGGAAGACCCTCAGTGGATTCATGATAATTGGAAAATTTGGAATATGCACATACTAAGAGGAAAAGAGTAATGCAGAGCTATCCAATAATGTGGAGAAAGTGTGGTTAATTTACAGCCTAAATGAATGCCTGATGGATTCAGGAGCTGTCTTGAATAGTAATTAATAAAATTGGGTTCAGAATGGAAGGATAAGTGTACCAGTCTCAGGACTTGGCCTCAGACTTGCTCCATAGTCCCACTGTTATTTAAGCTGCTTTATACAGTAAAATATTGCAACAGCTTCTTCTCCACAGATTGAAAAAAATTGCATCTCTCACATAAAGTCAATTGAAAAGGATGGAGCATCAGTTTTCTTCTTAGATATCAAAGTGGTGCTCACATCTAAATTTACTGACCTTTGGAAGAACTCAAGTTAGACTCCATCCCTACTGCTGAAGCACAACTAGTTATCCAGCATTGTTTTAGCTCACACCTGCAAGCCCCCTGACAGGAACACCCTCTGATTTAAAAGGTTAAACCTGGCTCTCCCCCCTCCAGGTGTGGTCAAGTAGTCAGCCATTATAATAGGACAGGGAAGCGTTTTTAGGAGTTGATATATATGGATTTCTCTGAAGTAGTGTATTTCCTTGCAAGGTCTACAAAAAATGAACCTAACAGGAAAATAATGAAAAACTGAACAGTACTGTAATTTAATCCTGCCTCAGGCTTCCCCATGCATCTCTTCTTCTAGGGGACATTCAGAAATTGGCAAGTAAGTACTATAAAGGAATAATTTTCCTATATGGATAGTGAAACTTGCTGTTCCAGGATTTTCCTCAGAGACTTCAAAAAATGTGATAAGGTGTGAATATAGGATATTGATATAGATAGCATGAAAACTTGGAGATAACAAACTAGAAATACTTCTAAAGAAAAAAAAGGAAAATTTGTTTGTAGAAACATAATCCGTGCATTTCAGAGCTCAGGTCAAAATCATTACTGGCAGTGAAAAAAAGAGGTTTTTCTTCAGCTCAGCCTAGCTGAGATTTTTTACTATGAAATTTCCTATCCTTCTGAAGCCTTGGGTGTAGACCCTCCCAGAAAATAAGGTACCTAACCAGAGACCACTCTTCTGAGATGGTTTGATAGCATGCATGTTATGTTGCTGACAAATGAATATTAAAATGAATGTCTCAGTTAAAGAATCTATAACTTATGTACCTATTCTAAGGTTGACTATAAAATTCTTCTAATTTACTGCAGAATAACAAGATTTCCAACTGCACTTCCATTCCAGTGAATAATAAAGAAAACTTGAGTGTTTTTAGAGATATGGATATGCCTAATAGTTAGCACTTAAAATACCAAATCAGAATGTGATATGGGAAGTGCTCAAAGCCAAGCTTTGCCTTGTTTATAGCAGAATTTTCAATCCAGAGTCTTATAGCCCTATTATATATACTCAGTGACTGTTGCACTATGGCTCTCTTGCTCTCTTTCTGCCCTGAGACAGTTTCTTAGAACCTGAGCCTAAAGCCAGCCTGAGACAAGCTTTTAAAATAAAGGCATAGTCTTTTGCAAAACTGGTTTTTTTCAGCAGAAAAAACCCCATCAATTTCTTCTGACAGTTCTAATACTCAGCCTGTTTCTTCAGTATCAGGGAAGTGAAACAGAAAATTGTCAGGGCCCTGAGTACCCTAATGGGCCTTAGTTGCCCTAACCAGTCTCACCTGGGCCAAGGAGCCCCATTAAAGCTCAGGCCTGGGCTACATCATAAGAATATAGATCTTCAGTTCCAGCTGTGTTGCAGCTGTGCCTGTCCACAGGCTTTGCCGATCCAGACCTCTGCCCTATGGAGGGCCTGGCCTTGGCCCTGCTATGTCACCTGCCTCGCCATCATGGGCCTGTGTCCAGTCTGAACCTGACTATTCCCACAGGCCCCGTCTGGACCCTGACTCACTGACCTGCCTTCCCAGCTTGAGCCTAGCCCTACCCCATCACCACAGGTGTGCCTGGTCTTTGGGGATCTGGGCTGCCCCCAGCCTGCCCTACTCCCTCATTGGGGGTGGTGGGATGGACCCTGGCTGGTGAGGACCTGCCCTGCCACCATGAGGAGCCCCTACTCACCCCCAGCTCTCTGTCCCTTAGAGAGCAGCCAGCCCTTGCTCTGCCCTGAAAAGAGTATTTAAAACCACAAATCCATTGTTTAATTTGTTGTCTCCATAGGATAATGGGTAACTTTTCTTACCACTGTACCTGAAAACTTGCTCTTTAATTCTATGTGTTTTTAATTCAGTTTTTGTACTGGTCTTTATACATAGCTTGGAGCGGAAGTTCTATACAAGTGAAATTATTTTTAATAGTGAGTGAATGCAACTGACTTTTTAAAGTTAGAAAAAATTATTAAAAAAAGAATTTCTCAGATGCAGACTCTCTAAACCTGTCTTTCCAAATCACACTCCTATGACATCTTTTCATGATTTTTGTCAAAAAAGAACAAATTTAAAAAAAAAGATTCAGAAGAACTTTTTAAATCTATTCCTAGTATCCATGTGATATCTATACATAATATTGTCCTCAGATAATCTAGGGTAAAGCTAACTGAGGGAATTCTCTTAGCAATTAAGCTATGAAGGCACACAACCTCTTTCAGAAAGAGGGTGTTTGCGTAATTAAGCTTGTACAATGGGCACATATTTTACCTTGTGGATAATTTGATAGCCCTGGAGACAGAGTCACTCTCCACCAAAGTATGTGTATTACTATTTAAAAAAAAATTTTTTTGAATATATTAAAAAGAAAAAAAGGCACATCCTTTTCTTTCTCTCCCTCTCATCTGTCCCTGAACTCTCTCTATTGTTCCTTCTATACGGAACCTTTTGATATCAGCATCTCTGCACATATGGTAGCACAATGGGTTGCCATAAAGAATTAGATTCATGCCGTTCCTACAAGGTCACTGGAAAATTCAGGTTAAAATGCAGATTATAACCGAAGAGTTGTCTCAATTCAAAGCAAAAAGCAAATTGTGCTTCCAAATTTCCTCAGAGGTAGTACACTTTACAGCTATGAAATCTGCCATTGACTCATTCATACTGCTCTGAAGCATTAAATAAGTAAAGCTCAAAGAAAGCTGTGAGTCTTTATGGGAAGTTTTACAGCATTGCTTTCAGTCTATTTGCAATAAAGATGCAAAATTAAAAACAGAAAACACCCTGGAAATGGATTTAGTGTGTTGGCAATAACACCTGCACATAATAAATAAAAACACATGTGCCTTAATGCATAGTTCCTTGGCAGTAACTTTGCAGGTGTGTTGCAGTAGTGATCAATAATATCGAGCACACTAGACTTGGCATTTTTTTTTCATGACTTTGCTGAGAGTCACATAAGACTTTATTGTTCATCCAGGTCTAGTTCATAGAGAAAGTGAGACAATAATAAAGTGACTTACTTGAGTTAGTCTAGGTCAGTGGCAAAACTAGAAGAACAGCTCAAGTCACCTTACAAGACTTCAAAAGCACTGGTATGCAGTAGGAAGACTAGATCTGTAATGCACAAGAACTGTAGAAACTTGCTACAAAGAGGCTTTGCAGCCTAGCAGTTGGAGAAAAAGTGAGGAGATTCAGCACTGCTTTATGCTGGGGTTGCATGCTGCTACACATAACTAGCTTCAGTATCTAATCCTAGCTTTATTTCTAACTTGCTACGTGAACTCAAGCAAAATAAGACCCTTATGCATGTTGCACAGCTGGTTATTCCTCAGCCACTCATGAAACAAGGTGCTAGAAAATACAAGAATTGATTATTTTGCTTCTCTGCAATCACAATTAAATCCTATTGCAATAAATAAAATATGAAAGCTTATTTACCTAAGACTGATCATATGTACAAGGTAGAAACAATACTTGCCAACTCATAGTTGTTCTAAAGACTTATTTCAGTGAAATACTTACTCACCTTGGAGGTGTCATATTAACATCCCCATTTAGAGGTGAAGATGTAGGAGCTCAAAGAGGCTAACTGACTATTCCAGAGCCATAAAACTAGACAGGACAACTTGATATTCCCTGTTAAGCACAGCTATTAGGTATCAAGTTATACAGTTCTTAATGCACACCATCCTGCAACACGCCTTTTGATGATAATAGTAATGGCATTTCTAATTGTCAGATATTGACATACTTTGTGCTTAATTGTTTACTTTTCTATTTAATAAGAATTTTACAAGCACAATTTTTAATGGCTTCCAAACAAAACTGTGCATTTGCAGTTTCTTTTACCCACAAGAAAGAAAAATTTACTGGGCATAAAACAGGAGGCATCTCTTCTAGTCCTTTCCTACTCATATGTGGTAATAACTTTCCTACTGACTTTGAGATAACTACTGTGAGGAATTAAATATTTCAGCCTTTATTCTGTTACAACTGTACGGTTTTGACTGAGCAAATACTGCAGGTTTGGTCCCTTGCTTATTTTTTTGATGGTCTTCCTTAAGCTCAGAAACCAGTCTTACTGAAATTACTACGAGTTTTGCCAATTATTTAACTTGAACAAGAAAATAACCAACAGCTTTCCTAAGCAGTATGTAAGAAAGAAGAAAAAATATGTAATTTTGCTTACTTTCCTCTGGTAGTTGCAAAGCCAGATGCTTTGAAGCTGACATCCTGCGGGGTGCTGGTGATATCAGTGTTGTGGGCTGACTGCTTGAGAGATCTGTTCCCTGTAGCTGAATCCTGGCTTTTAGTGACCTCTTGCAAAAGAGGGGCCTTTCTAGGATTGCCCTGTAGAGATGTTCCATTGCTGCTAGATGAGCTTCTGATCTTATCCTTGTCATTGTCACTGTGTCCATTTGACTGGCTTGTAGGAGTAGAGGTTGTAGGACTGGAGGTTTTCTTCACTGCTTTCTGTCCCAGAGTCTTGCCTGAAGATGCCAAAGTGGGTCCCTGTAATATACTCTCTTTGCCAGCTTGGATCTCAAAATGGGGAGACTCTACGATTGTCAGTGGGTTTACAGAGCCATGCACTGCAGTAGGAGACGGAGCCAAGTCTGAGGGACTTGTCTGGGTTTTGCCACCCAGAGCTGTGGTCCAGAGCTTGTGTGGAGTATTAGCTCCACCACTGCCACTCTGTAAGTGTAATACAAGCAGTAAAATTACCTCCTTCATTCTGCTGGTTTGTAAAGGCTACAAGATCTCTCACATGTACTCCCCAAGCAAGGACCCTGCTGCTTCTTCCTTCCCCTGAGCTGCTGCTCATACAGTGAGCCTATCCAGAGAATGCCCTGCTGGGTTTTATTCTGTAGAAAGGAAACAGGTTTTGGTGTTTCAAAACTGAATGAGGAAGTCGGGTTTCCTGTTTCTGTGGATTCCTCTGCAACCTGTGACCCCTTGGAGAGCAGGAGCCTGGCAGCCTTCATGGAGGAAAAAAGGAGTTTCTGCAGAAGCCACAGGATGAAGATTAATGACACAATAGAAATGTGGAAAAATATGTACAGTGAGATAATCCTGAGGGATTGAAATTGAAATTATTAGGTAATTTTCCTTTCATATGTATGTGTATAGAGAACAGAAGTGACTTGTCACATATGGCCTTTGGATAGCTCATGCTTATGACCTTGTTATTGAAAAAGGACCTGACAAATCTGGTGTGCTACATAAAGTTCAAGGTTTGCTGTGTCTCCTATTTTACTTTGACTGCTTAAGCACACTGCTGCCACAAGTGGGGAAATGTTGAGGAAGAGATTCTCATTGTATTCATCGTTATACTTGATGCTTTTGTGTATTCACTTATGTATATATCTTTAGCTATTTTTTATGCCACAGCTTACGCCTATAACATTGTTCTGAAAGTTCAAAACATTTTGAATGCTATTACTTGGGAAATATTGGAATCAAGTCCTGAGCTAATGCTGCATTCCAGGGGTATGTTCAGAGCCTTCACTTCCTATTCAGCTATTAATTTTACTCTTTCCACTGGAAGAAGAGATACTTTCCTATTGTACTGTTTAAAAAAAAAAAAAAAACAAAAAACAAAAAAAACAAAAAAAAAACAAACTGTCTTTGGCAGAGGAAGTGTTTTAGGTGAGACTATTTATTTTTAATTGATAATGCTGTCAAGGATCCATGTGACATTGATTATATTGCTAGCAGTAACAAGGACCTTTACCACAAGGAAGGTTAGTCCTGTGCTCAGCTGCCAGCATCTGTGTTGGCCCTAGACTTGCTGGAGACTCCTTTGGTAACTTTGCTGGATTGCTCTACAGCATGTGTACCCCATCCACACACTATAATACTCTGTCTTTCTTGACTCTTTTGTCTAGATGAATTAGGTTGAGAAACCTTCACAGGTTGAGAAACGGTCATTTTCATGTCCATGTTTAGGTGTCCACATAGAAAGTAGGTGTCTAAGCAACCCTATAGTCAACACAAACATATTCAAGGGCGTCTGAGGGCTATTCACATGACTAAATGGAGATGTCTATTTTAGGATGATCCAAACATAATTTAGACTCACTGGCTTATTGACTATCTTGTCTAGAGGCTCAGTTCACTTGCCTGTAAATGCATGTCTAGTGTCATTTGAGATCCCCCAAGATATGAAAGACATCTATATGGGCCTGGCAGAGATGGCCCATGATCTATGGGAAACCTGCCCTTCTGGAGGAGCTTCTGGCAGGATACTTGAGGGCATTTCAAGTGGTGTTACAAACTTCAATAGGAGCAACTGAATCCCATCCTTGATTCTGATTTTCTATAATGGGAGTTCAGACACCTAGTTCTCATGCAGACCTCTAAATTCAGATGTCTAAATCTGCTGAATTTCACCCATAGACAAGAGTGGGAGGAATATCCTGAATCACTGAGTCCATCGCTTCCCTTTTATTGCATACTCCAAATTCCTGCAACGTCCTCCATAAATCTTCCAAGCTTGACCTTAAAATTAAGGTTTTGGGATTTTTTTTCTACTTCTGAGTTGTTTCAATACCTCACAGGGCATGAAATGCTTTTCCCAACAGAGGCTAAGTAAAGAGGCTGTTCTAATACAGTATTAACTGCAGTCTGAACACTATGTTGTGAGCTTTATATGCAAAAATGACCTAGGGGTTATGTATAATCAGTATGAGGAGTGGGGAGTTGGACCAGATGACTTTGGGATGTCCCTTCCAGACTTTATTTTCTAGGAAATTATGCTTAGCAGCTGCAAAGATGAATACTGCAGTCAGGAAAGAGAAAAGAAATCTTTTCTCCTCTACTCACATCCCCCAGCTTTCTGAGACTAAGGAGAGCTAGTTTCTTGTAATGGAAAGAGAGGAGAAAGGTCATTACCCAAGGAATTGCATAGAGAAATGTAACATGAAGTTTTAAAGCAGTGACAAATCAGTGACAGAACAGTCTTGTCAGGAACAGAATAGACCTGACAGAGTATTGTTGATCTCTTCAGAATGTCTCTAGCCACTGACACAAGGGCTGCAGTCAGGACTATGGACAATGCATGTATGAAAGCAAATATATGCACATGGGAACAGAACAGCTTCTCCTGGGCATGTTATGGGTTATTTGTGAAGAAAACAGAAGCAACAAGGGAAGCAAAATCCTCATTCCAGGAAAGTCTGGTGAATAACAGTGACACTATGGAAAAGCTGGTGAATGACTGGCCCAAATAAGTGTTCCTGAGAAGATACTTTCAAGAAAAACATGGAGGATAAAACACTAGTTCTTATTGCAGTCAAGTAAATCAGTGTGATAGCTGTTCCTGTTTTGAGATGCTTGGATGTCTGGCTTTCAGTTCCCAGATGATAGTCTGGCCCTCTAGATGTGCTAGTAGGTTGGGTTTTCCATTTGTTGTTGTTGTTGGGTTTTTTTTCTGTTTTATTGTCTCTGTAATTTGTAGGATTTTACGGTGCAAGTAAAACAGCTGCCATTTTGTGATATACCATGATAGAGAAGAAATACAGTTGTGTTTCCTTTAGGAGACTTTATTTCCCCTTTTTCTTATTCATACTGAAAATCTGTAAATGCCCTTTGTATGTAGAAGGACACAGGAGACAGTCTGATGAGCAATCTCATTTAAAGACTAAGATAAGCTATTTCATGAGAGCACTTTTCTTTTTTATCTCTATATTTTAGATTTTGAATTAATACTACTATGTGAATTAGTGTTTGTCACCTGTTATTTTTAGAAATGTCACAATAAAATGAGAGGTAAACTAGTTTTGACTACTTTTGCATATTAAATGTAAGATGGCTTTAAAAAAATTGCAATGGCTGCACTCTGTGCTTACTTATACAATCAGGGCACCTAATAACAAACAAAGCTTTGGATTCTGTTCTGAGTTACTCCACTATAAATGTTAATTATTCCTCTAAAGTCAGTGGACCAAATGCATATTTCCACCAGTGCAAAGAAGAACAGTGTAGCAGAATCTGGCTTCTGGTGATTGGTAGATTTCATTACAACAATGCTTATTTGCCTGTCTGAATACTCTCATATGAAAACTTATTGTCAAGTTAATTTCATTAATGCATGTCTGGGCTGTTGATTAAAAGATAAAATTGGGCGAAGCTGATTTTATTTAGCTGAAAATTTGGGGGACTGTAAGAAACTCTGGATATCACTTCTCAGATTGCTGCATGCTGGATCTGAATCCCAGGCTCACCATAAATATTATTCCACATCTGAGTGCCTCTGTGTAAACTGAACCCAGGAAGAGATAAGTACTTGGGTGCATTTGGTGAGACTTAGGTGGAAATAGGTTCAAAATTATCCTGAAAACTCCCACTCAACCTGCTACTTACTCCCATATGTATATATCCATTAATGCTATTTTTTAAATTAGTTATGTTTAAATGTTACTTAAATTCCTGCACATTGGGCTGGCCTCATGGACTGCAACTGTAAAATTCAGAAGCTGACCTTGGAGCAGGAGCCGGACCTCAACTTCCCCGTCTCTAGTAAGTGCCCCATCACAGTGTCTACTCATGCTTGCTGTTGTATGCATATTTTTTCACACAACGAATCCTGGCTGTTATATATATTGGCACATTCAGCAGGAGGGATGGAAAGTCTCTCCATCTCCCATGATAGCATAGGATGGTACTAGAAGCATTTTGCTGGGAGATGGAAGACATGATCTGAAGATGCTCCTAGCGGGCATTCAAATTAGCAGCATACATTATATAAAAGAGCAGTACCCTTCTCCTTGCGAAAGAGCCATCCCTGTTTGGTTTTCCAGAACAAAGAGAACAGCACTTATTTGCAGGGTCACAGCTATGGCTCTTCAGATGAGGAAGGCACTTTACTGAAGCCTGCGCAAGCTAAGAAAAGGCTGGGATTTTAGATACACTTCTGTACTTAGCATCTGCTAAAGGCTGCACACTCAATGTTGTGACTTCAGACCACTCCCCACTTATCTCATGGGCTGGTCTGAATCACCTTTGGAGACTTTTGAATCCCCCCATGCCCTGTAAAGGAAGCCTAAGGTTTGCTCTCCGTTGCAGTTATCAACTGAACAACCACTTTGGCAGAGTTACTGTTGATTCACCAAATTATTCCATGAACTGTTTATAAACTCACGTCTGCTACGCTGCCATGCCCTGTCTTACCGCTCTCTATCCCCCTTCTTTAGGGTTTGCCAGTAGTGAAGCTGTTCCCAGTCTTAATCAGAGTAGTTTGAAGTTATCTGGAAGCCACAGGGGCCAAGTGGCCTGGAGCTATCCAGGCCAAGGACTGCACAGCCATGTCATTCTGTCTAGCTATGCTGGCAGCTAAAACAGCTGTAAAATACTGCTCAAACCATTGGCTGTATGCCTGCTTAGCACCTAGTGTGGCAAGTAATATGGGTAAAAAATGTGAGTTTCTATGTGAGACAGCTGCTACTGAATAGTGTTTTATTCCACTTCCATGCCTATTGCTGAAAGAATTTGGCTTTCCCTTGCCTCAGATAAACTACACCGAGCTGAGATGGTCCAGTGGATTAGCTACTTTACTTTCTTCTGTCATATACAGATCCTTAAAATAGGATAAGGAAGCATTAAGGACATGACCTTAGGCACACTGAGATCAGAAAGAAGAAATAACATTGTTATTTTTAAAAATAACTTTTTAAAACAGGTTGTCTTGTGGATACTAATATAGCCATTCGGCCACCTTGAAGAAAACTTTCATCAACTTGGACTTAGATAAACATCTCTAATACCCCTCAATAGGAGAAGAGAAATGAAAGTCTCTTCTCATAACATATTCCCTGTAGGCCCTCAAAGCATACCCAAGGCTTCTGAGAAATTTTGAATTCCCGTATTTAAGTTTATTTTTTAAAGTTAACAGCCCATATCCAATGCATATGGCTGCTAAGTATGAAATAAAGGGGCATGACAGAAGAGTCATATTCATGCCATCATGTTCAAAGTGGCTGCATTTTACTGATTATAACCATTGTATGGTCAGGCAATAATACTTCATAAAAAATTAATGTAGTAAATTCAAATTGTACATCTAAAATAGGATTTGATGAATTAAACAATGTTTTCTTTAATTTTGTTTTCATTGCATAAACACGGACCAGAGTGTCCCTCTCAAAATAGCGCCTTTGAATCTTACTTTACTTAGAACAGTACTAAAAGGAAAAATCAGTACCTTGTGTAGAGAGGACATAACAGCACAGGGATTTTCTGATTAAAGGGCAGTGTGTGTAAAGTTTGCATGACTACAGCATGAATTCTTAGTGCTCTTGATGACTCAGCTAAAATCTGGATCCAGCTAAAGCACAGTCATATTCTGTCTTCAGCATCACTTCTTGATCAAATAAAGCAAGCAAAATACCCTATAGTATTTGGGTATATCTTTGCTATAGTATCATGTATTAGCTGTGATTTTAAAGTGTATTCCAATACATTTTTTTAGCCTGTGAGCAAGTTTTTAGTCCTCAGGGATGTATTTATATAATGGGAACGTGTTTTGTGGGAAATGTATCAGGGAATGAGGGAGATGGCTGTCGCTTTGCTCTGACTTCAGCCAATTCTTGGGGTAAAGCTGATATCAGGGAACTGGGCATTGGCTGTGGTCTGGGATGCTTCAAAAAGGGGTGTGACCTGTTTCTAACATATCCCTTCCAGAAGTGGTTCGTATATGTAAACAAATACCACTAGGACTTCCCTAGAACAAAGGACCAGCAAAATTGCTTGGTGTTGAGCTCTAACCTTGACCATTTTCCTCCCTATACTGCCTCCCAAGTGTGGAGGCAGTGATCTTTGAGCATCATAACCTCTACTAGGGCATGTTGCTAAAAGACAGTTTAAGCTTAGGGAATGTTTAATTAGGCTGGAGACCAAAACATTCCCAAGTGCCTTGAAATCAGCAAAGACGTAGGGAAGCAACAGTTACTTATAAATACTTTAAATCCAGCACTAAAAAAAGGTTGGCAACACTCTACCTTACTTGCATTTGGTTCAGGAGAATGTGGCAAGCTGGGGACTAATCATTTCTGAAGGACAAACTTCCTGGATGGACTTCTCATCTGTCTGATAGCATGAAATTTCCATGCATCTCTGCTAGTGACAGAGCTTTGTTTAGCAATACTGTGGAAAACAAACAGGTGCTGCTAGAGATAAGCAAAGAAAAGCTGCCATGCTAACTCATTTCCTCCTATATTGATCAGTAATACACTGTGGAAAGTAGAAGGATGCCAGAGCTATGACAAAAGACTAGAGCATTAAGAAATTCCTCTGTTGGTAGCATACATTCAAATCTGCACTCAGCTGCTTTATCACAGCTGAAGATGGCTCTGCAAGAGAGTAATCATTATGAACCCTGCTGAACAGCAGTGCTACAAACAGCTAGGAGAAGGGCATTTATCTAACACTGGAAGCAGCCAAACCTCATGGCATATTTATTATGGGCAGGACATCAAATGCTGCTAATTCTTCCAGATTATGAATCATCTCTGTTCTGTAGAGTCTGATGCATTCAGCGTGTGTTTGTCTTTCCTTTGGCAAAAACAGTTGCTTGGTTTTGCTGTATTTTTGCTCACATCAATAGGGAGAAGGGAGAGCAGGAAGCTGCTACTATAGCTTTGGTAGCAAAAAGAAAGGAATAATGGAGTGAGAGGTGACTGGAGAGGAGCAAGGCAAAGGAAATTGAAAGAGGCAAAGATCAGAGAGATGACGATTAAGGGAGTAGTAACAGTTCTGGAAAGGGAACTCTGTGCTAAAATTTGGATTTGCAACCTGGATTAAGCTTCGTTAGAACCTGGAGGCACTGTTGGTTTCAACCTTTTCCTGACAAAGATGAAACGAAAACCTTCAAAAAGTAGAACACCAGAATAAGACCTACACTGCTTTGTCTCTTGGGAGTCTCCAAGGAGTCCCTCTCTTTCCTCATAATGTAGGCCCATGCCAGGATGGAGAGAAACGGGAAGATGAAGCTAGATAAATGAAATGTGCATCAGGGCTACTGCTGGCCTCACAAAAATGAGGTGAGAGGCCAGTGTTAGGTGAGAGCCCTTTGCACCTTTGCCTTCTCCTTTTAATTTCATTCCTTATAGTTCCTGAATATAACAAAGTAGGACATTTCAAAAGTAGCAGCAAGAAGCAACTCATAATTACCATGCTAATAAAACTGGCAAGTCTATCAAACTGCGTAAGGAACAATCTACAGTTGGCTATGTCTGCGTGGTGGAATAATCAGACTGAAGCAGTAGTTCATATCCTTCCCATCACTGTTTCTTGTAACTGCTGTTTCCATAGCAAATAGGCAGACTTGGTGTTCTACAACCACCTCCTTTTATCACTTTTCATGTAGAAATATATTTCATGGAAAAATAGATTTATTTTTTTTCTCTCCCTGAGCAGCTCAGTCTGTAGTGAGAGTCCCAGTTTTTTAAAGGGACAAGGAGAGGCCAAATCACAGTTCTAAATAATCAAATAAGGTTGAGTTGTGGAACTTTAAAGGAAACTGAACTTAACGCTTTTTTAAAAAATCATTCACCAAATTTAGTTCTTTAAGCAGAGGGAACGTTGTGCAAGATATACAAAAAAACAAGTCTTAATGGATGTGATCAGATAAAAATTTGCTATAAAAAGCCTGCACGTGATTTCCTAAGGCTGTAAGAGTTCTAATCTTTGTTTTGTTCATTTCTCTGCATTTAGCTCCTCTGGGGTATTTGTGGGTCAATTTAATTTTTTTCATTTTACATACAGAATTGCTTTGTTTCAGTGTTTTAGCACTGAGGTCACAATATTGCAATTGGAAGCACACAGGTAAGTATTAAGGTCTTTCATTATGTATTGGGATATGGCCTGGTGCCAAACACTGCTTGGGGCATTTGAAATGGCTTAGTGGGATGGAGGTCTAAAAGTGAAGAGGCTAATACAGCTGTGGGCATCTCAGTAGACATAAATTTAAATTCATCCATAATTCTGTCTCCTTATTTTTGCTGCTGTGCTTGAAACTTGTCCAGTTCTGATTGTATACATGACTAAAGCTTGTTACTATTCATAGGGTAGGCAGACGGATTGCAGAGGAATAAATGTCTCACTCTCTAGTTTTTGTAATGAGTTTTGGTTTGATAATGATGTTCCATTTCCCTACAGAAAGAAACTTGATTTGCTTGATGTTTCCCAACTGGAATCTCTGTAGCTGGAAGTATAATGGGTCAAGGTATCTTAATTTCATTCAGATGTGACTCAGGGGGCAAGCTGGGTATCACTGAACTGAACGAGTTAGCTGTGTGTTGTAGTGGGATCTGTAAGAGTAGACCTGTCTAGATTGGAGCAGACCTGTAGCAGAGAGAGATTTTGTCTGTCTAGATCTGAAAACAGAATTTTATACAAGCAGGGTTGGTAGAAGAACAGAGGGTTCTGAATGCCAACATGAGAGATTAATATCATTTGGAATGGCTGGCTGGAGCCAACTTCCGCCACAGATTTTGATTTAGACTGCTCAGTTTCTTTTATAGAATTTATCATGTTGTTCTCCCTTCTTCTCTACTTACAAAGATACTTGGGGATCTATATTCCTAAAAGATTCAGTGTTTGAAGGCAGGGCAAATCACATCCAGATATGGCCAGTGAGATCTTATTTTCATTTTCCACAGTCAGGAAAAAAGGTGCATAGCCATGGGGAAAACCTGAAGTCACAGATTTACTTTGTCAGAAAATAATTCCAAACAAGCTGAAACTGACTCTTCATTGTAGCCTGTGGCCTTTGACAGAAGTGTTTCAAAAATATCCTTTGAAGCCTCTGAACTTGCAGGTTTAAAACCTCACATTCTGTCACTGTGTGGATTGCTAGGAGTACATAGGGTTGTGCTCTGTTTACCCAGAAACCTTGATAATATGTGAAGCTTTTTATTTTTGGAATTACAGGATGTAATTCCAAGCCCTGGGAGTGAACCTTCTGCTGTTTAGAGCAGCTTTTCCAAATGTATGGAAAATAGAGCTATAAGACTCATCTCTGGACCATGCCATTAATTCTGTTCCTAGAAAATCAGTTAGTGTTCTTGACATGTCCTTGGAGAAAAAACAAAGGAGGGCAAAAGGAACCTCTGTGTGTAATCCCAATTTGAACAATTGTAGATTTGTTGTAGTGACTGACTTTTTTCTTGGAACAAAAAAGCAAAGGAGGGTTGACTAATGCACTGTGCAGTGGTTGCTGCAGCTGGGAGTTTAAAGTTGGATTGGAGCCTGAAGGAGCCTAATTTAGAAAATAATGAGCTCTGGGAGTGAGCACTATATCTAAATATGTGTAGCTCATGTGTACTAGCCATGACAATTAAAGTGCCACATGAGTGTTTGGATCTGAAAGCTGTATCAATAAGAGGAAAACTGGAGGCTAACAAAGGGTCAAAGGAGGCAACAGCAGGCAGTAATGGCGGCAAGTAGCAATGGCCACCAGCAACTGATTTCAAATGGATGGGCTGGAAAACCTTGTACCAAGGCTATAAACATGATCTCTTACTTCCCACTGTGGTTTCTCTGTTTTGTTCAGAATGAATTCCAGTAGCATGCCAATAAATCTACAAAATAGGTTTGTTTATATTTTAAAAAGGTAAAAATCATAATGAAGACTTATTTCATCAAAATGTTTGGGGTTTTTTTTTCTTCAAAAAAAATTCCCAAATTAATTAAAATGTTTCTTTTTTTAATCTCCATGCCATTTACTAATGGTGAAAAGAAATAGGAAGGAAGGAAAAGAAATCAAATAACTGAGAAAAATTTTTCAACCTTCTCCCCTCAGTAAACAAACAAACAAAGCAAGCCCCCCGTGAATGTAAAATTGCTCTGCCTAGTAAGCCAAGAATTGAAGTTTCAAAGCTCCTTGTAAAACCCTTTTCCTCTCTTCTGTCAGCTCTGCTACAGAGGTAGACTGGAGACAAACTGAACCTGATATGTTTTATCATGCGTAGCTGCAAGGTCATACCTGCTACCAACTCTTTTAGCACTTGAGTAACATAAGACCTCAGAATGGCACCTAGCACAGTGTTTCTACAAGGAAGTACAGCAATATGGGGAGAGAAGCACCTGTCTGCTCTATCTTCTAGGAGTGCCCTTAAATGATTGCAAAAAGATCAGGCAGATTCCCAGATCCTCGCAGGAAGACAGTGAGATTTGTTCAAGCCTGTTACATAATATTCAGACAATGAAAAAGAAAAAGACATATTCCAAGCATTAAGCAACTGCATTACTCAAACTTGGTGCAGGTATAGCAAAGGGGCTTTGGAAACACAGCCTTTTGGAGTGCCCAAGGTGAAGCAATTTTGGGATGGATCACAGAAAGAACTAGGAATGAGAAAAGCCTCACTTTCTCTTCCAGAGAAATGCTTAATCCCTTTCCCTTTCCAGAGGGAACAGGGAGCCTCTCTTACAGAAGACTCTGGGGTTTCACTGGAAGTCATATTCTTGAGCCATAAGCACCAGGATCTCTCAGACTCAGGAAAAACAAAGCAGCCACTAATCTGAGCAGTTGCCTTTCAGCCTGGGAGGAAGATGCTCTGGGGCTTCAGACAGTGTATCATAGTGCATATCACTTGTGGGGAAGGCCCTATAACTTTTCTACATGATCTTCCCATCTAGTTTTAATAGAGGTATATCCTGTTCTTCCAAAATCTGCAGAATTTCTTTCTCCAGTTGATCTCACTGCATGTGCAAGTATCTTTTTGCTCCTGGGGAATGCCAGAGCTCTGAGCTCTTTGGGGACTGGTTATTTCTATCTCCCCTAGCTCTTTTGTCTATTCGGAGGAAGGAGGTTGGGGGAGTGGACTAGATGTTTCACTTCCCTCTGTGTACTAAAAAGATTTTCTCAAAGAGGGTTGGAGCTGGCTGAGATATTTTCTCTGTGCTCAATGGTGCATGTAGGTGTAGCCTTGTAGCGCAGTAAACATGGTGTTGCCATTGCTTGCAACCGGCTACATGCCTCCCAGCTACCATGGGCCTCGGGACCTGTCAGACTTTGGACTTGTCTTGGCCTCCCTAAAGCTTCCTTTTGGCTTGTTTGGTTGTAACAGCAATTATATAATGACCAGGTAACTATTTACTGACCTTGTTTTAGTTCTTGCTTAGCTTTGTACAACTGTGTGATGTAATACCTATTGCTATCTGCAACTAACCCACAGCAACAGCAAGCAGTTATTATATGCAGAATGAATTATCTACAACCTTCAAATAAAAGACAAAGCACAAAAGAGCACAGGTGTGGGATGAGGGGATGAGAGCAGGGGCTTTGAAAGCACAGGCACAGGATGATATCAGAGGCCAGAGGACTAGGAACAAGTCAGAAATGGTCAATTATTGGTCATGAAAAGAAAGCAACCTTGGGAACTGAGTAAAAACAGTTCTGGTAAGGGAAGAGAACAAAATTAGTATGTAACCTATGTGAAACACACAAACACAATTGTAGCGCAGTATCACAGACCAAGGAAGAAAGAGCGGGGTGTAGATCCTCTTAGCAAACACTAAATTGACCCCAACCAGATCCTAAAGTGAGAAGGAAGAATCAACATCATACTCCTCCCAGACAAGAGATACTGACCATGCTGTAACTCCCTGCTTAGCAGCCTGAACCATCAACCTTCAGACCTGGAGGGGCAGTGCAAGGACCAGAGAAAGGGGTAAGTATTAGGAAGTTTATGTATATATCATTTTAACTGTATACAATTTGAATTATGTAAGCATCATTGTAACTAGGCTAAAATTAATTCTTTGATCAGACTGCTTAGACTTTAATTAGACTAAAAACAGGTTCTCTGCTTTGCACATAAGGTGCGTTCCCCTTTTTGCTCGTGAAAACATTTCCAGTCTAACAAACTAGAGGATTCAGGCAACCTAGTCTGTAACTTGGATGGAACAAACTGGTAACATCGTGCAGAGCAGAACCCATACCCAGAACAGCAGACTGGAAATAGGAAGAAGAAGAAGAAGAAGAAGAAAAAAAAAAAAATCAGTGTTTGTTCCAGTCCAGCACAAGCCTTGCCCGTAACTGTGGCCTTTCAAGGGTGTGTCCAGCTCCTGGAAGGGGGTATTCAGTAGACTCTTTCCTTGTAAAACGACTCACTGTTAATGACGTGCATTGACAATGAAAATTCAAACAAAATGTAACAGAACAGAACATGCTGCACTGCCTGGCTTCCTGGGAAGCTCTAGGGTTCTATAAAATGCATGCTCTGCTGGGAAATACAGGCTTGACAAATTAAGAGCCACAGTAAAATGAAATGATGATGACTTATTATTGGCTTTTCAATCTGCTTGAACTGAGCAGCACATTTTACAGTCATATGGCAGGCAGGGGCCTAAGATATTCACTTATAATTGTGCATGAGCTATGCCCGCCCCTTGGAATAATAATATTTTCCCTATGAGCCCAGTTTCAATTTCTACATGTTCTGCTTGACTGTGGGTTTGCTCTTGCCAGCTACATTTGCTCAGTTTCAATCAGTCCTACCAGTTATAAATTTGTGAGATGGAGGGGCATAAATAGATGGCTGTACTTTAGGATGGTTGCTGTTGCTGTGCAACAAAATATACGTGTCTAAAGTGGCAGGCTATAGCCTTCCTAAAGCCATGCAGGTAGTCAATGTAGGGTACACAAGAGAATATAGGAACACCTGACTGAAGGGTCCATCTGCATTATGTTGAATCACCCACAGTGGCAGGCATGTAATAAATTTAGTTAACACACAGGATCTGTGTATGCTACCTGTGGCGTGGCCAAGCACTCAATCTCACTGTTGCCCACATCAGGTGTGGGTTAGCAGCACATCCTAGTTCTCCTGGTCTGAGTGGCTGGAGCCCCTTCCTAGGGCCACCAGCAAACTACAGGGAAAAGCATGTCCATGATGTGAAGGAGAGGTTGGGAGGTGGGTAAGGACCCCTAATTTGACCAGGTTACTATTCAGCAGTTTTCCTCCTTTTGTATTGTGAACTATATGTTAGTAGAAGAGGAATAAACTCTTTACCCAAACAGAAGTAAGGGGAGCCTCAGAAGCAGGAACCACTCCATTTTAGTAGCACATTTACCTGGGGTTTTTGAACTTTGACCTGCTTTTCCTTTCCTACTAGGTAGAATGCCATTAAAGCATGGGGGTGTTCTAGTAGAACTGGATGGAGAACAGAGGTACTATAGACATGGACATGAGGGAAGTAGTCATTAAATATATTAAATATATTTTTATGTTACATTTCAGTGATTGACAGACTTATGTTACCATTCCTTTCATCACTCTTTCAATTTCATCAACCAGAAAATCTGTTCAAAATTGCTTGTTTCCAGTATGTCCAGATCATGGCTGCACCCTCCAACTCTAGTTTGCTCAAGTTGGCTCATGGCCAGTCTCCTATATGCACAATAAATGGGACATTTGGCTCAGGACAGCAATAATGTTAGTGACATAATATGCCTGACTCAAATGGTAAATTCACTGTAAAGAAAGCCCCACACTCCCCTTAAAATTTAAGCTCTTCTTTTGTTTTCAGTCTCCTTATAAAAGGGACACCTTTACATTATATTCACAGATTTCTGCCCCCCCCCCAAATTATCAAGTATATACACTGTATCATTACATTAAGATGTCCTAAGTTCAAGGTCCATACCTCCCCACTTGAATTTCAGTTGCCTTCGGTGGCATCAAGACTAGCTATGAAGCTGGTTATGGCTTTAAACATATATAAAAGGAAGATGATAAAAATCAAACTTTAGAAAAGTGTTTCTTATGATTGGTTAGTTGCTCTTGAGCTCCTTTCTCGCTACTGTGATTAGATCTGTGGGAAACAGCAATCTCTGACACTCATCGTGAAGATGAAGCGTGTTCTGCATGTGATTGTTTTTTTTTTTTCTTCTTCTGGACAGCAAGTTGGAGAAATCATTTGTGGAGAAAGTGAGCAATCTTCAGCCGAGTCCCACCCTTTACCAAGGTGCTGAGGGGACCAATGGCCTTCCCCAGCCTGAGCAGCCTTACCTGGCTCACACCAGGCACCGGAGCTCCTTTCAGTTCAGGCCGGGGCCAGGCCTTGCCTGAGCCGTGCCACCGCCTGCGCCCAGTCCTGGCCCTGACAAGCTGACCCAAGCCTGCCTCGTCCCCTCGCCTTGCTCAGGCGGTCACCGGGCTGGGGGGAGCCAGGCTGCCAACAGCCCTGCCCTGCTCAGAATGGGGCCTGCCAGCAAGGTCCCTGCCCTGTCTGTGCTGGGGCCACCCGAGGCCCTGGCTCAGCCCTGCCACGTGGGGCAGCCTTACACCTGCTGCTCCCTCACAGTGAGGACTGAGCTTAAATAGGGCTCCTGGACCCTTGCACAGCGGGCATGGGGTGATGGCCCCAGATGACATAGCTAAGGGCAGTTAAGGCTATTGGTACTCCTAGGGCGCTGACACTGTTTTCATCAGCCATGTAAACATTCATACAGACTCTTTATGCTAGCCTGAGATTCAAAATGTTTGATCATTTAAATATCACACCCTTCAACTGATCAGAAAGTGCTTTATGCCAGAGAAGCATCTGTGGCACATGCATCCTTGTAAATCTGGAGATATTACAGAGCTCAAACACTGAACAGAAATCCCACACTGAAGATGGTGAACAGCCTGAGCATACACAAAGAAAATTACATGTTATAGCACAGAGCGTTGAACCAAATGCAAATTGTGCTGTCTAGCTAAACTGTAATGCAAGGTTTCACACTTTTTTTCATCTGCTATTGTGTTTACAGATTTTAGACAGACAGCCTGTTAATGACAGAGGCAAGAAACAGAGCCAGGGCTTCTTGAGAGAACAGGGCTACTTGAGAGAGCAATGCATTTAGTACTCATACTAGAAACAACAAAATAACATTACATTATAGAACAATAGAATCCTGCTGCAGTATTACTCTGTAATTGAAAGCACAGAGATATTTTTTTTGCAATATATCCCTACCAGTGTAAGTCCCCAAAGGCAAGCTTAGAGTAGCTGAGAATCTGGTGATCAAGTGTGTTTTTCTCAACAACATGTCTGCATCAGCATGTGTAGAAAGACCTGCATCTGTTGGAGAGAGCAAGCTCAGTGTGGGAGGCTGTATAGCTGAATTGATACAGAGCTCAGCTCTGCTCCGAGGCTCAGTGTGACGTACAGCTTCCAGATCTAAGCAAGCATGCGTACAAACAAATGGCCCACTCTATCCAAAGGTATTCTACATTTGCAGACTTAGCTAGGGGAAAACTGAGCTTGCCTATGTTGATGCAGCCTGTATGAGAATGAGAGTGTCAGTGAATCTCCTTTGCACCAGATGAGGTCAAGACTTCAGCTTGCTTGCTCCTGCACATTACTTTCTCCTGGCTTTGCCTTATTTACGGTAGAAGCATTTTTCAGTCTAGTTTGCAACCTTCTAGGCTTCCTTCCAAACATGTGAACTGCAGTTAACATTAGGAGCTTCACTCTACATCTGTTTCCCAGGGTTCAAGTTCTTAGCTGCTGTGCTGTGTCCCTGCATTGCCTGTCTTTTTGTTACACTTTGTCAGTACAATCTTCCTTCTCTCTTTATAAAGCAAGTACGAGGCTCCTATAGTGGGACATGAAGAATATGGCATTATATTCCTAACTAAGTGTGGTAGTAAAATTGGTTCAATAACTTGAGCTGACTCATCAACTTTTTTCTAATGGGTTAATACTTCTCTATATTTGACCTTTTGCTATCTTCTTTCCAATTTTTAGATACTGAACTCTCTACTCAGACAGAATGCATCAAGTTCAATGAGAATTTGGCCTAGATCAGAATTTCTACTGGTGCCACCTTCTGTTACTTTAACAACCAGTATGTATATCCTACAAGTAACATTTTCTTTTGAAGTGCCTCCTTGTTCCACAATCATTTCCATTCTGAATATTCACTGAAAAATGATACTGGAAATCAAATGTTACATGAACAGTTACATGTGCCTGTTTTCCAATAGGAATTCAAAATGTCAGGTATCAAGCAGTTTTCCTCCAAGTTGTTTATTTGAATTTATCCAGGTCAAAAGAGAAAACCTCTCGTTTAAGCAATTCTACATCAAACACCAGATCACAAAACAGATGAAATCAATGGGAGCTTTTCTGTAACAAGGTTTATATCAGGATAGACAAGTGTGTTTCAAAACCAATTTCCTTGAGTAGCAACTAGTAATCAAAGTAGAATTAATTACTGAGCCTAAATTTCTTCATAAGAAAAAAGTTCTGCCACATTCTACATTAATAGTTCTAAGCATGGAAGCTTTTGGTGGACAACTGCAGAGAGTAGATACCAATGATGATTTTCTTAAGCAGGGATTTTTCTATTTAAAAAAAAATGCTTTACTCAAAATTCAGTCTAAACTATATGATTCTCAACAATTATACATGCAAAAGTGCCACCAAATATATAATAGCCTGTAAAGGATAGTTCATCCTATCCTGCAATATGGCAAGGGTTAAAAAATGTTGCATTCCAAGAAGTTTTGTCTGGTAATCTACCTATGCGAGACAACTAGTTCAGACTCCTCAATTCAACAGTGCACATGAGCATGTTCTTAAATTTAAAATACACACAGCAGCAACTCAGATTTCACATATGATTAATGCTCAGTTCATTGACATAAGTCTTGACATAAGTGACCATTTTCTATTTCCTATAGGTGGATGTCTCTAGGACTCCTAAGCTGTTCCAAGTACTAAATTTCTTTAAACCCTATCATGAATACATTTTGAGAATATAATTATCTCATATTACTCTTGTGAGTTTTTTCTTCTTCAATATGGTGTGCAACTTTTCAATGCTAGTGATCCTTTCCCGACAAATCAAAAACCCATAAGTCATTAAACTAAAATGTCTTGCAATTCCATTACATTTTAAAATTCTGAGTCAATCTTGTTAAGGCCTCGATCCAAGAAGGGACTTAATCCTTCATGAGATACATGCTTAAATTACACTCCATCAAGCCATAGAACAATGGATTTATAACCTATTCTAAATGTGTCAGCAAGGTTTAGAGTGGAGGAAAAAAATCCCCCAAACCCAAAACACTTACTGTTCTATTTGTCCTGAAATAGGTGTTATTCCATTTGATTTCATCATCAGTATAAATTACTCTCCTTAAAATCCCAAGGAAATTTTACTTGGGAAGTGCTTAGTGACAGCTAGGTGCTGCTGGAAAACCCTTGGATAAATTTACAATGCTTATTATAAAAATAGATGATTGCACTTGCAGTTCTTGCCCCGATTAGCTATTCCATTGAAGGCAGGCAAGTGGGAAAGACAGCCAGTCAGGTTTCTTGCTTTGCGCTCTCCCCACTTCCTTTTATCAAGTTTTGGATTTGCTAATGGGCTGGAATTTCTAGTTTCATCTCCACAGTTGATCAAACTCACTTCAATTATCACACCAGAGGAGACAAAATTGAGAAACAAGGCGATGCAGTTATAGCTCTTCCATGTCTGTTTCCTAGCCTATCACATCCTGCTCTGCTCCCAGTTCATCTCTACTCTAACTTCTTTTTTCTCCCCTTTCTTAGCATTTCTTCAGGTCTACACTAGCATAACAGTAGATTCAGACTTTGTCTTCCATTTCATTTCATAAGTTTGTACTAGGATTACATTTGGTCCAGGAACTGTAGTTAAAGATTACACAGTTCAAGTATGCAGCTCTACCTATTGCTGCTTATTCAGAAGAACACCTTTCATTTTATTTGAGCATCTTGCAGTAAGTAAGCAGACTAAAAAAATGAAATAAACCTCAATCTCCTCCTTATTGGCTGAATACAATAACTGAAATTACACTAGCATCAACAGACTTCCTACAACATCACTGAAAGGTTCAGTTTTACAGGTTTCAGATTAACTGGTATGTGTTTTACACAATATCTGAAGCTATCAATACCAATTATCTTTAAAACTAACCCCTCTTTCCTCTCTTAATAGTGATAACCTGGAGTAAGACATAGAAGAACACGTTGTATTGTTGTATAACTGAAATACAACAGTTGCATTTTCTGAATATAATTCAAATTCCACAATAAACATGTACCAAATTTATCACACGGTATCAGGACATTATCTTGTACAATCCCAATTCCAGATTTTTAACAACAAAATAGACCACAAAGGGACATTCTATAACTAATATAAAATGAATCTTTGCTCAGTTCCATGGCTGTGCACATTTGTACAACTCAGAAGAAAACAGAAGCAAGCTGTACAAAATGTACTGATGGATCCATTGTTTCCTTTCTGGAGGATTGTGTTCAAAACTGGGTCAGGCCATACAATAATACATTTTTTCTTTTATTCACAACTGTATTAGATGAGATTTGCATCAGTGAATCTACATGACTGTTTTAGATTGCATTAGGGAGTACTCTTGAAGCAAACCTCCCACTGAGCCTGAGTTAGTGGTTTGCATTACAGAGCAGTCTCAGAGCATGCAAACTTTTCCTTTTGAATGAAACTAAACTGAAAGACAAGTTCATTCCACCCACAGGTATTCTGTCCACGGGACCAAATTAGAGCTGGTCTAGAATACCTTTGTTCCCTCCAAAATACATATGTTGCAGACACAGCGCCCTTAGCACTGATTGCTTCTCTCTACAGATCCTTTCCTACTATACCACACTAGTGTAGACAGCCCAAGAAGAGCAGGTCAGGAAGACCTTCTAGAAGAAGCAGGGAGATTGCAACCTCTCCTATGGAGCTACCAACTGTGCTCAGGCAGAGAAGATCCTAAAGATGACAGGGTCGTGCAGCACCACGTGGAGCTGGGAGCCAGCAGCTCATGCAGAGACAGCACTGAAGATGAGGGCCACCCAGGCCTCAGGTGGGACTGAAAGAACTTCATAAGGACCAGAGGGAAACATGGGTTTTACTACAGCTCAGAAAGGCACTGAGTTAATCTGAAAGCAAGTCTGGAGGCAAGAGCTGCTGCAGGGATATGGTGATCAGGGAGAAAGTTAGGTGTAAACAATTTTCTGCTCTCTTCCCTGACTGGTTGGGTTTCACTAGCAAGTTGTTTTTGTTCTAGCTTTCACTCAAATCATAATTGGCTTCTTGAATCTTTTTGTCTTCTTTGGGGAATTTCTATAGGGAAAAGGACTAGGCAGATCCACCTCAAAACTGTGGCTGACTTATGGTCTCATAACAGGCCATGCGTAAAGTTAGCTCTGTGGTCCCTGCAAGGAATCAGTCTCCCATGATGCTGAACTAACTGGTAGCCCCCATCAGAGTGGTAAAGTGAAATGGGAGATCACTGAAGTCAAATGCAGGCAAAGACAGTTTGGGTAACTGCATGCTAGATGTACCAAAATTACGAAGTTATATCATCATGTTTGTTGAGAAAGTCCTGAATGGGAGCAATATAGCTGACTCATAGGAAAAAATGAAGACACTGGAAATGCTGTTCTCAGGCTGAGACAGATTAATGAAGTCTCGAAGTCTCGTTTTCTTATTGATGCTATTAGTACCTTACTGCACAAAGGTACCCCCAAAGAGTGAGTGATATATTATCCAGGACAGACAAATGTAGCAGTAACTGAAACACAATCTTTTAAAATCATTAAATGCTAATATAATACTCACCATTCCTTTGAGGTGTTCGGCACCCTGATTTTAAGCAGAGAACATTAGTCAAATTTTATTCAGCTTCCTAAATGAGATTAAGAGTATGTCATCAGATACATTTCAAATTGAAACAAAAGATTGCTCATGATAGGGAATGCTTTCCTTCAGAAGAGAGTTCAGGCTAGTCATGGAATAAAAAAGGCTGTATTTCACTCATGAATAACATGAGGAAATTCTTTACTTTAAGGTTCTGTTTTATGCCCTTTCCAAGTACTTCAGAAAGAGTTTAATATTTGAAGGGAGTTAGGCATAAATACCTAGCAATATAGATGGTTATGTGGATATCTGTAGAAGACAGTACACAGTTGCAAGCAATTTACTGCTTTGTTAGACATTAACAGTAAATAATATTAACACTCGATTCAAACATTGAAAACACATCAGCCCTTTAAAATAGTTTATATAGAAAAGCTTAGCATAGAGCATAGCCAAAACATTTAAACAGTGTTACTTACAAGAGGGCCAGGATAAACACTGCAGTTAGTGTCTGCTGTCCCTAACGAGGACAGTATTGTGCCTGACAGCATGGAAAGGAAGATACTGAATGGGTTTCTGTATGGCACATTAAGGTACACATCAAGTTCAATGCATCTTGCCACAGACATTTTTGTGCAACTGCATAACCAGGAATCTTGTAATTATATGCCAAATCAGATCAGTCTTTCAGAACAGCTTGCAATGACAGCAACAAAGATAGCACCTTGTGGCGTGTTAGCCACAGGTTGAACATGTGGGGACCTGGACTGCCAACAGCTGAGGAGATTGTTGTAGAAGCTTAAGGGAAACAAGTCACTCCATATTCCAAGTTCACTGAAGAAAGGAAAAAGCTACAGTGATGCTAAATTCTCATTTCGCAGGGCAGTTGGTACCTAGGCAGGCAGTGAGCTGTGACTATTGGTTTGCCTTTTTCACGCTCACTGCCCTTCTCATATCCTGCATCTGTGCTTTATTTGCCTGTTTGTGTCTTGTCATGAAACCAAGAAAATAAGTTCTTTTCAGCACAGAATTTTGTTTGTTCATGTTGTAAAGTATCAAGCACGTTAGCGAATTTAGCAGCACTTGTGAGAGCTATGAGCAAGAAGTGAATACAAAAGTATATTGATAGGAAGACAAATTTAACTTTGAAAAGATTTTGAGTATCATGAAATAACGACCATCAGGAGCAGATGAACTCCTGAGAGACACTGATTCTGCACAGATTCTGTAGAATCATGGTTTTGTATCTGTATTTCGAAGTACAGAAGAAATCTGTATTTTGTCCTAGGGAGAAATGCAGATGTCCATGTGAAAGCTGAACAGTCTTTGAATAGAACGTTTTCTGGAAATATTGAGGAACTGATTACTTGTTTGAAGAAAGGAGATTCAGCTGTTTCAGACAAGATCAGCTGGATTTCCTGCACGGTGTACATGGCAGGGAGTGACTACTGATGGGTCTGAGTCACAAGTCTCAAGTCACATCAAGACAGTGCAAGGTGAATCACATTTGAGACCTATTTTTTATTTACAGTTCCTGTGCCTGTGATAGCGTGAACAAAATCCAGGGATCTGAAAAACTTCAAACACTTAGAAAGCCCTGCTACAGATTTGGGGTTTGTGTTTATTTTAGAGAAAAAGTTCACACTGCATAGTCCTGGCAGTGACTGATTTCTATCACTATTACTCCTTTTTTTCCTAAAATCCACAAACAAGTGAATAATTGGCTTCATAGAAAGTCAAGGGAAGAATGTTTAGGTTTAAATCTGTATCAACTCCCAACCTGGGTTGATTAAAAACAAACACAGTACTTTGGGCAGTTAGTAACGAAATCTAGAAGGAAAGGTGAAACTTACATAAGTAGATTTCTCTAGAGGTGTGTGCCCTACACAATATGAAAATCAATTTGTTCTGAGTGAAACCTGCATCTGAAATTTACTAATATTTGTAAACAGTAATGAAAGTTGTATGACATTTGGTTTACAAAATAAATGAAATAAGAACAGTAAAGCTGTCTTGCAATTTTATTACTGTAATCTCTGTCTCATGGAGTGATCATGAAAGTATGTCTAAAATTCCTAGACTTAATTATCTAAGTGAAAATGCCTATATAAATAACTCAGTGGCCCTGTATTTTTGGGACAGCTGAATTTGGGCTGGTCCTGGCAGTGACTCCACTAATCTGGACATTTTTCGTATGACTGACTTCACTCACCCAAGCATTAAAATGTGAGTATCTCTGCCTGACAATGAGTCACCCTATTTGAGCTACTGATGTTACAAGTAGTCTGGGAAGCAAGCAATCTTACAGCCAGGTCTTCCGAACTTTTCTCCTAGTAGAGATACAACATGATTACTGTAACTGACCTTGCTGGCTTGATGCATTTAAAACAATCTGATCTTCTGACAGCTTGTATGTTAGGCTTTGGTGAATACAGCCTCTTCTCTGGCTTTGACAAATAGTCTTTTCCCATTCTTATCCCATTAATGAGCTGCAGTAGAAATCATTTTCCCAGCACATTGCTTCTACCACATCACCTCTTTTTGCATATCCTCACTGTCCTTTCTTTTTTCAAAGACAGCACACCTTAAAGCTCTGTAGCCCATCCTTACCAAACCTACCACCTCCTATTTGCTGCCAGATTTCAATTCCTGTCTCTGTTCTGCCAGGTGCCCATGCTGTCTAATGCTTGTTTGAAAATGTTTCATGCCTTCTCCCCCATCAATCTAAGTGCAGGAAAGGCGATTTCCTGGAAACCTCTGCTCAGTTAGCCCACCGACACCCTACAAATCCTTTCTGGATACACCCCTCATTAGGATGCCCAGAAAATTTTCACTCGAGTCTGACTGCTGTATTTCACAGTGACCACTACTACCTTGTTACTGCTTTGTGTCCCTGCATTCTTGATGGCTTTGTCCTCCTTTCATCCCTTACTTAAGTGATCTTTTGAGTCCCTTTTTGCCTTCCTCCTGGGCTTCACTGTAAATGTGCATGCTTCAGACAAACTGCTTGTGAATTGAAACAAATCACAGAGCCTCACAGTAACTAAATGTTAATGACTTAGGTTTTTTTCAAGATCCAAGCTTAAGGCTGTACCTGGAATGGCAAATTAAATTAAATTAACAGGCACATTTATTTTGTGCATGAATATGAGGAAAAATAATCTTTTTTCTATTGATCGTCTCCAGTGCCCAAGTCTAAGTCTATATCCTCTTGAGAGGAACTCTGAAACCATTCCCTGGAGACAGTGTGCCCTGTTCAGAGGTGCATATAGGTAAATGTTTATACTCCAGATGTGCCTTAAAAATTAAAAATTTTAAATTAAGACAGATATATATATATATAAATATTTTGTTGCAATAAAAAATAGGCAGAGAGGTACAGGACTGAGAACTGGAGACTGCACTGAGATTGGAAGACCTGAGCAATACTGATAAATGAGCCTATGTAATAAAAAATGGAGCCAGAGAAAATGGGGCTGATAAATGTTCTTAAACAGATATTTTCCTTTGTGTTCCTGTTATTTTCACTTTCCCCAGAGTAAATCTCTGGATTAACATCAAAATGAATGGGAGTTGAATTGTCCCTGTAGTTACTATTGTAAAAAATAAATAAATAAATAAATAAATAATTCTGTCAACTGATGACTGTGTCATGAGGTTTTGGTCGCTGTAGCAGCACGAGCAAACAGTATTTAAGAGATCTACTGGGCTGGGAACCCGGCACTTTGGAAGCAGAGAAACATGAAGAGAATGATGTGTTGCCTTTGTTAGAGAAGACTTTAGGTTTTATTAATGGGTTAATACAGCAAAACATAATAGAACTAAGTCCACACATATTCCTTCTCTATGTGTTTGTATAATTTTTCCAAAACTGAATTTTCAACAAATGAATCTCCTTTTTGCATGGCAAATGTTGGTGAGCATCAGATATACAGAACATTGTTTATTAAATGTATCAGATAAGAGTGTTTGAAACACAAAAGCAAACTTCAGCAGAGTAATGATCCATAATGGCACATGAGCAACCATATTCCATCTTCATAAGCAATATGAAAAACAGGAATTTCTGTATGAAGATGCAGTCATGTGCTTGGATTGCTCATATGCTTATTACTTCCTGATTATTAATATCTGGAAAATATCTGTTAGGACAAAACCACAATCTAGTTGAAAACTGCTACATTTCTTGTGTGATGCGTACTTTCCCTTAGAGACTGCAGAAAGGGGATAGTTTGATAGAATGAAGTATGCACCTGTCTGGGTTTTGCACTTGTTTAAACAGCTTGCTAGTGACTAACTTTAGTATCTAAGTTAAAGCTGCTGCCTTCCTGGTGCATCTCTTGAGAAATACTGCCATCCAGGTAATTAATGTCCTGTGCCTGCACTGGCTCAGATACCCAGATTTGCAGCAGGCTACTTTAGAGCACATAATCATAATATCTACCACAGAGACATCTGGTGCTGGCCTCTAGCTCAGACACGATTCTGGACTAGACAGGCTTCAGGCCTGATCCTGCATGACAATTCCCACTTTTTTTAGCATTAAAATTAGCATTTTCAGTTATATCAGATATTGCTTGCAGGTTGCACGGCATGTGAGGGAGATTCTTTGTTTCATTTAGAATGACCTCTTTGGTGCTATGTAATGGGAAACGTTAACAAACAATCAACACTTACTTTGCTAGCCGCCCTCAGGTCAGCCTCATCTGATGCTGTGGACAACTGGGTAGAAACACGCTGCCAGATGGTCTCTTCAGCACTCAAGCTATTGTTTTTCAGAGTACAGCTCCACCTAAGGTCCCAGGTGCAAAAGACAATGTTGCTTTGCACTTCAGTGCTGAATTTTTAGCCCATAAGAATTCATGACTTCATGAAATGTTGTTGATGCTTCTACAAAATGTGACATCTCTAACTTCAACATAAATCCACATTATCTGTCTCTTTGTACATGTCCACCTGCACTGGACATACTCCAGCCTAGAGCTGAGCATGACTTGGCCTGCATTTTGCAGACATGAGATGGTACATGCTGTGCTGTGTGCAGATCTGGGCACCTGAGCTGAGAGCAGGAAGGATTAGACTGACGCAGCCTGGTTGCCTGACCTGAATATGACCCCATCTGGCCCCATGTTCTTTAATGGATTTTCATAAATAGTCCAACAAATAAGTTCATGAGTAGAAATGTTTGCAACAGTAGTGAATTTGAAATGGCAACTGCTGCATAATAATGCAATGAATTTTAAACTAATAAATAGAATATTTGCACTGGAAACTTTACTCTTTAAAATGATATTTACAAGCTGATCCTACAGAGAGTTAATACACATGCTTAATTTTCAGTTGAGTAACATGACTGGAAACACCATGCAAATGAAGTACATGCATGTGCTAGAGTGTTAGATTGTAATCAAAGCACTTACGAACATGCTAGATCTTAAGAGAGCGATGAACTAAGCCTCATGCTTATCTGTAAGCAAATGAGAGGTCATACGCAAATTTTTGAGGTCAAACATGTTTCTGAGTTCTCAGCAATTGCTCATCCACATTGGTAGCTGCCGCATGGCCAATGAAGACAGCGGTGTCCCACACAGAGACCAGAGCAGGAACAGAAATTCAAGTGGTGTAATGTAGGAATCTATAAAAATAGTCTGAATTTTCAGTTGTGTCTAAAGTAATACACACAGTAGGGTTCCACAAGAAATCTAAAGACTGCAATATATTTGCATGAAAACGGCTCATAGTTTCATACAGTTAACAAATCTATGAAATGAAGACATTTTTCAGATTATCTGCAGCCAGTAAAGAACCCCGTTGTGGAATAATAAACGTTACCTGTGAACAGCCTGCCCATTCCCAGTCATTTTGTAGTGTCACTGTAGCTGAAGACAGCTTCCTTTCACACAGCAGCTTTTCAGGTTTTCAAAGGTGCCTTTCTTCTGAATAACATATAGTCCAGTCCTGTGGAAACACAGAGAGTATGAGGCACTCTTTGAATTTATAGTGGAATGCTTTCAATTTGGTATATAGTGTTCAAGGGAACACCTTTTCAGTGTTTCTGTATGAAGAGTTTTATATTTTAAGTTTTTAACCTAAAGACAGTACATTCAGATTAGTTTTATTTTGTAATATTTGCCATCAGTAATTGTTTTTCTCGTAGTGATTAAAGTAGGTTTACTTGATCACTAGCAACTAAACCAATAAACTATCCTACAATACAAGATTGATTCAAGATGCTTTTATTACTATTCAATTGATTTTTATTCTAGCTGCTCATGCAAAGTAAACAGTGCCATTAAACAAAGATTTGTTTTAAATGTGATCAAGGAACAATCTGCTTGCTACTATCCTTTCTTCAGACAGGAAAGGCTTCAGGGGAGAACTTACAGTTATATGAATAGCGCTGTGGCGACAACCCAAAAAACAGCTGTAGATAATGTTCTTTAAACAGGAATAACCTTGGACATGTAGTCCTAATTCCCTACTGTATTTAATTCTGCTTTTCACTAAGTCCCGTCCCTTTGCAGAATGAAGAATTTATTGCATGATATTCATTCTCTTGGTTTTTTTTTCTTTTGTACCCTCTCATCCTCTGATCTAGAATTTATCAGAGGTAGCCATTTTGAATCCTAGAGCTGAATTTTTATATTTTATTTCTACTCTGTTAACTGATCCCTCTTGTCTTTGCGTCTGTATTTTTAACTAGCTGTTTTTATTATCCTTCAAGCTGTTGCTTTGTTTAGTACTAGAACAACATACTTCTCTTGGATAAATACCAGACAAAAAAGAAGCCTCATAAAGGCTAAAAAGCAGCTGTAAACCTCCAAACTTTTCTTCATAGAGTTTTATGAAAATAAATCCAGATTTATATTAATTTAACAAAAAGTAATAATTTATTTTCATATTCACATACTAGACAAAAAAAAATTAACTTCAAACTTAGAAGATAACATTTAAATAAGGGGCTCAATACCAGCTCTTTATAAAGGCATTCTAATTTAGGGACTAAGGTTACAAGCTTGGGTTAGTAGTGTTTCACACAGCTGTAAGGAATTATAAAAGAGCAGCTTTCAACCAGCCCTAAGGTATATAAATTGCTGGGCTAGGGAGCAATAAAGTTGGTGTATGTGGTGAGCCTGAATAACCTCTGAGCTCTTTTAACCTGTTTGTATGTTTTCCTAAAAGCTAGCTTTCTACTAATATGAAGCTTTCACTAAAGCATAGGATGTAACATTGTCTTTGCTACAGTATTTCTGAGGCTTCAAGAATTTTTTTTAAAATACTCTGTTACAGTAAAACTTTTATAATAAGCAGTGAATTATTTTAGTGGGAGAATGAAGGGTAGAAATTGACCTAAAGTTTTCTACTGTTATCAAAGACTTCTCCTTACAGCTTCTATTAAAAAAAAAAAAATGTGGAAGAATATATTTCATTTAGATCTTGTTCTATTTTTCCATATTTATCTTCTGCTGTTGTAAAAGACTATAACCAAGGTAAAAAACAATATGAAGTCTTTAGCTCTAATTATACATCTATATGTGCCCTTTTAAGTGAAAAGGGTGAGCTAGCTTCAAAATTGCCTGCAAGTTGTCTGAGAATATTTAAGGCTAATAGCACTAAGTTTGAGCCCAAACTTTGCACTAGTGATTTGGTTTTTTGTGGAACCTGTATAAGAGGTAAACATGAGCAAAATAGCAGTTATAGCACATAAGAAACTGTTCTGATTTTAGTTAGAACAACTTGCTTTAGTGAAAGTGGCACTACTTGCCACAAAAGGCAGCGGGCAACTACATTATAAAAGAGAATACTCAAGTTTAATAGTATAATGCTTTTTTTTAAACTGAATTTGTTTTGGTAACTGACTTAAGACATTTTGCTAGTTTCAGTAATACTACATTTCTTCCCTGAAGCACCTTGGTGCTTCTTAAAATTGCCTTAGAAATTTCCTTAGCTTACCCCTAATTCTTAAATTTAAAAGTGGATTTTGAAACTGAAACCAGTTACTATTATAGTATTTTGTGAATGGCACTTGAGGATGGGCTGAATGACAGGTTACAGAATATCTAGTTATGGAGAATGGAAGTTTTAACTGTTTCGTTATCCATTTTCTGAGATGACTTGTGTCTTTTAGCTAATTATAGGGCCTTTGTATATTTCTTATTCTGAAAGAAACTGTCCCCGGAGATGACAATATAATGAAAATGGAATAGCTTGTGGAAATAAGTAGTGCAAATAAAATGTGCACCCTTTTGTGATATAATCTGTCAGGAACTACTCACTGATGAGTAGTTAAATTTGGTTCTCGCAATGCAATGCATATGTACAGAGGCATTTTAGGCCAGCAGAGAACTTCCCGCATCTCTGGGGCTCTGCAGGACTGCAGCCTACCAGGGAGTCGGTAAAACATATTCATATTTCTGAATTTTATCCTTTGAATTCCTAGAAAAAGTTTTTCTTGTTTCTGGTACTATTAATTCTTTTTATGTACTGAAATATGCTCAGTTAAATCTGTAACTGAAATAAAAATGCAGCTAACAATCCTGCTTTTCCTCTGACAAAAACTTCTGATTTTCATTGACTTGTTTCTTTATAACTGTCTGTTTCCCAGAATGGCTTGAAGCATGAGTCAATTTTTACTGAGTTTCTATAACCTGTCTATTGACCTGGAACTTCACAGGTTATTTTTGAATCTTGACTTTTTTGACAGTGTCAGAAGCTGCTGTCATAAACAAAAGGATTAAGGTCTGGTAGCATGATTTTCTAAAACAAAAATACCCTCTGTTAGTGTGTGCATCTCCTACATATCGTTGAAATCCTTTCTCTGAGGCATCCAAAATAACTTATATACAAACTTGATAAATGCTGATGGAAGGCCATGGTAAATGTTGTGATGTCTCAGAATCTGTGCATGCTGAGTCTCAGATTGTCAACTGTATTGTGCAGAAAAGCCTCTATATTCTAGAAACTAATCCTGTAAAATGTTTGTTAGTGGAATTATTCCTCTTAAAAGGTACCTGGGAACTTGAGAATGATTGGTAAACAGCCGAACTGTAAAGATCCTTGGAGCTTCAATATGTAGATAGCTTACCCATGGAATTTTCCAGATGCTCTCACTGATTTCAGAGCCAACAAACTATTTTCTAGAGCGTATGTATCAGTTCTGACACATTTAAGACAGTCCAGAAAAAGTTAGCATATATGGTCAGCGAAAAAGATGAAGCTATCAGTGTGTTCCTTAGATGTTCTTTCCTTCTTGTGTCAGGTATGTGGGTGGGGGGGGGGGGGGAGAACCCAGAACTTAAAGGGATTAATTAAGCTTTTTGTTGAGTATTAAGTAGAAATACTTTAAGGGATTAAGCTTTTTGTTGAGTATTAAGTAGAAATACTTTAATTTGATCTTTGGGAATTCTGCTACTGTAAATTGCAATAACATGGCAAGGAAAAACAATTCCCCATGTGTGGGGGGATGGAAGTTTCACTACAGTGTGAATGAGATGAGGTACTTTATGTACCTTAATTGCTGTTTTTTTAAAAAAGGCTTTCTTGAAGGCAGAATTGAGTGAATTATTTATGTTTTAAATCAGCATCTTAGACAAAGACAATATATTGCTGAACATCTAGTTGATTAAAACTTGTAGTGGGGTAAACCACCTGGAAGTTTACTATACAGTAGAAAAATATTAAGGCTTCTAAAGGAACCTTCCAGCTGCATGTTCAGAATGAAACTAAAACCAGGGGAGCAGCAAATTCTGCCACAGGATGAGGAATGCAAGATGTTTCTTGCAAGTCAGATCCTTGTATTGTATCTATGCCATGTTTTGTCTCTCCTTTTGGAGTGGAATAAACAAATAGGCAAGGAAACTGTCTCTTTGGTCTTGCAGGATTTTAAACAGTACATAAACTACTGCATGAAGGCTGCAGGTCCATCTGTTCTAATACCTTGTCTCCTGCTGGTCTTGGCTTTTCATGCCTAAATTGTGCTACCAAAATAGAGAACAAGTCTGAAAGCTTTCCCTGGGCAAAAAGTGTCTTCTGTGCATCAGCTTGAGACATGAGTAGCAGGGACTAAGAGGGACATAGGGATTGGCAGGAGCTGGGCTGGGCTTTTCATAGTGTTCCTGATCTGCAGTGCAGATTACTTGTGTGATAGGACTAAGTCAAATTACATCCTCAAAAGCATTGGTCTCCATATTAAAAATGGGCTAGGAATGTAAGCATTGTGAAAACATAGTGGCATTTAACTCTGAAGTCATTTAGGACCAAAGATTTAGAAGTAGAGGGAGAATTTTCTAAGCCTGAGTCGAGTGGGATATAGGTGGATTGCAACTGCCATCAAATACTTGCATATACTTCCAGGTGTTGGAAGCCTCTGTTTTGAGCAGGTGGTGGGTGTGCAGAGCCACAGGTGAGGGAGACTGCTGATCTTCCTTTCACTCATCTTCCTCTCTGGATCTGCCTTGACTGAAAACAGAACGCCCCCAGTTTATCATGCCTCCAACTTCGTTTTCGCTGACGAAGCACGGAGGTGGGTGCCGGAGATGCGTGAGGCCTCCGACGCGATTCCCCGGCGGGGTCCGTCCCCCCCGCAGCAAACCCCACCACAGCGTGGGCCGGGAGAAGGGGGGAGTGTGGCGGCAGCGTGCCTCCGCTCCTCCTCCCCTCCTCCCCTCTCTCCCGCGGTGCTTCTCTCTCTCTCCACCCCTCGCCTTGCCTCTCCCTCACACTCGCTGCCTGCCGGGCTGCCATCGCGGTGGCGCCAGGAGACTCGGCTCGCTCTCCCGCGCCTCAGGGATGTGCTGAGAAGGGGGCAGCTCCCCTCGGGCCTCTCGGCGCTTCGCCCTCTTCCCTGCTCCAGAGCCTCATCAGAAAGGGTGCGAGCCGGCGGTAAGTGGCGGTGAGGCGCGGACGGGGGCGAGGGGGCGCCTGCCTCGGCGCCGCTCCCCTGCGGGGCGGTGGCGGCTGCCTCCCCGGGGCGCTCCGCGGGGGAGAGGGCGCTGTGCGGCGCGGCAGCCGGGAATGGCTCTTTCGGTTCCTGTAACGCCTAAGGCTGGGGTTTGATATTATACATAATACATATATATATTTACACCTCCCGTTGAACCTCATTCTTGAGGGAACGTTTGGGGGGGGGGGGGAGGAGAAGTCGGGAGGTTTTGCCGCACCTTGTCCTGCCCGTGTCAGCGGGAGCCTGCGGGTGCCCCGCTGGTCGTGTCGCCCTGCCCTCCTCCTCGCTAGGTGCCTGTGCGTGTATAACACACACACGGTCACGTCGCCCTGCCCAGGCGCTCTCCCTCTGCAGGTGCCCATAGGTATGGTCACACTGCCCCCTCCCTCTCTGTGAGTGCCTACATATATAAATATATGTGTAGTGGCGCCGCCCACCTCCGTAGGTGCCCGCGTACCTGGGGGCGGGCGGGAACGTGCCGCCGGCCGTTGGGTGACCGTTGGGCGACCGTTGGGCAACGGCGTTCGAAGCGGGGGGAGGGCGGCGCGCGGGGGGAGGGCGCCGCGGATGCCCCTGGCGAGCAGGAGTGTCCCGGGGGCTGGTGGCAGGGAGGGGTGCGTGGCAGCGACTGGGACTGTTGTGGCTGTGAAAGGCACTTCTTCCCTTCCTCCCCGCCCCCTCCGGGGTGACGGATAGTGCAGGCTGTCTCAGTGAAGCCCAAATGCTACCTTTCGTCAAGTGCTCATCACAAGTTAGTAGAAAGCTGCAGCAGCCCAGATGTTTTCCTAGACAGCCATTCCTCCTACTCAGCCTTCGGCACAGAAGAGAAAATAACAGGCACCGATTCTTCTTTCTGTGTGGGTGGAGAAAGAGGGAAAGAAAAGGGCTATTGATAACTGATTTGTTGAAGGGAACTTGACTCTTTAGTTTTAACGGTTATTTTAATTTAAATGTAGTGCTGGGTTGCACATCTGTCACAGAACTCGCTTGCTAGCTTTACTGCTTTAAAAATTGCATAGTCTTGCTTTTCTACTAAGTAAAATCTTTCCTCATTCCTGATGCATGTGAAGAACACACAGGGAAACTCAGTTTCCAGAAGAGTGACACTGGCTGTGCACAAAATGTTGGATTACTGGGGGGGAACTCCCCTCCCCTAGCGTTTTCTATTTGCTGTAGTCCTTTTTGGTTATAACAGCAGTTTCTCATAACAATAGCAAGTGAACATTTGTCACTTAGAGGGCTTTTTTTTTTTCAAGTTAGCAGTGTTTCTTACGTTGTCTTTTTCCTCTGCATGAGGAGATGTGGAGTGTCATCAAATCATGGGGCTAGATCTTGTAATCAGTACATGAACAAAACTTTACTTTGAAGGGAATGGTGCCCTGGTAGAGGCAATGAAAACACTTGTCATATCAATGTCATATCTGTCTTCCTATTACAACCTGCATTATCACCAGCCTCTTCATAGGTTTCAGTTTCTAGTGAAATTTCCCAAGCCTTTCTTGGCTTGTGAGAGTATTGCTCTTGTAGTGCCATCTAATTTGCTATGTATGGCAGTGTATGAGAAAACGTAAAGGGGATTGACCTAACAGAACTCCTTATGTTTGGCTGTTGAGCAGTTTTACCTGAAATACTGAATGTTAGCTTTATGTATGTGCGTATTACTAGAGAAATGTGGATGAAAGCTACAAAATACCTGGGTGTAAATTATATATAATGAATTTTTAAATAATTGTGGTTCCAATAAATTTGAACAAAATCTTCCTTTTCTTCAAATAAGAGGTTTTTTGCTTTTTTAAGTGTTTGACCCTCTTTTTTTCTTTCTCCAGAGCTGCGTGAAGGAATTCTTCAGCCATGGATGTGTTCATGAAAGGGCTTTCCAAGGCAAAGGAGGGAGTTGTAGCAGCAGCAGAAAAAACCAAGCAGGGTGTGGCAGAAGCAGCCGGAAAGACGAAAGAGGGTGTCCTCTATGTGGGTAGGTGGGCAGCAGAGATCACGCAGCTAGTCTGGTGCTCCCTGATGTTCATGCTTATCCGAAAAAAATGAAAGCTGGTTCTCAAAGCTACTCTTCTCTTAAAAATAAATAAAAAAACCCATAAGCACTCATAGGAGAATCCTGGAAAACAAACAAGATGAGTTGAGCCCTCCTGGGGACAATTTCTTTGAAGCTGAATGTTTGTTTTAAGCTGTTGCATTGTGCTGGCTGTGTATTACTACACTGTGGAGCCGTATATCTAAGACTGTACAGAACAAGATGTATATCATAGACGGTGCCTTACAACACAGGAGACTAGCTGGCACTCTATTCAAGAAGTCTACTATGTTAAGGTTGAAGAGGTGATTGGTATGCTAAAATGATGTAAAAGCTAAAATGGAAAGAGGCTTCACAGAATCCTACAGAACCTGTGGGTTTTAAGTAGTTTTTTAAGAGAAGAAGCTTGAGAGGTTAATTCAGGATTTGATCATAAACAATGCTGACTGCTTTCTCCTGGAATAAAATGAAGTGGAAGGGAATGCACTCATTAGAAAGGAGCCTGTTCTCTCTTTTCCCAATTTTTAAGATTCCCAGCAGTAACATTTTGTGTGGCCATATCATCTTGTCTTTTGAGATTATGCTCATGTTCAACACAACTGTACATCCATAGCAGCTTCTCTCCATGCCTCATTAAGGAAGAGCCACTATAAGGCAGGTAACAATGGGGAAACAATAACTTAGTACAGAGCCAAGCATGATAATCTGTACAAATCCAGATCAGTACTGTAACTGTGAGATCATAATCTTTACTTAGTATCAGGCTTTAGAGAACTATCTGGCAAATGCTGCCATGAAAAACTTGCAGGAAAACAATCTGTCAAGATTATGAATAAATGATTGCTTAAAAACCATTTATGGATCTGCCTCTCCTGTTCATCAAATCAATTTGGGCTGTAGAAGAATGGAAAGGAAAAGATAGTCTTTTTTGGTAGTCTGTTCTTTTTGATAACGATAGCAGGTCGATTTTGTAACGGATGCTGTGTGTATTGAGGGAGATGTGCACAGGTTTCAAAGAAGTTAGAGCTGAAAACTGGAGGCCTTTCTTTCAAAAGGGATCACTGAGGTCTCTGTTATTCCCAAGTCTTTTTGGGATTCCCTCTGCCCTTGTGGGCTAACACCAGGATGTCCCAAATTTTCTGCTCTAGGTAGATTGGACTACTCACTTTGAACGTACTTTTTCTCCTGCTGAGGCATAGCAAAACTTGGTGCTCTTGCCAGCAGAAATGGAAGCTATTTTGGCAACTAATTGTGAGATGAATCTGTCTTTTAAATGAGCCTCTTCTCATTTTCAGTATCAAAATAGCTGTTGCTATTTCACTGTATGTCATACTTTGATGGTGCACTTAGGTATTGGGGTAGGATTTTCCATTTTTATTTCATTTTCTTGTAGTTCCTGACCATGCTTCTAGGGTCATGGGTTTTGGTGTATTGGAAACCTATATTGTGTGCTGAATTGATCTTTATGCCTGACCTGTCTTCCTGATTGCAGTCAAGGTGGAACCCAGTTCTGTTCCCAAAGGCAACAGATTTCCAATTGTCTTCAGATATGCTTCTGCTGAGAGTGAGCTTTGGAGGGTGGAGCTGCTATTATTTTAAGAATAAAATACCTAAGACAGTTGAGCCCTGAGCTGTGATAGGGAGCTACACATACTACTGCAATAATGGTGACTGATCCCTTCCAGAGCAGGGGACTTCTTTTCAGGAGGGAAGAGCTATATATGTTGTTTCAGTAGCACAGGTCAACAAGTCTGTGGTCAGAAGCTTTCTTCAGGAGTTCTAGCAGCTGGATGTGTGCCTGCCCATCTCTGATCAAGCAAGCCACAATTTCCCTAGCTCATCTTTTTACTTAGATTTCAACTGACCAGTTAAGGACCACAGTGGTATGCCTGCAGGGTTGTTAGTTCCTTGGGTTCTCTGACTGAAACTGAAAAAGCCAGAAGAAACATTAGAGAACAGTAGAAATCAAGAGACTCAGTGAAGCACTGTAATAGTGTTTGGAGACCTCTGTGAGGGCTCAGTTCTGGCAGAGGCCAGCTGTAACTAGGTCACCATTCTGCGCTCCTTGCCAAAGCAGTGTTTTTAGGCTGCCTTGAGCGGTCTTCTCTTTCTGAGAGGAAGCGAAGAGCTAGGTGTTTCTTTCTATTTCTCAAGTGCACAGCAGGGGTAACTCTTTCCCTTGAACAGCATTAGCAAAGGTTAAGGTGATAATCTCTTGGTTCTGTTGGCTGATAATGGCTGCAATCCAAAAGGCTTAGTGTGGTGAAACCCCTTTGTAAGTGGAGGGAAGAAGCAGCACATTGCATTAGAGCTTTTAAGGTTTTTTCCTCTCTCTATCTCTATCTCTATAGTTAGATTTTCAGATAGGAGTTTTTCAAAAGCAGACTCTGCTATGAAAGCTGCCTGACATCTAGCAAAAGATTCTACCAAAATTGGGGCTGAGATGAACCTGTTTATAATTTTCAGTTTCAGCAGTCAGTCATTTCCATGACATTGAGCCTTCCACTGTTAGAAAGAATTAATGAGATTCCATATCTTTGGCCTCACTCCCATAAGTCTTAGTTTCTTACTGAAATCAGTGGAATTTAAGTAAATATTGAAAGCAGCTGTACCTTTCTATCCAGATTGTGGTTAGCTATTTGAAACTGTATAGAATTATATTATGATGTAAAAGTTATAATTAATGAGCTATTGCTTGGGTTGTAATGTTATTGTAATTATTTCCTTCTTTTCTTGGTGCAAGGGGGGGACACAACTCTCAAAGAAAGGCTATGGGAAGGGATTTTTTTTTCCTTCATGCTGAATTCTGTTCTTTCCTCCCATGGTCTCTGTTGTGCCTTTTAGTATCTAAGACACTTCAATATACTCTACAGAGTTCTCAGGATTTCATTTTTTTTCCTGAATTCCTCCACTGACATACTTCATTGCTGGTCAGCTGAAATCAGTGGCTCTGTCTTGAGTAATACAAGCTGAGCATCAGGACCTTTTCCTAATATATGAAAGAATGGGGTGATCATTGATTAGAAAGGAGGGTTGAGATTCAGCAGTCCTGAATTGCATGTGCTATAACACTTAGAACTGGGTTTCCATGTCTCCTTCAAGAGCTGTGGGTGTGAAGCAATAATGAAATGAGTTGCAATCCTTACCCCCACTCATTTTGAGACTGGGAGCTGACAGCAACAGTGTAATGCTCTTGCATACTATCAGCAATATACTGCTAAACAGTTCCTTTGAGCCTTGTGTGGTTACCAGGGAGCTAAAGTTTTTGTTCAATTGACTCTTGAGTGCATTTGCAGTGGTCCAGAACAGAAATTCCTTGGTTGATCACTTTAACTGTATTCTACCATAGAAGAAAGGAATAGCTTATCAGGAGAGGAGTGGGTAGCCAGAAGAGCGTTTACTGCTCCCTGTGCTATGCTGGCACCTGGTCAGAACAGCACAGTCTTGAACCATTTGGCAAGATCATCCAAATTCCTCTGTTGCAATCTCTTCTCATAAGGTTTCTTATTTTCCTTTGGTAAAAGAAAGGCCAGTGGAATAGTCAGGGCATTCAAGGTCCATCTGGTGAAATAATGGGGTGCAAAAGTCCTTGTCAGAAATCTAAGTAGGCAGCACTTAGTAGCAAATATCTTCCTTAGGTGCTGATTTCTCCTTTCCCTAACCTGGGCTTATGTTCCCTGTTTTCAACCAGCTGTTAATAAGTGACCTGATTTTCAAGAAGAACTTGCTTGGTATATTCTCTGTATCTCCTAAAGGGCCCAGAAATGAGTGTATTGCCAACTTGCTGATATACAGAACAGTTTTACTGAATGATAGTGGTGGTAAGAATGTAATAAAGATTTTTTTTTGGTGACTGCAGAAAGGCAAAAATTTGGTTTTGGTGTGCCTTGTCCATGTGTATTATAGCCATGAAAAGTAGCATTACTATGTACTACAATTGTTCCTGTATCACCTAAGCAGTGTCAGTCAGTGTCAGGTCCCTTTGTCTTTATCATTCCTGCTCTGATTTCTGCGTTTCCCACTGTTAGGCAGGATACAAGATTCTTGTGATGTTTTTGGGGTTGGCAATAAGTCAGTCAGTTTCTATCAGGAACTTATGGGGATGACTAGCTTTCCTTCATTGCTAGCCAGAATTTGTCCTGCTAAATACAGCTGTTTCATTTAGGCCCTGTTCTGGCTGGTCCTATTGTACTTACAGATCCTGTTATAGCTGTGACCACAAAGAACTTCTTCCATGCAAGTGTGCTGCGATAGAGCAAATAGTATTTAACTCTAACATGTTGTAAGGTCTGGACCGCTGCTTAGCCGGTTATTTGTCAATGGGTGGATTTGGCTATGCATATCTGTTCTGTATGGGTCTGTTAGCTATGCTATCCTTAAAGAAAAGCATATCTTTAATAATGGAGACTAGCATTTTTTAAACTAATAGTGGTTATAGCAGTGTTACACCAGGGTAAGCAAAGTAAGAATCAACTAGCAGGTGTTCCTCTGGAGATGGGTGCAGTGTAGAGTTCCTCAGTGAGTTCTCTTACCAGCCCCAAGGACTGAGTACCTGCTATTCATAGCTTGGCATGTGAATAGTTTGGATGATCTAGCCCAGCATTGAAGACTAACTTCAAGATCAGTGAGACTGTGTTCCAATCTAACAAAGCTTTTTATAAGTATATATACTTAAGCATTCCAATAGACCCACTGAAGCCCTAAAATGTTCTTTAGTCTCTCTCTAGAAGTGGGTAGAACTGGTTCTGTTTAAATTTCAGTATGTATTTGAAGTGCATTGCTTCTTCAGATCTCACGACCCTGTGAGACTGAGAAGCAAAAGTCCTAAAACAAGTTCTCAGACATTAAAAAGATCCTACCACCTTGGATTAATCAAATTAATCAATCTTTAAATGATAGGTGTTTTCACTGAAAGAAAAGCTTTTTTTAAAGAGCAAATGAGAATAAGAGGGGGGAACCTCTCAGCTGTTCAATGTATTCATTAACTGGTTAACTAATTCTCAAACCAGGAGTCAATGTTTTTCAAAGTAACCACTTTCAGCAGGTCTGTCTGCTTCATTTTTCCAAGACAACTGTAACACTATAAGGAATGTGAAGTCATTTGACTTGACAACAGTTTTCTTTTTCTGCTCTCACTCTTTGACAAAGCCTTTTTAATGCTGTAATCAATCTCATAGTACCACGAATACATGGTTTAAGCTTCAAAAGTTGGCACTAGCAGCAAGTAAAACATTGGATGAGCTTGTACTTTATTTTCAATATTTAGTTCTATTATTGTAAAGAATAGTGGAAAGAGCTGCTTTCTTATCATGCTAAAGAATATGAATCCTTCCAGCTTTTCCTATTACCTTTCCTCCCTGATATAGATACTGTTTGTGAAGTTCACTTTCTCAGGTTTCAACTAGTAGCTTTTTAGTTTTAATGAAAACATGTATCTACCTCCATATGCACCTGTAGTATAGTATTTTATATGTAGTGATATACTAATACTTACATGGATGTTAGGAGTCTAAAGTTAGAAAAATAAATGATAAGGCCCCAAATATTGACTAGCATCCAGACAAAAAATTGTGTAGCAAGGTAATTTTTTTCATAGTAAAAGAAGTCACCCTGTCTCTGGCAGACCCGGGGAAAGATAATGAACTAAGAGGCTTAAACTATATTTCTGTAAGGCTTAATTGCACATTGTTAAGCTTCATAGTCCACAGATGAGTAAAAATCCTTGAAACATAGCCAAATTACAGAACTCTGACAAATAGCTCTGGTAGGAAAAAGACATGAGAGAAAAGCGATGTATGTTAATTTTCCTCTCATCACTGAAGATGCTAGAGATTGTTTCCCTTTCATGCAGGGTGCCAAAAAGTCATATTTTTACATAAGCATTCCAGAAGTTGGTTTGGTTTTTAGGGTGACAAAGTTGCATCACCCACACAGATGTAGTGTTATGGCTCAGCCTACTAATTTTAGGTTTGTCTGTGCAGGGTCCTTGCATAGTCTGTACATGCCTGTGACAAGAAGGATGCTAGGGAGACCTTGGGTGTGACTGCAGTGGCACGTTCATGTTAAAGTATTATCTCCTATTTAATGCTTCTCTTTCAGAGTATTTTCCATCTAATCCTGGCTAATGTTTCTGCAAGCTTCCCATGATTATAACCAATATGTTTCTGTAGGTTCAGTAAGATTCATTAACCCTTGCAAACTGAGACCTGAGTAGGAGTTGTTAGATGGAGTTGTAAGGATCCTTTAGCAACTTTTGCTCTCATCTTCTAAAAATGCATGCTTGAGTCTCTTTAGGATGTTAACAATAACATGGCTTCCATGCAGCATCATCCATGTATGTTTGCAGAGTGGGATGCTTAATTAACACAATTAAAATGGCAAGGAAGTCAGTACATATAAAACAATATTACAGAAGTGTTTCCTGTATTGTAATATTCGTGTTTCCATAGTCAATACACTTATGCAGTTGATCTTTATTGATGGTTTTGGCCTTTCCCTTAGATTGAATCTCTTTGGGATTAATTTTAATAGTCTTAAGATATATCGTATGCAACTAAAATCTATCTACTGATGCCTCTTTATCAGTCATTTAGCCTTCATCAATATTTAGGAATATATTGGCAACCTAGCATTACCTTCTATCTAACAGTTTGTTCTTTATTTAGGTTCCAGGACCAAGGAAGGGGTTGTTCATGGTGTCACGACAGGTAAGAAAATTAATACATTATTTCAACTACTTCCCGAGGGTTGCGGTTAGTAATTTATTTGTTAAATACTATGTGTATTTTTCTGAGAGCAGGCTAATTTGTGAAGAATAGAAAACCTGTAGTTAAAAAGGATCGAGAGACAGAAAGGAACACTTGTTTGGTCAATCGGTACAGTTTTCTCTTAAGATCAGATATTTATATTTAATATAGTTGCTGATGCGAGTTGGGTTTTTCAGCCTTGTTCCAAATCAAATCAAGGTATCCTGGCATGAGCCAGGAGACTAATCAAACCAGATTGCTAAACAGAAAGAAATAGCCTGCATTTTTAGAAGTATAAAAGTCAAGGGTTTTCCTGTCTTTTTTTTTTTTTTTTTTTTTTTTTTTTTTGTCAAAGGTAAAATATTCTATGCTGGAATGTCATAAACCAGTTGGCATAAAATTGAATTCTGTCTTGATTTGTTCTGCTATAAAGAACTTCTGCCTATAGAAACTGGAAGCCTGGCTCTTGTGACAAAGTCTGTGTCCTTGAGCTGAGCAGGAAGTGCGGTATGGAGGTGGGAGTGGAGAAAAGGAATGCCACTGAAGGAGGAATGTGGAAGGCAAAGTGGGAAGGGACTTGGATATATGTCGGGAGGACTCCAATCTGATGATTTAGGGCCTCAGCAGAACCAGTCAGACAAGGCTGGTGCTAGTGGAAGAGGCAGAGATTATTGCAACAAATTTAGAAAGAGGGAGAATAATGCAGAAGGAACTTCTTCATACAGCAGTGGTTGAGAGAAAAGGTAGAAAGGAAAGATTTTTCTATAATCTTTGCATTTAAGGCAAAGAATGTCAGCAGCTTGTCCATGGTGAGGTCTTCTAGGTTACCTACAGTGGAACTGATGCAAAATGGAGTTTTACCCCTGCAGTCTAATTCTAGACTTGCAGTACAGTTGTTGCTGTAACTATGGCCTGTGTGGCTATACCTAAACTACTGTTAAAACTGACTACCTCTAGTATGATTAAGTGTAGCTGTGGCAGTAGAGAATTCCATATGAACTGAACGCTTGAGTGTTATTCCTGGTGGCTTCTTCATCCTTGCCTGAGGTCTGGTTCCAACAACACATGCGTAGTGTAATTTCAGATAGTATTTACTGCAGCCAAAGGCATGCTGTGGCTGTGGTACGGACATATCCCATCATTTCCTCTATTCCTAGAAGATTCTTGTGACTCATGTCTCACTGGACCAGGTTGGATGGCAAGATGGAAGGGAAGTGGCTTTTGGAAAGAAACAAATTTCAGAGTCCTGAGATTAAAGAAAGGGTTTCAATTCTGGTTATGAGGATTTTAAAGTGATATATTAGAACTGTATAATCCCTCAATGGCAACAGCACTTTCCAACTTTGAAGTTAATGCTGTGCATATGTTTTCTCATTAGTACTTATACACTGAAGAATAGAGTAAACTTGCATATTAAATTGATTTGCAAGGATCATTTTAGGAATGAACTGAAATCAGTAATCAATAATGTGAAGTGACTGGTAAGAGGCAAAATGAAGGGAGTTCTTTGATCTCTGCACAGTGCAGGAAAACCTAAGCTGACTTCAGTGCATTGAATAGAACGTAATTTTCTGCTGTAGCATATGGGGCTTCTAGAGATGTGAGAAAATGCTTGATCAAGAAATTCAAGGTGTTTTCTCCTAAGAAGTAAGAAAACAAATTGGGAAGGAGGGGGAAGGGCAGGGGTGTTGGAAGATTTTTATGTTCCTGTTCTATGTATGGTATCATTCATCTGTGCTCAAGTAAGCCAACTCAGAAAAGATAAACAACTGTAGGTAGACTTGTTTGGCAGTATTTAATATCATACCCCAAATAAATGGTTGAGAAATAAGCCAGGAGTATTTTCAATAGTAGTAAAACTGAGCAGAACATCTGATCATCCTGCATAATTTAGCTTTAGGCTTAACAGATGCATGTTCTTGTGAGGTTTGGAATTGCAGCCTGTTGGACCTCAATTAAGAAAGAAGCAAAGCATCTCTAAACAGCAGAGATGAGATCTGAGGCTTTTATATATCCAAATGTCATAGATGTGGAAACAGCATTGGATAGCACTAACAAGTTAGAGGTGATGTTGACCAGCTAGGCTTTGCCTTAGAATAAAAGTCAAGAACATTTGCATATGTATGAAGTTTTCTAAAGCACTGGGGTCTCTGTAGCAGGCTAGGAGGAAGGAAAGAAGTTTCCCATAAAGCTGAGAGAAAATTTTCTGGAATTCTGAGAGTGTCTATATCAATTGTCATGTTCATAGCAAGACAGAACTTGAACTAGATGAATGGAACTTTTGACAGACTTGGAGAGATGCTGAACTTGTTTGTAATATGTGAAATAATCTATAATGCAAAACATAATGAGATTTCTTCTGTTATGTTGCTTCTCTAAATCTTCATAAAGGAGTTGAGAATTTTAGGCAGAACAGTGGTAGCTCATCACCCACTTCAGGAAATGGATGAAGCTAATGAGAACTGTGCCACAATTTGCTTATTTCTGGGATATTAAATTCAGAAGGTAGTGATTGAATGAAAACGGATAGAAGACATGCAAGTTGCAATGTGGCAGTGAGAAAAGGGGACTTTATAAATTCAGAGAGCACAGTTTCTAAAATGCAACAGGATGGGCTTAAATAGCATAAGAATAGACGAACTGCTCTAGTACATTTTTGAAAAGAAGATGAGAGTCTATAAAGAGTTGTTTTTGAGAAGCAGAGATGGTAGGTGAAAATTTGGATTCACTGTAGTGATGCAATGAGATAAAATGTGAGGATCCTCTAAGAAGTGCTAGTGAAGTTGTCTTAGAAATCAAATCCATTTAAGTAAATGTCTTTAAGTTTGTGACATAACTGCCTTTTGGCACTCAAAGGCCTACTTGTCTCTTTCATAGGACTAGGATTGAGTTAATTCTAGTGGTTTTTTTAATGCCCTGGGGTATTGATTTCATGCAAAACCTGAGACAATCAAATGTTTCATGTGAAGGAAGACAATTTAAGAGATTGGAGATGGTCAGACACGAACCAGTATCCTAGACCAAAACGTGTTTCTGGTTGTACATGCCTGTGGTATGCATGCTTTATAGGGTTGGCCTATGTAAGCCTCTCCTTTTGCTACCTTTCAGATGATGCTTACAGGGAGATGAATAAGGCCACCCTCTTGGAGTCCACTGAGGAGAGGAGATCATGGCTGTTTCTTTCTTGAGGGAAAGAAGAGTTTAAAGTAGTGAGCCCTTCCTTTTTGGGAAGGAGAAACAGCAAGTTTCTTCTCACTGAAGACTCTGGATGCTCTGTTTTCCAGTTACTGACCTGGACAGGAAATCTGGGATGTTGTAAAAGAGTGATATGAGAGACTTATAATATTAAACTGAGCATGAAGGCTGTGTGTTTTGGGGAAAAACTCATTACTGTGCTTTACAGTCTAGCCTTTCACCTAGCTGTGTCAAAATGTGAAAGGGAAGCATCTATATAAAGGTCACCATCTTTACTGGCAAGGTTGAATGAGTGTGTGACCATTCCTTTTTTCCCTGTTCAGATTCCAAGGTCTTGTTAGCTTTCTTTTTGAATAGCTTCTGGTTTAAAACCCTTTGCTGGTGAATGGATTCAGGAGCTGACATGCCTTAAAGTGCTGAACAACTAAATATGTTTTCTAGTCAGTGGCTTTCCAAACTCAAACTAGACTGAGGAGTTGTGTTGGGCTTTTTGTTTTTGTTTTTGTTTTTTTTTTTTAGCATGACCTGATTGTACCAGGTTTAGCAGCATCAAGACACTAAAATGAGAATGCCTTGTTGTAACTCACAGGAATGTAGTGAACATGAGTTCATCAGGTCACCATCTTTATAAGTTCTGAGAAAGGAGGAAGTCTTGCTTATTGGTCTTATATGGTGTTAATTAGGCTGGCAAGCAAATCAAATACACAAGCTAACATGTCAGGCCTTTGACTACAAGTGTGTAATTTGTCCCTCTTGCCAATCTCCCAAGGATAACTGTCCAGAAATGTACAGCATCAATGATTCAGTAGTTACTATTTCCTAATAATCAGACAAAGTAAAACACCAATTCTCATTAAAGATGAGGTCACAAAAGCCTCCTTCATCAATATTTCAACCACATGCCAATTATCTGAAGCTGAATGAAAACAGTTTCAACAGTCAGGACCCACAGTCAGCTTTTTTCTGCAGTTCTTTTATTTCATAATTCTTGCTTTTTCTTAATGTTCTTAGTCTCCTTGCAATGGTATTTCTGCTTTTGTCTTTACTCCATTGGGTAGCTTCCAGTGAATCGGTGAATACAAGAACCTGCAGTGTATTAGTAGCTTTTTGTAAATGAGTTCAGGCTATCTTTGTCTAAAATACATATACAGGGTATACACTTAATTATCATTTCATTCTGGATCATTTCATTATCCAGAGTTATTGTTTGAATATTGGAAGTAACAAGTTGTCAGTTTGAATTGTTCCAGAAGTTTTCATGTTAATGCCTTATAATACAGAGTACCCTATAGTAAATAGGGAAAAGAAAGCTTCAGCAACAGTGACTTGTAGAATGCTATAGTTAGTACTAGAAGTGCATTTTCAAAGTTAGTGTTACCATGATCATTGTATACTGTTCCAAGATCACTTACTTGGCTGGGAGATCTCTCCATAGATTGGCGGAAGTCATCCAGCCATAGCACTGCAGAGCTCTGTAGAAGCTGCTTTTAATCTCTCAGCCCTGTGATGCAAAGCAGACATCAGCTTAAAGACTTACTGATTTAAAGCCATTTAAACAACCTGATATTCAGATTGATTTAATTAGTTGTTATCAACCAACTACATTCTGAACTGATTTGTTTGTGTGTGCTTAATGCTTTTTCCCTTGTTACTACTTAATGTAAACAGTAAAATACATAAGATTGGAAACCTATTTTTCTTTTCCCCAATCACTAGGGTTCCATAGTGGAAGGGTTAGAGTTACAGCTTATTTACAGAACCAGTCTGGTAATAACTTAGTGTTTAGATATGTCTTACAGATAGGCAAGAGGGCTTTCTTCTACCACCAGAAGAGTACACTTTAGAATTTACACTGTGTAGTTTGGATTTGTCCTCCAGAAATCTGAACTGTGAAGGTGTCTTACTGGAAAACCAGCTTCCTGCTTTGACATCAAGGGATAAGTTGCTATGAAATATTTAATGTGCTAGGCTTTTAATTTTCAGCATCTTCATATATCTAGAAATACCCTGATGTTTTAAGTATATGTAGATATGCTTATAAACTGGGCCCTAAACCTGATTTAAGGCCCTCAACTATGTGTTTGAAGTTTTCACTCAAGAATAATACCTAAATTCATGTTTGGCAGAGCCAATGTAGAGTATAAGAACTGCATTTTTGAGATGGGAGATACTGCTTGGATGCCATGCTTAGCTTGTGTTCTGCAGAGAGCAGATTGCTTTCATTCTTCCAAGGTGAAAACACTTCAAGACTTGTCTCTTGAACACAGCTTTCCTTCAGGAAGGTGGATTTCTAGTGGCTGAGCAGCTTATGATCATGACTATTGATGTCAGTGATTACTACCAGCTTCCCCAGAGTAATGATTTGGCAGTGCTTTTTGCAGTGACTAGAGACTGTCAGATAGAACATTTATATGCCTTCACTTGTATACACAGAAGCAAGCTCACACTTGAGTAAATGCTCAACATCTGCCATTTTTGTGCACTTTTGTTTGACTTATTTCCTTATGGACAACAGTTGTTAAAAAATATAGTTTGTTACTTTGGCTTACCTTAACTTCCTGAGGACGGTGAAAATAACTGGAGGCACTATGTGTTACAGTAAATGAGATCTTCAGTGGTGCCTCTTCTCTGTTTCCTTAAGCTATGAAGCTGACGTACATCTAAATATACTGCTTCTGTTGCCAGTTTTATCAGGTATTTTGTTATTGTGTCAATAACAGGGTTAGCATCCTGACGCTTTGCCTTTTTGTTTGTGTGCTAAGACTTTTCTAGAGCAATCTTTCTAGGAGGAGAAAACAGACTTTGGACAATTTCCTAAAATACTCTCATAGGGGGAAACTCAGTCATTGGATAGTTGCTTTTGGTAGGTGGTCCTAATTGCCATGATGACAATCTGAGTGTGGTTATAATGTGGTAATAATAGTGACATCAGGAATTAGGCATTTTATATCACAGCTGAGCTAAGGCATCCACAGTTCACTGAACTTGACTATTTCTTCATATCTTGCTGCTGATACTGTTTGAGGAAGATCTTGATAAGAAAACTATGATGACTTACAATGAACACAATGCAACCATAACTTACCACTTTATCAAAGGGAAGAGGATCAGTCTGTTTAAGAGCAGCTGAGCATGTGATTGCTTGACAATATCAAGCTTGCTAAATTTGTCTGTTAAATATTCTGTCATTCAACATATTTTGTAAAAGGGAGAAGTTTTCAAAAATTAGTATATGACACTTCCATATGAAAAAAAACTTAAAGAAAAGAAAGACTTAAAACCCACAGAAGAAAATGTAAGCAAAGATCCCTTTCCTATATCTTCTGTTGGTTTTGTCTTATTCCTTCTGTGGGAAAGAAAGAAAGAGACCAGAAAAAGGGAAAGAGCAATACTGAAATGTAATGGTGTTCATTGTCCTGCTTTATAATTAAAGCTCCTGGTTTTGGTCATAATATAAACACTCATAATCCATTACTAATTTTTCACTGAAAGTCAGAATGAGACAGTTAAGTGATTTGCTTCCATTTCCAGTCATCAGATACTTACTTAGGTCTTTAAAAATCTCATAACATGCCTATTGCTTATTTTTCAAGCTGTTGCCTAATTGCTGTTGTTCAGTGCTAATTATAGCAATCTATACAGTGTGCCCTGTGATATGGACAGCTGATACTCTTCGTGTAAGGAATTAAATATAATTTACCTACAGAAATCTTCTTTCAGAAGTGTTTTCTGAATGCACAAAGAGGGGTCTGTTTGCTAGGCAGAGTCCAGTCTGCATACCTAAAGACTGTACCTAGGGTTATGAATATCTTTTATGGGTCAGGTAGTGTTTTAGCTAGTAAAAACTACAGGATTAGTTAGAATTACAATGCTTGATGTTGGATGCTTTTGAAGAACAGTCTCTTGTTTAGATGACTAGATGGGAGCTCAAGTTTTCTGCACATCTGGTCCTGTAACTTTAAGGCATGAAGTCATCTGATCGTTCTTCTTAGTGATCTCACTACAGTGCAAGCAGCTTGCAGGGAAGAGCCCATGGGAATGAATGAGCAGAAAGAGTTGTGTAATACTGTGAAAGGCAGAACAGCAACCACTGATGTATATGTAGGCTAAATGAGTTGTAGCTTCCCTGGGGCTTTGAAGTCGGTTATTAATCTAGTTTGCTTTGGCATCTTCTGCTCATTCAGTCTGTTTGTGGATTAGTACATTATGGATAGTAACAGCAGCAGTGGGGCAAAAATTACATAGAATCAGATAAAAGGTTGTATTAGCCTCTGAGCAGCAGTAGCTCTGCTTATTAATCAAATATGTTTTAAATAATAGAATAATTAATGGCTTTTGGCTCTAATGTAAGAAATGTTGTCTTCCATTTCCTGTAACATACAGCAAGTGTGTTCCATGGACTAAATGGAATGCATTTCCAAATTGTACTATATTGAATGCAAGTGTTATACATTATACAGGGATTGGTGCATAATAAGGGCCCTTAAGCAATGGCTTTTCTTCCCCCCTAGTACAACTAGATGTGAATGAAAACAGCAAATGTCTCTTTCAAGGAAAAGAAATTGAGCCACAAATAAGCCTTATTTCCACCTTTGCTGCTCCTCCAGTATTAACAGACTGATCGTATCATTTGATCATATGATCCACTAGGGGTACACAAAGTGTAATGGCCCAGAGCTGTAATGCATTCATATATTTTTTTTTTCCTCCTCAGTGGCTGAGAAGACTAAAGAGCAAGTATCTAATGTTGGGGGAGCTGTGGTGACAGGAGTGACGGCAGTGGCCCAGAAGACGGTGGAAGGAGCTGGGAACATTGCAGCAGCTACTGGCTTGGTGAAAAAGGATCAGCTGGCTAAACAGGTTTGTTTATGATCTTTTCTGGCCAAAGCAAACAGAATTTGAGCGGCCTCCCTGGACTGAGTGGAAAATGGAGTATGTCTTGTGGACCGGTAAATGGTATTTATGCAGGATGGTTTGTTACGCTAAGCAAATGAATAACAAAGAAAATACCTGCTGTTTATGTTCTAGTTTTTGAGTGGCCTGCAGGATCTGGAAACCTGAATAGAAACTTGAACTTGGGTATCTAACTTCCGTCTATTCTGAGAGGTCTAACATCAGTTCAGTGTACTCTAGTGATGGCTCTGAACTTTGCTGCCTCTAGTGAGGGCCAGCACCTGTAAGACTGCTGAACAGCTGAATGTGAAGATAACTGTTTTGCAAATAGACTCAGGACTGAAATGGGATCCTCTAGTGCTGAAAGACTAAACAGCTGAATCTTGAGGTTTAATGAGACAATCCGTATTCTCCACAGATGAGCAGAATGCATCATGTACCAATCCACTCACTACTTGGACACTTGGGTCCTTAGACTTTGAAAAAGTGTGAATCTAAAATTAAGACTTAACTGGAGGTTTCCTGTCTTCCATAAATATAATAATGTCAACTCAAAAATGCCTCTGAACTACTTTGAACTCTACAGATTAATTTCTGCTCTAGCACATCATATAAAAACAAATGTAGATATCTTTATTTTAGCACAGAGGTGAAGTTTAAGGAGTGTGCGACACTAGGAGTTACTACATTTTTATTGCTGGTATACAGCAGTCATATTCCAATTCCATTGGGGAAAAGTAGGATTCCTGATAGCCGGTGGGAATGATGCGTTCTGAAATGTGTATGCTAGTGTTTGGAGACAAGAGACAAACATCTTACTTTGTACTGTTTTGTGCATGAATGCTAACATGTTAGGAAAAAAGGATACCAAGAATATTAATGATGACCCAGAGATGGGTGTTATACTGATTCTAGAATGAATAAGCTGTTCAATGATGTGGTTTTTTCCATTTAGTATCTAGGGGAGCTGTTAAAATTGAATCCTTTCAAAAGAACTCTTTATCCTTATCTGTAATTGAAACATTTCTGTCTGACCTAAAAATCCTATTAGTGCTTTAGAGAAGGGGGGGAAAAGTGGAATTACATTGTGAACAGATATTCATTCCACTGTAGTTGACTTGTCTTCAAAACACTTTACAAGTGGTTTTGTTCTTTTTCAAAGCAGTTTTTCTGGAGGGAGGGGAAGAAGAGTTGGTACCTTTTTCTTTAAATTCAGATATAAAGAAAACATTGCTTTTTCTGTGGCCATGGTTCTTTGTGTAAGCTGTTCCAGAGATTTACCAATTTGAGTATCTAAGGAATAGCCAGTGGAGATATGAGTATGGAATGACCCCAGTAGTCTATGCCCTTAGTTTTTGCTAGAGTTTATGAATATCTTCTCAGTAGCTTTACTTTGGGAATTATGTTCTTTTCTGTTGGTAGCTCTTGGAACACTTTACTCAGTCTCATAAGCATCATTGCTGTAATGTGCAGTTACTGACTTTATTGACCATACCTAGCATTTTTCATCTTAAATATGACATTAGTATACAGTTATAGCTCCTTAAAATTATGAAGTATAGTGCAAACTTCTGTACTGACTTTTGTTTAATTCTGTTCTATACACTGTAAAGCTTAAATATGAAACATGATGGCAAATCAAATTTGGAAGTCGCATCTGTGAAATTAAAGAATGTCCATAATGTGCTTGCATATTATTCCTTAGTCCTGTAAATAACAAAGCCCTGGTTCAGAATAGTGATGCTCTTTAAATATGTAAAACCATTCATTTGATTCCTGATATGGGCATTTTAATTTAGATTAATTTGAAATTCTCAGTCATCTGTGATGTATGGTCATCTAGCTGATTAGCACCTGCAGCTCCTGGACTATTTTGAGACTGTGCCTTACTAGTTTTGCAAGAAGAGAGAAACCACTTAAAATGTTAAGGTCAAAATTCAATCACTTAAAGATATTTTACAACCTAATATTTTTACTTATGTGTACAGTTCAGACATGTACATGAGACTTGGATTTTCCCAGTAAACTGAAATTTGGGTGGGGTCTGGGTCTGGGTATTCAGAATGCGAGCCATGGGTATGGGGCAGTTTTGTTCCAGTGAATACTTTTAGACTGGAAGCTGGACATAAGTCCCTTTTTTTTTAATTCCTTTAAAAAGGGTGGGCCTTTCTGAAATAAGAGAAGGTAAGAACAAGGCATACAATCAAAATATCCATTTAACTTTGTCAGGTTATGTCACTTCTGTCTGTCATATCTTTAGTCTGCTCTCCTCTGGAAATAAGAGGCTGCTACCAGCAAATTCATTCCTTGAGCTTGAGTGTGGCTAGCCAGTGCCTCTGATAGATTGTTCTTCCTGTGGACATCCATCTGGTACTCTGCTCAAGCAAATGGTTGTGTATCCCACATGCAAGATGATAGCTTATGTTGCTTGCGCTCTAAATTTCTTACATGATTTGACAAAAATGAAAAAAATGAATAGGAGCATCATTGCAGGATGACTTTGTTTTTCCACAGAAGACTAAAAGGCATCAACTAGCGATCTGTTAGTTTGGTCCCTAAACATCTGACAGATACTCTTTCAGGTCACGTGCGCCCACATAACTGACTCCTGATCCTGCAACTGAAGATAGGAACTAGATAACCTTCTGAGACTCCTTCCAACCTGAATTATCATGTGGACTGTTGTGAACTCAGCAGGCCTCCAAGCAACTGCAGAAGTTGTTTATGTGCCATCAACGATAGGATCAGGAACTAATAAAAATATGATCAACCCTTGCAAAACACGTGCATGGAAGTCTGTCTAAACTGATGGCCATTGCTAGGATTTCCTGTTAGTGATCTGCTTGCATGTGTGAAAGCCAGTAATCCAGTGCTGTGATTGGTGTTTTTCCTGTGGCTGAACAGAGGTCTAGTTTTGACTTTCAGCCCTCTCATTAAAGAGCAGAGTGCGGCCAGATGGCATGTTTGTGTTTACGTATGGGTACAGGAATATTTGTGCAAAGGAAATGCTTGGCAGATTCTTGATAAAATGCTTTCTAGAGAAGTTTACATCTGTCCAAGGCTGCCTAGTATACTCCTTAATAACACTGGCTGTGTGCCATTCTGCACAGTGTTTTGGACCACGAAGAACAGTCATAATCATCCAACTGGAGGCCATACTGGAGGGCTGCTCTCACACTGAACTGTCAGCCCAAATCCTAACAACTTTGTAACCACTGCAAGTAGGCAATGCAGTGACAGATGAAACTAATGACTGACAGGGCTGACTAAATAGTGGCATGCTGAGAACTCCCTAAAGGATTTACTCTTTGGAAGACACTCGCTTGTTGTATACAGTAAGGATAACTGCAGTTATTAGGTTTGTATTAATTTTAAAAGGGGTTAATGTACTACAAGTAGTGTTTTAATAAATGGCAACACAATTCTTAAGATTAGAGTTCAGAGTTCTTTTGTGCTGTTGCGAGCATGCGTTTACTCAAGAATCATTTTTAATACATACAGTACTTGCAGTTAGCATAAACCTATTAAAAATGGATCAACTCTTTATAAACAAGTTGTAAATTGAGTCTAATCTCAAAATATGCCAGCAAGGATACTGTTACTTGTAATGATTGTGACTCTTGATAGCAGAAAAGCTTTCTCTTTCTGTTAAGATAAATGAAATACTGGGGTATATAAATAATCCATTTGCTTTCAGCATGTTCTGTGCCTGCACATATTTTGCTTATGTATATCAAGTCATGCTTCTAAATTAGTCACACAAAAATTGAAGAAAAGAAGATCAAACAAAACTACATTTACTGGAGTAATGAACTTACCTCTTTCTAAGTTGAAGAAAGCTGTGAGATTATTAGAATATTCTGTTTTCTGTTCAGTACACATGTGTAGCTCCACTTAGTATTAGGGCCTGCTAGGTAGTGATTATCCAGTATATGGTGTACTTAATTTATTAAGGATTATAAGGCTTGCCATTTTTACTTTGAATCATCTTGAAGTTCTTATTCCCATTAAATTGATGTTCCATGTTTTTGGTTCCCTAGCATCTCAAGAATAAATTTGCTGTTATATTTTCCTATTACAATGATGAATAACACTTACTTGTACTGTTCTAGCACCAAATCCCTAGGTAAGCTCAAACCTCAAGGTACCTGAGTATGGTGCAAAGATAGGGTTAGATGGACTTCCTTCACTGATAAGCTTGCTGTTATACAGTAGCAGGCTGCCTCCTTAAGAGCATGCTTGGTATCTGTCTACTGAATCCCTTTGCTTTCTGTAGCGACTCTGAATTTATTAACACACTACAGTCTGGATAGCACTTCAGAAAACAGAATTACAGTAGCAGACACTGGATAGCATAGCTCACTGACTTGAGTCTTTCAAGGAGAAAGATGACCATAAATTAGGTTGTCAACTTAAGCATTAGGCAATTTTTTTCAACAAGAAATGCTATTTAACTAAAAGCCCTTGCTAGTTGCTTTTATTATGAAAATGAATACAGAAGAATGAAAGTAATAGTAACTCCGCTATATTTTCTTTCCCTCCTCCCATCCTGTATTTCTTGGGACTCATTATGATTTGGTGTCCTATCATAAATAATCAGTAAAGTAAATTCCACAGGTGGAGAGCACTGCTTGTTTTGGCTAGAATATTTCGTCTTATGCTCAACCAAATTTTTCCACTGACCCTTATATATTACTTAGGACCAAGGTGAATCCCTTCTGGGGAATCACCATAATCAAATATGCTGATACATAAAAATCTTTTCCCCCCCTTTTTACAAGGGAAGCTCCATGAGTCATTGAGCACTGCTCAGAATAAAGGCATTGTGAAGTAAACTTTTTAATTCTGAGACGAGAGCAGCTCAGTTTCAATTGAGGTACCAAGCATCACAGTGTACTCCAAACAGCTATTTGTTCACTTGGGCGGTCTTGATGGGAGAAGGGATGCAAATCCTGTAAGTGTCTTTGGAAAAATCTGTGTCTGTTTTTCAGTGGCAATGGAGGTTTCCTTTCTACTTTAAGTTTTGGAATACGGATAATACACCTTCTAAAGATTTTTGTTTTATCATTTCTTATTGCTTCATGGGTGTTCCCAAAAAGGTATTAATTGCCATTTGTAGTTAAAGATGACTTCTGCATTTTTAAAACAGTTAAACTACATAAATCTGTTTAAAAGTCCTTCTATACATAGTTAATGCTGAAATTTCCAGAAATTTAGGATCGATATTTGATTTATCAAAGTTACCTTGAGTAGCAGTCTCCTTTAAATGCCTAACACTAAAATCCTCTCATTGCTTTACAGTCCCCTCCATATAGTATGTCTTGCTTAGCACCTGAAAAATCTCTAGCAAGCTTTTTATTTCATTTGTTTTTGAGATGTATGTTCCATGTTTTGTTTCCTTCTGTGCTATAATACTGACATACCACACTGAAAATTCTTCATCTTGTTAATTGATTTTAGTTTTATATACTCCTTTGTAAAGATTTCAAATAGGTCTAACTATGGTACAACTTATTTTAGATGAAACCATGAGTTTTGATAAAAGATTCTTACCTAGCTTCTGACCATCTTTATGCTCTACAGAGTGCTTAGTTCATTGAAGGATCACAGGCCCCTGTCTCTCCAGTTTGCAGATGAGATGAGTAACCTTAAAGTTTAACCTAGAAATACAAAGGAAAAGCTACTGAATAGAGATAGGGTGGACATATTGTCAGAGGAATACCCTATTTTCTTCAGAAGGAGAATTAAGGAGTCCGTCACCTTTATTTTATGCTATTAGCTAGTTGCTGTCCCAAGGGGCTAACAACCGCCAACAGAAAGCAGGACAGTAAGTGTGAATGAATTGGAATGAGAATTCAACTGCTGTTTGTTGAAGTAAGCAGGTTGACTCAACTCCCCAGTCTGAAGTAGAGCTTTTGTGAGAAAGTCAAGCCTTGAATTAAGGAAGGAAACTTTAATAAGGCTCCAGTGTGGCAACTAAAGAAAACCTGCCTTACTGGCTTCTGGACTTGATGCTTTTCAGTAGACTCCAGTGCAGGTAGGCTGAGGAGAGGCAGCAGCATGTTCTCCTTGTCCTTCACTACTTCCTTCTGTTACTTTTTACTATCTATGGCCCTGAAATAAGACTACAGTGGAGAATAGGCAAGTCCATGATTTAATGTATGTAAACAATACTTTTAGTGAGCCTGCCAAACAGCCAGGCATCCAACCCTCTGTGCTTGAACAGTGAGTGGTGCCAGTTCTGCCTTGTGGTGCAAGGCAGAGGGTAGGCTTTTTAGATATTTAGCATGGGCCTGACTGGTTCTGACAGTGACACTCATGCTCAGTGTGTGGAGGTGATTACAGCAGTGCTCTGTGCTTTTGGAAAACTTCTATGCTGTGGTTTCCTGGCAGAGAACAAGTCTTTGGGGAAGCCATGTTGAGGAGGTGTTAAAAGAAACCTAGTAGCAGGGCTGCTTCTGTAGTAGCATCTGAGCATCCTTCACACTGTACTTGCTCTCAACTTCTCAAAGCAAAGTACAAGAAGTACACAACTTGGATGGGGTTACTTTTTTCCTTTCCTGTTTTTTCTTGCCCTTTGTATACCATGTGAATGACTGCTGCAAAACAAAGGATGCCTACCAGGAAATACTTATGCTGGCTCACTTTGTTTTTTAAATATATACATATTTATGTATATATGGGTTATACATATGTATATATGGATAAAGTTATATATTTTTATATATGGATTGAGAGTAGATGAATGAACAGAAAGATTCCACACTAGGGAATCTGCATTGGTCACCAGTTGAATGATGGAAGACCCTTCTTAAGAGAAAGCATTTGTGAGCTGTTTCTTGGAATTTGTGAAGGAAGCAGGGCTAGTAGTGAAGTGACTTGTTTGTTTTGATTACAGTGTATCTGGACTGATTTATTTTGGTTGGGCTGTTCTTACTGGGGATTGAACTTTTGAAGTCTTAAAATATCAATATATTGTATTAAAATATCTCTATTGAAACAATTATGAAAAGCTAATCCTTATTACTGAAACAAGTAGTAAAAAACCTGATTTATTAGGAATCACAAGGCACCCATAAGTAGGAGAGATACTGAAGATCTGAATCTGCTTGAGTTATATAGTCAATGCCCCCACTGAGTGCAGTGGATTCTTTAGATGGGAATGCTGAAGAAGTGGTCGAAGTTATGTAGAGAGGTCGGTTTTGAGTAGACTTGTGAGACTGACTTAAGCTCTTGTATAGGCACGCGGTTTTGGAGTGAAAGTGGCTTTGATTTACTGATTTTTAACTTGTTCCGAAGTACATTTCTCAGTTAGAATTGAGACCCCTTAGTTTGGTTTCGCTAATGCATTTTGTTTTTCTTTGTCTCCATGCAGACAAGCCCCAGGTATCTGATTTAGATGCAGTAGTATATGTTGATATTGCATTATAGCACTGTGTTTAAAAAAAAAAAAATGTACAGTGTTTACTGAAGTAGTCTTATGCTTGCATGCAATTTGGTTTGGTGAAATATGCTAATTATACCTACAGAAAATAGGCTGGTAAATAGGAAGGTCATGGAGGTGACCAAACATAGAACAAAAAATACAAAGCCAATCAGGAAATTCCATGTTTTTCTCCTACCCTTCTTTTGCTTTGTCATAAGATCTTCACTGTCACTTCCCTCTCAGATGAGTAAGTGCACCTTCTGGTAGTACTTCCAGACATAAGTTGCATCACATCATGCCCCTCAAACACCATTACTTGAAATATCTAAAGCTAGGCTGAGCAATATGGAGGTGAGTATGCATAGCAAATAATACTATTTAGGAAGGGAGAGATAGTGGAAAGATGGATGATTCCAGTTAGGACTGCTAGAGTGCCAATTTCTTTGGTCGGAGCATTGAAGATTTTTTGAATTGCAGTCTGTGCTTAGTCTCTCTGGTTAGCAGAAAAAATGCCTTTCTGGTAAGGTGCATATTGTCAATATCTTAGAGGGCAAAATAGCAGTACTTAAAGGAAGGCCATGGTCTGAAAGCAGTGCCTAAACATGCATTTCAATGCATTAACATCCATGACTCAACCAGAAGTTACTTGACAAGACAGCTTGTGTGTTGTTATCTAAATGTCTTGGAATTTATTGCTCTTCATTAATGTAGGAACAAATGAGTTGAATCTAAAGGTCTCATGAGCTTTCTGGGTTTCCTGCTGATTTTCCTGCTGTTGGATAACACTTGATCAGTGATGTTTCAAGTCTACCTGCTGCCTTCAGTATTTCTGACCATAAGGTATTACTAATTAGCAAAAGAATTAGTTCAGGTAGCTCTTGAGTGGCTTTGTGTTGCTCTTTCCTTTCTAGCAATTACAGTTTTAGCCTTGACCCTGGACAAATAACATAGCTCACATTCTTAAACTGTATGTGCTTGTTCTTTGATCTCCAAAAATAAGCTTTTTTTAATTAGCTGATAGGATTTTTTTTATTAGCTGATAGAAGGATGAATGTATTCTGGGCTATGAAGTGTTCGTGTATCGCACATCACAGAACGGTTGAGGTTGGAAGGCACCTCTGGAGATGTGGCCTAACGATCCCTTATGATGAGCCTTAAGATATCTATATATAGGAGAACAGTTTTTCATTTCTTTCTCTAACGGGGAGGCAAGAGGCCCTCCTCATCCTTTTATCAGGAGACTGATTTTTGCATATATGGTGGGGGGGTTCCTTCTTTGCATACTTTGCTTTTTTCTTTCTTGTGTTCTTTGCTCTGGTCTCCTTTCCACCTTCTATAGCCTTCCTCTGATTTCCTTTCTAACTTAATATGCCCCTGTAGCATGGTTCAGCCCACTGTATTTGTTGTCTCTGATTCTATTCGCTGTGTGTATAGGGATATTTTGTTATATAAGTCTGTCAAGTGAATGTGGCACCGGTCTGTTTGAGTGTTGCATTTTTTCCTAGGTATCAGTCTGTGGGATTTCATGCAATGTTCACAGTAATGTATTTTTGCCTGCTCTAAATAGAGTTGCCAAATGCAAGTTAAATATTCAGGAAGATGCTGCCTGCTGAGAGGGATATGTTTAAGTTCATTTGGGGATGATTCATATTCATGCCAGCTATTTCTGTTCTTACCCACTGTTGCATAAAGGGTTCTGCTGTTTCAGAAGGGAAAGTTTCATGTAACCCAGAATAGTTGTGCAGACTTCAGTTGTGTGAAAACACCACTATTAAGGGATAGATCTTATAAGCTTGCAAACATCACTGCATTACAATAATGGTCTCCTTAGCATCTTCTGCCATAATGTTTGTGTTCCTTTCCTCTGCTGACCAAGGTTAGGTGTTTAAGCCTAGTTCAGGTAACTCAGGAAGGCAGCAATCTTAAATGTGATTCACAGTCAATCAGGAAGGTGCCATTTGCTGATATTGTAGAAAGCAAACATTGTAGCTGACAGGTTTTTTTTAGTTACCTATGAGAGTGTGTGGCAAGTGCTAAAATGACATTTCACAAAGCACTGCAACATGTGGTTGTCTGCAAGTGTCTATTCAGCAGAGCACTGCAATGGCATGTGGCTTGCTCAATAGGTATGAGTGGTAAATTCAAGTCCTGGATTGCTGTGGTGATGAGGGTAGCATAAACTTGGAAATGGTTCAGGACTAAAATGTGGAAGCAGTATTTCTCTGTGGATAAATATTTATGTGTATTTTCAGAATTCCAGTCCAATGTCATCCCTTAGAAATAAATTAACCGTAGGTTAAAAGAGGGAATGGAGGAAGAAAGAAAGAAGGCAGGATGCTTTTATTAGGATTTCCTAATTGCAAGCAATGTTGTAGTTATTACTATGAATAGTAAAGCAGTTTGTATGAGGACTAGTGATAATCGCCAAATACCATATGATATATACACCATGGTTATTTTGACCACTAGTGGAAACCACTAAAGGAGCTTTGTATTAATAGCTAAAAGTCTGTGCTTAGCCTACTGGTGGCTGAGACTTCTCTAAAGCTACTAGCACCTGACTGAGAGAAAGGATATGACCTGTTTTCTACAGCAAACTACCATTGAACTGTGTAGGCCTCACATGATTTCAGCTGTATCCAAGTGGCCTGTGTAAGGTTTATTGATAATCACTTCTCAATTCTTAAATACTTATTTCAAAGTGCTTGTTTCAAAGGTTCTGTGATAGATGTAAAGACTGCTGTTTGTTACTGGAGGAAGCTACACTGAATATCTCACACAACTGTAAATATAGATTTCAAACCTTTCTTTGTGGCAAATGCAAAATGTTTTCTGAAGAAAGAAAGGAGGTATGGTGCTAATGTCTTCCCAGATTGGTGTGGGGTTTTTTGTTTTTGTTTTTTTCTTTTGGCAAGAGTGAAACAAAGGCATAAAACCTGATTCTGAAATGTACTGGATGTATTCATTGCCCTCCGAACTCTGGGTGTTAGCTTTCACAGAATGGTTTGCTCATGCTTAGCACATGCTCAGGAGATTTGCCAGGTTTGGATCAGAACTGTCACTGTCAGCGTAAGATAAGGATACAGCTAATAAAGAACTTCTCTTGCCCTCCTTAGTAGGCCAGCTACAAAAAAGAGGAACTGTCCGGGCTTTCTTCAGAAATGCATAAAACAAGGTTTGTGCTTTTAAGAGGGCTGCTCAGTCTGTCTCTGTCACCTCCTACTCATCCTTTGTGAAAGGGACATCACCTAGAGCAGCCAATACTCTGCTAATATAACCTCAACTATGTGGGTTTCCTCTCTGGGACAGTAAAGGCTTGAGGCTTTTTAGCTGGCTCTTTCTGTATCTGCACTGTGAAATGTAATCCTTTCCTCATGTGTTCTTATAGATAAAGAAGATGTTGGCAGAGACTTTTTTACTTCTGATTGCCTGTGATGGGTTTATGGCCCAAAGGACCCACTCTAGTCTACATGGAAGTACATAGCAGTAGAGTGGTGGGGAGGATTCAATTAGTGTGTCAGGGTGAGTATTGCTCATGAGAAATGTACTCTTATCCATAGAGATGGTATTTCTAACAGGAATTGGCCATTCAGGCCAAAGAAGGAAAAGTGCCAACGGCTTAAGGAAGCTATCACCTCTAAAGAAAATGACTTTTACAGCTAGAAATGCGAAATAACATTAGGAAAGAAATACAAGGGTAACTGGGCTAGGGTAGGGACCACTTAAGATATGACACTTTTCTTAATTTTGCGTGAGCATTTAGGCAGGCAGGAGGCTGGAAGCTGTAAAAATCAAAAGCAGCTCTAGTATCAGCAGTCCACTACCAGCTAATGATAGTTTCTAACATGAAGTATTTATAACAACTATAAATCATCAGCTTTAATACTTGAGATTTTAATAAGGTGTTGAAACATGTAGTTTAACTTAAGAATATATTGAGGTACTGGAACTATCCGAAACCCCAGTTTTGTAGAAACATGTTCGAGTGCCTACTTGAACCCAAATCTTAAATCTTGCAGAAGAGTCACAGCCTCCTCCAATCTGTATCCATATGCAGTTTATAGGTGATACTGCGCACATGAAACATGTATATAGAAATGAATATACTTATGGCAATTAAAAATTATACTCTGGCATCAAACACTGATTCATTACTTAACACTCAGCATATCTTAGTCATGTAAGAATTGCGTTCTAAGATGCTTCTTCAATCCCTGTCTGACTTAGTTTGTGTTGTGTAGCTGATCCTGAACAAATGCTGCTTTTCAAATTCCTAGTTGTGTCAGTTTTAATGTTTGGATCACTTTTTCATTTTGTGCAGGCAGTATTTGATCTTACAAGTCCCTCAAGATATAATTGACAGAGTTCAGATAGTTGTACTGTATGTAAATGATTTTGTAGAGAAAGATCAGAGATCAAACAGAGCTGGAGGCTGTGTTAGTTTCCTTCTCTGGAGAAAATTATTCTAACAGGTCAAGAGAAGTCACTGGGAAGGTGATGTAAATGAATTTCACACTGATCCTCAGACAGAAGAAAAATTACCCCTTCCTTCCCCTTACCATGTTCTTAAACTTATCTGAACTGTATTTATTGTGTTTGAAGGTGCTGGACAAATGTGTTCAGTGGCTAGATGCTCTTCCTTGTCCACAGCATGGCGAGAGGCTATGTACTGCCTTGTTATAAGCATAAGTGTATGTAATAGAAAGCTGAAGGGAGAGGATAGCTTAATTCTTATACGCACAGAGATGTGGGGATTAGTGATTATTGTGGAATGTAGCACAGGGTTGTCAGCCCAGCTGGCAGAAGATCTAGACTTCTGCCAGAAGTTTCACTTATGTCAGTTGCTGTTTCCTCTTGTCAGCTTAGAACTCAAACTAGCCCTTTCAAATGAGGATAACGTGTTTTCAAACATGGTATTTCAAATAAATTTGTGTTTACTTTTAAAAAACATAATAGCTATTCTGGTAGCTTTGAAGAAGGGAGTTCATTCAAATAGAGCTCATGGTCATCAGCATAATATTTCCTTAGTAGCCTATTTTTGGAAGGGGTGGTGTGCTGATCCTTCACAGGAAGGGGAGCATATTTAGCAGTACTTCTTTCTACCTCCTACACACCATGTATGTGTTTGAGATAAGGCTTTTAAGTCTCTTGGTTCTCCTTGCAGATTTTTCTCAGGGCTTTCTTGCAGGTGCGTACTTTGTATTATGGTTGGGAGGAATTATGTAAATGCCTGCTGTTGTCCAAAGTGAGAAATAAGGGAAATAATAAATAAAACTAGTGTAAAAAGAAAGTAGACTTGCATTTTTGTTTTAGGATCTGTTTTAAGCGGTAAATGCCTTGACAACAGTGAAGATGAGGGTAGTAGGTGTGCTTCATCTTTTCCTGGGTTCTTTGATCTTTAATTTCCTCAAGACCTTGTGTGGTACATAACTGGAAGTGATGTGATTGAACTGAATCTTTCACTGGACTCCTGAAGGGGAATCAAACTTAGCAATTCAGATTGGTATGCAGACTGAGATGGGAAGACTATAGGTCATACTGGAAGTAAAGATGAGATAATGTAGCTGCTTAAGATACCTATAGCCATGATAGTCTCAAGTTACTGTGTAATAGCCCAGACTGTGAAGGATGTAGCTACTTAAAGCTTTGTCTGCTAAAGAACACCTTCACTTGTGAAATCAGCCAGAAAAACTGTTTTAATCAGGACAGGTAGTTCTAAATCCACCCTGACAGTGTCCATTGACAAAATGCTCTTGAAAGCTGCTGATGCACCTCATTTTGGCTAGTAAGTCTTGTTACTGTAGTAGTGTACTCTGTGATAATGGTGTCACAAAGCCAAGTGTGTAACTAGTGATGCTTTAGGTTACAGTAGTGTCAGTGAAAGAAAAACAAGGTTAGCTGGGAGGTGATGTTTTGTTTATGACACTGTCGCTGCTTCTCCCTGTGGCTCTGAAATTTGTGCCACCAGTAGGTTAAACACCTTGATCGGTTCCCCTGCGCTCTTTGGCAGGAGTTTAAATCAAGTGGCAGGATCAAGTAACAAAAGCTGCAGATGTTAGAGCTGGAGGAGGGGAGTGGAGATCTGATGGTCAGTGAGTGAAGGAAAGTGGCTGTGTGTGAGGGAGGGCAGCGCTCTCCCCCTGACATTCAGGCCCTGTGAGGCAACCTCTTATTCCTGTTTCCTTGGAGTATAGGATGCTGGCACAGAAATCCCCCTCCAAAAATCTGTTTCTGTTCCCAGGCTGCTGGGAAAGGAGGAGAAAGGGCTCAGCCTGTATTACTGTCTGCAACACATTTACCTTTCTGTTATACCCAGCTGCTTATTTTTTCCAGTAAAATAGTAGCTCTGAATAGGTGCCAGAAGTCTAGCTGCCCTGGAATTGGAATATTTCAGCCTGATTCTTGCTGCCTTTGCAAACATTCATCATTCCCTTTCCCCTTATAGGGGAAGAGGATACATTTCAAATTCTATTCCTATAACCACTCTGCATCAATCCTAATGCTGATCCATTGGTAATTGCTGGAGACTTACTTGGAGCAGAACTTTCAGTGCTGACTGCTTTTGAATATCATCACCCTAATACTTAAAACTGGAGTTTTACGTGTTCTGGCTTTGTTCAGCACAGCAGCGCTTAGTGGTGGCTTTTTAGGGATTCAGATTCAGCTAAGACTTTAATTAATCTGAAAGGACTTGGACAGTATCCATTATGTTGTATCCTCTATCTTCCCCCACCCCCACCTTCCCTGCCCAAAGCAGATTGAGCTATATGAACCATCACATCAGCCCAAGCATTGCTGGATTCTGTGTGGCTGACATTTCAGTAACTCACCTAATTAGTGTGCCTTACTCCAGGGAGAAGGCAAATTTTATTCGGGCTCTAAATAAAATTTGAGTTCCCACTGAGTCTGCTTCTAAGGACCTGGTACATAAATGACATTGTATGCATGAAGGAAGGAAGAAGAGTCACTTTAAGAGTTTCTGGGTTTAAGAAAAATCTATAGCTATGTGGTTTATAAATGTTTATTTTACTCTTTCATTAAAAACCTAAACATTTTCCAAAATTTCCACTGAGTTAAAATCTGTTCTTACTGGACCTCAGGTCAGTCCCCCTTGCAAAGATTATAGTGACTATTGTCTTCATCTGCCTGTGGTGCACTGCATGCTATTTGATCAGCTAATCCCCCAGTCTAGAGCAACAGCATAGGTGCCATTATCTGCCCTGCTATATCGCTGTGATTTCTCTAGCCATGCTGAGGTAGTAAAGATGGCCACCTTGCATTAGTAGATGCTAATCTGCTCCAAAACAGGATGGCAAGGGGAGTGATTGTCCGTCACTGGACATGATGCTGCCACCTGAAGTGCCAAGAATTTCAACAAAGCACAGAGAATGTAGGTGCTGTCTCTCTTCTCATCCATATTTACTGTTTCAGGAGAGTAGGTGTTTCTAGTTACCAGTTTGTAACCGTTGCCTGCCCTTGAACTCTCTCATCTGCCTTTCCTTTTTAATACTTCCAAGATGTATCATCTACTATGCTTGATAGTTCTGCAGAAAGTTAGTTTCCTCTTAATTCTGTTTATTTCTGGATAAAGAATAAATCATAATAGAACGTGAATCTAATTGTGTACAGATTGCATATCAGAATTGATCAGTTTAAGATTAATCTGTTTAACTGTGAGCCAAGGCAACTTGGTAAAAGAATGGAGCTGGTCTGCCTTCCTGCTTTTCTTCCAAATCAAACTTTTAAGTCAAATTAGGCTCTTCATTACACTAATAGTCAATTTCAGTTACTTAAATCCATCAAAAACTAATGTGCTTGCAGAGGTGTAAACAGGTGCATTATTTTAAGCCAAAGCCTGTGTAAGAGAAACTGAAGATGTATTTTTTCTAGAAATATTTTTAGCGGTGATGATCCATGAGAAGTAAGGTTCAGGTTGACCTATGTGCTTTTGCTTACTTGTAGCTGAGCATATCTGACATTCAATGAGGAAAAGTACCTAGGATAGCCTTTCAATAACAATTTTTTTTTTTTTAGAAGGAAGAAAACTTGGAATTCATTTCTGTTTTAGAAGGAAGAAAACTTGAAATAACTTAATTTGTTTTGACATGAACTGTCCTCTGCTTGCAAAAATCACTTCAATGTTGCTTTTAAGATTGTGGCTGAATTTAGTTACTGTGTATAGTATATTAAAGAAGGATAAAACTATCATCTAATTCCAGACTATGGTAGTTGAGACACATTGGATTCCCTTGTTCTCCAAATCTCTTGTGGAGGGGAGGAAGGAATTCGGTTGGCTCATCCCCAGACGTTCTGACACGTCTTACAAAATACCCAGCTACTTGCTGATCAGTGGCTCCTTTGTTGAAAGAACACACTGCACTCTGACAAAATGTCATTCTGCATGTGCCATCATTTATGGAGACTGACTTGAGAATTGGAGGCAATGAAGTGTGAAATTAGGTTTTGTCTTTGCACAGGAGCTCGTTCCCTCACAATGAGGCATTATGTGAAGGTTTCCTCATCCATTTCAGGATGGGTAACTACCAAGAGAAGTTCGAAGGGCCTGCTAGTAGGATCCAACTTTGACAAGCTTAGGAGTTAGGGACTGTGACTGATAGCTCCTCCCGACTGATGCTGGGAGAGTTCAACTGTGGACCTCAGACACCCAGCCTGCTTCAGTTCAATATCGAAGTGCTGGAGGCAGTCCGACGTCAAATTCATGAATTCATGTGCTCTGTGGAGTAGCATATTGGGGGGAGGGTTCTTAGGACATACATTTGCCAGTGGGTTATGCGTGAGAAAACAGTGCTCACTGAAAAAGCATGCTTATGCTTGACTTCAGGCTTCTTGCTATTAGCTTTGTCCAGGAATGCTAGACAGGGTTAATTGCTTTAATACCTTGCTATTAAACTAGAAGTGCATCAAGGATAAGACTCTTCTGTTCTTCAGTGCCTCAGTGGTGCTTCTGTCAGTAAGGAGACTGAACTGCAGTCAGCAGGGTTGCTTATGCAGTAAGGAAGAGTTTCAACATTTAATTGGTGCTTGCAGGAAAAGCAAGCAAAAGTGAATAGGTGTGTTGATAGCATAAAATCTAGACTAGGTGCACAGGTGTGCCTATATGTCCAACTGATCAAAAGGAACTGCAGAATTGTCAGTGATACAGCACTGTCTTTTGTAATAATTCTCCTTAATAATATGCCTTTAATCAGGTCTCCAAGTAGAGTGGCTACGCTTGAGTGCATTGTTTTGTTATACAAAGTCTGTTCTTGGAGGGATGCTTCCCTGTGGAATTGTTGTTGGTTTGGACTCTGTTCAGAACAGTTGTAAAGTATTTCTGCCAAGCTTTTACTATTGGAGCAATTCATGCTACAGGTTTAGTATTCAAACTTCTGTTAATAATCTCAACCATTATCTGGTAAAGTTGTGCATGAGGAAAAATGATATTGTCCTGGTTTACATTAGAGACTTATTTCTAATCATTATTCAATAGTGTTCAAAATTATTCAATTATTTGCTAGAAACAAATAGGTTGTAAGGTTTTGGGTTTTTTTTTTTCTGGCATTAAAATGTGACATGAAAATACTTGGGTTTGCATTGTTCTTCCTTGGTGTCTTGAGTGTCTCCCTTTCTTCCAGTGTTAGTCATCTGGGCAGGCGCTACATTCCAGAGATCAAGCAATAGATGGAGAACACCCGAGTAATCTAAAGCAGCAAGTAACATCATATTTTCAACACACAAGAGTAGTGATAGGGTGTGTTAAATTGGTTACTCAATCCCATGTTATTGAGACCTGGGCTGTGTGAAGGAGAGATGTTCTGAGCCTGTGGACTGTCATTCCAGAAGATACCATCATTTCTTGGATCAACCCTATGTGTCTTGAAGATCAGTAAGGTTTTAAAGAAATTATAGAAATCCATTATTAGGACCAAGAGGCTAGCTGAGACTGTGGTATGGTAGCAGCAGGGTAAAGGTAGCAATTTAATTTTCTTCACCTACTTCAACAATAAGTTTTATTTCAATATTTTCTAAGCTGCCTCCTTGTGGACTGACTCAGAGTTCAAAGGGAAGGACAGGAAAGACAGAAAGGGATAATGTGGTCAGTCAAACCTGAACAGAAAAGCTTGAGTTCCATTTACTTGGTGCATGGCAAATTCTGCTTTATTTGGGATTGCTCGGGCTTTTGAGTACTTAATTATGCCAGATGAACGCTTTTGTTTTTCCAGATTGTCAGATTCTCAGATGCTCAATCTTTGAACAATTTGATGCATGGCCAGATTTCTAACTTGGTATTTTACTTCACTTGATCAGCAGTACTGATTTAATTGTGATACTGGTAAAAAGATTAGGAAATATAAAAGCAGGGAATAGGATGTTCCTGTCAGAGTAGAACAATTTGGCTCTTTGGCTGTGAGTATGAAATGTTCAGTCAAGCACTGCAAAGAAGTGCTTCACAATAAAAATAGCACAAGTGTGAATGGTGCTATTGTTCAGATCATCCAGGCTATGACCATGTGTTTCCTTGAAGTAATATTTTATCACTGTGCATTTAGCCTATCATATACGCTGTGGCCAGCAATGGCGCATACTGCCCGTTAACTTTTTCCCTTATAAAAGACCAGCACATTTCCTGCTCTGTACATGCTTTTGAAATTTGTAGTAAGTAATAATTTAGAAGTATTGTGTCTCTTGCTTCTGCTTTCCCCTCCTCCTTCCTCTTTTCCCAACCTTAGCAGCTTGTGTCTTCTGTACCATGTTCTCCAAAGTACAACGCAACTGTTAAAGCCTTCTTCAGATTGCCAGAGCGCAGTCCATTTACCACATGGTGAGGGAGGCCTTGTATAGACCATGGGGACACCAGACAGAACTGTCATAGGACTGGTCACCTTTGGGTTCCCTAACAATTGTTTTGTGAGCACAGAATGGGAGAATACCGGCTGCTCTAGCCATGTGTCCTTCAATGCAAGTCCACCCCGGAAGGAAAGGGAGTTAGACTGCAAGGGAAGAGAGGGCAGTTCTGGCTCCTGTGGGGTCTGGCATCTTTGAAAATTGTTTAGTCTTATTACTAGTAATAATCAAGGACAGAACCAAGTTTATAACAGGAAAGGACTTCGGCAGAACAGAGCTGCAGCTATTAAAGTTTCAGTGAGAGATGTGTGAAGTTTTGCACCAAAGTGATTACCCTTTAAATTTCACAAGAATTTTGCCTTGTTTATTTTTCCCATACCTTCCAGTGCAGTTTAATTCTCTTATCCTTGTGATTTAAACATCTTATTACTTGGACTGCATTTGAAGTGTTTAACAGAACACACATTCATTAGAATGAAGTATGATAGCAGTACCATACTATGCATGTTTGTCTTGACAGTAAGTTGCGTATTATTTAGACAGGAATGGCTTAATTTCTGCACATAAATGCCTAGTGCTATTTGAAATAAGAGATGGGAAACTGAATCAAGTGTTTAGGGCCAGTTAGTGTTTTAAAACATATTCAGGCAGCCTGAACTGCCACCTCCAGGCTCATGTGAATTGATCAGTCCAGATATGATGTTGCAGAAACAACTGGGTTTTCATGGTCCAACCCTGTTCTAGAAGATGCTGAGCACCATGAGATCTTTATCGGTCTTTCAGCATTGACTGCATTAGCTTCAAGACCAATCTACATGGGGAATGAATCACTGCCTCTTGTGTCTGAGGAGGAGGATGCCTCATACCTTAACAGATCCTATTTGAGGGGGGCATGAGTTAGTGTTAGGGAAGCTGGTCATTTTTGATGTTTTTCTCTTTCCATGCTTAATCTTGGGCCAGATCCACCAAAAACACCTCCCATATCACAAGGGGCTGTGTGCTAAGCAGCCACAGTGCTTCCCTCTAGCATAGGATAAACTGAAATAAAAGCTTGCAAGTAGAACATGACTTTTTTCAGTAATCTTTGAGGAGTCCTATACTCTATCTGAAGTTACACAGAACTTAGTCTGGAGTTACTCTATCCTGAAGAGTGTAATATAGATGGAGAAATAGAGTAGTTCAGACTTTGTAGGTGTATTTGCGGTCTATATTTTATGCAGAAATGTAGTAGAACATGGCTCATTAGACTAGGAGACTCAAACGTTTAAGTTGACAAAAATCATCAGTTGTTATCTTCTCTGAAGAAAGTGCAGATTATTTCAAAGAGTTTAGAAGCCAAATGTCACTCTTAATCTTTAGAACGGATGCTTCTAGTCTGCTGCAAATGTGAGGCAGAAGGCTTGGATTTCAAGTCACTGTTTGGGAGGTAGAAGAATACAGTCTACATTAATTAGTCCAATTAGTTATGTTGGTGCTAAAGGGGGAAACCGGAACTGGCTAATTGTCTGCAAAATGTGGTATGTAAGTATAAATTCACTACCTCAGTGTTGATTTAAGCACCTACAGGTAGTGTGTAGATGGCTTATTAAAACATCCTTTGGGGCTTTACAGCATGTCCAAGGACCAAAAACTACCTTTATGCTAAAACCCACTGCAGAATTTTCTTTCTGCGTAACAGTACAGAATAATCCAGGAATGTTGCTGCAGGGTACTCAAGTTTGAAGTGAAAATGTGCAAGGTCATAGCTCTGTTCCAGAGGGAGACTTAACAGTTTTGGGGAGGCCTCAGTTGAGCAATCAGTGGCATGTTCCTCCACAGCAGTTGTTTCCATCATTCCAGCACTCCTAAAGCATCTTAAAAACAGTGCTGTCAACAGTTTGCAAAGGCTGAAAGAAATCTTGATGCCAGCTGTCTATTTATGCACAGTCCAACCCCCATGAATAGCTCATCCTCCTGAAATTAAACTCACTAAGTCCTATTTGGGTGATGGCTGTTTGTCTTGGGCTTTTTCAAGATTAAGCTGGTCACAGTAACAGGAAAATAGAGCTTAGCAGCATTCTTTTTGTTTCCATTTAGATGTTTCTAATACTGAGGCAATGGAGTCTCACGGACTGACTTAAAATACATCTGACATGCTTAGACTTAAAACTGCATCTTTTTGATACTGCTGCTTCAGTGTTTAGAGTTGGGCTAGATCCACAAATGACTTGACTTCTTTTTGGTGTGCTTCTTGAAATTATAACCAAATCACTGAAACCTTTAGTTTCTCATGGCACTAATGTTTTAATGGATTTTGGAAGGAGAAATGTTTTTGGCCTTGTATACTGTCTGCTGAACAAAAAGGAAATCTTTCTATTGGGTTCCGTTTAGACTAGACTCAAATGTCTGGAACTTCAGTTAACATGTTGCCATAGCTTGATTTGTGTCTCAGGCTTGAAATGTCTAAATAAATGTGTAAGACTAGAAGTTGTAGTTCATCTGTCTAAAAACTACTTTGTGCTGCTGCCACTAACCTTTTTTTGGCTGTGATGAACCAGGTCACAGTAAAAGTACCTTTTCATTTGGGATGTGATAGCAGGCTGAGGTAATTGTTCCATCTGGAATCGATGGTTCATAACATGAGACATGTCTTGTACTCAGCAGGTGACACTGCTCTATTGCTATAGATCTTACTCCTAACTACACACCCAGTAATTCCTGGAAATGACAGCAGTGAGCGTTCAGTATTGAGGGCAGGAATCCTCTCCCTTCCCAGAGGGAGGAGGGAAGAATTGGCAAAACAAACAAAGCACATAGCAAGGGTTTCTGTCCCTTTTCCTTCTCTAAGGAACTTGCTCAGGAGTGTATTTCATACTTGCTAGTGTCAGTAGTTGTAGTTTCAGTTGTCATTAGTTGCAACCTCTTTTGATGCGAGTGTAAGACAGCAGGCAAAAGACAGATGACTGATCAGACTTCAGCAGGCTATTGTGAATTGAGGCCACACCTGTAAGTCAAAACAGCAAGGATTCACCCTGCCAGCCAAGGAGCTTTAGCAGATACTGATTCTGCAGTCAACAATTAAAAAAAGCACTTAAGGACATGTTGTCATATGTGTAAATACAGCATAGTAGATGATGTTAGTGGATTACTTGGATGAGTAAAGTTTGGGGTACATTTAAGTGACGTGCTTGTCTACCACAACAGGGTGTTGTGACTTGCTTCCTCAAGTGAATGCTTGTCATACTGAAAACTGAAAGGGCCTTAGTTTTATCTCATATCTACAGGGATGTTCTCCTTCAGGGAAATATGAGTATCAGTTTAAAAATATATATATATTTTTGTGCCATACTGTCCTACAGCAAGGAGTTCCACAGCACAACTATATGCCATGTAAGAAAAGCATTTTTCTCTGTTCTGAACCTGGCACTGGTGATTTTATTTGATGTTTTCATCTGTGAAGATAGCTGAGCTATCATTCCCTATTGTCTGATGTTTAGCATGTGAAGTTCAACCTGATGACTGAAAAAGTAAGAGCTGAGCTCTTTCAGTCACTCTTTATGCTGATATTTTTTTCATATTAGTTGGCTTTGTTTTTTATTTGCACTTATCAAAACAAAAATCACAATGTAATAAAATGGGAGACAGAAATCCTACATTTTACTGTAATTAATTTGATCACTAGTGCTGTGTACTTGGTGTCATAGACAGCCTTTGACCATAAACAAAAATAGGAAAGGATAATCCATTCATCTTGTTCCTAATAGAGGTCTTTTCCTGTAGCACATTTTCTAGAGGTTAGCTCAAAAGTATTGCGTTATGTAAAAAAAAGGAGTGAAACTTTAGCTGTTCTGTGTCCAGGAGTGATATGTGAGCAGATCTTAATTTGCCTATTGTTCAAAAATTATTTGGCTGTTGCAGCCTATTGATCACTCTGAGTTTATTTGCAGCTTGCTACTTCTACTGTGCATTTGGTCACTAGTTGCATGGTAACATTTCTGCTCTTGGACTGGGTGTTTTCCAAGCTCAGAAAGCCTTTCTGAACGGACTGTGCAAATACTCTGGCAAATACATAACTGCACTGTATTTGCAGTGGTTTTTCATATATATGATAATAGAATGTAAGTAAAAGGAATGGTGAATGTAATTGAAATGGTTATGAGAATTGTATTTACACAAGTGTTCTGGAATATTTTCTGATGGACTAGTGTTATAATACCTTCTCCTGGGTACTTTTCAAGACAGATGCAAAGTCTTTGAATTTCTTTTTGAGGCATCCTTGAGATTGAAATTTATTAGCTGTTTGTGCATGATAAGCCGCCTTTAGTTTTTTTTAAAGCTTTTTAAAAAAAATCTCTATGTGAAACTCCGTCGTAGTCCCAGGCAAGTTGCACGCAACTTTGACTGTCCTAAGAATGCAATAATTTGGAAGTCTATTTCATTCTGTTTTAAGAGTAAACAATGTCTCAATGCAAAGAATCAGCTAAGTCCATGCTGAAAATTTGGCAAGGAAGGGAATCTGTCGTTGTGGGGGGATGTTAGCTGAAGGCTGCTTCTGTAGTGAGACTTATAGAATAGGTAATTTTGCTGACCTTTAGTCAGCAAAAGTCGCCAGAAGTGAAGGGGAGAGGTAATATTTCTGAGCTGTCATTCTAGTCTTTCTGCTGTTTTGAGTGAACACCTGTGTGCCAGTTGCACATGGTTCACATTTTTAAAGTTTCCTTCTAACAAGTGCTAGAAACAATTTAAGTGAAACATTACTTATGGACAAATACAGATATAGTTTCTGGGATACATTCTACAATTTCTGTACTTGCAGAGTCCTTGAGATTCTGTTTCTGGATTTTTGTGTTCCTGTTCAGTTACTGGTGTTCATAATTTCTTTCACTTAATTACCATTTGTAAATTAAATTAGTATGCTGTTTTTTCTTTTTCAGGTCATTAAGTTTTTTTTTTAAAAAAAATCCCTTTAACTCATCAGGCATCTTCCTTCAAACTGAAACTGTCATTTTTCCTAGCTTTTTTTTTCAGTCTTTTAGCTTTCAGTTGACAAGACCTTGTTTTTATTCAAATCATTTTGAATTAATTTTTTAGTCAAGATGGTGAGGTAAAACACCAGCTGCTTCATTAAATCTAAGTATATTAATTCCACAATGCCCCCTTAATCCACTAATTTTGCAGTCCTGTCCAAAAGAATCTTGTCAGGCAAGATTTGCTCTTGCAGGGCCATGTGTGTTACTGCTCATGATTGTTTCCCTCTAGGCCTGGGATTTTCAGATGTATATAATGTCTTATATAATATATTTTCCTGTTGCAGTCAGTGGGAGATTTGCTGATAACTTCTGTGAGAGTGGTTCTAGGCCCATGTGGAATGGTTCTCAAATGCCCACCCTACATGTTTAATTATTTGTTCTTAAAGTGCCAGTGTGCCATGTGATTTAGTAATTCTCAGTTGATGTTTCAGTGATGCTCATCTTAGATCACTTGAAAGTCTCATCAGGTATTTGCTAATAACTTTGCTGGAGGGTAATTAGGTTTTCAAGATAACCATGGCATTTCACTTCTGTTTTTTTCTGTTTTCAGAAACTTTGTTCCCTGTTGTTTGCAGTTCTGTAGCAAAGATGGTTGGAAGTATGTGGTTTGTTTGTTTCTGATCTTTGAAGGAAAAGTGATTGGAACAGGTACACGTACCTCATCTTGCAGTAAAACAAATCTGGCTTCCTAAAGCTCCATGAAGATAACATGAGCAGGAAGGAGAAGCTTTTCTATTGACAAACATGACACACACTTTCAGAGACTTTTTCCTTCTCATAAGAAATGAGAAAGGGGGAGTTCTATCTCTCCACAGAAAAGCAAATGAAAATAACACCCCCCAAAACCTAGCACTTAAGAGTGTATGCAGGTTTGTCCTGATTATTCTACTCCCTTCCTTGAGGTGACTGGAGGGAAGGTTGCTTTCAGATGTGCTCTTATATTGTCTCTAAGATGGTGAAAGAAAAGCAGTGTCTGCCTGAGAAAGTGAAATAACATAACCCATTTTAGTTTTTCTGATGCAATTCTCTCCCATTATTTGCAGGTGTTCTACTCAGTGCAGTGGGAGCCTATCCTTTGCAGCTGAGAAAGCAGTTGGAAGGTTTATTTGCATGTAACAGTACAATTTTCAGTATTTTCAGGAAATGGATGCTTAAATTGCTAGTTATCCTGTTGTGTCTTACAACTGATTATTTTTATTCTGTTCTCAGCAGCAATAAAATAAGTGATGTCACTTTAGTGTTAAAAATAAAGACACTGGCCAAGATAACTTGAGTGACCAATAATTAGAACTTCAGCTTCAAGGTGTCCAATTTGAGAATAATTAGAAAAGCCCTAAAATAGATGTTTCTGAAAAGCCTCCACTTGGGCTCCTCATTGTGTTACTGTAAACTACTCCTAAATGAACACAGACTTGGCCAAAAAGTCCGACAAGAATTCCTCAAGCCAGTGCTTGAAACCCCCACACTCCACCCAAATGCATACTATAAATAAGTGACATACTCCCACCATGACAAAACTAGTTGAGGAGAAAAAAGGCTCATGATGAGACTCATAAATGTCATCTTTGTTAACATGGAATGTGTAGGAGCCTTTTCTGAAACAGAGGATTCAGTACAATGTGAATAGAGGAGTACAGTATGTTAAGACTCCTGAAAAACATAGTAAATCTCTGAATCCTGCATTATGCAGTATGTTTTTGGGAATGCTATTTCTTGCTATTTAATTTGTACAACATGCTGTTCCATGAGCTACGGTGCAGCCCTGAAATTGCTTTTTTTAGGAAGAGAGAATGAAATAAGATCATGGGTTTCATTTCTTTGAGCCTTTGAGAAATTTACAATTCTGTTGCTGTTTTCAAAACAAATATGGTAAAGCATAATTGAGAGAAACCAGAGAAAATTTAAATGTAAGATTTTTCTAAAGTCTCTAGCTACATTCAGTTACATGAGGAAAGCTTTTGGGGGGAAGATCCTGAGACAGGCTGTGCACTACATGTTGGCTTATTAATTTTTCTGTATCTTTACTGAAAGTTAGGTATCTCGTACTTTTCTTTTTTTTTCCCCATTAGAAATACATTTTGATTCATAATTTGGTGAGGAAGTGGTTTTATTATGGTTCTTAGTGATTTATTTGAACAATATGGGAAATATTAAAGATTCTGACTAAGAAAAAGAATCAAGAGAAACAGGTAGAATGGGGATAGATGGAAAATAAAAAAATAATCTGGTACAATGTGTCAGCATTTCTCTCTAAACATCCTAAGGAAATATGACTCCTGCTGGAAACCGGCCAAGAATTCATTGCACCACCAGAATCTGGGACTGCACTTTCTACCAATGTAACACTGCTGTTAACAATCCAAACCTGACATCAGCTACCTGGTGAAGCCTTGTCCTAGAGCTTTGCTTTGGTGGCACGCCTACAAAATCTCCAGAGGTGGAGCTCACAGATTACTGGGTGATGCTCTTAGCTGCACTTTGAGGATTATTTTGCTCTAGGAAGAGAGAAAATAATCCTACTTGGTCATGCAAGCAGTAGGGGATCCAAACAGTACTGTTGCACTCTCTCTCCATTATTTTTAAGAGCAATGAACAGAGGTAAGAAAAGAGTGCTGTGGATAACAGTATACTTCCTGCAGTGAGAGACTCGTGAGCTGTGTCTGTGTTTGGAAAATCTGTGTGGGGGCTGAATGAACACTGGAGGTTGTAACCTATACTATATAATGAGGAGATGGTGCTGAAACAGTGTACAGAAGAAGTGGCTAAGATAACGATGGGAGCAGCATACAGTGGGGAAGCAATCTGCATTATTCTAAAGGAGGACAGCATGTGAAAGTGCCTAGCAACGTACCAGTTGAAACAGGCAAAAGCAGGGACAGCATATGAAGTGATCAGCAAAAATTCAACAAGGTATCTGGTGTGGAGAACATGGCTGAAGAATAGATTAAGGGTTCCTTTTTCCCAGTGATAACTGAGATTTTTTTTTTGGGGGGGGGGGGGGGGGGCGGGGATTGATCCCAAACCTAAAAACATTCTTCTAGAAAAGCTTCTTCTGAGAATTATTTGGGTGATGGAGGAATTTTCATATGACTCCCACTGAAAACCTGTCTGAATGGGGAAGTCTTTTTACTTCAGATCTATATTCCTTTTTCCAGCTGAGGACTGTAAAGGCTCTGTGTGTGAAGCACAGGTAGACTTCCTTCACAAAATAAGACAAAGTTTTAAGAACAGTCATTTGTACAAGAAAACTGTGGAAGATGAAACCTGTCAAGGCATCCACAGTTGATTTGAGGGATACTTATGAAGTTGATAAACATTGGAAAAAGTGTGAAATCATCCAGAACAGTTGAGGTGGGGAGACGTTTAGGAAAACTTGGGATGTAATCAGTAACAATAGATATTCTGCCCTTGGGAAATAGGAGGCAGAAAAATGGGCAAGAAGGCATGATAGCTTGCCTCACGGCAGAGAAGCAAGTAATCAAGAGACGCTCCATGGAAGTATGGGAACTGACTTTTGAAGTTGGTGACCCCTCAGTGAAGTCTGTGTGCTTCTTCCCAGGATGCCATGAGAGAAAAATCAGAAAAGGATGTATTATATTGTGCTGTAAAGAAATATTGAGCAGTTTGGATGAGTTGTTGCTCTTGTGGAAATGAGGACAGTGACTTTCAGTTAAGTATTAGTTTAGGAAACAAGAGAATTCAAGGTTGGATGGATGAAGTGAAGCTTTTTGCAGGTCCTTCCATTACCAGTTGTAAATGAAATGGCTGGTACTGAGTACTGACTCTTTCTATACTGAAAAAGATCACTGAAATAATTTCCATGCAAAGAAGATAACCTTAAGGGCGCACACTCCTAGGTGAGATAAGTTTATAATTCTTTGGCTTAAAATGCATGGGATGCATTTTGAGCTGCTCTGGAATTTGAATCATTGGACAGAGACCACTCCAGAAGGAGGAGGAATTGCCCTGCTCTATCATAACTGCACTAAATCACTTACAACATTTCTAAATCCAGGTTCACTGCCTACAGAGCTTGTAATAACGTTTCTGCCTTGCCTATACAGAATGTAAGTACTTGATAAGCTGTTGTTAAAAGCAGGTTCAAGATTGATTTAGAGGTTCAAAACTAAATACTCTATGAGTACTGTGTACAGAGCATTCAGAACACCATAATTCTGGGATACTGTTGATGGTGGCATACAGACTGATCTTGCTTTAACTATACTGCAAACCTGGAATAACTCTAAAATCATTCATGTGCAAGACATTAATGCTGGATGTTCTGTGCTGTGTGACCTATTTGCCAGATGACTGAGTGAAGATGGAGTCCTTGAAATTTGCCTTTCACGGTAACTCTGGGGCTCATAAGTAGTATAGCTGTTACCATATGGTAATATTATAAGAGAAATATATTGAAGAGTTGTATACTGGTGATGGGAGGAGGGGTTGAATGTAAGAATGTGTCTGAAGATGTTGTCTTAGCTTTGGCTTTTTTACTCTGTTTCCATATTGAATCTGAGTGCTTGGGAGATCTGTTTCCTCATTTAGTTCACATAAGTATTTCCTATCAGAACCCTTACAGGAACAGAGCAATCAAAAATAAGGACTTAATACTTTCACCAATAGTTTATACCATGAGACATTTCCTTTCATTACACCACGGAAGTTGGATTAGTAACAATAGGTTTTACCAGTTAATTCCTTTTTCATATTGATTTTACACAGTAGGATCTTAAGATTGTTTCCTTCAATACCTGTGCATTTTGTTTAATTGTGTTATGTTGTTCTGGTTTTTATAACAAACTGTTAGATGCTGAATAATGTAAATAGATAACATAAATGATTTTCTGTATTTAAATGATCACTTAAAGGCATTTTATCCACAGGAAATAAAAATAAATATGCAGTTACAATATGAACAATTGTTATAGAAATGCCAGGATAAAGTTCCTTTTAAAAAAAAAAAAAATTGAGGCCAGAAGGATAGGCAAAAAGACAGATACTTCTCTATTTAGCATAGATGTTGCTGGGAAATGGCTTTATACTATCCCTAATTGTTTCCAATTTATAGGCAGGAAGAGCAGGACAGCTGGCTTGCCTTTGGCCTCAGAAAATGTTACCACTGAGAGATGAGACCATAATTTTCTGGCAGAGATTCATTTTCCTCTTTTTCCTTGTAGTTCTTCTATAGCTATTTGTTAGTTGCTTGCAGTCTCTGGTTACATAGTTACCCTTGAAAATCTTTTCCTTTACTCCTTACTGTTCCCCAATCTCTTCTCCTTCCCAGAACCAAAGATAAAACTTCGCCCCTGTTCACCACAGGGTAATTCAAGGCTTGGAGACAAGGAAATAGATGGCACCGCTCCTTTTTTCTTTATATTCCTGGCTCTGTCTACAGCTGGTGTAGTACTGTTTTCTGAAGTGATGATTTCCAGTATCATTGCTCTCTGCTAACTACTTTCATGTGTGTTTTCTTGTGGCCATGTAAGTTAAGAATTTTGGTAATACTAGAGGGGGCCCCATGATGCAGATAAGATCCAGTGAGGCTGGCAACCTCGTATTTTGACTGTAACTTCCACTTGCAACCCCAAGGCCTGACCCAAAACTGACTGGAGTATTGGAAATGACGGCGCTAACTTTAGGTCTGGACCTTTTGCTTAATTCCACATACTTTGTCCTTAAGTTGTTTTGATCTAGTAAAACAAACTTGAAAAATGTTAACTAATACAATAGGATCTTCTTCCATTTTAGAAAGGTAGTACAGTATGGGAGTTCACTGCCAGTTCAAAGACACCTTTTAAGCATCTGCTGATTACCACTTCTAGTAGCTATTGAATGCTGCTTAGGTGATTAGTTGGTCTGATTTGTAATAACTCAAGATGATGGATTCCTCCTGCATGTCAGATGTACATCTGCTTTACTCCTAAAGTCTGTACTGGCAGCTGCTGGATGCCAACAAGTCTGATCATCTCATGGTTTGTCCTTTTTCTTTTAGCTCTTATAATGAACTGTTGAAAACTAAGCTTAATGTAAAAGATCAGGTAAGGCCGTAAAGATGATTTGATTTAGAGGTTCTGCAATAACACTCAAGATGGCCTGATTTTCAAATAGGGCTAACTCTCTATTCTTTGAGAAAGAGGTTCCTAAAAGCTGTTCTGTTTTGACTAACTACACTTTAATTTGGCCAGAAGTATTTCTTACAAACCAGTTCTAAATTGTCTTCCCCAGCAGAGTAATATGTAATGGATAAACTGTTACAGTATAATTGTCTAATGTTCAGGCAATTCTGCTCTGCTGTACATGTAACTTTTATTGCAAAACATAATATACCTGATAACATGTAGCATCAAAAGTATATTAGGTCAAGAATTTCCCACTGCCAATTTCCCATTGCCAATATATTTTAGACTTTTGTCCATTTTTTCCTCATACCACTGTAATATAACTAAACTTCTGGGGTTGGTACTTTAAATTTAATTTGACATATCAAATAAATGTTTTAATGTTAATTTTAATACTGCTGTTCTAGCTACTTCATTTCCTACTGTGGAAAAAATATCTCCCTCCACATGACACCTAGGGAAATCTTTGTGCAACAACTGGTAATAAAAGTGACACACAAAGCTGATACTTGGAAAATAGGCTGAAGCTTGCAGCCACACTGTGGGAAAAGCACAAAATTCATTAAGTAGTTAATCCACTTGGTTTTTAAAAATGGGAGAGGAATGGCTTTGTTTTGGGATTGGAATCTCTGCAGTGAACGAGAGAGAGAGATGTAATTTTATAGGAAACCTTCAAATATCCTGAAGTACTGTTTTCTTCATAGCTCCGTTGGAAAAGTAAGTGTTATAAGGAAGCTACTGATTGCAGTATTTCACATTGGAAAGTATAGAAAGCATATTATAAGCAACTCTGAAAACTGCTTCCCACAAGTGGCATGAAAAGAAACCTATTGCTCAGTTCCTGCAAAGGATAAGGATAATATGTGCTCAATTTTGTTCTTCTACGTGGTTACATAAATTTAGGTGTAGGGGTGTGTGTGTGTAAAATCCTAAGCAGGATCAGGACATCAGGGAGCTGATGATAAAAGTAAGTTGAGCTGCTGGGTGTCGTTAGTAGAAACTCCAGGTTTCTGTGTATCTGGTGTTTATGGTAATAAGAAACAATGGATTTAAGCACCTAAGTACCCCTGAGTGCCTGAGGATTTTTTAATTCCTTAGTCTGTGACATGGACATGATGCTCACAGGAGTGTTGTCAGAATAGGCACGCTTAAGATCATTAGATGCCTCAGATACTATGTAATGGGAGAAAGAAAAAAGACTTGCTGGTTCATTTCCCCCCCCCCCCAACACACACCCCATCCTTTTGTCCTTACTCCCCAGCCCAGCAAAGAATTTAAACACTGACAAGAAGCTTGAAAATTGCCTCAACAAAGTCCAAATTACCTGATGTGAGGGAAGTTTCCTAGTTCTCAGGTCTGGGGTCAGTAGCCTGGCTCCATTGTAGTACGTGGCCCAAAGTATGCCTTAGCACTCACCGTGCCATGGTTTCTGTGCAAAAAACCCTAAATGCATGGGCTGAAGGAAGGCCATGGAGTTTGTTTTCAAATCTAGGCAAAGGAGGGTAACTTTTTTAAATTGGGGATTCCCACAGGTAAAACTTAAAGGGTGAGGTGCATTAGTTGAGGTAAGAGAAAGTTGACTATGTACAGTATGGGTGATTTATCTGTGTTCTAGGTGAGTACAACATATGCTTATTCTCTCTTTTTCCCCTTAAAAAAGTGACTGTTAATTTTTGCCTCCAAAGTAATCACTCTGCAGAAGTCTCCGTATCAGCTTTGTAAGTTAGCAAAAGAGTAAAATTTTGAAAACTGGAGAAACATCATTTGAATACGAAGATAGGGCCTATTGATGTTGTTAACCTTTTATAAGAAAGGTAGAAATATTCCACTTACAACTTGGAATACTTCTTTGGAAGGAACAAGAGAATTAAATACCATTTCATCTAAATGAGCACACAGGTGATAAAATAATCATTTCAAAGGATGCTTTTTCCATAGGCTATTTGAATTACCTCTTTTTTTTTTTTCCTTATGATACTCTTATTTCGAGACTGTTTGCACTAGATATCTAGGCTTGTGCATATTTCTTCCTTAGCACATATGGCATCAAAATGTCTTCTAAACTGAGGGAAAGTACTTTGATTTCTGACTGTAATAGATACTGTTAGTGATGCAGGCTTTACGTGAGTCAGACATTAGTCACAGCATTTTACACTTCCAAAGATACAGGCTGTAATTTAGTTTGGCAAGAACTAACTGATTTTATATAGCACAGCACACACTTTCAAGTTCAAATGAACAAGCAAAATTACAGGGTTAAGGACTTCGATCTTGTTACGGGCTTGGGCTGGGGCTGAGGTTTTGGCTGGAACGTGTCCCAGGGTACGATGCAGAGTGCGGTGTTAAGTGCCTCTCCCGAATGCCAGTACAATTCCTAGCTCATGGTGCCAGCTACACCTAAGGGAATCCAACTGACATGGGACCCAGCTCAGCTGTGCTGACTGATGGGGATGCAAAGCACTTGGGAGCAGCACTGGTGGTGCTTCCCTCCTCTGCTTGCCAAACCTAGGATGTGCTGGTCCCTCTAAAGCACAGTGCCTCCAGTGCTTGTCATGAACTGCATTGTGGTGTTAGCAGACAGCGACTGTGGTGTGCATCTTGTTAAAGAATAGCAAAAATCTTCTTCACTTCACTTAAAAATATAAATTGTGCGAAGCAGCTGAATAGCACTTAATCGTGACAATGTGAAGCTTGCAGGAAAGACAGAACTCTGACTCCTTTCTTCTAGATGCTAATGCAGTCTGTGCTTGGATAAGCAGGAAATGAGACTTATGATATACGTGCTTTAGTGTTTGAGCATTGTCTAGCTTCCAAAGGCAGAGAGTTGAACTGAATTCTGTCAAGAGCTATATCAAAATAAAAATGGGACTGGATTTTTCAAGTATTCTGTGCTCATAGTTAAGACCAGATTTTCAAGACTCAACATGCTCTTCTGAATCTTAAATCTAGTTATTCCTTTGGTACCCAAGTTGAATTACCTTGGAAAACAGTTCCTGGAGTACAGTTAGTATCATAGGTTCACCAGCCCAAACCGGTCCTAAATCCCTCACACTCAGGATTAATAATAATAAAGAGAGATTTTTTAAGTCTGAGATCATAAAAAGTAACAAATACAGGGCTTAAGTTGCTTTTCTGAGCTTTTGACTTTTTTGCACTAGTTTTCTCACACATCATGTGGGTTGGAATTTTTTTTCTTTGAAGTAAAGAACAACTGTGTAATTTTGATTGTAGGAGCTGAGATGATGAGAAAAACACCCGATATCATGAGGAGAGTGACTAATGTTGGCAACACCAGCAATACTGATACATATTAGATGGAGGAGAGCAGATGGTATTTGACTTTTTTTTTTTTTCTCTTCTCCCCTCCAGTGCTTCACTTAGCTTGTATCTTTAATGTAGCCCTTTGAAGAACAACATTACCTGAATTTCAGGGGATTGATTATTCCAAAAAAGGTGAGGATAATCATAAGAGATTTTTTCAAAGCAGTTATTGTGTTATGGTTGCATCTGGTAAAGTCACAGTACCTGAACTGTCTCTTCATGAAGATTTGTTTGCATTTGGAAGGCACTGCTTTATATCAGCAGTGAGTATTTTATTTCAGCTTCTCCCTCCAAGATTTCCTGAAGAAATAGAAATTGTAAGTAAACATGGCATGCTCTTGACTTCAAAACTATGGCAGCTTCTGGGATTATTTGGCTGTGTAATGTTGCAGAGTTCATCACACTTCAAATGGCCCTTAAGAAGCAGTATGCAAAATGGAGAGGCTGTACGTGGAGGGGAGGGACTGGGAGCTGTATCCTGCTGTGCAGTTCTTAAAGGGCAGCTTCAAAGCACAGTTTGTGAATTTCGCAGGCTTCAAAATAGGCTCTTTCATAACAGTCATCTTGCTTTGGGAGAAAATGGCTAACTTCATAGTCTAACAATTAATGGAAAAGGAAAGGAATGTTGTGGAAGAAGTGCTGGCAGACCTACACAATCCCAGTCCTGGCAAAAGCAGGGTTAAATTTTACACAGACTCTGTGTATATGTGAAAGGTTCATGATAGATATCTGTAGAACTGACTATACTTAAAAGGCTGGGATATACTGGTACAACTACCTGAGCAACTTAATCCCAAATGTCAATATAGCTTTTAAGAGTTAAAAAAAAAAAAAAAAAAAAAGCTTTAGTTGAAACAACTTTCTTCGAATAGGCCATACTGGCAAAAGAGCTGTGTTATAAGAGTTGTTGCTGGCTTAGACATACCCATAAAGACTGACTGTTGTCATAATCCCAATGTATGTATCACTGTTGCAGCAAAACTTTCCAGTGGAAACTCAGCCTGAGATTTCTGTATGGTGTGCTCACTCAGAAGCAAGCTCAGCATCCAAAGTTAATTACTTTGTTAAACTCTTATGCTGAAAAACAACTTTTACTTTGCAATTAGTTAAATATGGGCTATTGAGCAGTGTCAGATTACCATGTCTACAGGAAATGTATTGTGGAAAGGAATGAAGAGTTATCTTGAAACTGGAAAGTTCCTTTAGTATTTTGATAAGTATCCCAGCATCGTAAAAGCACTTAAACACCTAATGGACAGTTTACAGAACAGATTTCAAATCTCATGGTCAATTAAAATGTAGAGTCTGACTGATGGAGCAGAAGCAAGATGCACCCCCTGTGAATTAGTGGGATGCTGGGGAGTATGAAGACTACTGCATTTTGGCAGTCTTCAAATACCAGGCCAGTGTGGTGAAGCTGTTGCATGAAAAGACAAATGGCAACAAGCTTGAGGCTTGGAGCAGGTCTTTCAAGGCAGGGTAAGTGCAGCTCTGTCTGCTCCCATGGGCCAGGATATTTGCCTGTGAAACTTGCCACAGGAGTGTTCATTGCAACAGGGCTGTGCTGGCTAACAAATGCCAGTGAGGGCTGATGTTTGTGGATTCCTGTTCCCCAAACTGAAAAGTAGCTCAGTGAGGCCAGGACTGTGAGATGCTTCCTGAAGGACCAGACAGCAGATAAGCTGTGACTTTGACGGCAGGCATCAAATGGCTGCTGGGTTTGGGCATTGTGATCCTAAAAAGCCTGACACATTGAAAATAAAGCAGAAGGGCAAACAAATACATTTCAGGCAGAAAAGTAAAGACCTGTAAAGCATGAGCTCAGCTTGGTTGGAGTCTTGGCAGCTATGGGCTGCCCCTCTCTGATGTGTTCAGGTCTGAGGTGGTTGTCTGACAGCAAAACATATCACTGCATGTAGCATGGATGAAGCAGGTTATTTTCTGTGCCCAGCCACCTTTGTGCCAGAAGGGTGTACAGGCAGGCAAGAGGAGGAATGAATACTAGATTTTGGCTAGCTAAGGAGTACAGTTGCTCGTCCTGTAGGAGGAAATTAAGAATAGTGGATCCAGGGCACAGGTGCTAAAAATTACACGCTGACCCATCCTGTCTTAATTGCCCTGTAGGATTTTTTGGTTTGACTCTGGCAGCCAGACTTAGCAAAGAAGCTTTCCCCTTCCTGTGTGGAGTGAGCCATGCATCAGGATTTGTGCCTTTGACTTGGCTGAAGCAAACTTGGCTGGAGCTGAATTTAACTAACTCTGTGGGAGGTGGTATTTGGTCCATAAATATGCAAATGAGGCTTCTCACTTGACATCCAGGTTACTTTGATTTTACATTTTTTTGACTCAAGGTCACTTATTTCCATCTCTTGCATGTCACACCACAGGGAGATATTCCTCAATTTAAACCTTCCTAGTTACTTACTGCAAGGTGACAACCAAGTTGTCAAATCATTTGGTACTGTAAAGCTATCAGATAAAGCCGCAAGCATTCTGACTTGACTGTATAATGCAAGCAAATCCACAGTTTTGTGAGTGTTAATGGAGACCAGGAATATTTGAGCAAATCTTTGTGGACTCAGGGAAAATTTTCTGCAATCAATGTCCTGGAGCAGATGCTCAATGACACCTGTCTTCCCCCATCTGAGATCCTGGCCTGTTCTTTTATGAAATGTTCATCCCTCCCAAACAGACTTACCTTGCTATAATCTTTTCTTTCTCCTGAACTTATAGCCTGGAAATTCCAAGGCAATTGTTAAGACTGTAAAAGTTCAGTTTTTATAACTGGAAGTGGAAACTGCTTGTCACATTCAAAGAAAAGAAAAAGAAAAAAAAAACCAACAATAATTGCTTTAAATGAGATTCAAAACTGTGTCATTTAAAAAATGTTATGATGGAGCAATACCAGAACATAAAAGTAAGGAATGGTTACTATGCCACATGAGCCCAAAATGTAATATCCAAATGACCATTTTAGCCATGGTTATTGCAAAAGGAGAGCTTAGATTGTCACGCTATTACTATTTTTCAGAGTAAAGCCCAGGAAATGATTAACAGCAGCAGTGTGAGCCCTCAGACTGACAGAATGAGTAATTTCCTCATTTAGGATCATTCACGTAATTAAAGTTCTATTACTTGATACAAGTTATTTTTTCCTCAACATGGTAGAAGACAGCTAGTTGTATAATATTAAGAAAATTACTATTTTTCATGAAGTTCTATCCATATACTCATTAGTGTGAACTTCATGTTTGTTGATAGTGTTCCTAAGACTTTTTTGTTCTTTTCGATATTATGTTCTCCATAAAAACTAGCTTATGAATGTAGTTTTGTGTACAACTGAAGCTCCATCAGCTACTGTGGAGCAGCTTGTTTTTCAATAGAACAAGTGAGATCATTCAGAAGAAAGTCCCTACCAAATTATCTGCGTTTGTGCAGTGTGATCAAACAAGGAAGTGTTTATGCCTAATCAGGACTATCTCAGGTCTTCAGTTTTGTGTATACTGAGATTTGTTTCTTAGTTGGCTTTCTGTGGAAATATGATTGACCTCTCTCTCTCTCTCTCTCTCTCTCTCTCTCTCTCTCTCTCTCTGAATTTGTATTGGTATTTTATGTTCCAGTTAGTTAAATATTACATTGAAGTGTTCAATTAGAACTGTATAAAAATCTCTCCAAAGAGATTTGTAACCTTAGTGAGTTTCCCATTTAGGGTTGTAATGACTTGAGGTAAATTATAATCTTGGTAGATAAGCAGTGATCAATCATGAGATCTAATGTCAGAGGAACTGCTCTGATACGCACCTGCTAAGCATGTGGTCCTGAATACTTAGAAAATATATATTTTAAGGAAGTGACATGTCAAGGAGCTGTACAGCCCTGATATATCACTTACATATCTATCTGATTTCTTGTGCTACTATGTCTGAGCTCTAATCATTATTTCAAATGACACATTGGTAGTAAAAAGTTAAGAGGGAGAGTTATTCTATTAGTCTGCCTGATAAAGGCTATTGGGTGCTCAGCATGATTGTCAACGATTTTGAAGTCTTAGTAGAGAACAAATTGGGCTAACTTCCCTTGTTTATGCTAACAGTGCACTTTGCCTGTGTGAAATCAGTTTTAATCTAGAGCGTGAGACCAAATTACTTGTGGTTAAAGTTAATAAAAAGAAGTGGTTTGCCAAATGGAAAAAAAAAGTGGAGTTGCAGAAACACTAAGTTAATGGAAATGAAAATGAATATAAGGAAGGAGCTGTGAATCATGTAATATGGCCTACCTATCTGATGTGAAGAAAGATCAGTTTAGAGGAAAGACTCACATTAGGGGCAGTAGGATTAATATTTCTCTTTTATGGAGGATTGCCAGCACCAGGTCAGAGCTTGGAGGCTTACAGCTGGACAAAGGAGTAATGGAGGGACTGGCATGGTGTCACACAGTGACTTGGGAGATGGGGCTTAGGAGTGGCAGTGCCTGACTCTGTGGCTTGGGCCCCAGCTGTTCCCAGGGCCATCTCCACGTGCATCCTGTAACTCTGCTTGTTGCAGGCTGCATGGGCTGGCCTCCTTCCCTGCTGTTTGCAGCAACCTGAAAATAAATGTAGTCTGCCTGCTGCAAGAGACCTCAGCCTGGTTCCTGGAAACACTTGGGTCTACATAAACCTTGTTTTTAATTAACTTAGGGTGATGGCATTTGCTTTCTTGGCTCATCCTACTCTTTAACAGAAAGGAGAAAATGCCTCCAAGGCAGTAGTCTCATGCACAGTTGTGGTAAGGTGATAGCAATGGGTGGAATATGGAAAGAAGTGGCAATGGGTTATTGGAAACAGCCCTCCCTCCAACCTGCAGTTCTTTTTGGTGGCCTTTTAATTCACATGAAATATATAATGCCTTATAGAGAAAATTTTGAGAGAGAAATTTTCTCCCCTGAAGAGATTAATTTGTAGTACAGCGCATTCATTGTTTACTCTAGGTTTTTCATACAGCTGAACAAGCTAGTCAACACTCTTCCAGCCAACTTAGGTTAGGCTTGGATGCACTACTAATTCTTCGTGGCTGTACATGAACATAGGCGTATGTCAGCAGTGGTGGCCTGGGCATTCATGCAGTTTAACAATTTGAACGTAATATTTTGGCTGGTAACAAATGCTCAGGAGATGCCCAATACTGGGTTAAAAAGGGGATTATGACAAAAAGGTATTTTCTGTGAAGTTATAAAGTCATTGTTGAAGTACTAGGCCTGCTCTGAGATCCATGAATTTCTTCCCTGTGTTTGCAGGGCTGAAACCTAAATTATTCAGAGTAGGGATTCTGAAGCTGTGCACTCAGGGTGATATGTGAAGAGTCTGAACTGGTGTTTTATAATGTAGATGAGTCATTAATTTAACAGACAAGCTAACAAGCATGGGAAAGCATCAATGTGGGAGGATGAGGGAGTGCTCTCTCCTGAAGTTGCTAACAAAGGAGAGACTGACCAACAGGACTGGTTAAATCAGAGTACTCCTAGGGTTTTAATTTCAGCTTGTTGGTTAAAAAGCCAAATATCCTAATGGTATGTGATTAATTTTATGATGAAATACAATCACATATACTTCAATGAGATTAACATGCTGAAGTGCTTTCATGTATTGGTGCCAGCAGGACTGGCATCCTGTGCCTTTGAAGAGGACTGTTAATTTTACATTAATGCGATGAGTTGAGCATATCTCCAGCCACTATTTGCAAAACACTTAATGAGAAAAGGGATCACAGTAATGAAAATGTATTTTATGGAAGCCCCCAAGATATATACATTCTGTGCATACAGAGGGTGTAACTCATGAGGTTATGAACCCCATTTTCTGCCTATATTAATTCTGCCTTTTCTCATTCAAGCTTGGGAGAAATGTCATTTTTCAATTTAAGCATCACTTTTGGAGAAATTGGCAAATGGTTATAAACTGTATTGACGTGAAGGAACTGAAACTAGATTTGAAACCAGTTAAGCAATCGTGGGAAATAAAATTTTAAAAACCCTCTTTTCCCAACTGCCAAATATTTAACAGGCTGTTGAATGATTCAGGTCTCCCCTATATGATTTTAAAATAGCAAGATAAAAATGAGTTTAAAGTCTGTAATATTTGCATTTGTGGCAGCGAGAATATGAGAAGCAATATCAAATGCTTAAGATCCTCCCACTTGCTCAGTGATCACTGAGTCATTGTAGTGGTACAAGCCAATTTAGAATACTTTACCTACACCTGCTACTCAATTGGGAAGTGGAGCATCACCCACACAATACAAATGCTGGAGCGTTTTTCTTTGGCACAAGGTAAACAGCAGCACTGTATAAAATAACTTTAGTGCTGTAAGGGTTCTGTTTATGAAGTGAATCATTAGATTGCAGGAACATTGTCTCATATCTGTGTTCTGAGATTTTTCTTTGACTTGCATAAGTCTTTGTTTCTGTGTGGGTCTTGGAACATGAAATGGCATGCTTTGCTTCAATGTTGTTCTTTTATGTGAACTTTACTGCTCCTCTTGCATAGAGGGTACAGTAGAAGAGCTCTCTTGTCAATAATTTGTATAATTACAGATAGATAAATGCTGAGTTAGTCTATCTCACTGGATCAAAAATGGTTTGCATCAGATTTCAAATAACTTATACCTTATGCTAAGCAGTATTTTCTTAGCTCTTGAAACATTTCAAGTTCCTAAAGTTAGTTCTTGATTCACTACTATAAGTATTAAGCAAAGTAAAAGCTTTGCCTTCCATGGAACTAACTACTTAGGCAGATGCTTTCAATTGATTTGGTGAAAAAATTTTAAGTTTTAGGTTTTAAGTTTCTGTTACCAGATCACTTGTGTTCACATCTGTCATTTTTGTTCTCGGCAAAGAATCCGCTGAATCTCTTAAAGGATCCCTTTGGAAAAATTCTTCTGAACATTTGTGGTAGTAGCTATTATTCTGTGATTAGATTTTGAGGCTGCTGGGTGATCCAAGCATGTCCTGGCGGAAGTGCCTCCTGTCGAACTAAATGTACGCGACTGAGCATCACACTGCATATATATGCTTGGACTGTTGCAAGTACATAAGGGATTAAAAATGTTGTTGTTTCCAGTGACACTGCCTTTTCCTAGATAATTCTTGGCAGATGGGCAACTAAACCAAAGAATAAAAAAAACTCTGGTTGTTGCCTGCTCTTTTATAGAGATGATGCAAATACATAACAGGAACCACCATTATTTTCAGTAGTGTGCTTACTCATTGAATCTGCTTGTTGAACAGCACTTATGAAATAATATTAACTGGCCTTATGTTAAATCACTGCAAAAACTACCATACTTTAACAGCAGCCATTGAAGCACTCTTGTGATGGAACTGAACAAATATTTATCACTGGATAACTGAAACAAAATGGAGATGAATGATTCAGAAATCACGACTAAAAGAAGATGATATAGCTTACTACTGAGTGCCACTTAGTATCTCTGTACATGGAAAACTACATTTACTTTTTGCCTCATATTCCAATGAGTATTCTATAGCTTGGCTCATTGCTAAAATGGCATTTGCACATTAAATCGATCAGCTGGGCACCTAACTGATGGTACTGCTTGAGCATTTGCAAACACTTGGGCCGTGGTAACCATGCAAGTGAGTTGTCTGTGTTCAATTCTGCATGAGTGATTTTCGAGATCTAGCTCTCATCCTTACCTGAATGATCACCAAGTAACAAATGTAGAGAAACACCTTTATGGGTGGTAGCAGATAGTTTTTGTGGTGTTTTCAAGCTGGAGGGACTCGTGTCAGAAATGCACGATTTTCTGAAGCATAGAATGGTCTTGCCGATCTCTGCATCATCCTCAGGACTGAAAAATCTCTAGACTTGTAAAATACAAAATGGCTCTGTGATAGAGCCTAAATGCTGAAGACATCGATTGCTCTGGACAGCATATCACCGATTACATCAACTGTGAATATGACTTGTAGGGGAGAGAGTTGTAGTGACTATAAATGGTTTGCTCCATGTGAACTGCATGCTCTCTCTATTCCTACTTGGCATTTTAACTGAGTACACTCATCTCTATAGAATGAACTTTAATTATTTGCATTTTCATGACATACATGCAATTATTCAGCTTCAGCTGAACCTCATTAAATCACATTTATGTGAGTATTATGCCATGAATTTGAAGAAAAATGGTTTTTGTTTTTCTATTTATGCCCCATACAGAGAGTGTAATGAATGCAATTGCTATGCTAGTAATATTGCACTAAAACCTTCCTGACTTAAATGTGGTTTTATCTATAGTTTTGGATGTAGTGAACAGAAAGAATGTTTTGTCTCAGCTACTTTTCTGCACACTACCTCCATGGCTAACATGGATCATTTCCTTGCATATGCTTAAATATTATTGGGAGGGTAGCTGAAGCATGGTCTGAATCCTCTCGCTTGAGCCACAAAAGCAGATGTAGAAGAGAGGCTATTTCCTTTTCCTTATACTCTTTGTAGCTGGGGGACCAACCAACACTTAAAGTGGAGCTGTATCACAACACTCTGACTCCAGTTCATTCTTGGGTGTAGAAAATAGACTTCTGCCTGTCACTTAAAATTTGGGGAGCTATTGTGGTTAATAAGGAGCAGGAAGGGAAAATGTCATTCTAACAATTCTAACAAACTTGTTTCTTTGATTCTTTAAAATTTTAATTTCAAATGTATTGATGGAGTTTATGAATAGGAGATTCTTTCTGGTAAAAACGGTGCAGTAACAATTCGCCTTTGAAGCTCTGTCTATGGATGAGTAGGTCATCAAACTGCATTGGTGAGGTGGTTTTTCTGTTTTAGACACTGGAACTTGGCATCCTTTTCCTCTGACAGCTTGTGAAGCAGTGTCTTTGACCTATTTGGCTCTGTTTCAGACCCAAAGAAGCTGCATCTTGACTTTAGTGATATCTTGTGTATAGTTTTCATAAACAAGCACCTGAAATACGAGGTAGTGGATGCTCAATAGGTTAGAGAACTGTATTATATCATTAGCTTCCAAAACAAGAATTACATAGCCTTTCTGCTGTAGTTTGGTACTAGGCCATTTATAATAATTATGTAGATCACTGAACCTTGCTGGACAAGGTGGTAATGCAAAATTATAAATTAGCAAACTGGAGAAATGGTCAGAAATAAGCAGGACAATTCAATAAGTATAGTACTTGTCCTTAGTGTAGTTAGCTATCCAAAATTCAGGATGTGGAAGTATGAACTAGACTGATCCTTGCTGTGCAGAGGAGAACCTATGAGTTGCAGTGGCTTAAAAGCAAAATGAATCACTATATTGTCACACTGATGTGGGGGGAAAAAAAGGAATCCTGTTTATAAAACAGTAATATATTGGGTGTGCAAAAGAATCCTTCTGTTCTAATTTGCACCAATAATAACTCAGCAAAAGTACCGAATCCTGTTCCAGGTAACAGCAATCAAGGAAGATCAGGAAAAGGTGGAGAGGAGGAAGAGATGGTTGGAGGTCTAGGCTCTAACTTACAGGAAAACATGAACAGAATAAGGTTGTTTAGTCCAGAGAAGAAAAGACTGAAATGAGTCAGGGCAGCAGTCTTTCAGTATCTAAAAAGTTGCTACGAAGAGAAAGGGGGTTGAATCCACTGGGAATAGGACTAGGTATACTGGTGTTAAATGGCAGTGAGGGGGATTTGTATTAGACATCAGGGAAAAGCTCTAAGGGTAACAGTATTTAGCCGCAGGAATAGATTGCCTGGGGATGCTGTGGAATCTTTGTCACTGGAGGTGTTCAGGATGGCTTTTGACAAACATCTGTTTAGAATGATTTGGGTAAAGCTGAACCTGCTTAGCATAAAGGTTGGGCTTGGGTGACTCCTCAGGGCCCTTCCAAAGTTGCACTCTATTTTTCTATATATGGAGAAGTAGTAAAGATTTTTGTAATATATATCACTTTGAGAACAGCCAGAGAAACAAGATCATAAAGACAGACTGTGTTCCCTGTGGTACAGATATGAATATAAAAATGGCTTAGTGAGGTGAAGAGTTACACCAGGCTTATGTTGACATAGATCGTATCAGAATCTGGCCTGGAAAAGGCTATATTGTTTTGAACTCCACTCCTGCATGGTGTAGAGGACAGGAGGCTTGAGTCTGTTTTCCTTCATCTAAGCTAGAATGAAAAGCATAAGATAAGAGTAACAAAGTGGGGGGAAGACGGAAAGAAACCAGAGATACTGAAGTATTGTATATTTAGCTACTAGCCCTTTAAGAGTCTCCTTGTCTTCTGCAGCTTATTAGATAAATTATATTAAGTAATTCTTTACATTAAAAACAGAAATTTTAAAAATAATTACTCCTCCTTCTACAGGAGAAAAGTAATCTTTTGTGGAGTTTAGGGCTATCATGCTGATACCTGTTTCATGCCAGTGGACTGAAAAATAATCTTTCCCAATGCAGATGAAGATACTGAATAGCTGTATACTTCCTTGCAGAAAAGGAGGAATACTTCAAGAATACAAATTTTAAAATGCAGGCTGACTCTAGTCATTCATAGTGTTTGGTCTGCTGCTAAGTTGATTCGAATTGCATGAAATATTCCTAAAACTTTTAGAGCTCAAATAATCATTGCAGGTGTTTTTCAAAGCAAGGGCTGGTTTCTTAAAAGAAGCATTTTAAACTTCCTCAGCGAGGTGAAGTGCTGTAACATGTTGGAATTGAGGGAACACCTCAAAGGAAGATGCTCACCGATAAGAACTGAAAGATAACTACTTCACTAACATGGCATCCTGCCAATCAATTACAGCCTCAATGGGAGCCATGCTGCCACTAGCTCTCCTGTTGGTTATTGCCCACAGCTCCAAGTGCTGAAGAGGGAAAGCAAAAGAGTTGATGCTGATTGCTTTAGCTTATTCACTCCTGCCCTGGAGGAAAAGTGAATGGGGAAAAAATGCAATCCTCTTCTCGCTGTACCTGCAGAGCTCTCATCAAAGAGACACAGGGATGCCCTATTTCAGCACAGATCCCCACTAAATTAGAGGTGTTCCTTCCAGACGCACTGGCTGCCAGTTGCTCAGCGGGCAAAAAACTGAGGTTCAGCAATCGATATGTGGAGGCTGAGCTATCTGGGGCTCCTGTACAGTCAATGGAGCTCTAGCCCATGGCATTTGGTCTGCGATTCATGTATCAGGTGATACGTACCCTGAAAGCGAGTATTTCTGTCCTTTGACTATAGAGATTCTGGTGTGACTAGTTTTTACACAGGTATTGTGTACTTCTAAAGCTAGCCAAGATGAATCTAACCCAGAACAAGGAGTTTCACTCGCAGGTTTGTGATGAACCAAACGTAGAAATTCTTCTATGTATTTGCCAGTTTCTCATTTCATAAAGCATTCTTCTCTGCTTCAGAAAGACTTTGTCAAAATTACCATACGTGCATAAAGATATCAGAATTTGACCGTAGTTATAATATTTTGCTGCTCAGTGAAGAGTTGATTCTATTAAAAGCAAATAGGGTTTTATTAGACTTTGTACGTATACATACAGGCTTATATGTATGTGTATATATATGTGTGTATTTATGTATACATGTATATTTATTTTTATTTTGTTGTCTGGCATTTTTCCATGGACAGATTACAAATGAGTGAAGCTACTTCATTACTTTGTGAATATACTACACAGAGAAGATGTGTTACAGAACTGAGAAGGTGTGTGCTGTCTCTGGGATTGTGTAATAGTAGGAAGCTAGTGCTGTTGATGCTAGAGGGTGACTGGTTCTGCAACTCTATATATGGGACTTTTTCTAAGAACAGAAGAACTAATTATGTTCTAGAAATTGCTGCTTTAAATGGTAAAGTATTGAACAAACAATTTACCTGAGGGGAGTATTTTTATAGAGGGAACTTATTTTCTTCCTTTAATTTCTTCTCTTAATAAGAGAATATATTCTCAAGCAGCCTACACAACAACCTCTTATGGAATTTATCTGCACTAAAAACTGTAGTTTTTGAATATGCTAATGATATCCAAGCAGTATTTTGTAAAGCATGATAAAACAACTACAGCATTGTTTGGGACTAAGCTATTAAAAGTCACGTTTACTGACATTAAAATAAATCCAAATGGACCCAACTCTGAACACTGCTTATTTATACGCTGACTGCAGAGCTAACTTTTTCCATTGGTTTAGTTTATATGACCAGTCAAGAATGTACTATTATATTCTAGTTTTATTTCAAGAAGACAAAGCTCAGATACGATACTTGAAGGCTGTTCTCAGTAATAGGTTCCTAGGGATCAGAATCTCCTGCCTGGAAGGGGAGGAGAGCTGGGTTTAACTAGTCCTCTAGAACTCATGACAGACGTAGGGCCAACCTGTTCTTGAAGAATTCTAATTCAGGTGATTTCTGTAAGTTTATATAACCCATTCACTCATACTTTTCTCACAGCTTCTTTCATCTTTCCTCATATGTTCTAGGCACTGGATCATTCCTGTTGTTCTGCTTTGGGCTCTCTCAACATCTGTCTTTAAAATACATCATGTAGACTGAATTGTGTATTAAAGAGGAGGCATCCCTGGGCTGGATTAGACCAAATAGATCACCTCACATGCTTTTTTAAGACATATGAGAGAATTGCCCCAGCCTTTTTTGCAGTAACATGACATGACTGTGCATGACTCATATTATTCTTTGTTGACTTTGTAATTCTTTTGTGTAAACCAGTTGCTCTTCTTTTTGTATTTGGTCAATATCTAAGTGCAGTATTTTAATGTTTTTTCCTATTGAGTTGCATGTTATTTATTTCAGTCACTCTTTCAATTTTGTCAGGGCAACTTTGAGTTGCAGTAAGAGCAACAAAAATAAATTCAGGGTATTTATTCACCTTCCATAGTGTTAAAGTATGAAAATACAGTCAGTGTACTCTTTGGTCCTTCTTCCAAATTCTTAATGAAAATATTGAGTAATACTGGACTCAGGATCTCTGTGAAACTGTAGTTGATAGACTTTCTTTTTGAGAAAGAACTGCTTGAACAATGACCACTATCAATGTGGTTTTTCATCCATAACTATTGTTACTATTAAAATTTTTACTGGAGTATACTGCTCTACCTTGTTCAGCAGAATGTCAGGTAAGACTCTCCAAAACCTTTTGTAAAATAAAAATATCTCATATCCACAAGAAGAATTACACGGACACAGAAGAAATGGTGTGTTTTGATTTTGTTTTTGATTTTCGCTTGGACCCATTTCTCTGTTTTCTCTTGTTAGTTTCAAACAGATGTTTATTTTTCTAGCAATTGCATGTAGCGGGCTAGTCTGTCATGCTCCAACTCTACACTTTTTTCCTTTCTTAGTAAAGATAAGCACAAGTTGGCCTTCTTCCAAAATACCAGTTCCTCATCCATATTTCATAAATTCTCAGATATTACTGTCCACTAACACTCTTCTTTGTGTAAGCCTGAGGGGGTCTCCTGCAGTGATACGGAATAGTCTGTCCTATGGAGTTCAAAACAGTTCAGGGACCTCTGGCTGAATTTTCTTTATGATAGCAGATGGCATTCTCAATAAGGAAACCATCTATATTGTATATAGAGTGGGATGGAAAGCAGGAAGGACTGTCCTCACGGTCTGTAATCTTTCTTCCCACTATCTAAAGAAAAAAAACGTTTAAAAGAAGGCTTGAGTGGTAGCACTAATTGCATGAAAAAGCGGGTTCTTAGGGGTGTGGAAAAAATCTGACATGCCTGCCTCAGCTTTCACTTCCTTGATGATTTGACTGAGAGCCTCCAAACTCTGTGCAGCTTTTACAAGCCAAGAATGACCTGTATCCTATTTACAAGTCTTTATTATAGCTTGCTTCACTCGCAGCTGAAAAAGTTTGGGTCTTTGCTGCAGCTGTGGACAATGCCCCCTCATTTGACTACTGATTAGCATACATCATTCCTGCTACTTTGCAGTTGAAAATTACTTCAGTCTTTCTAAATGGTAAACTCAAGCTTTTTCTTCCACTAGCTATGGAGTTTTCAATGTCACTATAGATTTGGAAACTGAAAGTGATGAAGCTGAGATGGCTCTGTGTTCTGGATCTGTTTACATGGATTACCGATGGTACATTGACTCAGCCCCTAGGCAAGCTGTTATTTTAGGTCACCTGCAATTAATGTATGTCTGTCATTTCAGAACTCATCTGACTTCCTGACCTGGGAGAGGGGGAGGTTGTCACTGTAAACTGCATGCATTTATTAGTAAATAACAAAACATCACCAGCTGTAACTGGGTAATTTTACCAGCCTAGTTAATGCAAAACGTATCTCTGATTTTGAGAAAGATTGCTCAAGAAGACGTTCCTGTTCTACTCTGAATGGAGTTCAGTCTCATCACCTTTAAGCACTGGTACTACAAGGGGAATTTTAAAGGATGGAAATAGAAGTAGTATACACATTCTACATGAAAAACTTGTTTTTCTAGGAATTTACAACGCTTTGTATACCCTTGTAAACAGCAAGTATTTAATGCACCCACTTCTGAACACCAAGATGGGCTTGTAGCTAGACACTTAGGCAGTCTCCACACTTACTCCTTTCTGAATAGGCCTCAGTCTTTATCCTCTTCACTCTTTTTGTCATTGCCAACTGAAGGGCATAAAACTGACTCAAAATGCAGCCTGTGGCGCTTGCAGACACTGCTAGCCTTTCAATGGAATTGTGCTATTGCTCTGGCATTTGTTTAATTAAATGTCTCTTCTGCTTCACTTAAACTCTGTTTAAAGAGAAGAGGAGCAGTAGTCCCACTTCCTGATGAGTGTTCTAAATGCGCAGTGCACGGGTATGTAAGCATAATGCTTTCTCATGATTTTCTTCACTTATATGTTTAGCTTAGGGATAATTAAATGAGTTTACCACTTTCTAGCTAGTGCACAGATAAGTTTCTTGCCTATATCTCACTGTATCACCAGGGTAAAATCACTAGCCTGCTGCTACGCATTTGTCGTTCACAGCAGAGGCTTCCAGTTCTATGCTGATAGGGAAGCATTGACTATTGGTTTGAGTGAGCAGGACCTTTAGGGTGTCCTAAACTGACCTGACAACTTGGAGCTATAACCAGTCAGCTCCATGTATTGAATGTATTAGGACTAAGCAAATGAATCAAGGCAACTTTGGCATGTCCTTGTTTTGCACGTTGTTTGGAATTTGTGGTTTTGTTTGAGGAATTTTGCTCCTATCAGGAAAGTTGGGCTTTGTGGTCAAAACATCTGTAAATGATAAGTTAAATAATGGAAAAATTCAGTTTAGTTCAAATGTCCAGCCCCTACAGTGTCCTGAGATCTGGAGGAGAAAGAACAGATTTTCTTCCCCAAAGGAAACTTCCATATCACTGGTGCAGCAAACTGCAGTTCAGCATTTTGCAAGGGATAAATTTGGACAGTGGGCAAAACAGCTTACCTGGAGATGCACAAAAGGTAATTTTTCCAGAATCTCATTTTTAAGTGTTGCATTATAAGGACTAACAGTTTCTGAAGGAAGTTCTTACAGAATGTATAATACCAAAATGAAATGCGCTTAGACTGGAGGGATATTCGGTTATCAGTCCACTAGTACGTGATAATAATGCTCCTGGATGTGATTTCTTACGTTCTTATTTCTACTTCAAGACCACTGGACATCAGCCGGTGTGTGTGCACAACTGACTGGGCTAGGTTAACAATGCTCTGCATGGAACGTCTTGTTAGGAATCTCAAAGATCTTTACAAAAGGGACTTGAGAGGTTTTTGCAAACGAAGCTTATTAAAATTATCTTGTAAACCAGTCGCTTCTCTTTTCGTTTACTGCTTTCTCCATACTGCCTTTTCTCCTGGTTCACAACTGCTCAATAATTACAACACTCAATAACAATTAGACTGAGAAGTCGTGTGATGTAACCATACTTGGTTTAAAATCATCTGCTTTGTTGAAGTTAGCTATGGCTTCTCATCTTACTTTAATTTATTATGTGTTTGGGGCAGCCCCCATCTTATTTTTATGTATGTAGTTAATGACTATGGACAGTAGATGTATCTGCTAGAGAAACACTAATTCCCAAAATACTTAAATGGGAAATTTCAGATTTCTCAAGAATGAACAGAAAATTGGCAATGTTAGATATACTGATATGGAAGCATGTGTTTGGGGAGGGGAATCCTATCAATGTGTATAAATACTGTATATGACTGGGGAGGCATAAAGAAAACAGTCAAACTCCTCTCAGTGGTAGCTACTGAAAGGACAAGAGGCAATGGGCACAAACAGAAATACAGGAAGTTTTGTTTAACGGTGAGTTTTTTTCCTGCTGTGAGAGTAGTTGAGCACAGGAACAGATTGCCTAGAGAGCTTGTGGAGTCTTCATCCTGGGAGACAGTCAAAACCTGACTGGATGCAGCCCTGGGCAGCCTGCTCCAGCTGACCCTACTCTGTGCAGGGGGGCTGGATGAGATGATCTCCAGAGCTGCCTTCAGACCTCAGCCATTCTGTGAGTGCCCGAATGTGATTTTTCAAGGTGATCCCCTCTTGCCAGCATAAACTTTTTAAGGTCAGGTATTTCAGTACTGTGGTTTTATCTCAGAATGTGAAGTTACCCCAGCAGGAATTAGTCATCAGTAATCATGAGAATATACATGATTGCAGTACTCCTTTAGCGTTCATAAAGAAAAAAATGTTACTAGCCAGAGAGATAGTAAATTATAATGCTTAGATCAACTACTAAATTACAATTACAACACTTTTTAAAGTTGCTTTTGTCTGATTTGAGATGCAGTGACTTATTTCTGACGAAAATAGCTTGGCATTCAAAGACAATTCACTGAGAAGACTGAATGCACTCACCTTAAGATGACTGGCTAGCTACATGCTGCTGGAAGAAGTGTGATAGCATGAGCAAATCACTTGGTCTGTTTTCCATCTGTGGTGGTTCTTCAACAATCTCTTCCCTTCTACCATGAGCGTTCTGAACTTGGGAAGAGGGTGAAGGAAAGGAGCAGGATGTGTTTTTTCATCTTAAAAAAAAAAAAAAAAAAAAAAAGTGAAGTAAAAGAAAATCCTTTGTTTACTTTTTCCTTGTAAAATGTATAACTTGAAATTTAGGCAAGTATTCATATAATTTAAACAGGGTCAGACCTTCATATGGACTTTTTTAAATTAATTGATTAATACTTTACTGCAAATGTGGGACACTTAACTGTCACACATACTGCTTCATAGGATTAAACCCCACGCTGAAGGAGGAGGAGGAATTGAAGTTTTGGAGCAGTTACAGCAAATAAGGTGTATAATAAAACCTTATTTTACATTCACTGCTCTTGCGGTATAGTTATTCTCTAACTGTTCAGTGATTGAGAATTGGTGTCTAGAGTTGTGCAAATACAGCATTTCATACTGGTAGCTTAAGAATACTGTCTCCCATTCATTTGTAAATTGGCAGAAGTTGCTTTTCAAAATGAGAACACGGCATGTTTTGCTGGAAGAGCAGACATGCACAGTAGCAGCTACTTCCCAGAGAATGTATAGGAGGGCTGGGTAGGCAGCCTGATGGAGCATAGGTCTGGGACTATGCAAGTTGGATAACCACAAAGCTTTCTGCTATTGACACTCCTTCCTGCCCTGACAAACTAATACTATTACTTGTAACTGGGAATGGCAGTGTGGTGTGCTCTGTTCTGGCTAGCCAAGGAGGCTTGCTTCCTATAAATTGGGGTTTGAGGGCATAAGGCTGGAGAATGCAGAAGTACAAGTATCAACCTAAGTGATCCTGTTTCCCTGAAGGTTGGACAGGCATTGCTGGGGGTTCTTTGTTTTTGCCTTTGGAAGAATCGGAAGGCAGGTGGAAGATTTCATCTTCCTGTCGCTATGACAGTTTATTACATGATTTGTAAATATATTTGGGGGGGGGGGGGTGTTCTCACTGTAAAAGAGCTAACGGTCTCCAGGCCAAATCTTCTTTCATCTCCGAGCTTTATGTATGACTTTTTCAGATCTTCTAATACAAAGCTTTCCCTCTGTATTTTCTCTTCCATATAGTTTAAAAACAGAGGTGGCAGCTTCAAAAGAATTTTGTTCCAGAAAAAATTTGTCTGTCATAATACAACAAGAATTGCTCTATTAGGTGGTATTTTTCTTCCCTAACTGAATGGGGATATGGAATTATTGATCATGGAAAAGTAAAATTGCATTTCTTTGTTTTAAAGGAAGTAAATGATGATATAAGGCATACCTTAGCTGACTCTGTATTATTGGAGATGATTTTTTACTTCTGTGATGTCCTAGCTTTGGAGGGACAGTATATCTGAGGCAGAATACTGCCCTTAAAAAGATGTGGTCACATGTGCTGCATGTTCAGATGTAACAAATGTGACCTCGAGTGATGTTGTTCTCATCTGAACTTCAGGGACATCAAAATAACAGGTAATGTTTGGGTTACTTTTGCTGCTGGATAAAGGTGATAAGCCATTCCCAGGCAAGGAGTTCCACTGGTGGTTTGGTATGGCTTATGATTTGCTTCACAAAAAAAATTAGTGTTGTGATCACTGCCTTTCACTATCGCTGTTGATTCTTTTATTTGAAGGTGTGAAGGAATCTCCATCCTAAGCTTGTGGTTGGAACTTGCTAAGGGAATTTGGGATGATAATTTCAGCCTTTTTTAGGCATCGTGTCTCCGTAATCCTGATGGACAGTTCAGATCTGTGATGGAGCTTCCTAGCAAGCAAACAGTGAATGTGCTTTGAAGCTTCTCTTTGAAATTCTGCTGGTAAATCATTTGCTTCATCCTTACTAATAGTCCTGGCAGTTTCACTTGCCTTCTGTTCTCCTGTTGTAGATAACGTTAAGCTGCATGCTTTCTTCCTTGTGCAACCTCAGGACTGATTTTGGGCACAGTTTTACTTGACATACTGATAGCTAGCCAAATCTGTTCTTTAATGATGGGGGAAGCAGAAATGAAATATTGACTTGGAATAAAAGAACAAGCTCTAGGCAGGACATGTAGGTCCTTAGAACAGAAGTGTTAGATGAGGTGCACAGTAATGGCTGCAAAATTTGCATCACACACGCTAGCTATTTCAGGCAAATTTGATAGGGATTCATTCTCCTTCTCAAAAATAGGTAGGCATAAATATTTCTAAAAACTTGTTTATAAGCTAGAGTAATTAAATATCACAGATTAGATAATCCTAGGAGCTTGAATACTTTGGTAAGCCAGGGCAGAACAGTAATGGAGATCAGCTTTTCTGACAGTTTCATGCTTGGAAAGTTAGGTGTCATGTTGAACATCCAAAATTGTTAGTTCGTCTGGAAAACGCAGCGCTAAATAAAGATATTAGCAGCTTTGTTCGTGACTGCCGCTTGGCTTTTGGAAATTCTCCATGTTACCTATGCCACAGAGCAGCACAGAAGGTTGATTTATAGCAGGCATGTGTGTAGAGGGCATTAGTAGATCTTGACCAAAAGACTGTACCCGTCTATCCTAAGAGACAGCCACATCTGATTGAGGTTTTAGTCTTGGTAGGAAAAAAGGGTGCCAGGAGAGCTGCTGACTGATGCTCTCTGTCATTCTGGCTTACAATACTAGTTTAAAGTAACAGCAACAGAGAATTCACATTATGGAAATAAATTCTGCATATCATAGGCTTAGAGTACACAAGTGCAAAAAAGAAGAGGTTACAGAACCAGAAAAGATCCATATTTGGCAGATGAAGACGCAACCTATGCATGGAGAGATGGAGCACAGGAGCAAGTAAGGACAGAATATAACAAAGGGTCATCTGGTTAGGACAGAGTTGATACCTGGCAAAGGCTGAATGAGAAGGAAGAATGAGACTAGAAAGGAACGATGAAAAGGGTGAAACAGCAAAAGGAGGGAAAGGAATATCTGGATGAAGATGAAAGTCAGTGCTAAAAGCTATTTATTTATAAGGGGGGAAGAGAAAGGTAGGGGAAGTGAAAGAGAATTAGTCATTCAAAATCATGTCTGAAGTAGGACAATGTGCAGGATAAAAAGTATTTGAAATTGAGCACCTGAAACTGAGTTGAGCAAGGCCTATCTCCTTTCTCTTGTTTGCAATGTTGACATCGTAGGGTTCTTGGTATTGCTGAATACATATTGTGTCTATGACATACAAAATGATTGTATGAAGATAATAAAAGGAGAAAAATTAAAAGGCTAAAGAGGAGGAAGAATTAAAAAGAACAGATGGAGGCACTGAATTCAGTTACGATGAAGAATTTTTGGTCAGTGTGCGTTAAACAAGTGTTCAACTTAAGATTGAAATTTCAGTTTTAGTTGCATGACATTTAAACATGTCCTGTTGTTTCAAATAATTTACAGAAATATGTAAAGATAGTTAATATACTCCAAATGGCTGTGCTGCCTTCTTGAGCATTCTGGTAAGTCTTATCATCTGGAGACTTTCCATGTATTTCCACCCAGCCTCCACCCTTGTTCAAGAGCCCTGGGATACAGTTTTCTACGTTAAGCCACCTCTCATGACACTGAAGATTAATGTACCCATCTTTTCATTTCATTTCCCCTGGTGTTCCAGATCGCTGTTTGTCATAGGAGAGAGAAATTCTTAGCTCTAGTTCTCACAGTGGAAACATTACTTGTTCAGAAGCTGATGCCAACCTCATGTACTTAATCTATCATAGAGTTAAGACAGTCATCAGGAATCATTGAAGGAGGATGATAAATACAGTTTGAAGGTAAAGAGGGTTTGGTGCCACCTGTCTTGTGTATTAATTTCTACTTTGTGTTAAACCAGCAGAGGTGAGTTACAGGTTTAACTGCTCTTTTTCCCATTTTATCTATATCCTAAAATTACTTTGGCATGATTATCCCATAAACCCCAAATTTTAAAGAACTACCTCAGTCTGATTTATTTGTGCCTTATTTAATTTTTTATTTCTCTCTACACTACCAGCATGCAGGTTTAAGTGAAGTTCTTCCTGAGTTCCTGTAATTGTCTTTTTAGTATATTTCTCTCAACTGTCAACTGGTGTAAATCAGCATAGCCATAATAGTTGCACGGAGCTAATTAGACTGTTTTCATATCAATTTGCTTATAATTTAGAACTACTTTCAACAGTCTTTGCTCAGGCAAAGCTCATACTTCTCTGAACTTCTGTAGTAACAACAGCTACAAGAATTGGTCCATCTGGCATGTTCTTCATAATTTAAGTGTGTTTAAGTTTTAGAAGGTAAATAGTATCTCTAGTTTGAGGATGACATCTCCATAATATTACTAAGTGAATTATTCCTTGCACCATTGCAATCATGTTAATTCTAGCAGCTCTTATAAAAATTGCCATATAAAATAAAAGCGCTTCTATAATGGTCATAAACAGATGCTCAGAGAAGAGTGTAAGAAGGTAAGCAATGATGCATCATGTAGTGTCATGTATCATATAGTAATACTGCAAAGAGTAAGATGCTATTTGACATAAGAAAACACTGGAAAGTATAACCTATTAGGGAAAAAAACTTTTTTCCAATATAATGACATTCTCCAATTGAAGAAAAAAGCTGTATGCAGTAGTCTGAATTCTAGTAGTTCTGCCTCTTCTGGCCACTTTGTTTGAAACATATTGTGTGAAAAGGGTAAAGCTCTAAAATAGTGATTTATGGCTATGGCATAATAAAATACATAATAGAATTGCTATTGCATTTCTGTATCCTGATACTGCCCGGTTCTTTTGATCTGCTCTTACAAATGCTTTTGTATTCATGTGACTATTTCCCTGTCTAGTTAAACAGAAACTATTGAAGCAACCTACTTGAGCAGTTTTTTGGAGACTGTTTTCCAGATCAATGTCTTACGGAGTTTAGGGAAAAAAAATTGTTTTATTTTATGACTTGACTCATAGCATTAGCTATGGGATTAAAATGTTTTTCAAAGATATTTAGCAAGTTGGTGGTAATATTTTTTGTTTAGATTGATTTCTTGGCCTGTTCTTGACAGGAGAGAAAGAGGATAGCAGCACTTCTGCTCTATGGAAGGAGGATTAGAGTCATTTCCATGGATACTCCTGTGGAAACCTGACAACTCTCTGGAACTGACACCCGCTAGTCCTTCACACCTCCTGGCAATGTCCCACAACCACAGTAGCCCCACTGACTAGACTATATGGAAATCATGATGGCACTTAAGCAGTCAAATGCTTAACAGAGCTACAATGTCCAAGACACTGGAGGAAAGGAGTCAGGTTGGGTCCTGTTATTGTGGGACTTCCTGTAGCTTTTGTCCCTTCTTCATCAGAGGGGATTAAAACTTCCTTCGCAGTCAGGAACTACTGCTTGAGGGAAAATAATTTTTTTTTTTTTTTTTTAAGAAAAAAGTGTTTCAGAGTAAATGATGGCACAAATAGTCTGTCACACTTTTCTCTCCTTCTTTTAAATGTAGAATGAAGATGGTATACTGCAGGAAGGCATGGTGAATAATACAGGTGTTCCTGTGGATCCTGAGAATGAGGCTTATGAAATGCCTCCAGAGGTAAATCTGTTGTGGTATTTTCTGTGAATGAAGGCACAGGCACACTAGAGCAACTGCCTGCTTGAGTGATGTTAATGCAGGGAAGAGGTCACTGGTGGGAGACAGAAGGATGATTCTGTGCCTCCGTGCTTCAGAGCATGGTTGGACACAGACGGGACGGGTGTTGTAAGCTGCAAGAAAATGGCAGAAATGCAATCTCTTTGACCAAGGTCTCCTAGGGGTATACTGCTGGGAAATGGAAGACCTGTTGTGATACTTTATAATAAGGATATTTAACAGGAGAATATTATGTGCATTTTGGAAACACTTGTGCCTCAATTTCTGAATAATCCACAGTAAGTTTGCACCTTTTTCTTTCATTCCATAGGGAATATAGGGAAAAGCCAGATCTGTGTAGATTCTTTAAACAGCTGGCCATTTAACATATTCTTGGCATCATGTTTTGTAAAGCATGGTAATTCATGATTATACCCTTGGGTTAATGTAATTATGGGAATAAATTATTTGGTTGTTTTTCATGAATCAATACTGATCCTACTATGTAAAATATTACTACAATGTTTGGGACTACAATGCATGAGTAATTGAAGTGGCAGGTTTACAGAAGTACAGATAATTAGGCTGAAAATAAGAGGCATAAAAGACTAGGCCATAATCCAGTAAAAAACTTAAACGCATGCTTGACTATTAACACCTTGAATATCACTGAAATTAATGGGGCTGCTCATGTGCATAGTTAAATACACATTTAAATGATTTATTGGCTTGTATGTGTATCTGGAGCACCTGGTATACTGTTCAGCTCAAAGGTGGTACTCCCTCTCTAAATGAATTGCTGTGGGTGGTGTCACTGAGTTCCTGGCAATATCAGTGGGACCAAAAGAGGTCTGTATGTAACTGAATGAGTTGGATCAAGTTCTGTAGTGATACAGATAACGTGCCTGCAATTCATTTGTTAGCAATTCAGTATGGAATAATGTTGGCCTGCCTCTGGTGATTGAGTAAACCATTTGAGGTATGGAGAGTTTCACAATGGACCCTTGTAAGAAGGTTTTTGGTCCTGATTCTTCAAGGACATGTTCATGTAATTCATTGTAAACAGACCTAATGTCCTCGTTACATGTATTCAGATATTCACGATCCTTATAGTTGAAGCACATGCCTATGTGTTTTACTGGATCCAGGATTATGTGTAATAGCTTGCTTCCACCAAAGTGAACAGGATTTAAAAAGAATGCTAAAGGACTGCTTATATATATATTACACACACAGCAAGCTGATTATTTCCCCCCCTTTCCTGGACCATTATTCCTGCTGGGAATTATCCACGAATTCATTGCTGTGAGTCATTTTGGTAACTGACACAGGAACTGAATGGCATGTTAAGCACTGTAAAAGCCTAAATCTTCTGTAAATACCATAGCTTCAGAGATGCATTTTCTGGAAAACGAGAAAATAAATGGCAAGATTCTGATTACATGAAAATCAGCAGTATTTTGTCATTGAATCCACTAGGAGTAGAATAAGAACTAAAAATAGGATGTATTTATCTACAGTATTATTAGCACTGATTTTTGCTCTCCTTATTAGGAAGAGTATCAAGATTATGAACCTGAGGCGTGAGAATGCTTTCCTCCTTAATATCTCCTGAAATCCACTAACAAAGACGTCCCATCCTGTACAAGTGCTGAGTTCCAATGTGCCCAGTCGTAAAATTTTTTTACAGTTTTTACAGTGTATTTTGAAGTCTTCCATCAGCAATGATTGGAGTATCTGTGACTGCATCCACCTTGTTTTCAGCATTTCCCTCCTGCTGAAATGAAAGCTGGTTGGCAGGGTCATTGTTGTGCTGTGGATATTGTGGCTTCAAGTTTAAAAGTTAAGAAAATATTAAATAAAAACACCTAAGTGTCTACTGCTTATTTCTAACTCTGTACATGTTTTGTTGATAGGCTGTCAGTAATTTGGTATTATGATACAAGATTTTTTTGTTTCCTATGATTATTCTTTCTGTGCCGAAATGACTTATTGTGAGAGCTTTATATATGTGTATGTATTATATATATATATAAATATATAAGTAATTGAGCATGAACTATGCACCTATAAATATTAACTGTTGAAATTTATTGTTTTGTGATGTGTTTTATTAACTTGTGTCTGTAAATAATGGTGTTCAACTGAAGCAAATAAAAAGTAACCCATTAAAAATGACCTTATAAATTAGTGATGATTTATAACACCTTATTTCCTTTCCAAGAGCACATGTTAAATAATTCAGGCTATGTTGCTCCTTGTGAAGGAAATGGAGCAACAAAGCAAATAAACAGAAGCCCAGCTTATACCAAAAGCAGCATGAAAGATTAGAATATCAGCACTGGTTCCTCAGCTTGAGTAAACTGTTGACAAAATAGATGTATTTGTAGAGCTAATAAACTTTAAGTTGTAAAGAGAACCTAGGAATTAATGAAGTCATTAATAATGGATGTAGCAGATTATCAGGAAATTGTGAGGTTCTTTGAAGAATTATTGTTTCAAGGTGGTAAAAATACAGGGATATGGGGACACCAGAAAAGTGATAGATTAGTTGCAATGAATGTCTGGTATAAAGTTTCATTCAATTAGAAAAAGTAAGTCTACTGCCTGTTTTTAGAGACAGTAATTTTAGTTATTATGCTGCCTGGATGTTTTCTCATACAGCAAAAGGGTTTAAACATAAGGAGAAATTTTTACTTCTCTCATGTTTTATTATCTGCTGTTCATTTTGGATCAAATGTTGCCTCTAACCTGAATGATGTAGTATTTTTTTCATTTACCATTTTCTAGTCCTAGGTAGGATTTTGGGCTTCCCTTAGAGTTTCCAGTGTTCCAGGGCACGGATCTTAAAACAGGTAAATACCATTGTCTTCATTTTACAGATAGGGAAACTTAGGCACAAACAAATAACATATTATGGCCCTAGTCTCACTGCATGTCACTGGTGTGTGCAACAACAGACCCAAGTTTCCTGAGGCTGAAGTCTCCAACCTCTTCTCATACTGAGTTCCTTTATGACTTTCTGCAACCTTTCTGGTATTAGCATGTCCAGAATGGAACAGATCTTCCCAGGTATGCGCTTGTTCCAACTGTGTACAGTGGGAGCTGCTGTGGTAGTACTATGATCCATAATCACATGAACATATCGGTTTCACTGTGACATGCAAACTGGTATTTCAGTTTCGCATGTGCTTGTCATCCTTCAATCTGTTTTAGCAGCCCCATATTTCTAAGGAAATGTATTTATTTCAGAAGAATTGTTGTCATGCTCTTTCTAAAAACAATGAATCCTCTTGGTCATTTCAGACAATTCATGAATAGTTTCATCAATAATTAAATTGCTTAATGAAGTTTAGATTCCTATGCTTTTCTGCAGAGCTCCTCTGTGACAATCTGCAACAGCCCATTTTTGATTGCTCTCCTCCTTCATATGCCACATGTCAAATAAATCTCTTGGTCTGGAGATCTCTTTAATCTTTAAGTTCGTCTTGATGTCTCAGCAGCAAGTCTGTTGATCACTTCCATGGCAAATTGATATCAGGACAGTGAATAATGTAAGATTGCAGTTTTATAATTATAAATGTTGCATAAGTATCTTTTTTCTTTAGTGAAAGGAATGGGGAAGAAAAGCCCAGTGCTGTAGTATGATTTCCCAGCATGCTAGCAGAGACTCTGGGCCTCCAAAGGCAACAGCTGTGAGTTACCTGGCTAATGAGAGCAGTCAGGTGCCTGCTATGTCAAGAAACTCTGGAAATAGCAGATATAATATAACATATATATTTCTGTGTCTTCTCTTTCCTGGTCCACAGGTCTGGACTGCTTTGTTTTTGCATTAAGGAATCAAAGTATTTTGTTGCTCAGGTGTGCTGCGAAGAAGTCATGCACTTGAATAAGCTGTGGGGAGCAGTATGTTTTTATTTATTTATATATATTTATATATAAAAAATATATAAAAAATTTACTCTGGAGATGGGCCTCTTGTCTAAGATTGTAATAGTTGATTATTTTCTAAGTTAACATCAGCAAATCATTCATAGTTTTCAGGTCATTTAAGATGTACCATAGGTCTTCGGTTTAGTTCTCATGCCTCTGGCAAACATGGCCTCAAATGGCCCTGAAGGTCCGTGGGACCCATGGTTACTATGGCAGCAGTGTGATGCAGTGCTCTTGTAAAGAGCTGCATTTTAATTAGACTCCTTAAGGGCTGTCTGACCATTCTTTTCAGGTAAACTAAAGGCCATTTTGTCTTATTTCCTGCAGTGTGATGAATACTGAAATGTGAACTGCAAATGTCAGAACTGTTAGATGCTAAAGCTGAAATAAATGGCAATTGTTGTATTTGGATGTAAAAAGTGTCTGTTCTGGGTATTAAAAATACTGTTCTGGTAATGTTTGCTTAAGCAATTCCTGCCAGAAAGGAATATACCTATATCTCTTTTCCTTAGGAGTCCAGATTTCAACTCCAACTGAAAATGATCTGTCCTCCAATTATGATGAGTTAATAATGAGTCTCACTGCATCCCAGTCCTCCAGGGAAAATCAACTGTTGCTTTTTTCTATTTTGACAGTTTTAATTGGTCCTATAATGGTTCCTAATTAGACATACTGTAGTGATGTTTTTATTACTGTAAATCATAGTGTTAATACTTATTACATGTCTTTGGTATAATGATTTTAAAGTAATTGTATGTGTCAAAGGGATATAGCAAGAAATGCCCTCCTCCCCTCACTGAGGACTTTCCTTCATTCCCTCATTAATAGGCAGCTAAGGTAAATTATGTTGTCCTAAAACTCAAGGAAAAACCTGCATATAGCTATCCTTAAGAAGCACCTATTTTGCTCTTTGGGTGATGTGCCTTCCTTGCTAGTTCAAGTTCCTTGTCCATTAAAACATCTCCACACTCCCCACCGCCGCTCCCCGCAATGTTACTGCAGAAGTCATTCCTGATCTGGTCTCTGCAAACCACAAAAGCCTCCCAATTAGGGAGAAAACTCTTTAGGCCTGCCTCATCTTGGTTTTCATTGCTTGGGTACTCTAGGCCCAGTGATTCTCATATGAAAGCATCTCATGTGGACAGTGGGGCAATAAGCTACATCAGATTCAGAGTAGAGACTGCTGTCTTTAAGAACTGGGAGACTGGAAAATTCAGAGCTGGGCATTTGATGGCTGAAGCTCTTACAAGTGCACAGTAGTAGACAGGTACAGAACAGCTACCTACAGATATTCATAAAATATTAATATACCACACAACTTTTTAATTTTCTCTAGGTTTGAGCAAAAGCTCACTGAAACCAATGTAAAGATTCCTACCAACTTCATGTGGATGTTAATTCCCATAGCTCCAATATACGTTTGTTCCTCTTACACAAATTACACGTTGCAGTCTGTACTGATGCGATGAGTTTCCAGTTCTTTTCTCTACAAATGCTGGGGAGAGAATAACTGTTGAAATCTTTGTTTTCTAGGGTTTTCTAAAGCACTGGCTCTGCAGCACCTTTTGTGAGGTAGCGCAGTGGAGGTGATATTCCAGGGCTCTCGTTCCGAACTCGGTGAAAATAAAGGGGGTCTTTTTTATTGACTTACACAGGTATGGATGATTCCTGGTACTTGTCTTGAGTCTGCAGAGAAATTAGAGTTGGCAGAGATGAGAACATCAAAGTCCCTGTGCAGAATATGTAAGAGTAGTAAGAGTAGCAGTAAAACAAACATTAAAATTCCACAGTTGAGCCCTCATCCAGCTTTCTCAGCAGTGCTGTAGTCTTATACACTGGCAGAATACTGTACTGTGGATGCTGCACTATGAACTGCTCTACCCTGGACATTGGGCTTGAATGGAGTAGCTTATCTTAGGTATTGCAACCTTGGAGGTTGTAACCGCAGTCTCTCCTGCAAATTGATACTTAATGACGTATTTATGCAAACAAAGCCTTTGTCTTCCACACTGGGATAGCTTGGAAGATAAGTGGGAGAGGATAGATGGTTCTCTGCTTATGGTCCTGGATTTGGATTTGATTTCAGTCCATACAAGGCTTCCAGTGACTTTGACTAAATTATCTGATATTCTTTGGCCCCCAGTTTGTGGCTTTCAGTATTACTGGAAATGATGCTAGTTATGGTCTTCACAGGGTATCATTCTGCTGCAGTATGCACAGGTCTGAACCAATAGCATCTGTTTTCACATAACCAATCTTACTTTTGAATTACAGTAACAAAAAAACAATTGAAATCTTAACCTTTAGTGTCTCCATGCTGCATTTTAATGGAAAATATTGTCTGCTTAAAAGCAGACATAAACACCCTTTCTCAAGCCTGCTTGACATTTAGTGTGTAACTCAGGAGGTTTCTCTGATCTAAAAAAGTCTAGCAGATGGAGAAACAGCAGGTGGGACCTCAGATGAGACAGCTAGAAGGTAGCAAACAAGATGGGAAACTAGGTCAGAAGAGACTTCTGTGTTGGAAGAAATGCTTTGGAAATGTTTCCTCCAGTGGAGACTTAAAATGGGTTTGGGGCTTTTTCAATTAATGTTTGAATCTATACAGGTCATAGTTTAGAACTGTCTGATACATCTGTATGGTATAATTCTGTGGAAAAGGTGGAAGTTTGAGATTTATGATTGTGCTCATTTGAGCTGTGCCACAGGAGATCTGTTTGTGAGAGGCTAGAGCACTCGTGTTTCTGAATTAACTTTAAAGATTTAACAAGGAGAATGCGTGACCAGGGAACTGCTGGGATGTGTAGATTCTTGCACTTTACCTGGACTTTTCTGTTCCCCTCTATTCACCATTTTTTTCCGTTTATTTCTTTACCTCCATTAATCTAAATTTTCAGACAGGGTTATGTTTTACCCTGTCCCTTCTGCCAAGTGCCATTTTTATTGGCAAATCTTATTCCCAGGGTTGCTTCTAATATATTGTGATGAGGCTGTAAGCATGCCTAGAGAGCCAGGGTTTAATCTTTGACCCTCCCTCAGAATTGAGAAAAGGCTACAGCTCATGTCCAAGATGCTGCCATGATTACTGTATCCTGAGACATGGCAAGATACATGAACTATGCAAAAGCAGTGAAGCACAGAGGTTGTATTTTGTTAAGGAAAGGCACTGCCTCTGTTTAAGGAAGGCAGAGGAGAGGAAGTCAGAGAAGCAAGAATAGATGTGAAAGCCTAGGTAAGAAAGCTGGTTGTCATCCTGCTCTTCCCTGTCTCCCTTCCCTAGACAACACTTCTTGTTTCAGGGACTAATGATAAAAAATAATGTGGTTTTATAATGCTCCAAGGGGCACCTCAAGTAAATTCCAAATAGGGCTGCTTTGTTCTCCACAAAGCAAAATTCCCTTGCTATCTGGGGAGACTTAACTTTTTTTATATCGAATTCCCTTTCCTATTTTTCTGCCACCTGAAATCCTCAGCACAAACAAAGTGAAAGCAATTGACCAAGGGACTGTTCTAAATGTAACACAAGGTATGAAAGCTGATTTTATCAGTCTACTGTATAGAAGTACTGCTGAAGGAAATGGAACTGTGCAATGCTGATTGCTATGCTCTATTGTTTGATTCTTAGTTTACTCATATGGATTCCAGTTGCAAAATTCCCTGAAGCCTTGCAAAAATAACAAAAGATAGTCACCTAATATTAGCATTTGGTAAGATAGCATTGTGCTGATTCAGTTACATTGCCCATTTTCTAAAGCCAGAAAAATTATTACAAGGAGCAGTGATACCAGGAAGACAAGACACTTCTATGGGGTGGAACAGAACAAACCTGTTAATGGTGAAAATGTAAAGGCCAATAATTTACAAATGCCACATTACGTGGCCAAAAATAAACGGAATCTGTTATCTCAGTCTGCTAAGTGACAACAGTAATGGCCAAGGAAAGGTGATGGCAGCTCCCATGAAACACTTTGCATCTAGGGTAACCGATCACATTGTGCTGGGATTTTGTAACAAAACTGATATAAATAAAAGCCCTCCTCCCATTTATTCAACCTCCTCACTCCAAAATCTAGTTCATTCTTGGCCCAGAATTGCAGCAAAGCAGCGATACATTTCGTTTGAATAATTGAATGCTCTTAGGTGTGAAACAAATGAAGGCGAATTCAAAGCCTTTAATTTTCTTTTCCATTCTCAGTTTTATGAAAGCTCAAAAAATTCAAATATGATAATTCCAGTCTGTTAGTCTGTGAGAAAGAGCTGCTGTGCACTAAAAGGACAGATCTCCTATATTAATGCATTTCATGGACAGATGGTTTTTTCCTCTCATTAAATAGGAGTTGTTCAATGCCTGTATGTTTATAATCTGGTTTATTGTTGACTGCACCTGATGGAGAGCTGCAGGGAACTCTGGAAGATGCTTGAAGAAGTGAAAGGAGTCTCTGTAAGCCAGATTGTCATCTCATTTTTTTCAAATTTCCTACATTTTAGAATGTGCCTAAAATAAGATTTTACTTATCCTCATGGAAACCATCATGGATAATGTTGTAGATATTTTTTTTTTGTTTGCCCATTTGCTTTGGGTGCTTTTCAAAGCATCCCCCCTTAGGAAAGTGTCCATCTTTAAAAATTTGTGTTTTTACATGTATAAATACATACAGAGATATATATATATAAGTGGAGGGATACTGTGTGTGTGCATACAGACATGTATATGTATAGGCATTACTATTAAGTACAATAGTGTTGGAATTGTAATAATGGTCTTCCTTAGAGAGGAGGAGATTATCCCAAATTCAGGGAGTGCATTTTTAAGGGCATTTAATACAAGCATTGGGTAATGTATTTAAAAGCTTCCACATTCTAGCCTCACAATTAACAGTCTTCATCAGGTTATCAGCAATTTTGCTGATAACTACATAAACTCAGGAGTGGCTTATCCTCGCATCAGTGTAGGGTTACCAATGTAGTTTGGTACATATAACCATTACAGTGAAATTTGCTATCTTAATAAAAATGCACTGCTGCCATTATGCTTCTGGACTAGATACTCTTGATACAGCTATATCAGTCAAGAACCGTGTTTATTCACACCCCCATTGTGTTTAGTGCTCTTTCAGGGCCTGAAAATGCTTGTTACAGTGCCAGTTCCACCTGACTGAACACGATAATAAAAGCACCCTACCTAGAAACTCTGGCTTTACCTTGCTACACAATAGCTTTCTTGGCAAGCTTTTATTATGCAGACATGGTCTTCTGCTCCTAGGAGTCTTTTAACCACTGACCGTCAGTGGGATGATGGCTCCTGTGTGACCATGAACAAGTTATTCATGTCAACTGCCCATGCTCCAACTCTCATGTCAAATACAGTGTAGTTTGTCCCTTTCATGAAGAGGTAAGCTATGGTGCTTAAATAAGGGAAATCATTTTGAAGTTGAATATACACCTGAATAGATGAGTATTAGCAGAGCAGCTGTGTCCCGGCTGTATCAGCTTTTCTCATAATTCACACAGAATCTACACTGGAATTTCTGTCTGTGATATGTACGGCACCTATGGAAAGTATTAGCTTGATTGCGAGGCAGCTCTTGGGGGGAGGGAGGTTAGCTGGCTAACACAAGTCAGTTTTGATGGAATCAGATCAAAAGTGCAAGGTTGCACAGGAGGGTGGGTAGATCTGAAAAAAGAAACCTGGGGACACTGAAGGGAATTGGCAGAGGACTGGAGTGAGAAAGAATTGGCTGTGAGAGGATTGCACTTTGGGGAAAAACTGCCTTTAACATGTTGATAAATCACCTGTCTATTTTCCCTCTTTAATCGCTTTGTCTCGTCTTACACACTAGAAGATTGTTGGAGAAAAGGTCACTGTCTGTTACACGACTGTTTACTGCCTAGCAAAACAGGACCCCAGATATTACTGAAACATAACTGAAACGTAAGGATAATACTGTCGAACTGAAGGTTCTTGAGCCAAGTAAGTTGCCTCTAGAGACCCTTTTGAAAACTGAGGATGCTGTGGGTGGAGTTCATTCAGAGTTCAGCTCTCTCAACCCCTGCAGGCCACTTAAACTCTTCGCAGACTGTTTTCTGACTTCCTGCCAGCTTTCTAGTTACTGCTGCTGAATACAAAACCCAGGTACTGCCATGTAAAATGTAAAAAAAAAGTTTGTGTTTAGTTAATTGCAAAGAATGTTGGCATTGTTTAAGGTGAATTGCCTGTGCTTGCCCAGCTCCCATTGCTGAGTATCTAAAGGCAGCTCTTTTCCACCTAACTGACAAGGACACATATTTTAGAAAAGGTGCTGACTTAAAGTGAGATTTACCTCATCTCATTGAGAAGATGCGGAAGGAAAGGAGGCATGGAGAAGAGCTTGCAGCTGCAATGTGCAAAAAGTGGATGTGCTTTCTAGAAATGTGGGGGGATCATGCCAGCTTTGGTGTTTCTTCAGTACCTGCAAAAGTAGTGCATCCAACACAGGGCTTGTCTTCTGCTCGTCTGTGATGGGGATGAGGGATTGCCATTAGGAAATTAAAATCAATGGGCAAGTGCAGATCCTGCAACATGGTAGCTGTAATCAGTGGATGCACAGCAAGGGCATCCTTGGTAATATAAGATATAAAGGCAGACTTTAATTCAATATCTGCTAATTGCTGATGGTGTCATTGTAAGAAAGGCACCCCAGCTGACTATTTGTTCCCCTCTCTGTAAAACAGAAAGAGTCATACTTGAAAAGTGTTCACAGATCTGGGAGGTGTTATTACTGCTAATTCTGAAGCTAAGCTTGATGTCTTTGACGAGTATGGACATAATACAGTAGAGAGAAATGCAAAACTAGAAATTAATTTTAGCTAGTTTCTACAGTTGGATGTTTCTTTTTCTCTGCCTTCTAATGCTTGTCACATCTTTTTGTCTTTTAGCAGAACTGAATGGCTATCCTGACTTGCACGAAAGCATGGCGTTAAATCACAGCATGAGGTCAAGACAACTGAGCCTGAAAATGCAAAAGAATGAGACAGCAGACTGTTCTGTGTCATGCAGGTATTACTGATAAGTTATCCTAACCATAGTGCTCACAGAAGGCTGACTTTAAAAAAAAAAAAAACCTACAAGTTTTCTTGAATATAACAATTATCATTCTACTGGTGGCAAAATCAAGAAAGAGATCTTTTCCTCCAACTTCTTAATTTAAGCTGAAAACAAAGAATGGGTACAGCAGAATCTAAAATGGGGAACTTCCCCAGTTTTCTCATTAAATAAAGTGAAACATGAGTGTTTGATTTGCTCTTATCAATTTGCACAAGATCAACTTGCAGGTGAAAAATAGTTCCTCAAGATTAATGTCAGCTGGGCTTTTATAATCTTTGGCTGAGTGCTTCCAGCCTCCCAGATCTGTAGGCATGCCATGTTCTGGTCCTCTATATTAGGCTGAGACCTGGACCCCCACTGCAAAGGCCCCTGAGCTAGAGGAGAGCTGTGATTTGCTCTGATCAGGTCTGAGTGATCAGGTCTGAGCTGGGTGACTGGGTCAGCAGGACTATTGTGCTCTGGTACTGTCGTTTGAGTGCTAGGAATATTGTGCATCCTTCCTAGCCTGTTTGGTTTATCTTCTACAGTGGATTATTTTATGGATCATCTAATCCTCCAGGCTATGGAAAGAATTCCACTCTCAGATGTGAATGGTTTGTTCCGACACTGTTCCCAAAGCTCTCCTGCCACAGGAATAATGTATTTTTATCTTTTAACTTTTGTCCTTACCTTTCTGCTGATCTTTTAGTGCTCCGTTACAAAGTCAAAAATGTGTTGACTATTCTAGGGTCGTAACCTTGCACATCCCTCATTCCTAGTGGAATCTCTTTAGAGATATGACATACAAAAACCACAGGGTCAGGACAACTGGAGATGCACTGATGTAAAGAGAAAAAAAAGTCTCTTTTTTCCCCCTCAGCTAATATTATTACCACAGTAAATGGTTATGAAGGTCTTTATTTTGTGTGTATATTTCTGGTTCATGAGAAGGTAGCTTGGATGTCTAAAGAGAAATAGAACGACACAGCTAGAGAACAGAAAGCAGCATTGTTATGACTTCTTCATAATTATCTTTCCGTATAAGTGATTCTGGTTACATCTCGCAGTATAATGAGTTTGGGTTTGCTGAGCCAAGAGGAAACCTTGGAATCAGAGGTCCAGGTGAGAATAGGCAGTAGAGAAGCAATGTCCCTTTTCAACAGTAGGGACAATGAAATGTCAGGCAGACCTCAGAGTCCAGATTTAATTATTCTGCTTACTGTGATGTAAGTACATTTTCATGCCTGTCTATCTGATTTCCTCCTCCAGAGAGGATTCTGTGGGCATCTTACTGTTTTTAAATCCTACTCTGTGCACTGTTTGCCTATTCAAAAATCCTAAAAGAATCCATTTCTTCTTATTGTCACTGAGAACATCCTGGCTTCAGATTTCTGCCTTCCTTTTTGCTGGCATGCATCAGATTTACTTTCTCCAAAAGTAATTTGCTACAAAGTGTGTGTGTGTGTGTGTGTGTGTGTGTGCGCACACGTGCAAAAGGCTTTATCTATCACTTGAGGAAAGATTACTGAAGTACAGAGAGTGCTATCAGTTTCCCATTGGCATTCACCCAGGTTCACACACTGGTACACCTTCACTGCCATTTTTAAAGGTACTGATCATAAGAACATCAGTATTTGTGAATGTAGTGTACTGTTTATTGGCCAACTCACTGGTATCATATCTCTGTTTTCTGATGAGAGTGTAAATTCTCTAGACAGGACCACAGCTTGTTTCAGATCTCACTTTCACAGCAGTCATATATCTACGAAATCCCAGGTGTTTCAGTTATTATTATTATTATGTATTGTCTGTGTTAGAGCATCCCCAGGCCCCAGACGTGATTGGGGAAGGAGCTTTAAAATATCAGGTTGAAGAAACAGATCTGACAAAGTGTAAATGGATTTGCTGCTATATTTACAAAGCTGAAAGGGAGATGAGTTTTTTTGTGACTTTTTAGAACATCTGGTACACACCCGCTGTCATGCAAATAAGCAATAACATTGCAAGGAAAAACTGTGAAATACTTTTGCTTTAAATACCATCAGTCCCCCATTCACCTCAAATTACCTGGGCCTGAGGGTGAGGGAGATTGTTTTTCAAATCAATTGGAAAAATAACTAGATTATAGAGTGACCTGCTGAGGACTGTGTACTGACCCTCACATACAGTGTTTTTGTAAACCTGAACTTCTGACACCTATTTGCCTACATTGTATTTTGTGTGATTAAAGCGTAGGTGAATTTGAGAGTATGTGTGGTGAATGAGCACAAAATAACAGGTTAAGTCTGCGCTCAGTGTGCTCATCTTTTTGTTAGGATGTCACAGCAAGGTCAGGGCCAAACATGTTCCCTATTGTAAGTGATGAACATACCTTACCTCTTGAATGCAGGAACTGGAGCCCTCTGACAGGTACCTGTGATTCATTGCTGAAGCAGTGCTGTTTAAAAAATATACATATATATATATCTCATCCCATAGTGCAGACAAGCGAAGACTCAATACAGGGGGTCCCCAGTGGCATAGGCACATTATTTGAGAACCAATAATCTAATCTGCCTATTAGCCCAAGCCTTTGAATGTGTGGAGTATGAGTGCTAATGATCAATTTTGTTTAATAATAACCTACCTGAATAATCAGCCTTTAAAGACTTGCCTACTGCTTTTTATAGCTAATGAAAAGTTTGTTATGCTGCCCATAGTGGCTTGAGCATAGGGCAGAAAACTCTGCACAAATGCCATGCTATTTCTCATTAGTTCTTTATGAGCAAATTATTAAAAATGAGTGTGGCTCTGCTAGTCCTGAATAAATACTGCATCAACCCTTTGAAGTAAGAGCTGTATTTTATAATACAGTTTAAGTTCATAAACTGGAAAGTTTCAAAACAGAAAGGAAATCCATACTTATGTTTCCAAAAATACTTGGAAACCTCAGCTTTTTCTGCTAAATGAGTTTTTTGGCAAAATTCACTCTACTCCATGAAGGACTTAAGTTTGGATGGAAATTTGTAAAAATTTCTCATGTTACTTGCAGCACCACATACTCTACTAGATCCTTCCAGTATTTCCACTGTCTGTATTAGTAACTGGACAGAAATATCTTAGGCCAGTCTTCTACCTGCAGGAAATTCTGGTTCTGTATATTTATTGTTACTATTATTTTTAGATGAGTGATCCCCCACCTTTTGAGACTAACAGTACCACCCCTGTTGTAGAGTATCTTGAAAACCAACCTTGCCTTTTGGGCTTTACATCTGAATATACTTTAAAAATCCTACTGCAAATGGACATTCATACCCAGCCATTTACCTACTGCAGAAACACAGTTTTTGAATGGGTTCTTCTAAAAAAACACTTAAAAAAAATCCCAGATGATTTGTAGCACCAATGTGCCTAATTTTTTTTCCTTTCCCCCTCCTTTTTAAATACTTATTTATCATTGAGGCCATCAAAAGAGGCTCTGAGAAGCAGAGAATCAGATTAATCAGATAAGACTTTTTTTGAACTAATGATTCACCAAATGATAGTGTTCTGTTTATACTTCAGTTAATCTAGTGATAAAATGATACTAAATTAATTCTAAGCAAATCAGGCTCTCAGTGGAAACAAAGCATCGCATTTGAGTTCTGCTTACTCATCGGTGCCTCACTGCTGCTTCTCCTGCTCCGTGTTTCCTGCTTTCTTTGAGGCATATGCATATGCAGCCTGAAATGTCGCAGGAAGTTGAACTCGATTAAGTCCATATCAAACAACTCAGTCTGCTGAATTTTGAGGTTAAATCCTTAAATTATTTGCTGGTGGACACACAGAAATAAAAATATCAGGGTTACAAACAGTCCTAACCCTTTGTCTAAGCATGTTTGTGGGAAGCCAGGATTACCCTGTTATGAGCTAACACACCTTACCTGGATATTAAATGGGGGAGCCTGTTTGTGGATACTGAGCACTTCTAAAAATCTGATCTCAAATTTTTAGCCCTAGGGATGTCAAGACAGAAGCCTGTGAGGGAGACCACTTGTTTTGTTGTTTTGCCTTTTTATGTGAGAGGAGGTTACTGTCTTTGAAGCCTGCACAGTATTTCTGGGCAAACACTCACACTGAAGAGACTGCTCTTGATTTCTCTAAATTCCTATTGATTAGAAGTTATGATCCTTTTGTTGCATGTAGTTGGTAACTCAGATGAAAAACAACATCTGCTCAAATGGAAGAAAGCAGGCTTGCTCTATTTAGGTGTTTCTAAAACCACCCATTTAACTCTGCACTAAATGTATCAAAAGCCTTTATTAGTGAGTTCATATTTCTTGAATCAGTTCTTGACTTTCAGCAAGTCTCATTTTCCACATCACACTCACATTGGCCTGTCTAGCTCTCAAGTGTCATTATAAAGAAGACACAGGATGTGGGGTTTTGGGAGGATGATTTTGAAGCTTAGTTTTGAATTTCCTTTTTCAAAGGGGGAGGGGGGTAACAAATCCCTAAGAAAAGTGGAAAAAAGCCAGTTCTTCCACCCCCAACCTGAGGAAAAAACCTGCTGTAGAAACATCCAACAAGGCAACTTTACCAGTCTGTCCTTTTCACACCAGAAGCCTCCTTTCTTTTTTTTATCTCTTTTCCCCCATCAGCTTTGACTTCCTCCGCTTACCAACTGTGGAGCACAAGGTGATCTCAGGTGTTCGGGGAACTTCCAGAATTCACTGACACTTGGCAGCATCCAGCTGTGGCTTCTCAGAAACAGCTGGCCAGATCTTGCACCGAGTAGGCAAAGACTAGAACAAAGACGACATAGTGAGGATGGAGTGAAGCTGAGTAAGCGGAACAGAAATGAAAAAGCAAGAGAAAGGTCTATTGTAAAGAAGGGAAGAATGCAGACAGACAGACATTTCACTTTTTTTTTTCCTCTGTCCTTAGTTACTGGTGAGTGTGCTCTGCATGCTTGAAAATCTGGCCCTTTCACTTCAGAGGGACTGTGGCTATTACTATAGCTGGCTGTTTTAAAGCAATAGCATTAACAAAATCAGACTGGATTCAAATTGGTAACTCAGTTTAAGAAAGTATACAGCAACTATGTCATGCCATTCATTTCTAATCCACCTGCTGCTTTTTTTATTTATTTGTTTAATATTTCTTGATTTGCACATTCTACCTTGCTTTTCTGACCTTCGCCCAAATTATATTGTTAATGATTAACTGCATGTGGCATTCCTGCAGTGTGATCAACAAGAGATTATTTCATGCAGTGCCATAGTGAAACAGCAAGTAAGAAAATTCAAGCCTAAGAAAGCAAAAACTTATTGCACTAGGTATCAGTGCTGAGTGAGTCATACTGCTGACAGATTCTGACAGGTAACTGCTCTAATAGGTTTTCTTCTTTTCAGGTTTTGTTGTCTTCTCTGTTCCAGATGTACTGCTCTTAAAGGTTGCATGGACAAATGTTCCCCTGGTTTGAATTTTTTGTCTGTTCTTATCACCAAAAGCTCTTGAAAAAGGATCCTAAACCTGAAAACTGGTAAATGTGTGAAGGTGTAGCAGGGCTTTTCTTTTTTTCCTGTCACGTGGTCCTTTGATACTGTTAGTAGATGATGAATGTTAACAGCAGCTATTTTGGGACTGTAAAATATAGTCTGGAGGCTGATAACTACCTGGTAAGTGAAAAAATACTTATACCAGCCAAGTTTTTTCCAAAAAGAGATCTGTGTCATAGTCAGTCTCCTTGGGCTTTAGGGTATTTGCTCAGTGCTAAGATATGAAAACTTAGGTTAAGGCAATGCTTTGAGGTGCAGGTTTACTCACAGCTGAGTCCTATAAACACTATATTTCATATTTTTCAGAAGACAAGTGCCATATACATATTCCCTAAGCAAAGGAATGAGCACAGAGCCTAGGAAGCTGGTGCCTGCACTGAGGCAGACTGTGGACCTTCCAGCTGCTGCAGGCACTTGTTTGTCAGTGAGATCATGGAGGAAGCAAGGGGAATGGGAAGAAGCAAAGGTGAAGCCTAGTAAAAATCCTACAGCAAGTGAATTTGGGGCAGCTGGAAGAACTACTGTGAAATGAGTAGCAACAGAAATGAGCACAGTAGAAAAAGCTAAGGAACAGCACATTAGAGGCTTTGGGAGCTCTTTCAACAGAATGAAGAGGGCAGAAACTTAACTGAAGAGGGTCCATGGCTGAAAGAAGAAGGGGAGCTCCAGGCATCTGCTGTGCACTGCGCATCAGGTGAGCTCAAAGATAACAGGGAGCTGGGGCGATAGCTGTAGAGGCGGGTCCTGGTACAAAGTCCCACATGTGGGGGATCCTAGCAATGAGGGGTGAAACTGAGATGCTTAGTTGTAAAGCTCCACCTTTCGAAAGTGCTCAGCCTATTAATTAAAAAGGGATATGTGAGAATTATCACTTCTACAGAGCTGTTAACGGCCTGGGGGTGGTTGGGGGGGGGGGTTGGGTTTTTTTTGCAACATGTTCCAAGAAGATTTGTCGCGTTGCCAGCATCACCTTAATTGTCTTGAGAGGGAGTTATTTAAGGTAACACTCACTCTAGCAGACACAGCCGGTGGTTCAGACAACGCTTACAGAAAAAGAAACTGTTGGCTAGTTAAAATGATTTATCTGCAAAGACTTTGCTTCTCACCAGAGACCTTGTATGCAACATTTAAATCTCAAGTACGTTATTAACAATTACAGAATATAAAAGAAAAGCAAACAACCTTTAAACATACCCTGGCATGCACAGTTACAATGCACCCATTCTCTTAAATTGCCCTTCAGTGCTTAGTCACCTCTTAGGAAGCCTCCTACTCCTTGAGCATTGAACCATATGGTGGGGAGGTCACCTGTGCTACACACAAGCCTGATCGCTGAAAATAAGCAGGCTGTGTCATCCCTTTACCTACTTTGGGTAGCCAACCATAAGGTGTTTGCTTCTTAGCTGACCAAAGGCTTGTATCTGATCTTGATGTTGTAAAAGACATTATGCTTTCTGCAAAAGGACCAGTTCTGTAAGAACATGTGCAAATCTCCAGCATTTTATGGCTCCTTTCTGAAGATGGATTCTATTTATGGGTGTACTATTGTTCTCCTCGCCCTCTCTATATTTTTATCACTATTTCCAATTTTGACTAATGAGTTTATTTCTATTGGGGGGGGGGAGTGGGCTGGAGGTTTGCAGTAAAATTTTGGCTTTTAATGCTAGCACAATTACAAATAACGTTAATGGAGTACTCAGTGTCTCAAGAGATCTATAATGGCATTTTTTTCCACAGGTCTGAACGTGTTGCAAGTCAGTAAAAGAAGCTATTGACTTCTCAGTATAGTATAGATCTCTCACTGTTACCCAGTTCCCAGCAGCACCTTTGTTGGAATTCAGAAAACATGGAAACAAATGGCTTCTATCTCTTCAGCTCAGGTTTAGAGCCTTTTCACAAGCTCCTGGGTTGCTGTATTACATTCATATTTGGTTACCAAAGCAGAGGATTTTCCTCCATGCCTAGTGTCAGTCTAGTTCTTTTCAAGTAGGCTAAGGTAGTTCTACCGATGTTTTCAGCCCTGCTAGAATGAGGAGTTAAAAATAAGCCTGTGCATGATCTGGTCCTCAGGCAGTTGCCAATCCATCTTCTCAATTACAGAAGTTCACTGCATGGTTTGAATGCACATAAATATATTGGGTACTTGGCCAAACAGAGCATTCGAGCTTCTGAACATGCCTCCGTCACTGTGTGGGCGACAGAGAAACCGCTGTCAGTTCAGGTTCCAGCTACTTTGCTGACCCAGTCAAATAGATGGCTGTGATTCTTGTGTAATGGAAGAATTTTGAAAATATGAAGATGGAGCAACTGTGACAGGGTACCGTACATGGGTTCTCAATTGGGTACCTGACATACTGCCTGAAATCTCTCTGTGCAACATCCTGAAAATATTAGAAACATAGTTACATGATTGGCCCAGCTACTGGAAAACTGCCTGTCAAGTGTAAACAGTAAATTTGGTTTCCAAACAAGGCCTGTATTGAGTATACCCTGCTGCTCAAAACACTGGCTTGACACTGACTTCTCGCTCTATTTGAGATAAAGTATTCTGTCTTCATTGCTGATATTTCTTCTTTCCAAATCTGTTTTTCCTCCAGGGATGTTTTCCAAGAAACAATTGGAAAGATTTCAGTTGATGGCAATGGCTAGAACAGTGGCACTGTCAAGCTCATCATTATTTTCCAGTCACATTCTTTCTTAAAAACATGTATTTCTTCTTTTTTAAATACATTTTTATCAAGGTTCAGTGATTTATCAGAAGTTTGTTTATAAACTCTGAGCTTCAGTTAATTAGAAGTCCGTGAGTTTTTCTAGTAGAGTTGCCTAACAACCATAATAGATTGTTTCATGTTACATCAAGGCCCTTATACACTGATTTGATAGTTTAAAGAGGGCTTAGATTACACTTGCATTTAAGCCTTCCCTGCCCACATACACAATTACACTTACATGCCTATTGAGCAGAATTCTAGCTTGAAAGAAATTTGGGGGGAATATACACATTACATACAGAGTTTCATGTATCTTATGGGCTGCAACTCTATTACTTTGTGAAACTATGGGGAATATGTAGAGTCTTAAAAGGAGTAACACTTCAAAGAAAATAGTGTTCACTGCAATACTCGTGTTGTTGAAAAAAAGCTGCAAATTGCAGCCTGCAAATATATTTATATTCAGTTAGTCTGTTTTTAATACACTCATGTTCTCTGCTTGTTAACTTAATATTCAGTGTATTCTCATTACAAAGGAGGATGATTTGCTGTGCATTCAGTAATCACTACTAAGGTGTAGCTGATTGGTAGGTCCTGGGTGAAAAATATCCCTAGTCAATGACCCTAACATGCAACAGTTACAATTCAGAGCAATGAAATGAAAAGCACGCTTGCCTGCCACTGGTCTAATACAGCAAGGGATTTTTTCAAACGAGCCTATGGGATTTAAATATGTGTCGGTTTTCATACATAAAGTAAACTCTAAATAAACTGGTCTGTTGGAGTAATCTTTCCATCTTCTCTTAGTATCTTTTGCTAAAACTCCAAGACCAAGGCAAAATGATGGAGTCTTCCTATAGGGGAACTTACAGACAGTGCAAAGAACTGATTTTTTTGGTGGTGGTGTTTTTAAATGAAAAATGAAATGCTGCTTTTAATCCTTTTTTTCCTATCTGTTACGGATTTTTTTTCTATTTGTAAAGACTAGTGAAGTTTTTCTGCTATCAAGATCTACTTTACTGAAACAGTTCTCATAACCTCTAGGATTTAAAATAATATTTATATATTTCCATTTACTGTCTACGAGGAAGGAAGAATGCAAAACATTACTGGGATGTGAATGGAGAGATATCTAATTCATTAGGCATTTGTTTATGAAGTCAAGCTGCTTACCTGGGGACCGGCATAGCTCTTGGCTGTGTGCACTGGGCTCGCACACAGGGCAAGACTGAGAGTTGGTAGATAGAGGTTGTTTATACATGTATTTTCTTGCTCTCTACCCTTTATTGCTTAAATCTCTATATGAGCAAACTGTACCTTTAATCTGGATGTGTTCTGTGTCCATGAGTGCTGAGTGGGGAAATCTGTGGATGAAGAAATTGGGGAAATGAGCAGAACTTTTGCATCATCTCATGCAAATGTCCAGGCAGTGTGGTCAGCCACTGCTGTGGATGTGTGCGTGCTTGAGGATAGGGGAATATCTTCACTACGTCCTCATGTTTAGAAGGGAGGTGTGTCTTTGAGAAATGATTTCAAAAGGTGGAGTACTGCCTAAGACTTAGATATCGTAGTGATGACTGATGAAAAGATTTGACATATTGGAACAGAAAAATGATAGAATAATATCCTCAACCATAATACTGAGGGAGATCAACACAAGAGCATGCCAGCACAGAAAATTAATGTTTTATTCAGGAAACATTCTGGTGTTTTTGAAGGCATTAATCACTTCTGCTGGGGGTAACTCCCAGTACACATGATGAAATTTCCAGTAGCTGTGAGAATAGTACAAAAACAGATCAACAAAAACTTCTGAGGTACAAGTGCAAGTGAAGGGACTATAGGGAAGGCAATCCCATGAGAATTTGTCGGATGCAGGTTTCCCTTAACAGATGAAAGCAAGCCTTCTCTCAGGAGATGGACTCCTTTGTGGGGAAAGGAAAATGAGTACATTTCTGTTCACTTTAGCTCATTTCCTTCCTGAAATAACACCTTTTTTTTCCTGGGCCTCTCCACTGCCTTTCTATGAAGTTTATTTGCAAATTGTTTAATTCTACTTTTTCTCTGATCCACAGGGGCAGGCAGTCTTTGACTACTTTTAATTACCCTGTCAACTCAAGTGGCAAAAGACTCCACAGTTAATCAAAAGGTTGAACCTGTAATGAAGTCCCACAGAATCTCAGGAGTTGCTGAGGAGGTGATGGTTAGCAGCTCCTGAAGGATGAAAAATAATGGGATTTCTAAGTGTTGTTTGTTTCTGTGTTAACAACATAAATATATAGGAGCATATACCAAAATGTATATAAAGATTTCAAGGTCAAATACTCAAAAAAAATAGTAGTACTGGCAGTTGTCTTTGTCCCCTGTGTATGAATTCATAATAATTGACTGTAATTACATGTGCATGGTGTGTTCTGCATGGGCTCTATCTCATTCATAAAGACTGTCCCTATAAAGCCTTCACATTGTTCTGCCTTACAGCCCTACATAGCATTTATCCCACTCTGACAGTACCTCGAGGAAAAGCACTCCTAGCAAATACTCAGCACCAGAAGAAAGGAGGAATGTCTGGAATTTTTAGTGTTGGACTTTGAACGTCTCCTCTACCATGATTCACCTCCTTCCTCCTTCCTTGGATGCTGTTGGTGAGGTGGAGATAACAGTATCTTTCTGCCTTGCTCAATGTGTGGGACTGTACTTTAGTATGTGGTCCATATCTACAGCAGCAGTGTCCCAACATCATCTGATGCTTCTAGATGCTGCATGAAGAGCTGCAAGCAGCTGCCAGTGTCTATTCACGGTAGGCTAGGAGAAGATATGGGTGCCTAAGAGACTGCAGGCTGGAGTGGTTCACACAGGAAATCTGTCCCATTTCTGTGCTCTTAAGAAATGGGAAGAAAGACCAGCAGAGAACTGGGCAGATGTGATATTTTAATGCCTGTCTACCCCTCTTGACAAGAAAGAATAAAAAATTCAAGGGCTTTCTAGCTGGCATACTTTTATTAAAATTCCAGACACTATAAACTGTGTGAATGAATCATGCTTTCTTTCACCCTTTTTAAACAAAGAGGTTTTGTTTTAAAGAAATCCTTGAAAATGTAATTGAAAGACAACTGCTGTCACACACAGCGTTTTGTTTCAGTTCTCCAAAGGTGAAATGCTATTGTGAACTCCATCCTGCTGTCTTGCACAAAATCATACTTCCTTCTCACCTTACTCTGCCATCTTTTTCTGGAATGTAACTGAGGCCTGAAAGCAACTCAGCTGCTGCAGTGTTTGTGTTAAATGCAGCAGAAAAAATCACTGTGATCTAGAGGCTTGACTGATGGATGTCTTAGACTGCCTGACAAATAATGCATGTGTCACAAAGCAAGTACCTTCAGATTTTCTTCTAACCCTAACAGATATGGTCAGTCCAGTTAGCCTGGATCCTTTCACCACCACCAAAAAAAAACAAACAAACAAAAAAAAAAAGTCTTCAGGAGTAAGGCAACTTTAATTTTTAAATATTTCAGGGTTTGCTCTAAAATCCATTGAAATGAGAGGTAAGACTCTCCTTGGCTTCAGCTGGGTTTTGGACAGCCAGTGTCTCGGTAAGCTGGAGTCAGCCAAAGAGCTTCAGAAGGACTGTGACCTGATGGATGCTGCCACCTCCCTTAAATAATAGCAATGCACAGGCAGACTCATGCATGGTGCTGCACAGTCTGACTGAAAGTTACCACATGAATGAGGGGAAGTCCATAGATCATCTTGCTCTTTCCGATGTGCCTCTGTTCTGCCTGGTATATAAACTTTCAGTGAAGGATGGCCCTTTTTTATTCTTTTGGACCTTGAATTGTTTATCTTGATGTATTATATAATGCTTTTTTTTTCAAACCAGAAATGGGAGGGATGTGGTTTATGTCAAGCCAGCAGGTTTGTGCTTTTGAAAGATTTGAAATTAATAACCATATTTACCCCCCTTATGTTTGCTTTATTTTTCTTCTATCTGGTTCAGTTATACAATGGGAAATGTTATTAGTTGAGATAAAGATTAGTGCAAATATTCATGTAGGTATACCTCCTGCTGCATGAGAGAGCTAGGCTTTTTCTTTCCTTTTTGAAATAAATCCTATTTATTTTTGTAATTAATTTTATGCTCATTTCCCTTCTGTCATTCCTAGTTATTGGCTGCTATTCAGAAGGGTGTGTGCATGTGTCTTGAGGACAGCTCCACACATTTCAGGAGCTCAAATACCCTATTAAACACAGGCAAATGCATGGGGGAAACGCTTATACTCAGGCAGAAGCCTGACAGGGCTGGTAGGAATTCTCTGTGGGAAAAACTAAAGCACACATTTAATTTAGGGTCAGTTCAACATTAAAATGCCTGCCTGTGCTGCATCCTGAAAGCTATGGCTTGAAGGCTTCCTATTCTGCTTTTTGCTACTGTGGGCTGGTCTTTCTTGCTAGATTACCTGCTTTGAAATGTATCGTGGCCTATCCTCTGATGTGTCCCTGGGGGGCTGTGAAAGCTGCATTCTTGCAGTTGCGCTATGTGACTTAGAGCCTCACTCCAGGAAGAGAACATGAAAAAAACCTTAAGGATGTTCCAGAGCTGGTGATGTTACCAGTGTGAGGCAGTCCTGTACACCAGAACTGTAATTATTAATGTGACACTAGGGGTTGGAAAGGATATTAAACTTTAGGCTTTAAGCCAGTTTTGAGTTGACTGGGATCAGGACAGAGTGAACAAATAACGTTTTTTCACTTTGCATTTGGTATTGATCTCTCTGCACTGAGGCAGAGGGGTGGACTCTGGCTACCGCATGTCTGATCAGCAGAGAGCAATTTCCATAGCAGAATTTTCTATTTCATGATGGGCTTGTATTTTAATTCTTAATGTTAATGCTGTTATTAATTGCAGGGTGGCAGTACCTACAGGTTTCAGCCTAATCAGGATTCAAAACTCTTGTGTGCTAGATGTTATACAATCATAACAGCATATTTCATGCTCCAAATGCTTTCTAATAGCTCCTTTGGGGCATTATATTGATAAGCAACACAATTATTGCTTTTGTTTCATTTTGTATGGATTTTTTGAGAAGCCAGGTGCTACTTACTTATCAGGCATCAGGGAATGGCAGATGCTTACTTTTCACATAGTTTTAATGTGAATCTGCATTACCAAATGCTGTTATATCATAATGATGGAAAAAGGAAGGAATATGTTGTACCAGTCTGCATGCACAGTAAAGGATAATGTTTAATAAGTTTATGATCATCTGATTTCATTTATTGGAGCTCAAAGGGTTTTCATGCAAGATGGTAAATGTCACATGTAAGCACAGCTGCAGAGCTTTTCTTCAGGAACTCAGGGTTTTATCTCCGTCCAGTGAAGCTGGATGCTAAGTATGTCTCTGAGGAAAGGGGAAGCATTACAGAGCTTGGTGACACCTCCTATGGAAGCGTGTGTCGCCTAGCTGCTGCTAAGCACTGATGCTGTCTGCTTACAGAACCATTGCTGACACTGGCTGTTTGGATAATTGCAGCCTGGTTAAGAATTTTCATACTTCAGATTATGAAAAAATGTTGTAATGCGACATTGATGTAAAGACCTCAAATCAACTTGACATTTCAGTTCTGTCATAGACCTGGTTTGGTGCTGGTGAACCTGGTTAATTTTGATGAAGGGAAAAAATCAGACATCAATATTAATATCCTTATCTGCTTGCCAAGTTCAAGAATTATGAGATATAAATGAGTATCTGTATCATTGTTCTGTAACATGCCATATTTGGGGCTCTTTGAATCAAATATAATCTGTGGAGTGGAGACTTTCTCCTGCAGAGATCTGGAAGCAATGAGCTTAGCTGTCTCCAATAGGACACTGTATGTGTTTGCACATCCTGCATCCTGGACCAGGAGTGAGTGTGGAAGAGACTGTGCTTGGCCCTGAGTGGCTGTCATAGGCAGGGAGAGATCCCAAAAGGTATCTTCAAGTGTTATTCTATGCAAACTTGACGCAACACTGCTCCTGCTAACTTCATTGCTATAGATGAAGACTAGAGCTAGGTGTTTAGGAGATCTTATGTAGCATCCTTTTTACATAATAGCAGCTGTTCTTTTGCTGTCCGCAGAATTTCTTTTGTGGCTTTGTGCCTGAAGCAGATAATATGCTGGGGCTTTTGTGAAACAAAAGAACATGTTAGAAAACTTTATAGGTAGAGATTACAAATGAATTTACTAATATCCAGACTTCTTATGATAAAGAGCTGGTTCCCCCAACATTTTTCACTGGCTTTTTCAGCAGTATAAGATGGTAAGAATTTTTTTTTTTTTCCATTTTCCAGCTTGTGTGTATAGGCTACAAACTTCCAGTATTATGCATGGTATGATAGCAAGAACTGCTGTGTTAGTAAGATGCAGCTGACCAAAGATTGAATTTGTAAAAGCAAAATGTCTGTTACATGTGTTGGAGATGGCAGCTTTCCCAATCTCTTCCTGTGCTGCAGGCAAATTTTAGCAATTCGATCTGTCTGCAGAGAAAGAAAGAGGCCATTGCTGCCTTCCACTGCTGAGGCAGAATTTCTAAAAAAGCCAAATGCATTCACATGTGATTCCTCTGTGCTCTACAGAGGCATCCTGCTATTAGTTTCAGGTCACCGGTTGTCCCAGGTGTCTCCCCAGTCTTAGAAATGTCAAAAAGAACTGACAGACTAGGCCAGTTCCTCCTCTGTAATGTGGTCCTTTTGAGCTGCCTGTGCAAAGAAAGACTGGCTATGGCTACCTAGAGTAAGGGAAGCCCTTAGAGGACCATCAGTGTAACCCTAACAGTGTAGGTCTCCAAGGAGGAGGCGTGTTGTTGGAAGGATGAATCAGAGTGGGATAGGAAAGAGTTTCATATAGATGCTAAACTTCTAATGGTTAGTGGTCCTTTAGTGGTCCTAACTGGTTATCAGAGATTAGAACAGGCCTAGGTTGCTCTGCCTTATTGCCGGGGATAGGACTGGAGCTGCTGTGGCTGAAAACTTGACCTCTGAGACTCTTGCTTTGCCTACTGCTAAAATAGCCTTTATTCAGGATCAGATCCTAGCCCCTGGAATCCCCCTGGAGAGCAATGGAGGGAAACCTTGTTAAGAAGGTATTAGCCAAGGAAGGGGGGTGGGGGGAGCAGAAATCTGAAACAATACAGGTTAATTTAAGCACATTAAACTCTTGAACCTCCCCTCAGCATTAATCATTTCCATCTGTAGCACGTGCTATTGGTGCTGTTGCTGTTAGGGTTGATCTGTGTCCAGCTGGCTTTTGCAGCTGTTGTACAAGATGTCAGATCTCCCCGGAAGCCAGGATCATTAATGCCATGAATCACATAGCCTCGCTTGGCTCAGTTGCAGGGCTTTGTTTTGGAGACCTTCGTGTGCAGGCAGTTTCTCTTTCCTTGCTCACCTTGAGAAATGCAGTAAGGTTTATGCAATCATGCCTACCCTTTTTCATATGTGATGTTTATCCTTACGTTCTGACACATTTAATTTGGTAGCTGATGTACCGTTTTAATTGGCAGCTAAAGCAAATCCACGTGAATAGTGCAGAAACACGGGAATTGTGGTTTCCAGTTGTTGGTAACTTTACTTCTATCGTGTCCATGCTGTTCGGTTTCCAGGCGTAGCAGATGCTACTTTTTCTGTGTTTGTGAAGCATTAGAGTGATAGCAAGGTGTGCAGGCCACTAAAGTGAAATGGCAGCTCCGAGTTCCTCTTGGCCCTGTGCCACCGGAGTAGCAGAGATGCTCCCTGGAGGAGCTGTGTCCAGCTGAGCTCACAATCTGAGCAGCCAGCCACATTTTTTCCTCCTTTTTCATATCAGAGAGTCGAAGAGCTGCCAGGCAGGGAGAGCATGCACAGCCGTAGACTGTGTGGGACTGCAACCCTTCTCTCCAAAGCTCTTTCCCAGAGTGAGCACTGCTGGCAGGGAACTGTGGGAAGAGTCTGGGCCAGAGGGGAATAAACCGGGTCACTGCCCCCCACCCACAGGCTCCTCCAAGCAAATCTCTGGCCTAGTCTGTCCGCCAGCAGGCATTAGGATGGCCCCTACTCCTTGAGCTGCAACTGGTCCCAGCTTGGCTCTCTTCCCAGAGCCCAGACTGTGGTGAGAACCCTTCTCCTACTACTCTGGCCATGGCTCAATCTCTCTCGCTAAGCTAGCCCTTGTTCGAGCTTAACATGGCTGCATTTGTGTGTGCTCCAGAAGAGCACCAGGTCTTGATTAAGATATCCAAAGCTGAAGAACCCATTGCTTTCCTTCATAATTTGCTTCAGTGGTTAATCGTTCCCATAATTAAAAACTGTCCTCTTCTCCCAGTTTGAATTTCTCTGGCTTCAGCTTCCAATAATTGTTTCAAGTTATGCCTTTCCTTGCTAGATTGAAGAGCACTTCAGGACCGGCTTGTTTCCCTCCAGGGAAGTACTTGTACATTGTAATCACATCACCTCTCAATCTTCGTTTTGATACTAACTAAACAGATTGGCCTTAAAGCTTTTAAGTGTAAGGCATGTCTCTCGGATCACTGTGGAAACTTTTCTGCATCTTTTCCAAACTTTTGCAGACAGACGCGTACAAACACACACACACACACACACACACACACACACCCCACTACCATACACGACTCTTTCTGTTGCAGGACTGTTTGTTTTTAATAGTATGACATTAGAAGCTCATGGTGGGTTTTGAGGATACTGGCTTGCAGATCCTTCCCTGAGCTGCTCGAGGATGCAGACTGCCATTCTTTAACCTTGTTCTGTTGTCCGTGTGTCTAGATGTGGTGCTTTGCCCAGAAATTTGTTAAAACGAAAATTTCGTGCCTAGGCCCAGCTTCTCAAATTCTCTCTGTTGCTCTGTATGACGGCTTGTCCATCTCAGTATTTTCATTCTGCCAGTCTTTGTCATCTATAAGTTTGATCATCAAAGTTCTGGAAAATATTTCTGAGTCATTTGTGAAAACATTGAGTGGCATCAGACCTGATATATGTCCATGCAAAAACTCACTAGAAGGAATGTGATTTCTGTGAATTGTTCCTTAATAAGATTGTGTTCTTGAAATCTGCCAGCCTGTCAGGTCAAATCCACTTACGTGAGCTAGTTTTTATCAGAACGTATCGCACAGCTAAACTAGGCACTTGAACAAGGCCTACATACACTACACACACAATGGTCTTTCCAGCAAGCCAACCATAGATCCTCAAAGAATAAAATGAGATTATCAGTATGACCTATTTTTCATAAAGCTGTCTTGATGGCATTAATTACACCCTTTAACTGTCTATCAGCTGAATCTTGTATCAGTTTCTCCATGATTTTACTTGGTACTGATGTCAGCTTAATTGGTCTGTTCTTTTCTGGGTCATCTTCCTTTTTCTTTTTGAATGTTGAGATTGCAAAATTTATTATGCATGTCAAAATTAGTGGTGTATACTATGTCTTTTGAATTTCTGTCCTGTGCCATGATATGCACAGAAGTAACTTCCTTCACTGTTCATGTGATTGTTACAGGCAGCAGATGATTGCTTGCTCACTTCTGGAAACAGACACAAATAACCAGTGTTGCTTGATTAAACCTTAAGTATTTGGATATTATTATTTTTTAATACTACATCCACTTGAGAGAGTTCACTCCACTCTATTTAGGAGCAATAATAAAAACCATATCATCATCAGCTAAAGACCCGATTCTGGCAACTTTTCATATGTTTGCATTGCTTTATTCAGTAATTCTTTGGCAGCAGTTGGCAGGAAGAAAGTAGGCACTCAGCAGGTTTAACAGATCTGGCCTTGATTTGCAGAAAAAAGGGTAATCTTACTTTAAATAAAGGATATTTTGAAACAAACGGAGAAAAGAATTAATTTGTTTATTTTAGTAATTTTCTCTGTCTTTTGGTCATTAAAAAAGACCTTTTTTTAATTTACTTTTAAGAATGTGTAACATAAAGTTATACATAGTTTTGCATTGCCTGTTGATTCTGTAGCCATCAAAATTTCTGACCTCTATTGTTTTTGGACCACTCCTGATTTTAGCCCATATAATATACCAAAAGACACAGGGTAACTGGACCCCTGTTCATTGGAGACTGAACTGAGGTCACAAAGCTCCTTTCCCTCAAGGCTTCCTTTTATCTTTAAACTGTGAAAAAGTATTAGTACTTAAACCATTTGCTTTGCTTGAGCTCTTCAGCTTTGTTATAATTGCATTTGAGAATGAAGGTTGCTCACGTTTGTGTTACAATGTTTTCTCATTATAGTCTCTTGTTCCCAGCAACCTGGTACACGTAAAAAAGAAACTAGGAAAGGCTACATAGATCACAGTGCTAAAAGCATACTCTGAAATTTACAGGAAGAGGATGCTGTAATTTGCAAACAATTGAAATTTTTACTCCCTAAAAGTAACTATAAAACTTGGATACCACAAACATACAGGCTGCTGTATCATTGGCATTTAAGTGTACCAATGAGGGAAACAAAAAAGGTACTACATGAGGGAATAGGAACTTGACAGATTGTATACTCTTCAAATTTCTTGGACAGTTCAGCATTAAAATATGCTGGAGGTGTACGCTTGGGTTCTGGAATTCAATCCCTATATTTCTCTTCCTAATCTGAATGATTCTGGGTTTCAATATATACTGTACAGTGATGTTCCTCTTATTCTGAGCTGAAGCCTACCAAAGTTGATTCTTATAGCTATCAAAGGTCCTCAACAGGGCTTTAAAGGTCTTTAGGAGTGTCAGATGCACAGTGTAGAAGTTCATTTCCCTCACTGTTACTCTGCAGTTCAGGAGCAGAGTTCGGTATACCTATTGTCTGCAAGAGCTTTATTTGTTGTCATACCCCCCCCCCCAAAAAAAAACAAAAAAAACCAAAAAAACAAAACAGTCAAACAGAGAGTCAGTTTACAATATGCTAAAAAGATGCATGAGGATTTGGACTAACAGTATTCCAAAACTTCTTGAGGTCCAACATATCTTGATATTTCAAGAATGTCTTTACTGCAACTCTATATTCTCTAGACTCATCTCCTATTGTTTTACAGTTCTTAATTGACTGATCAAATTTACTACAAATCTGAGAAAGTGTGTAGTGCTGCTTAATGCTTGGGAATAAAAAAACTCATGAGGTAGACAGGCAATTAAAAAAAAAGAAAAAAAAAGAAAAAAAGCTGTTGCTTTGGCTTGTACTTTATCACACTGCTACCAGCTCTTCTTATACTCCAATTAAGCAGGCAGCATGTTGGCACAGACCAGAATGCATGTTTGTACATGAAAAAGCAGTGTTTTTCATTAAACATGCTCTCCTCTTTTTTTATAGTGACAAGTCTGTTGCAATTTGCTATTCGTTCTCTTCTAAACTGAATTTCTTATCTTTTTTCCCAACCCAGAGCTTCCATCTCAAATTTATCATTTTCTGTATCTCCAGTATTTTTCCTGTTGTTCTGGTTGACAAGATCAGTGTCTTGTTAAGGTTTCTTGGTTTTCTGTACCAATAATGTTTTTGGTTAGACCTCATACCAATACCCTGCTCATCTTTCATTTCCATTACTGCAACAAGGAGTAAGATCAAGGCAAGACTCAGCTCCAGCCCAATAGCACCAGAGCGTGTAAAACGTTTCTGGTAGTAGTGGGTTCTTCTCAAACAAAGGCAAAATAACATCCAGTGGCTGGAAGCCAAAGCTAAAAAAAAGTCATGTTACAGTTTGGTCTGAGCTAGTTAGAAGGATTTCACTGAAAAAAACTTTTTTTTCTTTTAATAGAGAAACAGACTTCTAATAGACTTATTGCAGAATGATTTTGCTTACTGTGGTAAATCTGTTTTTTTCTTTACATTCACTTACAACTAAATCCTGTGCTCCTTGTACCTTACAGGAATTACCATATACATTTACAGAATCTTCTACTCAGGAACACCTGTTCAGATGCCTAAGTACTCCTAGGTGTTTCCCCTCTCTTTTCTAAAGTAGATCACGATCCATCATGGAAGACACAGTCTGATGAGTGAATTTGGCCTACAGAGAAAAATGAGGGTGGAGGTACCTGAACCACTGCTGTGTTGGGATATCATAATGGCATTTTCAAGGGGAAATATTTTGGGATCTGGTCCTTTTAAAAAAACGACACAAACACTGATTCATATGTGTGAAGAGAACAAGGATTGTTTTCCAAACTGATTCCACTGATATTGTGGGTTCTCTAATATGTTAATAAGGATGTATTTTTAAAGGTGTAGTGTAGCACATCCAGGAGCCATGGAACTAACACAGGAAATATTTAATAGCACTGTTTGAGCCATATGCTTTATTTTTCAGTGCTTACAACCTACTAATCTTTTTCCTCAGCCTTCTATTTCACAAATCCCTTCATTTGATATTATCCAAAACTTTATTATGAAAAACATGATTATTCTCTTCACCTCATAATGCTGCCCACACTAGAAATCACTTTTCTAGCTTCCTGAGCTGGTTTTAGGAGTGAGTTCCCCACATATAGGGCTTTGCAAATTCTGCTTCTCTGCAAGCAAGGCCTGCCTCTCTTATTGTGCTTCCACTCACACATACCTGTTACTGCACTTCTGCCTCAAGCATCACGTCTCTGATTTCCTCCTCTCCTCCTCTCATCCTCTGTGGGCTCTTCTGTGTTGCCGTTGTATGGAAACTGGAATCTCTTCCTTCCTGGGAGAGATTATATTGCTGTAGCTTTACTCTTTATCTTGTCTGTTTAGTTTATAAATGTAATGGAAAAAAAAAAGGATCTTTGTTCTGTTGATGCTAAGTGATAAAATAATAGTGTAGTTCAATGTATTAGTTTCAGCATAGCATTTTTACATTTGTTCAGTTTCCTATCACAGATGAACAGTTTCACAGCAGTCAGATAGAAAGCTGCGGGATTTTTATGGCTGTATCAAGTGATATCCTCAGTAAACCTCCTTCCTAATTCCACTGCTTAAATAGTTTAAAAGAAGAAATTCATCATGAGTACCATTCCTATTCCCCTGCTTTCATCCTCCTTCCTGAACAACTATGCTATTTCTTTCCTCTGCAAATACCATCTACTTTATATTTGGTCTTGGCTCACTCAACTCTGATACCTCTTTCTCCTTACAGAAACCCACTTTACCAAATAGTGTGACATTTCTGATGCCATTAGAGTTACTCCAGACTCTTCAGATATGTAGGTGAGACCAGACTTCTGATAACTCCAGGTTAGAGTTAATTCTGCCCTAGTTATACTCGAGGATTTTTTCCACAATTAACTAACTAAAATTAATCCCTGTATATCGCTTAACCTTACAGGCCCTTCTGTTTGGGCTTACTTATTGACAATATTTTTAAGTGAAAAGACAAGCTCTTTTTTGCTAATCAAAAAAGGCAGTAAGCAGTAAGTTTATTAACTGCAAAGCAGCATGAGTTCATAGGCTGCTAAACGATAAACTCCCTTTAATAGCAAAACATACTGTACATTTTATTTTGATAGCAGAGGCAGCTGGATATCTAATCTAGCAAAACTTTTTAATAGGTATTGTTGAACTTTATTTTCACATTTGCTTACATTACAAGATTAATTTGATTTAAAATTGTTCACATTTCTGCTTATGTTCTTTAGGAATGACTTTTCAACCCAAGGTAGGGAATCTCTGCTGAACGTCTGCTCTGCTTGTAACCATGAGGGCACAACTCTTACGCTATCTCAAAGCACTCAAATGATTTTAGTCAAGCTGCACACCTCCTTGTGAACTCATTTAATGGCTGGAGTATTTTACACAAAGACAAATTTCAAGCACATTTTTGCTAAATATTAATGGAAAGTTAGTTCTGAAATTCCATATGCACTGGAATGAAAATGGACAACAGAAATCTGATTCTGAAATCAAACCATCTCTGACTAGGAATGTGAATGCTCAGAGTAAACTACTTACGAAGAAGCTACAGAGAACTTCTGCAGATAGTATTTATTGCGTAATTCCTAATTAAAACCTAAACAGGAAATAAACAATACGCTTTTCCCCTACTCATAAACTGAAATAGAGTTAGAATTTGTCAGATACATTCTGAATTATTCCTTGAGCTCAGGACTCCACCTTCATGCTTGTTAAGTCTATAACAAAATTCCTACCTGTTTCAGTGGTGAAACATCAAGTCTGTACTCAGGATGGCGTGAGGAGAACATTTTATAAAACATGCTGAGAATTACTGCCAAGGTAGAATAGTCTATGCTGCTGCTGTTGAGCAGCTTCAGAAAGCTTAAAGTATACTTTTGCTGGTCCTGAGTGAATATGATTATGTGGCTACAGAGTTCGAAGGGACCAGGTCTGCTGAGCTCAAAGATTATATTAGAAATTTAATTTGCTGAGGATCAGCGTGAGCTAAAATGCATCTGGTCTAGTCACAGATTAGTACTGTAGGTATAAATATGGTCTAAAATATGAATTTGAAAAACCTACTGTTGACTGGAATAGTTTGTAGTGATGTCAGTTTTGCCATATTTTTCTCTTCTAGATCTATACTGGATGGAGGCATCTCCAGGGGGCTATGCAAGATATCACTGCAGTAGAGCAAATCATTATTTTCTCTCCAATGACAGTTTCAAAGTAAGTACTAGTTAAGGCAAAACAGGAAAACTACAAAGGTTATCGCCAGGTTACAAGCTCTGTTCATCACTGCATTGTATTTCCAATTATATTTGCATTAGATGTATTTAACCATCTTGTTAAAAGTATTTGTTCTCAGCTTATTTTTGGCACATGTGGAATGCTAGGTGAGGTCAAAAAGGCTCCCGTCTGTACTAGCTGCAAGTCTTATTCCTCTGACCAACTCTCTGTGCCACCAGCAGTAAAAATACTCAAGGACCTCTGAGACAGAAACCCTTCTGTCATATTCTTTATTCTGCAGTGAGTTTGTGCCCAGAACTTCAAGCCAGACCCGAAAACAAATTTTTATGAAGAATACCTTTTTAAATTCATCTCCCAAATTATTACAAATGTTTTCATAATAGTATGTAGCACTTAATATGAGGGTTCATCTTCAAAGTAACGTACCCACGTTATCTAGCGAATTTAACCAATTAACTAGTATTAAAATATTGCAAATTACAAACTTGTTAGCAAAGACTATTATAATTTAATTGGAGCCAGATGTTTGATTAAAGTATTAATAGAATCCTTAATCAAATTTTTCACTCTCCTGAAATGGAATCATCTCCCCTCTCCCCCTACCCCCCAAATTAAAACCTCTTCTGTATCCCAGAGTGTTAATAAATGAAGAAGATTTAACAAGCAAGTTGAAATAGAGGCAGAATGAATTTGTTCTTTTGTAAATTCTAGACTATTAGCTACTGCTTGAGGATTAATATGCGACAGTTACATCACTGTCTTTTTCATTCATTTTCTTTTAATTATATTAACTATTTCTAGGAAGCATCTTAATACAAGAGTGATATTACCAGTTTCCCTCTCTGCCTTTCAGAATGACAAACCCAAAGATCACTTTAGACTGTGCAATGGCTTTTGAGAAAAAACATATTACAGGCTATCTGACAGCTATCTTAACTTGAACTGCCAGGATTCATTTTTCTCAGAACATCTCAAGTAAGTGTATCACAAAGTTGTTCATTTAATGTAAGTGTACCTCTGGGCTTAAAAGCAAATCCAACCTGAAAACAGTATTCATGAATCATAGTCCACAGACATCTGTGCCAACAGTGAGGCAAAGTCAAACAAAAATATACTTGCAAGCTCTCTCCTTACCTCTAATTCATATAATTTAACTTATGTTTACTGCAGTTGTAATGTATGTAGTAAATCATGTTAAAAGATGCCTATGGAACTCATTTTCTAAAACAATTAGAGCTGAATATTTCATTCAGTATATTTTGCTGTGTCATTTCTCCAGGCAGTGTCTCAAAATTTTCGAGGAAATATGGAACCTATTATCAGCAATGGCAATGGGAGCATGTTCATGCTGGAATCACTTTCTTTCATAGGAGTGTGCACGCCTGCTGGTTGCAAGTGTGCTATATCCCAGCCTTCACAAGTATCTCAGGTCTGATCAATACCAGTAGTGTTCAGACTTGGGTGTTGCAATGTACGCCTTCTTTTAGGCACCTGAAATTGCATTCTCCTGGGGTTACTGTACTGTCAAGAGACTTTTCTAAAGACCAAAGGGTAGGCAGGTGCAGTTAGGCAGTCAGGATGTTCATCAAGAAGGCTGCTGTTTGAATATAAGCAGTGGAAACATTTTCTTGAGTAATGGAAGAGTATCTTATCCTTTCTCAGGTTATAAGTATTTCTGTCCGGAAAGAACTGGAGCACTACAATTTGTACTGTGGCAATCTTGACCATTTCCATGGTGGGGCTTGTTCCTTAGTCCCACTGTCACTGCTTGCAAAGTCAGCTTTGAGAGTCTGAGCGTGGGGGGTGTAAGTGAATCCAGGTTCCCATGACCTTCGGCTGTCCTGATTTTGCCTCGTTTTTCTTTTTTCTTTCTTTTTTTTTTTCTTTACACCCTGAACTGGCCAAAGTTTGCTTTCTGTTAAGAGCACCTTTGATATCGAGTATCTTAAATACCTCTGCAAAAGGATGGACATGCCCTGGGAGTGGGCTTGTACCCTCTGCCCTGCACATCAGTGCTTTCTGAGGCACTGATGTTGGGGTTTTGCAGCAGGCCAGATTGTGCCTGCTAGTGAGATAGTGAGAGGTGTTTTGCAGAGCTGGTGGGGAGAACTTCAAAAAAAAAAAAAAAAAAAAAAAGTCATCACAACATGGCCCGCTCCCTGAAACAGGGACCACTCTGCTGGTCTTTGGTAAAATATTGCCATTATACAGCTGCTGCTTAGAGAACAAGTTGAGCATACTAAGCGGCCTAAATAGCAAAAAGGTTGGTAGATGTCAGGCATGGTGGGAGAGCAAGGAGGACTGCAGGCACCTCATCAGATGTCTAATGGAGGCAGTGAGAATGTTTCTTCAGAGCTATAGATGTAAAGTGCCATACAAGAGCTAGGAATTACCAGTAACAGTGGTGATGGCCTCAGTGTGACTGACCCAAGGACACTAGCACAAGGACGAAGCTGAGAAAGACAAGGAAAGAACAGCTTTACCATTTCCTTGTTGAATCCCATGATGGCGTGAGCTCTATGGTGACCTCCATTCCACGGCTAGTGTGTAAAGGTCAATAACGCAGGTTAGACTTAAGAACATGTTGCAATGTTCAGTCACTCAGAAGCTGAATTTTGCCACTGCTTAAAAGAGGGAAAATACCTGTTAAAATAGGAAACTGTTATCTGGAAAAGAACCATTACTGAGTTGCCATCTGATGCCATAGGAAAGCCTAAATGCTACCTACTGAATAGCATGTTCTCCAGCTGCCTGCTTGATCTCAATCCCAGAGGGAGCTACATTTTAAATAACAAAAGAATATTTAGGTACCTTAGACGTTATTTGGATGAAGAAGGTTGACACAAATCGGGTTGCCTCAGCAGCTCATTTGCATCATGTTGCTCAGGCAAGGTGGGAAGGTAAGCAGTTGGAACACAATTCCCTGGTGACCTCTGCTCGTATCACAATCACTTAATTGAGTTGCTACTGAACAGGAAACTGAAATTCTTTAGGGACATGGCATAATTCAGAAATAGACAGGGAAAGCCGCAGCATGTCTGTTGGTAATCCCTATAGAGGTTTACCAAATTAGCCTCTTCATAAGGGAAAACTAACAGCCATTGATCTAAACTCATTACTGTCCGTTCTTGCTCTGCTAGAGATTGCTACAGGTGATGCAGTGATGGATCAGAGCTGGAGTTCTTTCTTTTCCCACTTCACACATTGTTTTAAAGATTCTTGACTGATGCCTGCAAAATTGTGTGTGTGGTTGTTTCTTGCACAAGTGTTAAAGCTGTGGTTACTTTATGCTACTAGTGTCACTAAAGCAAGCTGCAATATGGCTATATCCAGCGTCTATGTCATTTGTTTGATCTACCAACAGAAAAGCAGTGCCAAATGGCCTCAAATCTGCTTTTGTTCTGCAGAACAGTGCCATGCAGAGATGGCTGCACAGCCAGGGTCCACTGCTTATGAGACGTTATTTGATTCTTTTAATTGGATTTGTGGTATTTCAAGCAGAAATTTGTGAACCAGAAATCAAAGAAAATTTGATTTCAGAAGCACCTGAACACAATATATTTGAATCAAAATATTTCCTTCACTTGGCAGCTGTTTTGGGGAACCTTGATGTTCTTGTTGACAGCAATGCGAGGTCCGCAGAGCAGTGGGGGAGCCCCCAGGATCTCTGCCTCTTGGACATCCCTGCTATACACACTGTCTCAGAGCAGCCCAAACCTTCCATCTCCTCCATCCCAGCTCTGCTGTGGGGAGGCTGGAGTTTCTAAGAGCCTCACGTTCAGCTCTGGTTTAGGGATTTCAGGATATTTCTGTAGGGGCAGGAGCGGAGTGCGGGTAGGTTCAGGCTTCATGCTTGCTTTGAGATGAGAGCCCAGGGGTGCAGGAAAGCCATGCATCTGTTGTCCTAACTAAGGCACTGTGCAGAGGCTTGAGCCTGAGGAGCTCCAGGATCTGGGCCTGCAGGTACAGTAAGTCCAAAGACTGTGAGTGTGCTGGAAAGTACTGCCAGCACTGGACCCCAGTTGTGAGGCAATCTGCCAAGTCTTCAAGCAGAATCCTTTAGGCTTGACTTTCTAAACTTGGAGTGCTTCTAATGAAATATTTTTGGCTTGCTGAAATGCTTATTTTCTGGGCGAATTTTCAAGCACCTTCAATTCACTAATTCAATATCCAGAAACCCAGCTGTGTATCCAAGAAATCAAAATCTTAAAATTCCTGGTCAGGAGTGAAACATCAGATTCTCTTATGTTTTTACATTATTTGCTGTGGGCTTTCTGTATACAGCATTTTAAATTATTTACTTGAGAACAGAATGTTTCATGAACTGGCAATGTTTATACAGTCTTACATATATCAGGCATAGCTTTTTATTTTCAATGAGACTTACAAAACAAACCAATTACCTTCAAACATGGCACAGCAGCATTCATTCCTGTTCTCTAAATAATTCCAACTCATTCCTAGCAGGGCTGACTTTGATCTTTAAGATAATGCTGAAGAGTGATTTAAATTTAGTTTTCCTTTCCAGTGCACAGACTGCAGGTGTCTGATGAAAACATGAGTAGTAACATTTTCCTTGTGAATGGTCCCTGTGTTCTCACTGCAAATTATTCACTTTTGTGTACTGTGGAGCATGATTAAAAAATACTGGGAGAGAATCTCTACTGTGTTTCTGCAGATATTGCTAAACAACCTCTTGAAGCCGATGCTTGGAGCTGACCAGGAAATTGAATTGTGTCGTTATCGCGCACCAACCCTTCTGAGAGCCAAGATATATTAGCCCATGTCTGGCACCGCATTAATGATCTGTGGTGGTTTCCAGACATCCTGAGCAGAGATAATTCGAACCAGTTTGTAAGAGATGTTCAACACAAAAATGGTAGTGCATGGGGAAAGAAGTTCATCTAACATCATGCTGGTGCCCTTCCAGTCCAGGGCTGCTCTGAGTTTCTCACATCTCTCTGCCTGCCCAGACTCAGCACACAGACTCAGAAATGCTCTGGGATCTGCCAGCATTTTCAATGCTTTCAGTTCTGTTGGCTCACTCACGTGTGCTTCACTCAAAGTTTGCTGCATGAAGAGCAGCACCAAGCTACAACCAGCTGCTACTTTTTCCACCTTATTTTTACCCAGTCAGGTATTTGTGTTCAACACTGCAGACTATCTATTCAGTGTCAACTGCTCTGCTAAAGGGGTACATATTTGGTTGTATAAACTGCCTAGGAAGCTAGACTATGAATGTGCATCTGAAGGAAAAGAGGGATTGAACTGTGACTGCATGTCGCTGTAAAGGAGGAGGGATGGGGCCATCACTTGCAGAAGCAGATTATGCAATTGGCAGCAGGGGGGATTAGACAGCCAGAAGCCTTCACAGAGCTGTGTACACTGGGAGGAGGCTGCAAGGGAAGTGCGCTAGGCATTAGCTCCCTCTGCCATGGCGTGTCAGGCAGCACAGCTGGGCTGGTGTGGAAAGGAAGGAGGGGAGGGAGGCCTTGGGTTTTGAAAGACTGAACCCCTGTTATGGAGCCCACTGCAATGTGATCCATAGCTGTATAATGGAACAGCAAAAGCACACATCACCCCTTAACCTGGGTCGTGGCAAAGGCAGAATCAAATTGGTCTTAAAATTTGAGAACATTTGTTTATAAGAGCATTGTACACCTAATTTCTCTCTTACTTGTGACACTCTTGGACTTGCAAAGTGACTGGATCTTTTCCAGGCTCTTCTGTACAGCTCAGAGAAGCCCTTCCAGCAGCTCATTACTGATGTGCAATAGGTATGGCAGACTGATCAGACTGTGTAATAGTTGGCTCAGATTATGACTTTGAGGCTTTCCTACCTTAATTTAGATGCGCACAACATAGAGTTTAACAACCACACAATTACGTAGATTCTTTCTTTGAAATTGCCCAACAGGGATGGATGATCCCCATTCACATTTTCCATTGAAAATTACACATGTATGAGCAGAACTGCAGTTTCAGCTTCTATTTTTTCACAGCTGAGGAATATACCTCTAAGCATCAGGATACCTCCTTGTATCTCTGGACTTATCCTTTTTTTGTTGAGAATTTGGCCATAGAGCCAGACTGAGTTTACACCACACACAAAGACTCTGAGGCATAATATTTATGATTTTCGATGATGTCAAGGGGAGCCCTGCAAGTGCCCCAGGACTGAGTTCTGAATAATTTTTGGATCTGTTCATGCAGTCTCACAAATTTCAAGGCAAAAATCATAGTCTTAAGGATAAAAGTGTCAGTCATTTTACAGTCCACACTGTAAAATTGCTGGGTATTCTATTCTTCAGATGATACTTGAATATCTATTTTCCATTCTCAGACTACAATATTAGCAAATCAGCTTGCAAGCCTGCCTCAAAATGGCATTACCTGGAACAACTTCTTTAATATAATCAAGTTTTTCCATAGCTAGGGTTCGGGAAATATTTGTTCATTTTCTAGTAGTCTGATTTTTTCTGTTCCAGGCACAGATGAAGCAACTTTCTTCCAGCAGAAAATCTGATGAGCCTGATCTAGTCTAAGCAGGAATCTGTACGTAGTCCTGACTTATACAAAAAAATCTGCATGCACTCATCTGTGTTGTGCTCACCTGTGTTACGCTCTCCCACATAAGCCTGGCTTTCGCTTCTGATTACTGTACTGCCGCAGGAGCTGGGTGCTCTACTCTCATCCAGTATATAGGAGAACCAAATCTAAACTATCAACAGAGTGTAAACATCCTCAAGAAACTAACTGATAATAAAACAGATTTTTCTTCTCTTTCCTTTTTTTCCTTACAAACCATCTGCCATTTCAGGGATGCATTCTTGTGTGTTGTTCACCAGGTAGTATCTACTTTTATCTTTGTGGCAGTTACCTGGTCAATTGTTGTCAATTGCTCTGAAAAGACTGAATATTTTTTTCTCTCTCAGGACACTTTTATTCATTCTTTTGCTTTTCAAGCTGCTTCTTCAAGCTGAAATCCCTTCAGACAGTTCTTAAAATGTCAGCTCCGCTTTATTTTAAGAAATGCAGTATCTTTTTGTCTAGCTAATTCTCAACAGTTATTTAACAAACATGAATTTCCATTTTCCTTTCTCTTTCACTTAGACCTGCTCTGGCCGTTTCTGTTACATTTCAGACAAGGGATGCTGGCTTGGGTTGCGCGGAGAGCAGGTTGCGACATGTATCTTCATGAAGTTCTGCAAGTGGGGCTCATAGAATAAGGTCTCTTCACACTGCTGTGGGATTCCCAGGCTCTGGTAGACGTCTTGCTAGTTGTATAAAGTCCTTCAAAACATGATGCAACCTGCAGCTGGTGCTAGTGCCAGTAGCAGTACCTGCTTTCACTGGTGTTACAGACAGGCATCTAGACAGAGACACCTGGTAGACAGTATCTGTGCAAAGTCAGTTCCCTTATGCCATATCTGAGCAGACAGAAGATCATTCAATGCATTATTCAAACACCACCAAGGGGCTACAGCCACAGCCTAGCAATGTATTTCCCTTTGCTATGCCTGCAGGAAGAGGGAAAACAGGCCAAGCCTACACAGATGATGCAGAGGGAGACTGCCATTGGTTCCTCTTGCACCAGGCCAGTTCCTTTGATATCACTATAACTATGCATATGCATAGTCTTGCAATTTTGTATGATATGCATACGCACAGATATGCAATTTATAAGCAGTGAAGCTGGGTCCTGCTTTTAAGCTCAGGTGCTTTTAGAAGAATGGTAGCTCTTTTGATTGCAGGTACATTTTTTTTTCAACAGTTACACCAGTCTGAAATTTATGGGGTGACTCTTGCTTTCTTTTATGCACAGGAAACTCATTGATTTCAGGTGAAGTAAATTTGGCAATTTTCTCCCCTGCATAGCATATAACAGCATAGTGTGTTAGGCAAACTTCACTTCTAAGTCAGAAATTAACTGTTTTAAATACTTACATGGAAAGACACAACTTGAGGAGGTTATCATGGTCTGTGTTTTCATAATGGCTCTATGATGGCTTTTCCAGTGCCCATATGAGCTGGATTTCCCTGCTGATTTTCTAGATGCTCACAGGGATAGAGTTCAGGAATACTCCTGAATTCCTGCTACTTATTTTGATGCTGGCACAGATAACAGCTTGGGCTTTCTTTTAAGTAAAAGAAATCAGGAACACAGCTGTCTTTTCAGATTTGGCAGGTGATGAGCTTGTTTCCCTCCTCATCCTCTCCAGCTGAATATAAACCGCAGACTATACAGGTAGCAAGGCTTAGTTTGGACCCAGACAGATAAGTTTCTGCCTTTGCTTTCTCAGATATCAGTGTGACGGCTTACATAGTTACACTGATTGCAGATCCACTGGACTCACATATTTTGGATAATGTTTATATTCTGAGAGGCTGTGTGATTTCTGCATCTCTTAGCTAAGCTCCTCTCTTCCTTTCTGCCCCCTCTCTCTGAGCATCTACTGTAATGCTGTTTGCTTATCCTTCTCTTAACTCATCAAGATTTCAGGATAGGTCAAAGTTTGCCTGAGACTCCATTATGGCAGCTACTGGATTTAATGAACACTACTGACACACATTAAGGCATCGTGAAAGTAACTCCAGCCAAACACTGAAGATATAAATTCTCCATTATGTTAATGTTAATGCTCTCTTTCCTGGTGACATTCTTTTATTTCTTCCCACACCTACATCTCAGACTCCTACTCCATCGAGGTTTCCTTTGTGCATCATCAGTCACTGCTTCTTCCTTACAAAATAAACCTACCTACATTTTTCTTGTTACTGTGTCTGTGAGGGCCCTGAAACCCTTTCAGGATTGCTTTGTTTGAGCATTTTATCAATTTTCATTTCTTTTCTTCTTCCTTGTCATTAGGAAGTATTCAGTGCTGTGCACGTCCCCACACAGAGGGCCAAGGAAAGCTGTATGTGTCATTTCAATCAACGGTTTACTAAAGGTATGCAAAATTTTTGCAAAGAAAGCCAACATGATCAATATTAAGCCTTTTCAGTGTACCTTTAGAAACTGTCCAGCTTTTGTGAATGCATTGCATTTTGGTGATAAAGCAGAGCTATTTCGGGCAAAATCGAAGTGACGTGTTTTGAAAATACTTCACTCTGAGATTCTGAAATTTCACCAGTCACATGTTTGTGAAGAGAGCTTATGATTATAGAAGTATTACAGAACTTACAGAACATGAAAAAATGCCCACGATTAATTTAGAGAATATTTCCTTTTAAATATCAGGAAATGTCACGTCACCTTCCTCCTGAGGAACTATTTTGGACGTTCAAGCAGAATTACAGTTATTGAGATTTAAGATGCCAGAAAGGATAGACACTAATAATTACACAAATACAGTAGATTCAATGCCAGATTCCTGAAAACAAATTGCATCCTTAGAAGATGCAGGTGTTTTCACTCCTTTTAATTCAAGCATCTTTTTCTTCAGTGGGCTGATAGCTGTTGCCGACCTTCCACAATTAGGGAATATCATCTGAGATGACTAATCCTTTTGTAAAATCACATACTGAAAGTCACATATGATGGGAGAAAGGTGGTCCATGAAACAGTCCAAGTAGCTAGTCTAAGAGCACGGAAAATTTCTGACTGTAGACAGTTACGTCAAGATGACTGAACTTAGCAGCTATGTTTCAAATGTAGTCCTATACATAGATGTTCTTGCTGTTACATTTTAACAGGCCCAAAAGACTACACAGTGAATGCAAATACTCAGACAGGCTGCATGCAGGAAAAACAGATGCTTTTTAAATAGTTATTTTGACTGGGTACATTGTAGAACATAGATGGGAAAACAAAGCTAGGAGCACGTGTCCGGAATAAATCTTGCACCCCTGTGAGCAGGATTTGCAAGGAGTTCCCACAGCAAGAAGTGCTGATTTACACACTGAATAGGCTTGTAGGGAGAAAAGGAACTGAGTTAGGAAATATCTGTTATCCAGTGTTTCATCTTAAAACATGTTTAGAGAAGGGTGATGCTCACGATGCCAGACCCAGCCTGGGAATATCTCGCAGCATGGAAAGCATCAGGAGCCGTTTGTTTTACCAACATTACATCGCCATCTGGTGACTTGCCAGGGAGGACACCCCTGAAACATGACACTTTTCACTTGCCTTACTAAAAAGACAAGCCATCACCTCCAGATTTTACAGCGGTGGCAGTGCTAACATCAAGCCATACACAAACTCCCGCATGTGGGCATCCACACAAGCATGCACAGATGTACATCCATTCTGCTGTGGCTACAGCCAGTGGAGGGGATAAAAGCTGGTTTGAAATGTCGCTAAAATGCTGCTGGTAACTTTCCAAGAAGAATTTAAAGTATTTGGCTTGGCTTAAAGACTGAAGGATGTCTTAGGCCCTTGTTATCTGAGAGAGATCTTCCTTATGCTATGTAATCAAAACTGGTGCTGTGTTTGCTGTCCTGTCCTCCTAATTTCAGGACTTTTTCCCTCTTTTGTTCAGCCTTGAATATGGTCGTCTTTTTGTGTATCACTAAGTCCATTTCTCCCCTAAATTTCTGGGGAAAAGATTTGCTGATGAGGTGGCATGTATATAAGCAAATTATGATCTAAACACTTAGTGAAGCAGTGCTTAATGCTGAGACAAATGAGTCTCTTACTTTCATCTGTATAAAATGGTATAAAGTAAATGAATACATGAGAAATTAAGTGAATAAATGCAATATATTATACTATAGTTCAGCTCATGCAACACAGATGATGGCAAACTACACTGTCAGAGAGAGTGACACAGAGCCTATATGAATGGTAAAGATTAGCTTGAACATGCTGAATCTTTAACAAGGCAGGTGACTCATTCTAACTATCAAAAAGACTCAGGATATTTTTGATCTGTTCAGAAATAGGAAAAACTGCATAACCCAGTACTCTAGCGTGGTGAAATTAAGGAATGAGTCAAGACTTTGGAAAGTTTATATAAATCACTAGAACCAGCAAACACTGATATTGTGGAGATCTGGAAAAGAGACTAAGAACTGAAATACAACAAAAGAGTGTAATGGTTATTTCTGCTAAAGGTATCTTTTTATCTTTGAGAATTAAGGGGAAACTCTTTGAGGGGGGAGAGTTAATACCTGTTAGAAGAAATACAACTATAGCAGTAAAGTGTATTCATACCTCTACTAATGGTTTTGTCTAAGTAAAGAGTAGTACTAAAATTCCCCATGTTAATTGTACTTCATTTCGAGGACATCCACTATAGTAACCAGAAAGTCAGTACAATGAGTCTTATCAACAAGTAGTACTGTGTCTTAATAAATCAGTATAACAAAAGCTCATCTGAGCCCCAGTGAACTTAACTTATTGTGAAGTTAAATATGACTGCTAATGTTTAGCTAGAAGGATTTATTGAACGTATATCTTTGGCAAACCATCTTTGTGCTGACCTGTCTAAAGTTTCTGTAAACATCTATTAATACAATGCTCAGTGACTCATGGCTGAACAAGCTTACAATAATGGTCAGTGTTTAATATGACCCTTAGGAATTCAGAACAAAAGAAACCCCACATTTGGTCTGACTGTATAAACACAAGGCTACACCAGAAGACAGCTCCTATTGTGAATAAACAATACAGAGAAAAACACTCTTGGAAGAGTCAGTTCTAGACTTGAATGAACTAAGAAGAGACCATCATCTGTGAACGTTATTTATTTTGGCTCAGAAGAGAGCTACATCTTTTCACAGACTAGGGCACGAACAAGTCATGCTGGAGAACTAAAATCTAGTATATAAATCAAAATAATCACATATGTATCTGTGAGAGCAGAGCCATGCCTGTTCAGGAAATCTACATAGTACCATTTTCTGGTTACACATAATGCATAATTTTGCAAGTTTCTATATTATTTTGATGGCAGTTAATTAACTTAATTTTCTCTCTAAAAGTAACAGAAAGAAAAATTGTATTTCATTCCATAACCTGCAAGTCTTAAAGGCTCTCCTAGAAAGAATTCAAAATATATTGGACATAAATGCACATGGTTTGACTGATAGATAATCATAGTATTATATTTTAAAGAAGTAAAATTGCAAAACACTCTCTCCTGGAAAAAAGGACTTTTAATTATTTGCAAATATGCTGTCCAATATTTTTACTTACAAATCTGATTTTTTATAAGTAACTGGAGACTATATTTTGCTCCCTACTGAAGGAGCAGAGAAAACTGGCTTCTGCAAGACACTTTGATGATTAAAGGTAGGTGGGATGAACCCTGTCCATGATGAATGGTCAATGTTTTAAGCGGATGGATGACACAGGCTCTGAAAAGAATATTTCAGTGAGGCTTCAGGGAATTCATTTAACATCAGTGGGCCAGGTGAAGGTCACCAGCACATCATAACTTGTTCTGGGCTATGGCACTTTTGTGAAGATCTGTCCCTAAATGTGACAGAGAGTCTTTTAATAGTTGAGGCCAATCATAAAGGGGAAAAACCTCCTCCATATAGTTTACTTAGCAAAGTAATTTATTTATGCAGTTGATCATTAGACTCAGCAAAACAACATTGCCTTCCTTTATATTCAGCTTAAGCTTGCTTACTAGTTACAGCTTAGATGTTTTATATAATCCAGTGCCATTTTGTGTTCGTATGAAGACAGCACAAAGATCAGAGCCCTGAAACATGTGTGAGTTGGTCCTTAACTCTGAAACAATCTGCTGGGGTCCCACTCTATCAATGCTCCTCTCATTTCTCAGTTTTACTGACACTCAAACTGCGTGTGGAGTATATCTGCACGGAGTATATCTACACCCCACCTCATCCAAGGGAAGACACAGTGATTTCACTCAGAATGTCACTTTCTAGCCTTAACTGTAGCAGCAGTCTGTCATTTTCAGGGGGTTTGGCTGCTCAATTGCCCAATTTTGAGATTGTTCATCACGAGCCTAATAGACGGATGGCAGCAGGCTTGTGTTCTTTGGGCAGAGCTGAAAGCGCTCTCCTAGATGACTTGCTGTGCTCTGCTTTTTGTTCTCAACTTTTTCCATTTCACAGCTTTACCTTAAGAACAGTTGTTTTTTGCTCTCTTACCCTTGTGATGCCAAGGAATGAAAAAGATGTATCAAAGCCAGAACAAAGTAGCTATTCAGAGGTGAGACTAGAAAGTCCTTTTCTGTTTCTTTTTTTAATTGCCTCCTAATAATGGCTCCTACTAGGCAAAGTTTCAAAAGCAGAAACAGTAGGCCTGCACAAAAAGCAATTAGGGCTATTCTGGGAAAATACGTGCATATAAGAAAATCTGATTTTAATGGGATGAGAAACTCTTGTCATTCAAGCTATTTATAGACCAACGATTCTTTCTATTTTGCTGTCATCAGATCATTTACTAGTGCTAACATGGAGTCTCATTTTCTTTTGCAAGGACTGAATATGAATTATTGCACAAGTGTGCCATGGTGTGGCTCAGCACTTTGAACAACAAATGCAATCCTCCCTTGGGGGAACAGCGTTGCTGACAGAGGACACCTGCTGGTGGAATGACTGGCCTTCGAATCCTTTGTTAGCACAGAGATGAAGGCTATCGTTTCCTCTACGCTTGAAGCTGAATCAGTGCTTCCATGGAAAGAAAGAATCCTATCCACCTCCAGTCTCTTGCTCCTGCCTCAAACCAGCCTTGCTTTGGGCTAGCACAAGTATTTGTGCAGTCAGGTGATAGCCAGGACTGTAAGAACTGAAAAACAGCCTGGCCAAAACAACAAAAAAAAGATTTATTTTTCACTCTGCTCATTTCTGCAGTATACTCACAGAAAAACTTGTGCTAGCACAAGGAAGGACACAATTTGGGTGTGAAAATAAATGATCGGAGAAGGGCAGGACTGCTTCTTTCAATGGCTATACTTGCTTATGTAGGCTGAATCTGTTGTATGAAGTACAGCCAAAGGATAATGTATCTAAAAATGCTTGAGTCACTCTGTAGCCTAGCTTGATTCCCTCTTCTTTGGAAAATGCAGCTCAGACTGTTAAGTCTGTTAGAGAGTTAAAAAATTGGACAGCTTCCCCCATGTGGATATTTACTGTGGGAGGTAACCTTGGGTAAAGTTCAGAAAAAAAAATCAGGTGACATACATTCACTGAACACTCCGTGGATTATATTAAAGTCTTTGTCAGTTTAACCGTGCACAGAGAAAGTAATCGGATCCTTGCAAGGCAAGGCTCAGCTTTGCGAGCCAGTGCAACTGAAATGGGAGTGGGATGATACAGGTTATGCTTTGCATTTATCTTGCTGGAATATGATAGGACAGGATTACAAGGATATATCCCCATTGCAGGAGAAGGAATCAAGATACTAGGACAGTGTGCTGCTCTGATGTCAAGGACTGTGAACCATTTGCAAGACAACTGTGATCTTAACTGTGTTGTTAATGTGAAGTTAATGTAAATATAAATGAGTTGGTAACTATCCACTGGAATCATTTTTACTTCAAATGTACTGATGGATAAAAGCTTCCTTTATGTTAGCATGTAATTTATCTTGCTTAGACTACAGAAATGCATGTTTACAGACAGTTCTTTGGAATCCTCCCCAGAGTGATACCTTTAATAGGTTTCAGTCATTTCATCTGTCAGGCTTGGGAGATTACAAATATGAAAAGGAAAACAAGCTGCTAGCAAGGTGTTACTTTTTGACTTTGTTATTAGAATCAAAGGTTTCTGCTGAAGTGAATCTGTGATATTTTGTAATAATTTTGTAATGAAGCAATGAACCAAGCAAAAGTGACCAACATTAATTGGGACCCATCTAATCTGATGGTTCGGAAGAGAGAGCAGTTCACTAAGAAAGATTGCCAGGGGTATGGAGGATGTGAGACAGCTGCCTGAAATATAGCTAACTGCAATAACAGCAGCACAGCAGAGCTGTAGTGCAAGCGCTGAGTAGGCCTGTAGACATTTATAATGTAGACATTTATAATGAATTAGTCTGGGATGAAGAGATAAAGAGGGCCTTGTAAAATCACATAAGAAGCCAGAACAAACAGTTCAAAGGAAAGTATTACTTGCAAGGTGTGTAACCTTACCAGGGGAATCGAGGTCATTCTAACTCTGCAGCAAAGATGTACCTGTTTTAAGAAATGCAGTAAAATCCTTTGTGTGTGAAGCATGTCAGAAGCGTTTTGATAAGCAGCACGAAGCCTAAAAAATATATAACTTAAGCCAGTAAATAGGGACAGGACTTATGAGATCAAACCTCATTAGTCACCAAAGTGACCGAGTTACCCAGTTTATCATCACCCCCCAACTGAACCGTGGTAATTTAATGTATGGACTCTTCCAGCAAGTTTCAGTCATCAAATAAAACATGTGACCTTCACTCACCTTCAAGACAACCTGTTTAGGAGCTCTGCATAGTTGCAAAGGTAACATAAATTTAATGAGAAAGTATATATGTATTAATTTGCTACTGGCTGAAATGGTGGGTAAGGAAGACTTTCTTCCTGCTAAACATTTGGGGGGTTGTATTTTTATACATGTGGACTCTGGGATGACTTTCTACTGCCTCGTGTGAGTGAAATATGAGAAGCCAGGGAAGTGCTATGATGGTAGAAGTGTAATGAAAGAGAAAAGTCCTTCAGATGTGAGATATACATAGCTATGAACTCATACCTCATTTTTCAGCTGTTTTATGCACCATTAAGTACTTTAGCAGCCTGACATACATTCAGTCAGGCACCGATTGCATCCTCAGAGCTCTTTACAGACTTAACTTTTGGGTTGCTCCTGCCTTAATCTGAATTTCATGTAAAATATATTCGAAAAGGTGTGTTTGTTTTGTCTGTGTACATGACGAAACATAACCCTAGGAGAGACATCTTAATATCCAAAACAATGCAACAGGATATAGTGTCCTAACACACAGACTGTACCAGAGCACCAGTATTCAGCATCACAGACACTTCTTGCCAGGAATTTGGGTTTTTTTTCTGGTTGACAGTCTAATACTAGCCAAGACAAAACTTGAGAGCAGGAAAGAGTTAGACAAAGCTGTCTTTGCATTATATAATGAATTAGAACAGGCTAAGCTGGGAAAACTATAAAATGTAAAATGCTATAAAATTGCATAGAATAGGTGTGTTAATTAGGAGCTAATTATGTCGTGTGAGCAATTGACTCACAGGTGTTCTGAGTTTTAGAAAGAGACAGGGATTTACAAGGTAATGATGACAGTGTCTGTGTCTGTGATGGGCAGAAATGTGGGGTTCTATTTCCTGTTGAGGAGAATAAATGAAGCTGAACTTGTTCTCTGCCCAGTATTAAATAACCTAACCTGGCCTTTTGAGGGCAATTATAATTTGCCGTAAAGCAAGCGATGCAGCTAGCAGATTCAGTATTTAAAGGATAACCAGGGTTCATATCTGCATGGCATGAGTTGTACCATTAATTTGTGTATCATTACTGAGTGTGGTCTCTCTTGCTACTCCAGAAGTAACACAAATTGAAAGTAATATGCCTGAAGAAGAGAAATGGAAGGAATAATATTAGTTAACACCAGCATCTGAGGTTGCATAAAGAAATGAAAGTACTGAGGCTTTCTTCTTTTCTCCTGTGTGAATGCATACGTTGTTTTCATAGAGTAAGAGAAAATAACAGCACAGACTGAGGGGTTGGGCAACTGGGAATGCAAAATGTCGAACTAGAAAGTGCCTCTAGTAACTTGATGTTACAGCGGTCTACATCAAAGCTTTTTTTCATAGTAGTATTAAGCCCTATTTGAATACAACTATGGTGGTTTATCTTCATGCTCCTGTCAGAAGACTATTTTAGAATGTCAATCCTCCAGCACCAGAACTTTGAAATATCCAAGTGCTTAGGCTGCACTATCATTGTTACATTGTAGTTGTGTAAATAGGAATGAGTTACTTGGTGTATTTGTCATTGCTTGAAAAATAAAAGAGAGAAATGAGGGAAATCCTAGGCATTTTCCCTTTTCACTGTATTTTGATTATGCATTAATGGTTACAGTTGTTCTTCTAACCTTAAAATAGATAACTGGAAACAAACATACATAAAGAAACTTAAAAGGAGTTTTTAATCTTTAGGCAGTGACTAGAAGTGCCTAAAATGCTTGAGTAAGTGAAAAACAAGTAAATTAGCCCAACTTTGGATGTAGATAAATCATGTGTGTTTGACCATAAGTACGAACTAAGAGTCTTAGAAATTTATTTCCAGCTAAAAGGTATAAGTCACACATGTAAAACTAAGTCCTATTTATGTTTTGAACCAATAACAGGAGACAGATCATTTGCATTTCAAAGGCTTAGTCAGCCTCCGTCAGAGCCTTCTTATATCTTCAGACAAATTCAATTTAACACCATTATTTTCCATAAATGTGTTATTTTCCTGCACAGTTACTATGTAGAGTTTACCAGAGAAAAACCAAATGATCCGAATGTGCCTTCTGCATGAAGGTGCTCTCTGAATATAGATGGGAAAAGTGGGCATTTTCCTCACAGTGTATGTTCAGTTGCTGTACTTTTCCAGGAACTCCTGTAAGTTTCTTGTTTAATACACACTCAAATACATGTCATGCAGAGCAAAGAAAGCCATCTTAAGTATTCTGGGAATCTGCCTTGAGGAGCAATTGCAAAAGCTTTGACCATCTGTAGACAGGGAGAGGGTTCCTAGACAGAGATGGATGGAAGCGGATTGGCACTGTGAAGAAAAATAGGCTGATGCCAGCAGCCATTTCACACTGATCAGCTTGAAAATTGCATGTACATTTGATTTCAATCATATTTGTCTGCTTTCTCTTTTCATATATTAAAATGTAGTAATAATATTCTATTTGCTATTTATCTTAGTAAAAGGGAGAAGAAAGCTCGCAGTAGGGGGATACAAAAGAGGATATTAGGAGATCACAGAATAATGATAAAGTAAAAACTGCTGCTGCTCAGGCTGATATCGACTATGCAAAGGAAATGAGAACAAAGCATTGTGGAGAGAAAAAGAAAAGAAGAAATGGGCAGTGTTGTAGAAAGAATGGGATTAAGTTAAGCACAGTTTGCCTCAGTTTTCATTGAAGATTGCAGCTGAAGGTAGCCTGCCCTATAGAAATAGTTGGACACGGAAACTAGATGGAGAAGGTGGCCCTAAAGGTAAAAGAACACCCAGTGCTCAGCTAGGGGAGCAGGATATTCTCCATCCCAGAACTCTGACTCAAGGTGACGAAGTTTTTTTTTTCTTTTTTTTTAATGAATTCCAAATTGAGGTGCCATAAATACCATGACCACAGAATAACAAATGCAACAACTTATCTAAGAATTTCTTTTTAAGTCAGTTGTGCAAATATCTTCTGACCTTAGGATGCACAAACTTCTGAAAACTGACAGAGGAAAATACAGATATTGTGTGGTGACAGATAGCAGACTGAAGCAAACTAACCTCTAGACACATGCTTGGTATGACAGATGATTATGTTTTTAAGACACCGAAAGTAGAAGAGTTTTGATGTAACTAAACTTCAGCACAGTATCTGAGTATGTTACTGCCAGAAAAAATTTATTACTTAAACCAAAGAAGACCTGACTTAATAGAAAAATTATAAAGTGGGTAAAAAGCTGCTCAAAGGACAATCTGGAGACAGCTGACTGGGGGGAGGTAACAAGGGACAGGCGTTGGGCTGATCTTTCCTAATACTTGTACAAAAATTCAGGAATGTATTAGTGAAATGTGCTCATACACTGTGAGACCAAAAATTTGTACAGGAGAAACTTAAATAATTTTAAGCATTGCAGAAATAGCAATTGAATTAAATGTACTAGTACCACTTGTGTGGGCACGAATTTAGGGACTGAGAGCAAGAAATTCTGATGGAGGCATAGTATTTGTCAGCTGGAAATAAGAGACTAGAAAGACCTGTGTGTTGATCACAGAAGGGCTGTGAACTGCCAAAAGTTAGGTGGCGTGCAAAAGGCAAATGTAATCTCAGGATGTATCAAGTCAGGTATTTCCAGCAGAGGAAAAGAAAGAGAATGCCATTCTCAAGAGTCAGGAGAGGGGCTTCATCTAAAATGCTCTGTACAGACAACACAGAAAGACAGTCATACTAGAAGAGGTGCTACAAAGCGCTGCTATAACAGACAGGGGAGCAGAGGGAATACCAGCAAAATTCTTACCATAGGAGATTTGTGAATTATTTCATTTTGCTGAGCCCATTAAATAGGAACCCTGTCTACAGATATCACAAAGGATGATATCAGCAAAAAAAGAATCACATTAAAAGATGATGTTGGCTAAAGGGCAAACATGTTGAAGTGCAGTTCCGTACATCTTTGCATAACTGAGGAAGAAACTAGCTTAAGTGTCTGAAGATGGAGCTTGATAGTCATAAAAAATTTATCTTGTGCTTGCTTGCTAAGGGAGGGAACTTCATGACATCTTACGTTCTTATGTGAAAGTGTCATCCGAATGCTTAGTATGGTCTTTGAACATAAGAACTCTCTCTGCTTGAGTTATTCATAAACTCATCTCAATTCTCTAGCTGTGTTCCAGAAGTATAAATAGAGAGTGTACACAAGTGATTATCTATAGAAGGGATGATCTTGAAATTATTATATCTCCAGCCAATTGTATTTCCTTTCCTTGATTGTACTTGTGTTTGTTTAGATTATGAACTGATTATTCCTCTGTATTTGACACCGTCTCATGCACTGTATTTGTCTATTCCAGCTGCTTATCATACATAGGCACTCCTCTAGTAAAGAGAACACGTAACTGGAGAAGTTCTGCATCTGCTCCAGTAATCCCACTGACTGGCCACATACATTACAGTTTAGAGAAACCATACAGTTCAAGAGAACTCACTGACTGAGTCCAGAGTGAATCCCATACAAAACTGAGAGTCATTAAGGAAGCTCAGAGCCATTTTTGGAGCTCCCTGGAGAAGCTGGGGAAGGAGAGCAGCCTCTGCCTCATGGCAAGTGAGGCAGAGGTGATGCTGAAAACAGAGGAGCCTGGCACTGTCATGAGAATATCAAGGTGGGCACATTGCAGGGTCCAAAACCCAGCAGTTGAAGAGGGCTCTGACTGAGCTGCTTAGCTACTGGTATCTTTGTAGCATTGCTGTCCTTTGCAAACTGAGGCATGCATCCCTCCATGTGTTGTCACTTTTCACACATTGCTACAAAACACGATGCTGGTTTGACAGGCAGGAGGTTTCTAGTAAAGCCCCTGGTTGCCTGAACAAAGCTATTCTAGTGAATGGCAAATAAACAGCTAGAATATTACAAAGAAAAGATAGAATAAAGCTACTGCCAATAAGTTTTAAGAAGTGTAAAAATGAGGAAAGACTGGCTGTTAATTTCATTTAAATGACTACTCTTATTTCTATTCTAATCATCTATTCTAATTCCATGTAATCACAATATTGCGTTGATTAGCTCACTGAAATGTAATCTGATTAGTGGTTCACAAGGTTGCATGTAATGTAACTGATTATGCTAGTGCACAGCATCTCTGAGTTGTTGGTTCTGTATTGTTGCTCCTCTTAATGAATTGTCTGTGCATAAAAATTCACTGAATAAAACTGATTATCTAGCTCATTGTGCTTTGTTCCAGTGTTCTGCACACTCTGGTCATTTTTCCTGTATTTGAAGTTGTATGTAAAGCTTCTATTGCTAACTCAAGCCAGCAAAATGCTTATAGAATATGTTTTTTCTATGTCATCATCTATTTGCAGTCTTCATTAAAAAAAAATTCTTCCCATGAATACTAGCATAGCTTGTTTTTACACTCGCAGTCCATTGGTAACTCCTTTTAGTGAAGACTGCCTGACTTGATTAGTAGCTCTACAGCTCTATTTACAGGAGAAAATTACAGCTGCAAGACAGCCTTTGCAGTGGTTCCAGTTTCATTCAATAATAGATTAGTTCTTAAATTAATCCCTATTAAGACAAGTAATTGTTTATAAGGAGCCACTTTAATAGCAATGCTAAGGTTTTCACTCTGGTTTTGTCGGTGTATTGAAAGTCATTCTGCTGTAAAAGATTACACTTCCATCTGGGGACTTGTGCGAAGGGAAAAGGAAGGTCACTCTTTGCAAATGGACAACAAAAGCATTTTGTGCCGCAATTGCTGTCGTAATACAAGAGTTAAAAGCCAGGACAATGGATCTAGGGCCGGTCAGAAAAAAGAAAACATGGAATGAAGAAACAATTTTAGCCTGGTTGTAAAGAGCTTACGACCCCATTGAAACCACTGAAATTACACCAAGGCTGAATTGACTCATACTGTCTTTAAAGAAATAAGATATATCTTGAAAGAAGAAAAAGTGTAAGTATTTACTATAACCTATTGGAAGTGCATTAGCTGAACAGTGACATCTTTAGCCATCCCTCTCTTCAGCATTTAATACCACAGGAAGAACTAGCTAAGAAAGTAAAGTTTATTTATCTCACTGCTGTCCTCCTCACTACCTGTATATTTCACTTTCCTGTCTCAGGCAAAGAGGTGCTTTCCTCTGCCCTGTCCAGAAAAGGCTCAGCTTTGCTGGCCTCTGTGAGGTGGGATTAGATTTATGAACCTAGTGTTCATAAGTTGAGGTTCATCACATTTCTTGGCAGCACTTAAACAGCTGCCCAACTGTTGTGTGCCAACATATACCTGTATCTGGCACAACCAGAGTGACTTGTGCTCCCGTGCACAGTGGATGTATGGTATTAAAGCACTTTTCAAGTACTCATACCTCTCTCCTCTATCAAATTGAGTTCGACCACAAAGCCAACAAGCCTTACAGCTGTTGCTAAAACACTATAAACCTAGAAGTGGAACTAAAAGACCTGAAATAGCTTGAGTGCTCGTAATTATCTCATAGTTATTATAAAAGCATATGTGTTATTCTAAAAGGTGGATAACTAATTTATATGATCTGCATGTGCTACCTTAGGCTATTTTTACTTTTAGTTTGTAGCTATTGCATGGGATTTTGAGCACCAGCTCTACTTTGTGATGATCACCTGTGCTAATGTTTACTCTAGTAATTGACTTTCGCATTTGTGTTATGCAACTAGATTTACAGTTTTAGATACTTCTGGATGCTACAGCTTGAACAGTTTGATATAGCTGTGCAAAATATCTCCCTGGAAAGCAACACTGCACTAGATATGTCTTGTTAATCGTGGTTTCAGAAAATTGTTTTTATAGAAAGCACATCTATTAAATTCTGATTTCTGTGCTCTCAATGCTCTCAACACCAGCAATATTGTAGTTTCATTCTTACAGGCTTAAACAGCATATGTATTTTTTAAATGCCATCCGCTAAAACATCCAGAGGATTATTTTCTATAATTAACCATGACTTTGTGTTCTATAGCTCTTTACTGCCAAGTCCTTTATTCTCTTGCGCGACAGGATAGGATATTTTTAATGTATTAAGTGTAGAGAGTGCCATTAACTCCTCATAATAAAGTAAAAAGAGGCTGAAATGCAGTAATGAACACACTTAGATAACTGAAAAGTGGACTAAACAGCTTACTTTTCCAAAGCCAATGTGTCATTTTAGAACTGCAGCTGTTAGCATTTGAGAGGCAATCTGTAATTATTTAAGGGCGAGAGAAGACAGACCAGACCTAACGTATTTAAATTAGAAAATCCAGCCCTTACCTGGCTGAATTCAGGATTCAAATAGCCATATAGGTCAGAGTGTCAGAGAAGATGGGCCAGTGGTTGTTGCTGCATTGTATACAAATTCTTCCATCTGAAAAATCCTGCAAAACAAATGTATTTATTTTGATCACAGTTCCCATTCCAGCAAAACATTTAGTCATCTCTCAGATGCTCTGCCCTCACCTGGGATCTGCTGTTACCCCGATCCTGCCCGGCAATGGAAATGCACAGCCCAACCTGGCAGCCATCCCCAGGCTGCCCTGCTTGTCTTGCCAAGGGCGGTGGGATGTGGCCACACTGGCAGGGCCTTGCCACATCTTGACAGCCTCTATAAAAAGGTAGGCATGTAAAATTGCTTTTTGTCTAATCAGGGGTGCACACTGCAATGTTATTACAGGTATCTATAGTATATATGGGAGATAGATGCAGTTATGGATATTTAGTCTGCCATGGTAAAAAAAAAGCATGCACTGTAGAAGAATACCTATTTTCTCAGCTGCTTTATATGAGATGTGTTTGAGATGCTGTAACTAGGCTTCTTTAGCAGTTCTATGTAGCACAGTATCTTGCACCTCTCTTGTTGAGGTAGTGGTGTGATGACCTCACTTCTGGGATAGTACATGCAAACTTGAGCAAGCATGAGGATTTACATCTTTATTCAAATGGTTGTCACTTCAGTACACCCACGCCATGACACTCAGATGCTTTCACAAACAATACTTCTGTGTACTTTTTTCATAAGTTCATTCTGTTGGCAGCACCTGAAAAATCCTGCAAAAGAAATGTTTTCATTCAGCAAGAATTGGGGTCCATTGTTCTAGGCTTTGTACAGATACACAGTGAAAATGCTGTCTCATTTCCCACTCCTCATGAGTGAGGAAACTGTTAGATCAAATATAGTAGTATGATACTTGGCTAAAAGTTGCCTGAGATCAAGGTCTCCTGATAAGCTTACTGACCTAGAGTTTCTCCCTGCCCCAGAGGCAGCTTCTAATGTGAATAGACCACCCAGAGATTAGGAGAAGGAGCTTCTGTTCTTTTTATTAAGGAAACAGCAAGGGGACAGAGTAATAACATCTGGCTGAATGAGAAACTAAACATATCTTCTACAAACTGGATCAAACACTTTTCTCTTCCTTGTGTTGAAAACTTAACTTACTCTGCCACGCAATTCAGAATCCTTTCAGATCCTGAGCGTGCCATTCTTCGTTGTCTCATGGGCTGCCCCTCATTGACAAGATAGGTGGATGTTTTCAGAGTAGAAGGCAGCTTTAATGTTTTTTTTTTTCCCTCTCCCTACATGTTTTTGAAAACTGCCTTGAAAATAATGATCCAAACTCTGAGACACTGGGGTGCCGCCTGGGGAAATCAACTAGCCCAAAATTCAGTTTCATGCTAAGTCCCAGGTGTGCCACCATCAAGTCAAAAGAATAATAGTTTATGACCTTATTCCAACTTCCGCATTCTTTTTCTGAGCACATTCCACAAGGGCACAGAGTGTACCCAGGATTATACCTCTGTTTTGATTTGCTGCCATATGACAGCTCTACCATTGAAATGTTGGGCATTCATATAGGATTCTGGAGAGTAGATATGTGCTCAATACATGCCTTGTGACAAGCACACAACTATAAGCATGTCTCTTGACATTGATTAAATGCCTGCTTTTTATTCATTGCTCCTTCCAGTCTGATAAACATCAGAAACGGCCTAATTATGTATTTCTCACTACTCAACTTGTGTGCGTTAATCTTATCTGCACGCATCTCTACACTACCCCATAGAGACCTGGAGTCAGATTTTCAAAGGTTTTTTAGCACCTTCTTTATAATGATTTCAATGAACTATGACAAGAACGATTTCTATAAATTTGCGTTTTCACCAATCAAAACAAGGAAAGCTGGTAGCTCAGAAAAACATTACACAAATAATCTGAGTTTTAAGTGAGGCAGAGAATGGAAATTCCAATTGGCTCTGGGTTTTGAGATTTCCAAATCAAGTTTCCCACTGGACAGAAACATAACTCCCAAACAGAGTCAATTGAAACATTTTGTTTTTCATTATATAATATGAAATTGCTAAATAAAGTAATATGCAAAGTGGATTATTATTAAAAATGGCATGTTTCAACATAGTCAGGATTCTTTTTCTGGCATTTCCCTGTGATAGAATGTTTTGGCAAATCAATATAATTTCACTAAGTTCCGTTTCAAAGAGGGCACATTTTTAAGGGAAATTATGTTCCCTCATTACTGTCTGACCAGCCCTGTCTGAACTGCTGTTTTGTATAAGCTGTTACATATGCATGTCCCCAGTATTTTCTCTGGGATTCTAATGAAAATGTGAATTGATTCCTCTTTCTAGAACTGTTTTAAACAGTTTCAGCTCCAGACATACAAATATTCATATTTTGATATATTCATTGTGCAATATGGGCACATATCAACACGTGCCTATCCTTTCTTTCTAAAAAATTGCATCTCTAGAGACACCCTGAATAAAACACGAAGACAAACATGATGTGTGATTTTTCAGTGGAGCAGCCATCCTGTTAAAAGCACCCATCAGTTCCATAAACCTGAAATATCCTGAGGGATTCAGGATGCTTAAGGACTGGCCTAGATTTTGCTGCATGGAGTAGCATGTATGTTAGCAAGACACTGGTCTTACGTCTTTAACTCACAGAAACCATTTGAGTCCATGGGAAAATGTGAGAGATGGAAATTTTGGTACTGATGGCAATCAATCAGAAGTGCTTGGCACTTAATCACTCAGAAGAATCTAGAAGGGTAGAAAAAAAGCAAATCTTCCACTGAAGGTATGAAAGAACTGTGTTTTCTGAGATTCTAGTGAAATACAGCAGGTAAGTCTGACAAACCTCAGCAGCAGAAGTATTTCTGTTTGGCAGAAAGTTGCCTGGTCAGTTGAAGTATAATGCTATAGTTGTTTTCAGTGTGGGCAGAGAACAGCATGAATGTGCCCCATGATAACAGGGTGACTTGCAGAGACTTTGCATTTAGGAAACAAAAAAAATCCAGTTGGCATTTGGCCTTCACTGAGCTGGATGTTAGACACACACACAAGAGGAGCAGGAAGTTTCTTCTGTGTGCATGCGTCTGAATTTTAAATATTGAACAAATTACATATCTCAGCATGTGAAACCGCTTTCTAAACACATTTTCAGTAAACGTAAAATCAGTTTCTAAAAACATCTTCAGTAAAATCTGTGTTATCTAATCAATCCACTGTTCATCCATAGACAGTAAACCCCTACCCTGAATGACAGAGGAGACTTGCATGCTTCCTGAAACAGTGTAATCCTGTCTTATGTAAATGTAAAAGGGTATGAGAACACAGCTGGAGCCAGTGCTTGCAGAGAGTTGTCATGCAGTTTCTACACAGATTTCATGTGCCAAGCAGGTACCTAATAGGAGAGCTGTAAGATAATGTGCCCTCTGTAAAGTACTGAAGTCGGTGGGATTACCCTTCTAGGTCAGGCCTCGCATTCTGTTTGGCAGTTCTTGGGATTTCCAAAATGAAAAAAAAAAAGCTAGAAATCTTCTCAGCAAACAAATACAGGGTAATTTTCCTCATCCTGTTCTCTAGTAGTTGGAAACACATTGTAGGCAGAAGCCATAGGCTATTATTATCCCTTGTACAAGTTAGCGGTATGAACATGGATATTGTTGCAATTCATGCATGCATCCAGCCTTTTCTGGACCACCTCTAAATTACGGGCCTCATTTTGGGGGAGAGACCTACTTTTTAACTACATATAGCACAGACGAGTGTTTCTTTTTATCAGTTTTAACTCACCCCCTCTTTCTGCTTTTACTGCCTGCCCTCTTATTTTTGGGTTGTGGAATGGGGTAATAGGAGTTTTATGGCAATGGTGTTTCTGTATGTAGTCATTATATCTCCTCTTCCTTATCTCCTTCCTTCCATAACTCCTAAGACATTTTAAAATCTTTTTTCACACAAAAGTTTTTCCAGATCCTTGATCATCTGCAGTGCCTGTTTCAAGATTGCTAGTTCAATAGCTTCAGTGTGAGACAGTACCACCCAAGCTGCAGGCATGATTCCACTTGCCCCAAATAACACAAACGTCATCATACAGTTCTCCGTAAAATTCACTCAGCAGCTTGTCTGGGTTATTTTCACTATAGATGTACAGTGAACAATCATCTTCCTCGAGCTGTTTACCATCCCTCTTTTTTTTCCAAGTATCTGTAAGTAATTCGGTATGACAAGCATGTTGAGCAGCTAGTAAAAGGTCACATAATTTTTATTCAACCTGATAGTGTCCTTCAGAGACATGGAATATCTTCAGGTAGTGTTTAGGCAAGGTGTTTACCCTCTAAAAGAGGTTCTAGAACTGAAGAATAGAAAAGCAGAATTTCTGTGACCAGACTGCAGTTCAATTATATTTATTCTGCTGGATGTCTCTGTCTTTATGTCTATTAATCAGAGCACGTCTGTAAATGACTCTGAGGAGAGAATACTATTTTCGCACAGGTCTCAAAAGCAAAGATGTATTTTTTTCTGTAATGTTCATGTTCTTGCTCACATTTTTAGGGCTTTGACTACAAAACACCCTGTCAAAACACAACACTGAATTATTTCAAACTACTGAAGTATTTATATATTTTAACTCAGGAAACATAGGGCTCCTAATGTAAAAAAAAAGTGAATGATTGAATTTCTTCAAAGAACGTGGAAATAATTAATTGGTAGGTTATTTCTGAGAAGCATAAAGGCATTTTCAGAATAATAAAATATTGAATCATTTCTAGAACTGAGAAAATGCAGTCGTGCAAAAGCTTAAGTGTTTCACTTTGTCAAGTATTGGTGGAGGAGACATGTCAGTTGTTGGTGAAAACATTTTACTTTAGATGAAACCAATTCAGAGTGTTCATCCAGAATAGAAAGCAGAAGAAAGAAAATAGTATGTATGCTGTCAAATCCACAGTCTGTTCTGCTTCCTGTGCTTTGAATGTCAGATAATAACCATAAATTTGCGTGGAATGGGGTCGGGTAAGCTTTGTGCCTAAAACATCCTCCACAGATATGTGACTGGAGGAGAAACAACAGATCTTTTCTCAAATATGCCTGTCACTATGATGAATTTCTTAAGTTATAGAAATAAGGAGGATCACCGGGATGAGCAGCTGCAATGTTCTTTTGCCAGCCAGGAGAGGTTTTTTTGTGCTGTTATCATGCGTGGTTTTATATTTCCTGTTATGCTGGAAACCATGTTCCATGAAAGGAAATTAGCGTCACCAAAACATAGTATGTAGTAGTGTGCTACACTAATAATCCTGCTACCAGATGGAAAAGTAAATAAGTACGTATATTATTTGTGAAGTAAACTGAGCCCTCCATGAATAGGGAGCAGCCAACAGGGTTTAATATCCCTAAAACACTGAATATAGCAGGGATGACCAGAGTTACCTTTAACATTGTATTCCATGATCTGGAAATAAACAACTTCTGATGGGTTTCAGGTACTCGTGAAAATCTTAAGTTATTTTCTAGCTTTTGAGACAGTTGCAAGACTGATAGCAGAGCTCTGGATTCTAAGCAACTTTTAACTTCTTTAGAATAACCATTGATCTTAACCAGGATATCCTGCCTTGGTTAACCCTTTCATTAGGATGGGAATCTGCACTGAAATTTAATTCCTGGGTAAAGATCACCATTAGATCTGTCCACAGTTGTGCCCACATGATGGAGCTGTCAGAAATAGTACTGAAGAAGGACTTCAATGAACGCTTCACTCATTGGATGGCTTTCTGCTCAGGAGTAGAAGATTCCTTCATAGAAGTAATGAGGAAAACTATTTCTGTTGTGGCAAGAGCACAGTACAGGCATGTAGCTGTGAAGAAGAAAGAAGCAGGCCACAAAAATGGAAGGAACAGACAGACTATAAGAGGGACAAAATCACACTGTGGTGAGGCTGTTCAGAGTCCTCAACACAGCCAGCAACGATCAATACTTTTAGAAGCTCAGAAAGGAGATATTGGATTTAAATGATGCTAACAAACAGTTAGAATTTAACAGAATCCTGAGTATGTGTAGGCGGAGATGAAAAGTTTGAGGAAAAATCAGCATTTCAGATCTTGAGATTTTACACTTCAGGGAATAGCAGGAAATCCAGATGTAAAACAGAAGAAGGAAGAGAGAATTTTGGTTTTTTACTGTATGTGTGGAGTGAAGTGGATAATGCTCTCCAGCACTAGTAACAAAAAAAACATGCCCGAATCTGAAGCTGTCAGTATGCAGGACAGCGGAGAAAACACTGGAGCGACTCAAACTGAACAGGGGCTGATATTTTAAAATTTACAACTTTACTATTGAAACTGTAACTGTTGACTATTTGAAGTTTCTGTGGTGCCTGCTCTACTGCCCTCAGCTAATAGTGTTTTGTGATGTTTGTTAGTGTTACATTCAGACATTGCAAAAATGTGAAGAGTAACCAAGCACTTGAGCTTAGGCAGTAACTTAATCATGACCTAGAAAAAGAAAGTGTTTAAAAGACTTCTGATGACAGGTATTTACTTAAAAGAAAACTGAGGAGCTTGTGTTTGGCTACTGAAGCAATACAGCTTGGACAAAGTTTGGACAGCAAGGGTAAACACTAATAGTGTCACTGTGAGACTATTAAGTGAGTGTATTTTTGGAGCATGCTATCACTCAAAGTGAAGATACGTCTTTTTATGAATAAATGATTTTAGAAGTCCCTTGACAGTTATGATTTATGAAATGTTCTAGAGGAAACACCCACATTATATAACCAGAAGAAGGATATAGCCTTGAGAAGGGAGTTACCTGCAAAGAGAATAGATTTGATAGCTATGTAATATTTTTACTTTTGCTTAGATTAGGCTTTGGTTCGTGTTTTGAACTTTAGGAAATCTGAGATGGATATAAGATTTCCTAGGGCTCCCAGGAAGGTCATTCTGGATAACTGCAAACATTCAGTGCAGTGGAAATTCTTTAAAGTTCATTTAAACTTAAAAGTTAATTTAAACAGACCCTAAGGGGCTTGTGGTTTCATAGGCTTGTCTGAACAAATAACAGAGAAGCACTGAATTTTCTGGCATGAACAGGAGATAATGAACCTTACAGCAGTGCTTTCCCATTAGACAGCAAGGCACTGTGTTGGTGTAGGGCAATGGCAACCGGACTATTGTACTGTTTTCCAGTTTTCAGGCTACTTTGTATCAGCCCCTGTGATACAATGATATTGTTATAATTCTGATATATCCCTACAAGAAAAAAACAAAACTTCTTAAACAGTCATTTTGCGTAACTAGTAGGCACCCATATTATATCTTTCTAGCTTTGTATCTGTCACTGAATTATAAAACCTCTAAGATGTTTAACAAATTTGAAATTTACTTCAAGTAATATTTATTTTACAGAGCTGTTTTCTTTATGTTTCTTTTTTGTAATACTGGAAATGATTTAAAGTTTATCTGTCAGTACGACCCCGAGACTGTGTTTATGATGTCTTGTTCAATTCATGTGATGCTTGCCCACTGCGTTCAATAAAGAGTCTGCACCTGTCTGTTGCTTTTACTGTTACAGGAAAACTTAGTACTGAATAACATAAAAACATCCATTTGACAGGAATATTCTTCTATTGTTCAGGAAGGTATAATTTAGTAAAAGGATGGATTTCAGTCGTCCTGTGAAGCTTTACATAAAACACAGTATCCTGGGAGAGTGATGGCTAAAGTTCTAAAATGTATGTTATAATTAGCACTGTAGCGCTACTTTATAGTTCTGTGCAGTTGCTGTGAGTTACAGTAGCTGGTCAGGTAAAATTTCAAACCAAAAAGTTTGGTGATAAAGCAAATAAAGACTTTCATGGTGTGAAAATGCTGGAGACACATTTAGTGCAGGTTCCATTCACTATGGTCTATACTGGATAATAGTCAACAAAACAGACTTGTTACTGTCTTTTAAATTTTTTATTTATTCCAAACAAATTAGATGTGGTTTCCTGCTATTTGCTTGTTTGTTTATAAATTATGGAAAGCTTCTCAGCTATTCTGTGAAGCCTTTGTGTCACTCCAACAGAACAAATGTGACTACCACCGGGGAGGGATAACAGCAAGGATGGGTTCCCATAGTTCGTTAGTTTGTTCACAGAATAGCAAAGGCCTCTTTCTAAACAGTGTGTAGGCCTCTATGCCTGGTGCGCTTGCCAGGACCCTAATATAACCACATGTGGTTTGGGCTGAGGCAACTAGATCTCAGTGCGGAGATACTAAAAGTTATGGGAGTCATTCTCTGGCTCTTGTCAAAGTAAGAGCTTTTTGTAAAACTTGCTAGGCTGACACTTCTAGCTCCTTTAGAGTCTCAGTCTTTGTAAAGCCTCTGACTGAGACATCTGAGCAATTACTAGCTCAACAGATTCGTCTGGCTAGTCTGAATGCTACCCACAATCTTTATACTGCACTACTTTATTTTTTCCCCCAAGGAAAACTAGAGAAGCGGGATAAAGAAAGCAGATCTCTTCCACTGCAATAAAGCTGGTTATTCTTTTTCCTGAAGAGCCGGAACTCAAATTGCCACGGGGGTGGGTTGAGGGGGGGAATGCAAGGGCTATAATGTAAGACTAATCTCTGTAAGCTGAGAAAAAGAAATGATGAGACAGAAGAATGACGCAAGTAGGATAGGAAAACAACTGGAGAGACTACAGTAAGAGTCAAAGTAAAAAACCATAACCTCAGTAAAACTGGCTATGACAAGTTGACAAAACCAGTAATGAACACAGACATGGAAATGTCTGAAATGTAGGTCAGGAGAGAAGATGCAGCAGAGGAATTGATTTATTCCTTAATGGATATCAGTCATTAAGTCAGGAGATCATCATCATCTATTCATACAGTCCCTTCTTAAATTTAGCCTATTTGCTTATCAAGGTAGACTGGCTTCATTCCAAGACTTATTTGCATGCCATAAAATTACTGGCAAGAAAGCTTTTTTTTTCATGTTAATCATGCTCATAAAAGGACTGTTGCACTACATACACATGTTGAGAGCTTGGTTAATGATATGTATCATCCAGGTGACAAAAAGAGGGATAAAGCCAAGACATTTTTGAGAACGTGGTGAGACTTCCGACAAAATTAATTCAGATTCTTTCCATGCAAAGTGTCTGGCCTGATCATTCCCTCAGCTGAATTACTGTGAAGCCAGCAGTATCTCCAGTAGAGTGTCTGGAGGTATACCATTAGCCACCTCATGCTCATGGAGAATAAAGGTCATTATTTCCCCAACTTACTGCTGAAGGCTATTCAGAAAGGTAGAAGTGCCTTCCTTTTATTGAAAATATTAATGAGTTACATTCCTGCTTGGCTAAAATAGTTTCACTGCTGGATCCTTCCACAAGCAGTAATAATGTAACAAATGTAATAAATTCAAAATCTTTAAAAGACAAGCAATTTTCTAATAATGATAGACAGAGGAAGTCAGAGGGCAAATACTAATGAAAAACCAATGATATATTGCAGTATGTACCATTATCCTGCTGTATTTCTCACCTTAAAGTGATACTGGTCTGCCAGAATTACTGGAGCTCAGTGGGATTTCTTAGGCATTCCAGTATCTTCTGCTTTTCCACGTCTTTGGGGAAGCCTGTACTCTAGTGAGACACTGTATACATGCAGAAGAACATTCAAATAAGACTTCTACCTCTCAGCTAAAGGAAAGAAAGGGTCCCTTTTTTGCAAAACCGGGAAAAATCTTTCAGCTGAAGTGGAGCTGTCCCAATATTAACAGCATCAGAGTAAATGCACTTCAATTAACCAGCAATCTGTATCTATTCCACCAAAGAGCTTCTGCCCAAAACTGATAGGTATGCATGTTTCTGCTGCCACTTCTAGATGGATGAATACAACTTGATATTGAGTACAGATGTAGCACCCAGCATTGTGTAGTAAAATATCTTCTGTGCTTAGTGTTAACAAGTGAGTGCCAAATGCCATTAATATCACAAGGAAACACAAAAGGAACAAGGTCTTTCTTAACCTTACCAATTGTTAGACTACATGAGAACCTAAAGGGCAAATGAAGCTTGTCTGAGCAAAAAAGTTGACTCTGTATGTTAATCAGTGTCCGTGGATCCAGATATTTCCATGCCTTATTTCTGAGTGTCTTAAAATAACATTTTGCACTTTAAGGGAGCTGCCACTAAGGATGTTTTAGCAGAACAAAGAACAGTATCAGAATTCTGTTGTAATCTTCTCTCTTACCTTCTCAAAACACTAATGAAAAATGTACTCAAAGGATAGTATTAACACCAGGGGAAAAAATAGCAAAAATTTGACATTTGGGAAGGACAGCTGGAGAAAACCTCTCAGAAAAGAAGACAATCAAATGTCATCAATAATAGAGTAAATTTGGCAAACTGCCAAGAAGTGTTATATGCCTTTCTTTAGAAATGTCCCAAATATGTCTTATAAGAATCCCTAGTACTTTTCAAGATTTAGTATTAGCTCAATAATTTTTTACAGCACCACCTTTTATAACACCATACAGCATTCAAAAACATGGTGAGCTTCAACTGATGTATGCTTGAGCTAGTGAGATCACTGTCTTCTGCAAAAGAGTACCCAACTCCCAAGTGAAAAACAAAAACGACTAAACAGAAAGACTGTAATTAACTCCTTCAGAACTGAACTAACCAAAAACCAGTGGGAAACTATTGCACCCAAGCTCTGAACTGTAACTTGCTTGGACTCTCAGTCCTGCCCGCTGACAATCCTCTCTTCTGCAAAAAGGGAAAGGGCATTACACAGTGAGAACATTTTGTGACAGCCATCTAATATTAAAAATGTCTTCCACCTCTAAGATGTCATAATGCACGACGAGTAAGGCACTAGAATGAGCTTCTTAAGTCTTTAACAATACAACGTATTTTCAAACTTATATGATACCAGCATGCATTCTTTGAATCTCTTGTAATTTTTCAATGCCCTCTTTAAAAATGTGGAAAATACAGTGTTTTCCCTACTGCAACACACAACAGGAATATCATCATCTATGCTTCCTTGGTATTATTCTGAGTACGTATCCAAGGATCATATTCTCTTCCTTTGCCAAAGTATAGGTCTGGGAGCAAATGATTCACTATCAATTTTAAATTCTAGCCAGTATTTGTTGCGGCTAATAACCCATTTGAGATAAATAACCCACTCTTGAGGCCAGTGGCTGTTAAGGCAAATAACCCACGTACAGAGCTATTACTTTAGGACAGAGAACCCTAATTGGTCATACTATTCCTCATCTTCAGGAGATTAGCCCTTCTGAAATGCCATATATTGCTGTATGTTTTTTAACGTGTTGGACTATGCTCTCACAGTGAATGCAACTCAGCCATGAGAAATGATACCCAAGAAACCATCAGCTTCCCATCAGCATCCCATCAGTAACCATAATGAAATCTAAATTGAGTTATACCATGTTGCATGCAATACTGATGTCTTAAAGTTATCCTATAAATTCTGGGTAATTATATTGAGGTTATATTAGAAGTATTACTATATGAAATTGAAACTAGTAAAATATACTCAAGTTGCTTCTGATTTAGAGCACTGCATGTGTAACTTTTTCTAAAACGAAAACAAAAACAAAAACCCACCTGCTAAAACCAACCAACAAAACCCCTGTACTTTCACAACCTTCATATACGCATACAAGGATATAAAACAAGATTGTACCATAAAGGAAGACGTTTACTTCCAAGCCCTACTTACAAGAGGACAATCTGTTGGGAGGAAAGGACAAATTGGGGGGGGAAATAGGCAAAACGGATGAATTCCCCAAAATGTTCTCTCGTGGAAGCAGAAGAGCTCATAAAAATTGTTTTTCGACCATTTTACTGTGTTTTGAAGCTTTTTTTTTTCTGATGGCAAAATGGAGGCCTGTTGAAGTATGAAATAGCGCCTCAGTTCCTAGAAGCCTGAGAGTCACCATGTTGTCTCAGGAAATCATAAGATACAGCTCCAGGAGGAGAAGAAACCAATGCAGAAAGTGGCGAAAGAAACACCTTAGGGACTGCTGTTTAAGGAACTGCTGGACTGTCATCCAGCCGAGGACTCTGGTTAAGCAGTTTCTTTAAGAGTGTTATACAAGGTGAGGGCTGTTTATTTAAGTTTATTAGCCCTTCTATTTTGCTGAGCTAGCATGAGCATAAAAATGACTGAGAGATCTATTTTCAGCATCTCCAGATAATTATGCTGATATGAGAAGACAGAGCTACATGACGTCACCCTCTGGGCTGAGATCAAGGCAGGACAATTGCTGAGGTTACTAACTCAGAATCTCAATTTTTTTTTTCCTTTTCATATCAAGGAACAGATTCTTATGATATCACTAGTTCAAAAGAGCCTCTAGCAAACTGTTCATTTCAAAGCTGAGGCCTCAGAGCATCCTTCATCAGCAAGACAGACTGATAACAGGTTTGAAGACTCCATGAGATCAGTAATTCAACAGCCTGAAATGATGACATGGCACAGACACCTGCATGCTCTCCTGATCAGCACCTTTCACTCACATACCTAAATCAAGGCTCATGTCATGGTATAGATGGCTGTGAAACCTCATTCCCTCTTTCCAGGTCAGTATTTCTGAGGTTTCTGGTTCAGCATGAGGTTGTGAACTGACAGAAATCTTTGAAAGATGTTTGCAGACCCACGCAGACTAATAGGAATTAATTTTCTGACTTAGGCAAAAGAGGGTCTGAATTATACCAGAAGCTTCTTCGAGCAGCATGGATAAAATATGGCCTAGGAGTAGCTGCTATTAGAAAGCAAGCCATGACTTGAGGCACTCAAGGAATTTCAGAAATGCTATGATCCGGTAGAGGTGGACAGAAAAGAGGAAGATTGTTTCTTCTGAGATTCCTCTGATAATTAGAAACATATCCTAAAATGCTGTATTATGCCAGACAATTTGATGGCTCTTATGTCACTTTTACTGCATGTTCAAGTCTGAAAACAACTGGAAATCTCTGGCTTTTCTATGATCTTGGCTGCTAACAGGATTACTTGTTCAAATGGCAATAGTATATCAGCGCTTGACGTGACTCAGTGATGTTGAGGACGGAAGCAAACTGTGTGCCCTTATCTGGATTGCCTTTATGAGAGAGAAAAGAGGAAGATTTTAATGATGGTTTTGTTGCCCCTTAGCAATGCTAATTATGAACAGCTTAAAACATAGTCTCTGATTTCAGCAACCTTCTGCTGTCCCTGAGGTGATTCCCTAGGTTACAAGCTTGTGAAAAGACCAGTGGTTTAGATACAGATGATGACTCTTTTATTAAAAAGTCTCTAGCTGGACTGTGGCCTATGAGAAACTCCAAACCAATATGGCTGAAATGCTACAAGGTATCAGTCATTGCAGCTGAGCCAGCTTTTAAATGCAGTTGTAAGGACAGTGGATATTTTATTTTGGACTTTATTTGTAGTTTTTTAAGGTTGTTAGGACATCCAGCAAAAAACCAGGCATATATTTTATACCTATGCTCATGTTTCAGTAATGAGGTAAAATGTGGGCTGCATTTTGATAATGATTATATAAAATTACATAGACTGGGAATCATAACAGCAATTTCCTGAAAATTTGACACAATAATTGGTGTAAGTCAGATGAAGACCTTCTCCTGTCTTTCTCCTGCAGACATACGTTTGAAGAATACACATCTGTAAGCTTGTACATGCTGCCATTACTAACTACAGGCAACAGCTCTTAATTGACAGTGTGATGTGTCACCTCCAGCCAAGTACTGTAAGCAAAGAAGCATCAGGTTCACAATAGCCCAAAGAGGCAAATACTTTATGCAGAAACACCTTTTAACATCCCTTTAAGATGATTTTACCTGGTTGATTATGCTGAGGCCTTTACAAATCAAGCTACGTCCCAGAAGGTGCACTGCTATAGCGTGTTTTCCAGTACACTTGTGGTGGTTTAGCATAGCTTTAGGGCCCGTTAAACCGCGCTTATGCTCATACAGCTCTCCTATAACTGACTTGTTAATGGCGGCGTAGCTGCCGAGCCGAGAATGTTCCAGAAGGACAGACTGTGAGCGCCAGCTAGGCGCCAGCCAATCGCTGGGCGCCAGGGATACTGCAGCCAATCAGAGCCGAGAAATCTCCCCTCTATAAAGGACGGGAGCAGCAGTTGCTGGGAGGACAGGTGGTCGCGTGCTCGCAAGAGGCGGTTGAAGCGTTGAGGTGCTCGCGCGGCGGTAACGGTCCGTCTGGGTCCTTCCCCCCCACCCCCCAAATCTTCCCGCCTTTTCCCTCCCGGCCGTGCAGCAGCGAGGGCGTGTGAGGAAAGCGCCAGGCTGCGCTCCGGGACGGCGCCGTCATCCCCGCGGAGCCGTGTCTGCCGTTAACGATCGCCGCGGCTAAAAGCGCTTTGATATGCGAGTCCCTGTAGTCTCCACGCGGTCGATTCGGTTTCAAACCGCGATGCTTCTGGTGAACCCAGGTGCGTTAGGCTTCGGTGGACTTGGCCTTTGGGGTGAACATGCAGTTGTGTTCTGTTATTTCTTGTTATAAACAAAAAAAGCCAGATTTTCACTTGTAACTTGAGAAGTGCTGATGACAGAAGTGTGCTATGGTAGATATTCAGTTTCTTATATCTCTGCAGTTAATGCATTGTCCTTCTAAAGGAAACAAGGTTGCCCAAGTAGTATACTTTGCAGTATTGTCAGGCATCTGATTTAAGATCTATTGATGCTTTTATATGTGAATCACTGAAACACAACCAAAAATACATGGACACTTTTTTTTTCCAGTAGTGTCTTATAGTGAGCCCCAAACTTAGGCTCCTCAAGTCTCTTAGGTCTTCTCATAGTGTATTTCTCTCTATTTCAGGAATCCAGATAGGAAATGGGGCTTGTCCAGAAAGCTGATACTTAAATGCATCCCCAAACCTTCTTGTGACCCTCAATGCTGTTTCAGTTCAGAGTAATTTGAAAGAAGGCTGGCTTAGCTGTATGTTTGGAGCAAACTGGCACTGATGTTCAAGTCATCTAAATAATTCCAAAATGTGTTTGATCTGATGCTATTGAGAAGAGTTTGTATGACTCATGACCAATTTTGCTCACTGAAAGAAGCAGCAAACTCATACTTCACACTTAACTGCTGCAGGCATTAAGGCCAAATTACATATTCAAGTAATAAGTCTTGTTCATAACTAAAATGCTTTGTGCTGTGACTCAGGAAGAGAAATTACACATGATAAACTCAGGAAATTCTTACCACATACAAAATACCAATATAATGCCAGTAAGTTTGTAAGAGTGCACATACTGTTTAATGTGAAGTCCAGGTTCCTTACTGGATGTGGCAAGGCTGATAGAGTTGAGAATGCTGTTGATCTGGTTAAGTGCCTGAGTCTCAGATCAGGATAAGACACCAATAAGATACAGTGAAGTCTCATGGAAGTTTAATACTGAGGCACAGAAAGGCTTTCCAGGACAATGAGATAGAGTCCTAGTTTCTTATCTTAGTGGCTTGGTCTGTGGCAAGTTTACAATTGTGTCTCCTTTACAGAGGTCCCTGGCAATCAAATCATGGCAGAGATAAATTTAGCTATGGAAAGCTGCTCTAACCTTTGAGCAAAGCCCCATATAGCCTCGAAAGTTACTGGCACACTGTCAAGCAATGGTTCAAATGACATGGCCTTGAGCTAGTATAGTGCATCTTGTGAACAGCTTCTGTTGCCTGTTTCAGTGAAAAAACTTGTACGTTGTTAGAGACTGCTTCAGCTGAGCCTCCCTTCTTCAAGGTGGCCTCCTAGCATGTCTGAGTCACTGCCAGTACAAGATAAGCACTTGTTGGGGGGGGGGGGGGGGAACAGACAAAAAAACCCCAGAGTCATGTGATTTTGGCCCGCAGGAAAAGTTCATGAAAAACCCTGGAGTTCTACTGAGGACTTGATACTTGTTACTCATTTGCTTAGCTTTCATGGTGCTGTTCGTAACCAAATTCGGATAAGCAGTGGAGTGTAGGTTACCCCAACTGCATGTGAATTGCAAATTGTCACTCCAGTCAGTAACTATAGCATTACAGAACTATGACCGAGAGCAGAATTTACCTCATGTAGCTTACAGGAGAGCAAAGAGAAAGGAGAGAAGAGACAGATAAATGGCAGTAAATCCTCTTGAGAAGGCTGATGAATATAGATCACCACTGCCATTGATTGAAGACTAAGACTATGTAATGGAATGAGAGAGAACAAAATCCAGAGAGATGGCAACCATCCCTTCTGGCCTCCAGCATAACTCTGCTTGATAAAAAGAAATCCCATTTGGTCTGTAGACATGATGAGAAGTAGAAATAAAAATCTGTCTTAACGCTGCTTGTGGGAATGGAGAGAAAAATTTGCTATTTTATACCAAATCTCTTTCTTGCTCATGTCTATAAATATGGGTGCTTAATTCTTTGAAAATAGTCAGATAAATTCCTGTTTGTCCTATTCTGGCATTATTTCTGTAATCATCAACAAATCCTGAGGTAGCCAGCTGGAAAAAAGTACATTGTAAATTATGCTTCTTTCTATACTGTCATGTAATTAACTCAGTTTAATGAATTTCAGCTATTCTTGGGTCCATTACCACCTTGTTGGAGAATGACAATATGTTACTCCACCTCTTTAAAAAATGTTTTGAGATTTGTAGATTAAAAGCACCAGATAGTAATTCACCCTTCTGAATGATAGTACTGGTTATTACCACACCTATTCTCACACTTCTATCCATGAGTCAGAACTGTAGCTTGCCACAGCTTTTCTCGGTGATCTACGGGGAGGAGTGTTGTGGAAATAATGCTTTTTAGTGATTATGGAATGGGCCATATTTTGTCTGTCAGCTCTTCCAAACTGGTACAAACGTCTGTCTGCCTGCCAAATTTATTTTACTGGTGATCAAACATAAGTATTAACTACAGCTGTGCAGCTCCAGGGCCTATATGTTGTTACTTGGGTTAAGCATAACCTTCAATGAAATTGCGCAGGTACAAGTTTGAAAAGTGATGTTGCAGGAATTAGCTGATAATTATGGTAGATGAAATGGAAAGGAATGCACCTCATTCTTTCTTAGAAACAGGAACTTGATGTAGCTGATAGAAATAAGAGACTGATATTATAGTCTTCAGACAGAAACACGGAGCAAACATGCTGAGTAAGGAAAACCTGTTTTTGAACTTTTTTTTAGATTAGATGAGTATTTGGGATGTGTCTTCTGTAATGCATGGTGCAAAATTTCTGTTCATTCTGACCTACTACAGGGAGGTTATTATTCAGTGGTATTAGTATGTTTCTAGACTTGTTATGAGCAATGAACTAAACGGCTACAAATGTGAAAGTAAATGTGTTTATTTGCAACGAATAATTGCTTATTTATTTCCCTTCTGCTCCTTCCAGGAGGGAATGTATTTTCTTTAAGAATTATCACTTGCAATGATAGGCTTTAAAAAAAAAAAAAAAAGGCGGTGGAAGGAGAAGAATGCCTCTTGTGTTTTATATAAATGTCCTTTTTCCATATATATATTCCCACTTCAGATGTGTGCTGTCTGTAGAGAGAGAGTGTGTGTACATATCTTATGTATACATACCCCCCCCCAGTGTAATTCTACAGTGATTTGGAAGTTGTATGAAATGGCCCATGGTTATATTCTTATTGAAAGTCGTAAGATCTGAAAAGCAAGTACAAACTGTAAGACTAATATATTACATTTCCATTTTAATATCATGTTCTGACTTTTTCTGTGTCTCATAGGGCCTCCAGGGCTCTGCACAATAAATTTGCTGTAGGTTCTGTCCTGAACTACCAGAAGCTACCAGTCTTGTACCAGTTCGTTCCTCAGAGAGATCCACGGGAGAGATACTGTGAGAACTTTTCCATCAGCCCCACCTACCTGGCCCTCAGAGATCCTCCCAAAAGTTCATTCATTTTTTCAGTTAAAGTAGAAATAGATAAAAAATTTGGCATAAATTTTTAATTTTTAACAACAGCAGAAGTCATCATCATCTCTTTGCAAAATTTGGTCTATATCTGATTTTTTTTTTTCCTTGGATGAGGGCATGGGAGGGGGATTTTTTTCCCCTCAAAAACTTGCATTTATATCTGGGCTGATATAAATGGCTTAAATGCTAATCAGATGCTAGCCTAACAGAGCTGTGCTCTCTATTAGTGCAGACAACCAATTATGTTATTCATATGTTGTCCTGACTTAGAGTTTACAGGGAAGGCACAATTGGGGATTTGGATGAAGAGAAGTCTTTGACCTTACTCCATGTGCCAGAATGTTAAGCGGGTAGTGTTACATTCTTTACAAAATATTGTATCTTTAGATAAAGGGTCCCTGGGGTGAACCAAATTCTGATCTTGGCCAACATAAGTTGAGTGGTATATCATTGCAGGTCAGGTTTGTAGTCCTGTAAATAGCAACAATGTCATAGCAGCATTTGGTCCCATCCTCCTGTCAAGGGAAGGAAAGACACATAAAGAAGTCAAAACCCCTCCATAAGTCAAAGTGAAACTTCCAGTAAACCAGTAGAGAATGCTTACATTATAGTGAATATAAAAGTACACATGTAATTATCAGTCATGGCCATGTCTACATAGAAATGGAGAGGAAAAACCAAACCACAAATGACATGAATCCCTACAACTAAATTTATGAGATCCTAGTTCCCCTGATGTCCAGATCAAGGACTAATCTAACAGGGCCATAACCTTCCCATGCCCCAAGTCACCTCTCCAGCCCATCCTTTCTGTTGTAAAAGGATGCTGATGGGTGTTTGCTTGGGTGCCATTCCTAGCCGGAGTCAAGACAGAATTTAGTTCTGTATCTGGTAAGTGTTTCTGGCTCCCACAGTTCAGACTTAGGCTAGATTCCCCAGAGGGGTTGGATCTTTCAGTTGCTGTTGCTCAGGTCCTGATTCTCCCACCTACTCTACAGGTGCTGAGGAACTGCTCTAACCCTAGAACAGGACCTTTAGGAAAGCTGAGATCCCAAATCCCAGAATTTGGACCTTATTTTATGTGTGTAAAGTAAAACTTGCTCCAGACTTTAGTAGAGTCAGTGAAGGAGCCATATCGCTGTAGGGGGCTTTGGATAAGCTTAGCATTGAAAGGCACAATTTGCAGTAGTCTTCAGATGGATGGGCTTGCTGGTGAGCATGTTATATGGGGTATTTCTGCTCTTTGCTACTTATAAACAGTGGATTGAACAGACCAATTGGTTTTTAGCTGCTGGCAAAAGGTTGATAGATACTCTTTCACTTAAAGGAAAGAAAGCATGAGGAGGCACTATGATTTAGTCTTTCTGTCTCTGCACTAGATTAATTACAGCCAAAATGATCAAATCTCTAAGTTCACATGCAGCATTCACTTCAAGGAGAAATTACTTTTCTTTTTCTTGACTTTTTATATGTGGTTGTGCTAATCAACATTTTTAACATAGTTGTTTGATCACAGCAACATTTAAAGGTGAGAAATCTAAGTGAAGCTGTGCCAATTCAGTACAAGATGAAAACTCATTTATTAAAAGAGACTTACTGAAAATCTAAATATTTTTATTTAGTGTAGTCTTTCAGGTGCTGATCTTTCAGGATTTTCAGGACCTTCTGAAGACTATGCATAGCACTGATTTCTTTCTAGTTATCCAGAGAGAGCAAGAATTGACGGCTTAGCCTGATGGCTGGTGCATTCATCTTGGGAGTGGGAAGGGAAGGAAGTATCCTGCATTTGGGTTCCTTCTTGACAAAGAGTTGATTCAAACCATAATTTATTTCTGGCACTGTAACCTGCTGTCACTGTGTAATTCTTATGTGCCACCTACTACCTGAAGAAGTAATGACTGTTTTAAGTCTTCCCATCTAATCAGAGTGCAGTGGCCATTCACGTGAATGCAACATCAAGAGAAGTCAGGAAAAGTCTGCTGTAGACTACTGTAAGGAAATAAACAGGGTGAAACTGCCTCGAGAAGAGGAAAAAGATGAATTTGAACTTCTGGCATCCTGGACTATTAAGTCAGTAGCTAAAAGAGTAAGGTATAGTGTCGAGATCACTTTATTGCCTTAATACAATGCTTGTCTTGTTAGCATACAGACTGGTCAGTATTCTAAAGACTAGTGCAATGGAAATGAAATGTGGGTACTGGGCATCTCACTGTTCTGTACTTCAGAGACTTTATTGCACTGGAATTTTACTGGTGAAAACTCTGATGTGTAGAAACTCTATGTACCTCCAAAAGGTATGTGGCAAATGAGCAGGAGAGTGAAGAATTAATTTTTTACCTTAGTACTGTACCTTTAGGCAGTACTTAGGTTTCTAAATGCTTTGGTAGATATAGTCCTTACTAAATGTTATTAGTATGTTATTAATAATAGTATTGTTTCTTATTAATATTTGAATAACAGTGGTTTTAATATAATTGATTTAGAGACACTACAGTCCTTCATATTAAAATACGGTGTCTTCTACCCTGTGTAGTATTAAACTCTTCACACTGGTTCCCCAACTCTGATTACTTCTGGAGGGTGTTGTTAGCTGGATGTGACTCCAAAACTAGTGCGCTAGACAAAATTTGAGAGGAACATTTAATTAGAGTGTACCCCTCATATACAAGGAACTTTATTTTTTGATCCAAATACCATACTTGCATTTCATAATGGAAGCTTGAATTAAAGGTATTTAGTAACTAGGTGTACAGCCTGAATGTAACCAGTTTCTGTAAAACTAAAGGGAAAAGAATTTCTTTAATTAGGTATTTTTAAAGGAAAGTTACCAAATAAGGAAAGTAAATACATGTACTTTTCTAATGAATTGAATAAGGCAACCCCTACTCCATTTCAAAAAGATCAAAGGAATAGCTGACAGTGAGTCATTCTATCCTGGGAGAAAAGAGAGGCAGAGATTAATACTACAGTCTGTTGGTACATGTTTGTGTATATGAATGAGAGACAGATCACATCCCATAATGAAACTGAACAGAATTAAGTATTTCTATACACAGTAGAGAAGAACAGGAGACAAAAAATAAGTCCTTGTTATTCAGTTAAATTTTCTGAGGCAATAAACTAGTACATTCCCAAATAGTGTGCTAATAATATTTTTCTGTAACTAATTTCCTTTTTTCTCCTGTGATAGTTGTCCTTGTATACTTCTCATATACATTGCTTATACAGTTTTTGAGAAAAGACTGACAGTTCCGAGTACTTCAGGACAGGATTGGATAATTATTTTGGAAGGGTACCACTTGCTTGGCCTCGATAAGATAGAAAACAAGAATTCACAGACACTTTTTTCCACCATTTTTCTTGTTTTCTGCTTTTCAAATAGTTATGCATTGAATTTGAATGTAGAGAGAAAGAAAAGATCATAGTGCAGGATACTTGATTATCTGAGTGTGTGTCGAAGTTTGCTGTGCAGGTTAAGATTAGGAATGGTGGTTCTGCATCAGGTCTTTCAGAGTCCAGCTTCACCTAGAGATGCAGAGAACCTTGTCAGGCTGCTTGGTATGTTCAGTCGTTTTATTTTAAGTTTTGTTGTGATGCAGAGTTTAAAAAAAAAAAAAAAAAAAAAAAAGTAAGTTAGTTTCTGTTTTTATGGCAGATGTCCACAGAGCTCCAGACCAGGCAGTTACCTTCCTTTCCAGTGTCAGTTGACTACCAGGAATGGTGATGATTCATTACCTGTTGATGAAAAAGATAGGCTGTACAGAAACGAAGATATGGATCTGATGCATGTCCTATAGAGTAATTATGATCAGTGTCAGGGCCACATACTTCCTCTTTGGTTCACGTTTGACCCTTATTGTCATTCTTGTTGATCTTTCCCAGACCAGTGTGAATTTAGTGTTGCGTTAATGAAACATGAGGAAAATGACTGAGTTGAATTTGCTCTGCTTACCTGTGCCAGCCACTCTTCTTTCAGCAGGCTGTTCATAGTTATGGGTAACAGAAAACACCTGCAGCTGTGACTTACTTTTACAGTCAAGTGTGCTTGTATTTTACTATTTTCCCACTGTCCATTTCCTTCCTGCCCAAGAAAACAAAAGGACATATTTTCCTTTTTGCTGGCCTGCTTGAAAGAATTTTGTTTTCTGCAGTTCTCATGGAATATTTCAAAACCTTTTTTCACTGGATGATGGACCTGAAAGCTGCTGAACCACTGGCTTTACTGCAGCAAAATATATGTGCAGATACTTAAGTTTAAGCATGCATTTCAGTGCTTTGTAGGACCAGGGCTGGAGTTACCAGCCTTTTGCTGTAAAAAGGACAAAGAAGTCCCCAGTCCAGCAAAAGAAACTTCAGGATTAGGACACTGGCTCAAGAGCAGTCAGAGGAATGAGATGTGACTCAGATGACTACACAACATGCTGTGATGCAAAGAGTTGTTCTGTGTTTAAGAGGCAGCTTTCAGTGTTTTCCCAGATCTCAGGACTTTGCTCTTGTGAGCTACTGGCAAAGAAAACCTTTTTTGAGTTTTACTGCCCCCTCTTTTTACAGCTTGCCAGGTGTTCATGGCACAATGTAGTACTGAAGTCTCTGCTCTCCCAGATGAAATAGGAATGGATATTTAGTTTCATTATTAAAAGCTGTGGATTTCCCAGAGAGATGAGGACCTGAAGAAGCTTATGACAAGGGGAGGCCTGAGTTTACATTCTCCTGTGTTAAGACATTTCAGCTGTCTCAGGGCTCTTCACCCTTTTTTCTTCTTCCTCTGGTTTTCTGACCCACCTGATGCCATCAACAAATAGTTCTAACATGAACACAGGAGAAGAATGTCTGTCATAAACACAATTCCTAGATTTTTACCTCTTTTTTTTTTGTTAATTTTTCACCAACTCTTTTTGCTGAAATAAGCGAGGAACAGGCTGAGATAGGAATAGGTAATAACCTTTGTCTGACTGCGGAGATTTCCTTGAACTCCATTGGAGATCCTGTAAATTCTTGCTGAGCTGTAGGAATCAAAAGTAACTTGCTAATACAAAAGAGCTACTTATATCCATGAAATCTTTAGGAATCTGTTTGTTTGTTCCAAAATTCTGATTAGGAACCAAGAGTGTCATTTCAGGACACTAGAATAAGCAAGTATATGGAGAAAATAATTATTTTTGAAGTTTGTGACCTGAAAGGAATTGTATAATATGTATTAATATTTAATGTTTTGTTTTGTGTTCACTTCTTCAACATGCTAAAGCATACAAATTATGACTGACTTCTTTCTAATGCTGTTAAGTCAAATAAGACAATCTGGTACGTTATTTTAACATACACATTTCTGTTACTGGAGAAGTGAACATATTTACTTGCAGCACAATGTAAACACAGAGTACCTATTCCCTTTCCTAGTACAGAACAGGAAAGCGCATGAACATGCACCAGGGAGGAAGAACAGAATTGCTCTCAGGATCACCAATAAAGAAAAATTATATAAATATAATAGCTAGAATTAATTGGGTCTTTTGCAAGTCATACCTTGCTGATCTAGTCAAATGATACATAGACATATGCAGTCCTTCATTAACAATTTATTAATTCTAAAGACAGAGTATTTATCATCCTGTCCTGTATCAAGGCAATGCGCTGAGCTTCATTGAACTACAGTGTTTTAAAACCGAGTGACTAGTTAAGCTATCAGAGCAAAACAAGTATAATTAAACTCGAAAATCCATCTATGAGAAATTAGTTAAATGATTTTGCATTTTCAGTGTCACTTTAATGAAATGTATAACTTCTCAGCCTGCATTATTTTGAGTATCCTGCTTATGCCAAAATATTTCTTCTAATTAAAAGCTTTATTACCTATATCTAGACGGTTTACAAGCCTCAAGCTGCCTTCATGTTTAGCTGGAATCCTAAGTCTGGGACAAAATTCCTGGAGCGGAAACAATTCTTTATCAAATATAAATCTATCACATAGCCCAGTGGTTTCCATCACAGTGAGGGCCACTTGATGCTCCTACAATATTATCATCGCCATTAATCATAATCACATTCTTAGCCTATCCTCACCTTCCCCTCCCAGCCCCAGCTATCTGCTCAGTGAACCCTCTAACTTGCAGAGAAGGGGCACAGTTCTGGAAAGTTTTGAAGTACAGTAATCTTGGACTCTCAACCTATTTCTCAAAAACAGACTCTTATCACAGCATTTTGTACTTACAGCATGCTTAGCCATTCATAAAACTGTGTAGGGATTTCCAGTGGTTACCAAGGAGCTAGAAAGGAGTAAAAAAGAGACTTTTTATGTGTTGGAAGTGTAAAAAATGCAAAAGCAGCAGGGAAAAGAGAACAAAATAAAAAATAGATATCTTATACACAGAGTAGCACAGTGATGAAAAAATACAAGTAAATGCTCTTCAGATGCAAAAGCCAATAAGGGCTAGATTTTTCTCCGTTGGATTCTTTTATATATTGGGAATGCATATTGGAGAGAGAATGGCCAATTCTGTTTTAAGAAAGAAAACTGAAGAAATGGCATGTGAAATGTGGCTTGTTAACTATAAAGGCAATGGGTACTTTCTCCCTTGTCAGGTAGCTTGGAACTCAGCAATAGGTAGCAATTTATCTGCAATTTCAACTTGTGTTTTACTTTGTTTTCATTTAACACAGTAAGAAATTTCCAATAGTGTTCTATGAACAGTTTTCATAGAGCATTAATGAAAACAAAAGTTCATTGCAAGAGTTCACCCATACAGCACGGTTTAAGAAATTAAACATGGCATCTCCATCAGCAGCCTATTAATGAGGTGACACCTTTGTCCATGTAACAAGCTGCTTTCTGAGGGTCAGACATCAAAATTCTGACAGGTAAAGGCACACAAATAGAGAGGAATTGGAAAAGAAACTTTTATAAAAGACACAGTAAACGCTAAAACAAATTGAGCACAGTACAAATTTAACTTACAGTCATTTTTACATTTACTGGACAAATCAGTGAGGATATCTATGGTATGATGCACCTAGCTCAGTGACAGATGGGGACACAGTGTTCAGCTTATGTGGGACATCAAACAAGAGACATCCATGATAGAAATGCTTACCAGTCATGCAAGTGCAGAGAGGTATAATTCACTAATGGTTATATATTGCCATCTAATCCTTAGACAGAAGTTGCATTGGAAATCCATAGTATAAATATTTGCCAGTATTCTGTAGCCTACTGAAAGGTAGCTAATTAGGAGATCAAAAATAAGGCTAATATAGATCATAGTTCAATGAAAAGTAAAACCAGTGATTATGCTCTTTATGGAATCACGCCGTTGTTCCTGAATGACAGCATGCTTGCATATTGACCTTACACCGTTAAGATCAATGGAAGTTGTGCATATATTTCAGTAGAAGTAAGGAGATGCTTGAAGGTCTTTTCATTAGCAGGCAACAATAACAAATGTTTTGGACAAATGGAACAGCCCCATCAGCCTGGACTTTTTCACTGGCTTATCAGAATTGCTGCTGTTGAATATTTTTAGCTCAATGAAAATGCAGAGGTTTAATAGATTTTTACACAGGATTACATACAGAAGGAGTATTTTTAATATTGCATGTAATGTTTTGTGAGGGATATGATTTTGGGGTCCTCATAAATATTTGAAGAACAGAGAATAGAATTATGAATTTCAGGGAAGGTGCTTCTTGGCAGCAGGAACATTTTGTTTCAGAGATGGTTATTTCTTTCAGTCCTGATCTCTCCCATCACTGGTGAGCTTTCCGTTTGCTTGTTCCTAGAAAAAAATGCATGCAGCTGGGTCATCATTTGGTTGAAACCAAGCTGGGAGATACTAGAAACTTTGTGATATCAGAAAGAATGTGTTAAATACTCAAAAGTTTACTGCATTTGGTCTGTAAAGTTCTTTGCTCTAAACTTGAGTAGGACCTTAAGTTACATTCCCCTTCTTTTACTTGGAGACTGGAAGTTTAGCATGCATCTTTTTTGTCTCTAACCAGGCCCATGTTTTCAAAAAGTTAGTTACTCTGAGTTCACTGTTACTTAAAGCAATCTCTTTGCCTTTAAGTTTAGAGTGGGTTGTTTCTATGAAGCTCACGTTAGGTGCAATAAGTAACTCCCACAGCTCCACTGACTGAGTTGTTGGGAAGCAACTTTTGACACCTATATGTAGTACAATCTTGTTCACTGGCTTCTGATTGTTCTCTTAGCTGTTGAGTGAGAGCATCTGTGCCCCTCTGTAGTTTGAGTGGTTTGAGGGAACTTCTACTCCTTTTTACTAGTCTGTGAAATTGTATCAGTCCAGGAATTAATCAAACTAGAAGGCCACAGCAGTTAATGAAAATGGGCAGGAAGAAATGAAGGAGAACAAAGCTGTCGTGAGATACATTGGTTATGAAATCTGTGCTGGAGGAAGAAGCTGACCAACCAGTCCACAGATCTGATTTGATTGTGGAGTTAAAGGATGTATGGGTGTTTTTGGTTGGTTGTTTTTTTGTTTGTTTTAATCTAGGGAGAGGAAAATAGTTCCAGGCATATGAAGCAGCCTGATAAAAGGGGAGAAGTTATGAGCCAACAAAGAAAACAGGAAATGCCAGAGTACAGAAGTATGGGTAGAGGCAACAGAATGAGGGAATGAATACATAGCAATAACCCAAATTGTAAATAAGCTGTGAACGTGAGGGTGAAGTGTTGCAGGTTCCTCTAGGCTAACCCTAACAAATTCATTAGTTGGAAAGAAGTTATGTGAACTTCTACCAGCTAATGACCTGGTTCTCACACCAGGGTACTGATTCTTGCTTGAACAGCATTAGTATTAGAGATCATGCATGTTTCTACATTCATTTTAAAAACACTAACTTTATACTCTGCTAAGACCTTGTTAGTTTGCCTTTGTAATGCAAGCTGACATAGTGATAAATATTTCCCTAATGCACCTTAAGCATAAGGAGCAAGCTGACATCTGGTATTGTAGTTTTCTAATACCAATAATTCTGTCTTGGTTTTACTTAGTGTTATCAGTTTTACCACTTATAAAAATCCACATTGCTAAACAAAAATGCAGTCTGTAAAAGAAACATTGCCATTTCACAGGTTTATAAGAATATACTACTTAGATTTTGATAGGTAACTGTAAATTGAAGTAATCACAAGTTTTCTACAATAATATCTATGAATGGCATGTCATCAAAAATAAATTAAACCAATCTATGCTTTTTTTTCCACAAGTGCAAAAGTACATGGAACAGATGATTATACCAGGTGTCTACAATATTTGAAGAGGCACATCTTTTTCACACTAGAAGTTGGAGGGGTCCCTGCAAGGGAATTGTGATAAAATCAGTATGCATCTTTTGCTCTCTCAGGACCTGTTACCCTAAAGTCTTAGCCAGGGCAAGTCAGAGGTAGAAATGTACCTAAAGCAATCATTTCCTTTTAAGTATGAGAAGACAGCAGGAGTTTTCTATTTCATGGTCATCCACATGAAATATCATAAGGCGAGAGCTCCTGCACAGACATATTTAAATGTTGGCGTAATACACTGTGGCTCGAGAGTCCGTGCACATAGCTTTTTTTTCATGCAGGTTTCTAAGCATGCTCTTTAAAGATCCTGCTTACACCTTGTTACCACCTGCTGTTCACAAGTGAGTGAAGTTACTCACTTAACTTAGTGTCTGGGAATCTTTGCTGTATTGCGTGCTAAGCTAAAACTATACAGAGCATTTGAGCAGTGGTGTCAGCCCATTGATGTCAGTGGCAGAACGCCAGTGTGTCAAGATTTGTGTTGCATAGTAAGAGCTTATGCTAATATTCAGCTAATACACACAAATGATTACTGCCCACACTGAGAAATGGCAAGCATGGAGATGCTCATGCTCTTTTATTCTGGGCAAATCCGCTTTTGGGTTTTCCTGGTGAAACATACTTAAATGAGCAAGAACAACAGTACTGCTTGGGTTGGAGTCAGCAGGACAGGAAAATAAATGTTCATGAGTCCTACACTTTGCCAGTGGGTTCATGCCATAGGGTAGATCCCTGAGTGAACTGGGAATCTATGCAGCACAAGGAAATCTGTGAGTTTTCAATGCCAGCTCATTGGTGAATGGATATAATGGATTGAAAGAGAGCTGTGTAGTAGTGCCATGAGGCTACTTTTCTATAAACATTAGAGACTCGTTGAACAGTTAGGTAGTCAAGTAGGGCACGGAGACTTGGAACAAAGCCTGTTAAAATGCACTAGATGGTATTGGCTCCTTTTTGGCCTTAACTTATGAAAACAACCACAGGTAAATATTTGGGAGCTTTATTAAATGGATTTTGTTTATAATAAGGTGGGAGAGCAGGTTCTCTTCTCATTAATGTCACTACTTGCTCAGAGGTAGTGGTCTTCTCATGGTATCTTGGCACAGATAGGAATTAATGATTTAGTGGAGTCTGTTCTGTATCCTTCTGATGTTAAAACTCCTTCTACCAGAGTTTATTTACAATATGAAATCTAGAAACAGTCTTTTTGAAGACTCCATCATGGGTCACATCTTCCACTTCCAGAGATTCTCACATCACTTGCAGAAGAGGCCCCAATAGCTTTAAAATGTCTTCCTTCAGTTGCATATTTTCATTCAGCTCTACATTTATTCAGTGTGGAACCTGCTGTCATATGATTAAGGAAATCTTAAAATGCCTCACAGGAATAGTTTTGTAATTTCCAACTTAAAGCTTAACTCTGCCTGTTTGAAAAATGTGGTACAGGAGTGCCTTTGAGCCAATTCAGAGGCATACTCCGTGATTAATTTTTGCAAAGGTACTTGCAGCAGCTTTGTGGGATGAGCACTTAGAGGCACTGTCAGCAAAATGCCTAAGCACTGGGGAGCAAATTCTGGTCTTTAGTCTAATCTTTCCTGCTGCTATTCTAGCTTTTTAATTCATCATTGAGTTTATCATCACCTCTAATGTCTCCTCTGGAAGTGGTTACCAAGGTGTTGATTTTTACTTGGAACTAGTAACAACCAAATATCTCTGATCTGATAGGATTTGCCTTTAGGATAACTTAAGGATGAGCAGTAAAAAAAAAAGGAAAAAAAAAAATCCATCTTGAAATGTAGCAAGCACCTTAAGAGTGTAGGAAAGCAGCTGATGTTAGTACTGCTCTCTATATAGCACAATTTCTTGGAAGCCGCAATCCCTAATTGAGTTCAGGAAAGCATGCGTATATACCTACCAAGAAGAAAGTGTTGTAGTACAGTTTTATCCTCTCTTCTTGCAGTCATCAGCCAGCTTTCCCTGACTTGCACCCAGAGCTGAGTGACAGTGGGGAAGAAAACAAACTAACAAAAATCCTCATCCTAGGTAGGGTGTCCCCAATACTCTTGCTCCTGACAAATCCCCTTTAGCCTTTATCCTGTGGTGAAGGCTGTATGCTTATACCATTAGCAGGCATACCTGCACATCTTCTAAATGGCATTAGCTGTCTGGTTTCCTGTGCTCCTTGAAATTGTATTCGTATCTCCTGGCACCTTTGCACTGCCTATTTGGATGAGCATAGCCAGCTGAGATGCCTTTTACACCTTTTGCTTTCTACCACAGTTCAGCAGTTGGGCTTTTTTTTTTTTTTGAGAAGTGAAAAGGGCCATAGTGAAATTAATACAGAACAGACAAAAGTTCTATTGTCTTAGAGCATATAAAATGTATTAGGAAAAGCAAGAGGGAATTCTCTCAAAATCCACATGTTCAGTCAGCGATGTTAGCTCAGCTTGGTCTGCTAATGGCTAAGTTAGATGAGACCTTATAGTTACAGCAAAAGGAATGTGGCAAGAGATAAAAGAAACCCTGTCCTCTGTTAATCTTATAGTCTCTCTTGTTAGCATTATAGTTCACCTTTTCCCGTATCAGATGACCTACTACTGTAGGTCAGCCTTTTGGAAATGCTAAATGGAGTTCTCCATTTTCACTTAGGGCCTGATCTGACTTTTCATGAAAGTCAACTGCAAAATTAATAAAATGATTATTGGTGCCCAGATGTATTAATGAAGCTTTCTCTGAGAGCCAAAACAGGGCTGTTGTGCTCACTCTGCTCTGCATCAGTGGGAGAGGTACGCTGTAACTCTGAAGAGAAGCCGTCATGGCTCAGCTGTAGAGCTTTCAGGGCCTAACCTGCTGCAGCGAAGGTACCTCAGGAAAACTGACAGCGTGCAGCCTGCTTAAAACCTCCCTGGGCAAACATCCTGAAACCTTTCATTTTCTCTGTGCTTCCCATCTCAGCAAGAGTTGCAGAATTGGTGTGTAATCCTGGTTACCTAGCATGACAAACCAGCTGCAGTGTTTCCTGTTCTGAAGGCTGACTGGCATGTTCCTGTGTGCCCCTTGCTGAAGGGGCGAGGAAGGGAACATCATTGTGTTAACAGCACACCAGAAAAGTATGTAAGCATTGTTACCTCCACTTCACAGAATGGGAAACTGTGGCAGAGAGAGAGATTAAAGGGTAAAGGATCAGTTGGGTTTCAGTGAAGGCTGCAGCAACTGGTAGTTCTGATAAGTGGTCATGTTTCCAGGTGCATGGAAACTACTGAGCAAATCCCTGAGTTGGTAAGGAAAACTCCCACCTCTACCCTGCACTGCCAGGTTTGAGAGAGGTCAGACTATGAGCTGGTACAGGATAACCTGGGTTCCATGCTAACTGTTTTCCCTGCGGCTAGCACAAAATTCTCTCATGGGCCAACATTTTTACGTTTTCTTTCCTGTGGTTAGATGCCTGTCTGTCTATGCTTAGGTTCTGTAAAGGAACCTGTTGGCACATAGTACTCTTTCCCTTTCTGTAGGTCCTTAATCAGAATTACTTGAGCAGGCCTCTGGCTTCCCAAAGCTTTCCTGAGCCTATGGAATGCTGGAAGATAGGATAGTAAAAAGGAGGAGGAAATTCTCAATATTTAAAGATCCTGCAAGTGTCACCCTCTAACACCTTGCAATTTTAATGGGTTATCCCACTAGATACTTCCTTGGAAGGGAAGTCCACCATTCCCCTCCGTTATGGTAGTGTATAGTCTATAGTCAGCATTTTCCTACCGTGGTTGCATTTAGTTTGGACGTAAAGGAGATGTCAAGTTTTCATGTGGATTGCATAGATGTTGAAACCGAAGTGCTGCTATGGCTCATGCATAGCTTTTACTTTAGCTGCTACTGTAATTGAACTTCCATGGAGAGATATCACAGCCTTAATACGGATTTTGATTCTGCCTCATGTGACATTTTCATGAGCAGGCTAGAGAAACTACTACAGAACACAGAATCAGTTGGGAAACTATGCACAGGGGAATACTTAACAGTGGATTCATTATTAAAATGAAAGGCTGTACTGAGCAGGGTTCTCCCAGGGTCTGTGTTAGGTCTGGTTTTCATGTGTATTTTCTATAACAGAGACAATGTCTCTTGTTTTCAGATGAAAGAAATCTGGAAAGATTTGCAAATCAATATGGAGAGATTTGTTTTAGAGGACCCCGCTAGCTGGAAAAATTATCTTGACAACTTGGAGTAATGGCCTGAAAAATTTGGATTCAAAAAAAGAAACTATTATTCCTGTCTAGGCAGGAATTATCACCAGTTGATAGCAGGATAGCATTTGGTATAATAGGTTTGGTAGCACTTTCGCCTTGCTGAGGTTGAAAACCTGCCTGCAAAACACATGAAGTAATGTTCTACTTTGCTCAGAACTGGCACTATAAGGCAGTACAGTAACTGGAGCATGGGGCCAGTTTTAGGTTCAGTGTTGCAAGACAAATGTTGACCAACTGAAAATAATGCAGAGCTGTGTGAGAGAGAGCAAAACTCCAGCAAACAGGGTGTATGAGGAGAAACTAAGCTATCTGAGCCCACTGAAAAGAAGACTGAGGCAGGATGTGTCAGCAGTCCTTGAGTTTGGAAAAGGCTGTTGACAGAGAGGAAACTTTGCGGTGGGGACGGAGAAGTACTGGGGTGTACTGCTGGCAGATGTGGTGGAGTAAGCACTGCTGGAATTCTTAAGTACTGGCTGAGAGGCATCCATCACAGTGAGACAGGTGCAGTCATTTGTGTCTTGAGGCTGGAGGTGGACTGGCTGGCTCTTTTAGCCCACGTTTTCTGTGCTTCTAGGCCAAGGATTAGCAGCAAGAGAAGAGGAAGGTGGCATAGCTAGAATAGGTCTGTGTTTTCCCCCAAGGCAGCTAAGTGGGGCATTATAGCTAGCAGAGTCACGTGGGCTTTAGCTCCAGGCTGAATTCCAGCTAATATGTTCTCGTAAGGACGGAATTCTTTCCCAGGATATAGGCTTAGTACCCCCATGGACATCGATGAGAGGTGCACAAGCACACCTGAGGGCAAAAGATGGAGCCACTGCCTTAATCTCTCCTGTAATGTTTGTTACCCATGACATTGCAAAGCATATGTTCATGATGGAAGAAAAAGAACAGATGGAATAAAGGCAGCTTGATGGCTGCTGGGAAGTCAGTAAAACACAAATGCTCCAAATGCTATCTCTTTGTGGCACGTTCTGCCAGTAGCAGTTATCCTACATCAAATGTAGGAGCTGGAACTAGAATTTAAAGTTAAATCATTTAAAGGAAGTAAGCCATTCATGTACCAAAGATTTATATTGCTCAGAGATTTCCAGGGATGTTTCAAAGACGTAATCACAATTAATGCAAAACAAACAAACAAACAAACAAAACCAGGGTTTGGGGTTTTTCTTTTTAAACGGCTTCATTGACTGAAGGAAGCTAGAGTTTGGAGGGTAGAGTACAGGATTCTGGGCTGGAAATTTTGAAGGTGTTTAACCTTCAGAATGTGCATGTCAGTAATCCAAAGGTATTTTCTAAAATGGCTATGTAAACAAGGAACCAGTCTGCTCTTGCCTTTCACTAGCTGCCATGCTTGTGCACAGATGTGTTAGCAGAAATGAAAACCGGGAGCCATTTAGAAAAGAAGGCAAATGTCAGAGATGTGGTTATATGAAGTGAGAGTGGAAATGCTTTGGTTCAGATCTCTGGTGGGTATCAATCCACACTTGGAATAGTCTGTTTCTGTGGGTTATGGCTTCTTAATTCTATCCTGCATGACATTTGACTCCCAGGGGCAGGGCTATGGAAAGCAGTAGTACTACAGGACATGCAGGATTGGTTGTGGATAAATTAGATAATTTTGCTTGCAAGGGGTCGATGTAGCAGGCATTTATTTTTTTTGCCTTCACACAGTGTGTTCTCGTAATACAGCAAGAACATAGTCAAAAGAGACAAAAGCTGGTATTTCCAAGTAAGAGGTGAATCTTATTTGGCATCTGATCTGACCATCACAACTGAGATATCTGAATGATGCACATTCTTTAACATGTTTGTCCTCACAGTGAACCCTTTGAGACAGGAGACAATCTCCCTGTTTTATAGGAACTGTGCTACAGGGAAGTTAGGCTACCTCTCATGTTTACTAGATAGGAGCCTGCTGTGGATTGACAGTATTTTATTGTCCTGATACTGTTGTGGACTGAGTAAACGAACCTTAATTAAAGCATTTGAACCTCCTTCCATATAGAATTACTTGAGCATCTCCTAAAGATACAACTCCATGGATAACCATATCCCCATGGAAGCAGAAACAGATTGCTGCTTAACATCACTGAACTTTTACAGCTCCAGTATGTTTATATACAGTGATAAAGTGATGCTTTGGATTTGGAATGCTATGCATTTGTCTCACAAATGGCAACATGGTTGGAGAGGGTAAAATCTGTCTTTATCACATCAACAATTTCTTCTTTCTATAAGATGTATGACCTCCAAATCGAATTCTAACACTGCTGCTTGAATTGTAGTAGAGAACAGATTCTGATTTATCATCAGAGGAACAAATTCTCAAATATGTTTTCACAGTCAAGTCATTATAAATCCTAATTGTGTAAATTCCACTGCAAGGTAACTGAAATACAATCTCATATGCACAGATTTTCTATTTTATAGTGACACCTGCAGTGTTAAGAGGAAAATGCCACTAGCAATAACAATTCTGTTTAGCTCCTTTCGCATTAGGAGACATGCTGATTAGCTTTGAGGGCAGACTGTGAAGCAACACAACATGTGAGCAGTTGTTAGCCTTGAAAAACACTTTCAAAGAGCCCTGATTGACCACAAGTTGTGCAGCTCACCTACAGTTTTGATTAAGATTTAACACTGATTGCTCTATGCTACTAAGCAAGCAGGAATTTCCTTTCTCTGCTCCCTGTGGTAGGGTGAAAGCACATCTCCATTTGAAACAGCGTGGCTCCCAAGGCTTCCTTTTAGCCTGGATTTCACCCTTCAGCTATTTAGTTATAATGCCTATGATTCATGTGTCTTTAAACAAGATGGTGTTTGAATGGTGATGGTGAAAATAAGCAGCTGTTGAAGACCTGCAGTGCAGTCCATCTTGTGTGTTGGGAAGCTGAAACTAAGGGACTTGACGTTGTCTGCATCCCAGGCATAACTTTTTAGGAATTCCACACACTGTTGTCTTTATATCCCATGTGATCTTTCTGGAAGTTTTGATATTTAAAAAATGGCAATTTTTTCTTTTCTGGTTTGTTTTGTTTTTTCCTAACCAAATTCAACCGTGACCTCTAATGTGCAGGTCCTGATGGTTCTTGCCGCAAACCGAAACTGAGTTTGTTCCTGGAAGGAGAGACTTATTGCCAGATCTGTAACAGAATCTCCCTCTCCAGACAGGTATGTTTGAGAATATGTTTATATGTTGTTCCCAGCTGTAACTACGCTATTCAGGTCGCAACCGCTGAGCAGTTACAGGTGTGTAATCTTATAAGATACTTCAACTGCAAATAAAAATGGTGTATGCTACGTTCTCACTAGCACTATATTTGGTTATATTTACTAGTTCTTTCGGCAGATATAATCTTCGGTGTAAACATTGAGACATGCAACTCTTAAAAGCTTCAGGAGTGTCCCATAGTAGTTAGACTTCAGTAGCCTGTAATTTGTAAAATAAGATAAACCAAAAAACATTATCTTTTGACATTTGTGGGACTATTTTGCATTTTCTTTTAAAAGCCTCTTGTAGTAATCATGAGTTTGTGCATATCAAAATAAACTGACAGTGAGGGTTTGGACTTTGACACATTTCCATGGGGAACACCCCTAAATGCAACATGTTCTGGACGCACTAAGAATGCTAATGAAGACCAATACAAATGCATTCTGTATTTTCAGCATTTCAGTCTGTAAACTGGGCAAAAGTACTTGGACTATTTGCTTCTTTCCCATATTACTTCGAGATGTGCATAGATAGGGACTGCAAATAGTAAAGATGAATGATTTCTTTGAGGAAAGAGAATGTTTCTAAAGGAGGGCATGGAAACAAAGTCTCTTGCATGCTCTAAGGAGAGATGCATTGAATCTAGATTCCCAGGAGGATCTGAGGACTATGTTTCATGCTTATTAAAATGCATTTCTAAAGACTCAGTGCATGTCCGCCAGTTTTCCTGCTTAGATATATGTCATAACAAGCCTTTCGTGGGCAAGAGTAGAAATACATGGAAGTATATTTTGGAACAGGGATGACATTTCTTACCTTCCATGCTGTTATTCCTCTGGGAAGTGGAAGAATAAGCAAGGGTTAAAGGAAAAGGACTAGAACTGAGGAAACCTGAGATAAAACCTTGCATAGCTATAACAAATAAGCATTTTTTTTTCTGCTGATGTTGCAGACATTCACATGTCACTATGTCTGTGTTCCAGTTCCTGTTGTGAGGGTAATCCCTGACACATAGATGTGTGCCAGGTGAAGCACTGCAATCTGTGCAAAGCAAAAGTTCTGTCCTTATCTCTGCTGTCACTATGGCACTGTGGCCTTGGGAAAGTCATAGATATTTGTGTGTGCGCACAGGTATTTTCAGGCACACCAACAATTTCTTAAACCAGTTATTTTATTTAAATTGTTTTAGACTTCTTGCTTTTTTCCTTTTTTTGATCTGATTACTTTTCAGCTAAGTGAAGGAACGCGTGGGGGTTTTTTTGTACACGCTGCCTGTACTGTGACTTTCAGTGCTCAGTCTGCCTGTTTTGAAAGTCCAGTTTGGTGTAGCGATCCAGCCCCCTGTGTGCAGAGGTGCTCATGATAGGAGAGCCTCAGTGTTCCCACCTGTCTTCAGAGGATCCACATACAATATTATTTCTCAGCTGTCAAACAGACTAGTTACATGAGTGCAAAGGGAGCATGTGTAGGAGAATAACTACAATGTGATTGTTAAAAAACAACTCTTTGTAGTAAAGGTTGAATTGCTTTAACTGAAAACCTCTACTAGGAAAGCTAATGCTGTTCTTGTTAGTGGGAGCAAGATCTGAGCCCATTTCTTTTTTGTCATTCTTCTAGACATATCAGTGTTCAGTTACTACTTCAGTTACAGTGACTAAACAGTGCTTGCAGGGTGTGTTTGTATGAATTACATTCCATGCACATTATTTGATTAAAATGGCAAACCCGCATAACGGGAAACACAGTATCCCTTCACTAGAGGGGCCACAGACCAGTGCATAAAGACAGCTGAAATAGAGATATAAAAATTCGGAAGTCCTCTGGAGACATCAGGATGTAAAAGCAGATGTTTCAAGCTAGAACATGCAGTTTACATTATGCAGCTGCCCATATTTCTCTCAAGGGACAGTGGCTTCTTGTGTTGTTGCTGTTAAGATTCCTTCTTGGGAATTTCTTTAATGAGACAACCCACAGTGCAGGAAAGACACTTTTATACCAGCCAGAGAAAACTGACCAAGGGTCTAGGGTCATGAGTGTGGGGATTTGGGAAGCTTGGTCACTATTCCTGGCTTTACTAGTAATCCTATTCATTTTATCAAATAAACCCTTCTTCACTGCTGCTTGCCCTACCTTTTATCTTCACTGTCTGTTTGGCCTATAAGGCCGCAGGGTCAAAGATGTCTCGCACGTTTGTACACTGCACAGCATGCTGGAGCCTTGATCTCTATCTGGGCTTCTAGGTGCAAATAAATGGTAGTTAAAATAATAATTTGAAAGAGAATAGGCAAAGACAAAACAGATGGCAACAGTCCTTGTAGGGAAGGGCATATGGAAGTTGCAGTGGGAACACGAGGTCGGCAGGGTTTCGAGGCTTGATTAGTGAGTGTAAAAAGGTGTAGGAATTTTTTGGGAGACAAGCAGGAAATTATTCCATGTGTGAGGACAGGGGAAAAAACAGCTTGGCTTTTCTGTCATGCTGCTGAGCCTTTTGTGCTGCTTTCTTTAGAGAAGGAGCAGACTGAATTCTGAAGGGAAGTGAGGAAAGCAGCCACATATTTGCAGGCTCCTTTGCTGTTTAAACTTGTTCTCTGTATTTTAAGACAAAGAGGAGCTATTATTCTGGCCAGGAAAAAACAACAATCGCAGGTTAATTCTCTTCATAACGCAGAAGCAACAACTGAACCAGTTTCCTGGAATCTAGTACACAAATAGTTGCCAATGAAGAGGCAGCACTGGCCTCCTCTAGCCTTTACAGTGCTACTTGAGACGTGGTGGTACTGTTCTGAGAAGGAGCAAGGGTACTGGGCTCCCTGGGTAGAAGAAGGCATCAAAACCTGAGCCAGTGCGTTTGGTCTTGTCTGACCCAAACAGCCTTCAACTTTCATTTCAGTCTGCTAAGCCCTAAGCAGTACAGCAGCACATTTAGTTAGGCTGATGTCAGAGAATTGAGGTTGAAATAAAAACATTTAATGCAAGCTTCTTTACAGTGCTGTTAACCAACCCTGCACACCAGAAGTTCATTCTTTGAGTCACACAGTAAGCATGAAGTGTGAATCATGAGACAGACCTAACTGCAGGGCATCGAGATGCCTCCCTGGTTATATTACAGCTTTGAAAGCCTGAACCAACATTGACCAAGGCTGGATAAGATTTAGTGAATGCTACTGGAGGAGAAGCAGGAGAATTCTTAAAAACTGCCATTTAAACTGGGCCCTTTAATGCCTTTTAGAAGTACACATTTGCCCAGACTGCTTTCAAAAAGTACTTGGAGGTGAGCAATTAATAGTATGGCCAGTAGAGAATGACACAACAGAGTCTAGCAAATGAAGCAAAGGGCCATTTAGCACAGTATTTTCAGCCTAATCTTGCATCAGTTATTAATCTGCCAAACCCTCCCTAAAAGGAAGAAATTCCACAGGTAATTGCTTTATATGAGATTTCCTTTCTGGAAAAGCACCAGCTGAAAATAGGAGTAATTTCCTCAGAGTCACCTCTAGCTCAAGAAGATGAGAGCTGCAGCTGAGAAGTGTCCTGTTTAAGTGGAGCTGTGGTGGAGCTTGGGAAGTCCCCACTTGTGTGAGTCAGGTCAGGAAAGGGTTTGCAGAATGAACTCTGCTTTGGATCAGAGTAGGGTGGAGGGTAGTCAGCTGGCTGTTGCCTCAGGAAGTTTCTCTTGCTCTCTTTCTCCCTGAGAGTCACTTAAGTCTTTTTGTATATGATGTTTCAACTACAAAGCATGGAGAGGAGGGCAGGGAACCCGCTTCGCTAGTGATAAGTGAAGAAAAGTAAAGATTATACTGCTACCTGCTGATTACCTGCTGTCTTATATGGTATGACCACATGCTTCCTATCTATACATCTGTAAATTCCCCTCTCCCTCCCTTCCCCCCTCCCATCACAATATCTGACTATCTCACCAGCCTTAAGGATATGTGCTACTCAGTGCAGTATGAGTCACAGGCACCCTGGCCCCAGTCAAAGTGCTGCACGTACGTGGTTTTACTACTTAACACCTGAACAAGTGCTGCACAGCTGCTTTTTGGTGTAGGTGACTAATTTATTTTTCCACATTCCTATGAGGCAGGAAGATGTGTGGGGACCTCCTGTAGGGGAAAGCAAGATCAGTGTGATTTTTCAGGAAGGCTGTAACAGGCACCTGTTGGAGCTGGGCTCTGTGTGCATTGTGGAAGCCCTAACAGGGTCCCTTGTGGTAAGTATTGGCCCAAAATGTAGTGAGAGATCATTTCCACTCCCCTTGCTGCATGTCCCTACGTACACAGGACATGCACAAAGAGGCAGAAGGGAAATGACTTCACTAAGGGTTACTCAGCAAGTTAGTGACATCCAGAAATAGATCTTAGTAGAGTGCCCAGAGCACTTAGGCACAGCAGGGCCTTCTGACAGCTCAAGTGCAGGCCTGTGAGAGCCTAACCTCACCTGCTAGAAAACTAGGAGAAAAAAAAAATCAGTTCTGGTGCCTCTTTACAACTGGCACACTCAAAAAACCTCCAGCCAGGGCACACCACCTTGTGACTTTGTTATTGTGGGGTATTTGCCTGATGTGGGAGCTGTCTGATTTGTTTGTAGCTATTTGGTTTTCGCTGGATGTTGGGCAGCAGGGAGGCATGGCTTGGTGCATATGCTGAAATTTTTACCATCTGTGAAGATCATCCCCCTCTTTGACAATGTGACATAGAAGATACCTCTAGGTTTTGCTAGGAGTTTGCTAACCAAACAGTGAAGGATCAGAAAAAGGGAGCAGTCTGTGTAGGTGTCTCTCGTTGATGAAATGATATGTAGAATAAAAACTCTGGATAACCAACAATGGAACAAAGATAAAGCTGGATTTTTTTTCCATAAATATCAAAAAAAAACTCTGAAAATATTTGCCAACATCTTTTACTACAGAAATTTTTTTAAAAAGGGAGGTGAGTATTGACAAAATTTGCCTGAACTATACTCTTCAGGTTCAGTCATTTAGTTTGTTAGTATAACAGAGCTACTTGCCATATGTTAAGTAATGTCATGGGTGATCCTGAGTTGATGCAGAGCAGCACAACTCCATTGAAGCTTCAGCAGTTCATGACACAAAGGAAAGGACTCTGCTGTTTCAGGTTTTCTGTGAACTGGGAACAAATCCCAGAGCTGGAACAGAGCTGGGGTTTCTAAACTATTGCAGCATAGGAGACCAGCTAATGAGTAATGACTTCAAGCTGCAATTGTTAGTTTTCCATGTGAAATCTAGACCTGTTTGGTAATATTTGCCGTGGTACTTAATTTCTGCAGACATCATGTCCAAAGATCACTGCCTAAACCAGCTGAAAAACCAAGTGTGAGAACAGTTTTTCCATGTTATTTTGGTGCGTCCATTTTCAGCCTTCAACAAAGTAAGAACAGAGCAAGTATTTTCAATACCAGGAGCGGAGGAGGTTTAAAGTTTCCAGTAAAGCCCAATTCAAGTGACAGATAAAGCTTTAAATTCTTTCTTATTTTGTCTGTACCAACTGTCCTTAGCTTGCCACAAGCTAGAGCTTGTAGCTGGTATACTTTGACTTCTCAGAAAGCACGAAGTAAAGCTGAGTGGCTTCCTGAACAAATGTTAAATTAAAAGTGCAGAATGAAAAATGCTAATGGATTATTTCTTGTAGCAATAACACTTCATTTGCCCTCCTTTATTATACCTAGATTCCAAACAGTGCGAGGTGACAGCTCCGATAACAAACATTATGCTCTGATAGTAGCTTGGTAACAGTCACCTCCTGCTAGAAGAGGCTGACTTTTTTTCTGGGAGCTGCTTCCTTGCAACACACAGCAGTGCTGTGCAGGTCAGGGGGGAGAAAATGAGGAACAGGTAGAATCTAATTGGAAAACAAATCAGAAGGAAAGTAGGCTGTAGGAGTGTAAGCTGAATATTTGAAACCATTGAGAACCTGGGGAATTTCTGCATTTTTCCTATGAAAAATAGGGATGACTCATTTTTCTGTTTATTTATGGTTGCTTTCTCTGTTTGTCAGGGGTCTGGGTATGTAGGCCTTAGGCTGTTCAAAGGAATTGTGGAGGGCTGAGAGCATAGGAACGTTGTTACTTTGGTAAGGAAAAAAGGAAAGCCATAGGCAGCCCATCAAATCTGAATGGCTGTCCGTCAGAGGAGGCAGATATGTGCCAGGGTAGGTTGACAAGGAAGAACAGAGTGGAGGGGACATCAGGCTGAACTGCCAATACTCCATATAGAGGGTAGATGAAACGCTAGGTGCTGTTGAGCAGGCAAGGAATGAAGGCAAGATTTTGTGGTGACTTAATGTTACTGAAAGTAAAAAAAAAAGAAAAAGAAAAAGAAAAAAAAAAAAACCTTTTCAATCAATAGCAACATTCACCCACTGTATATCCAGTGCCAACAGGCCACAGTTTCCACATTGCATTAATATCAGTGTTCTATGATTACCTCACTCCAGAAGGCACGGAGCCCCATCTCTGCCTCTTATCCTTTGTATATACTGATTGATAGCTGGAAATTACAGAATTTCACTTTGTGATGCTGTATGTGACAAAGCAAAAAAGATGAGGCCTTTGGTCATTCATCTAGTAACTGGTATTTCTGTTAGCAGCAGTATGGTACTATGGTAGATGTGCCCCTGCTTTTATAAATTAGAGCTGGGTGTATACTGGGGAAGAAAAAAATCACGGTTAGCATATTCAAACTGTTAAGCCAGTGTATTTTAATGGCATTTAATATAACCACTATAAATACATACGGTGATGTGTCTTATTACTGTGTTGGATCAGGGCCCTTGGACATATGGGCTGCCAGAAGTGCTTTTGGCCCAGGAGCAGGTTTCACTGCTCAGTGGAGGTCTAACCACAGGGGTGTTGAGGTAGCAAGCACATGGGGCTGTGCCAGTTAGCCTCAGTGGAGTCGACAGCTCTTTAGAAGAGCATGGGAAAATACTTGTCGAATTCCTCTAGATGGCACAGCATCTTGAAAAATCTGAGAATGAATAGGCTTGGCTGGTGGTCAGAACCAGACAGCCTCTGGTTGTTCCCTGAGACTGTTTCTCCTTCTTATAGTTTGTTTTAATGTTTGGGGGGGTTGTTTTACTTTTTAAACAAATAGTCATGTGCCCAGGATTCAGTAGTGAGCCTGCTATTCCTTGCTCTCTAACACTGTGAAGCTTTTTCATTGGAAAACAGCTTTCGTGAAGTCTCGAAGTAGCATTGCTTTCCTCTGCCAGTAGCCCTGGGAAAGCTACAGGATTGCTTCTGTAGAGCTACAAGCTGAGCTGTTCCTTGAGTTACTACAAATGCATCTAGCTTTCAGTAGTGTGATCTCTCCAGGGCCAATTTCACTTGCGGTGGTTTTGGCCATCTCTTGATTACATTTCATCTTTTTTTCTGCTGTTTCTGCTTCATTTTTAGGAGTCGATTGTGAATTGCTCCAACTCCCAACTTCCTACCAAAGACAGAAGAGCTGTGTTTTTAACTCCCACTGAGGGCAGATCCTCACACTAGAATTTCTAGGGTTCATTTCTAACCCCTGCTGTCACTTAGGCTGCTGCAGCCATATGACCAGGCTCCTCCGTTTATCTCCTAGAGATATCCCAGGGACTGGTCCTGAATAAACAGTTGTCAACTGCACTTGTTTGCCCCTAGCAAACTCCACACCAGGCTCTCTGCTTCCCCAAATATACTGTCTACGGTTAAAAACACAGTAATGTGGGGAAGGACCTAATCCATATGCTAAATGTGCTGTATTGCACCCATGCTGACACAGAGCGCAGGAGATTTACCGAAGACGGAGCAAGTTGAGATATACACCAAAAGAAAAAAAGATTTCCCTTGACCATCATTCATCAAAAGATAATGAATATGCAAACTACTTTTGACATGCATGGCAAGGTGTGGGCCCAGACTGCACCAGCTGTACTCAAGCAGCCTTTTCCCCCAAAGTCACCTTGGCTGCTTTAGGAGGCTGGGAGTGTGTACAAATACAAATGAGCAAACTGTTCTTCACCAAGGCTGCTGCTGTTCTTTTAACATGTGAAATATTATAGATCGATTCTAGAGCACTGCTCGATGTACATTAGGGATCTTAACACTGAGTATTTCGAGATGTAATATTTTTCAAGGCACAATGGATTTGGAATCAAAAGCAAGCAGAGATCATTAATTTGTGACTTGTGCTGGCTTCATTGTGAGTAGCAGCTTGTTAAGCTAGAGAGACTGTTTACGCATGAGCTGAAGTGTGAACCAAGATGATCATGATGATTTTTCTAGTTTACACTTTTTGTTCTTTTTCTTGCACTAGATGTGCTACACAAAGAAAATTTGAAGAGATGCATGCTAGGAAGGAAGGGGGTGACTAATGGAAGACTGTGTGCTTTTAGCAGTGGCAGTCTTTGAAGATTGCTAAGTTTTACTGTGTATAGTCCTCCTTTCGGGTCAAAACCCTGTTTCCATTTGTGCTTACCAGCTTGTAACCTAAAGTGGGGGTCATGCATTTTCCTGTATGATCTACTGCTGTCTGATTTTATAGAGCTTCATCTGCTGTAGCTTTTTCCCCTACACCACAGAACTGCAGTGAGGTAACCAGAAAGCATCCAGGAACCGTCGTTCCAGGCATGGGGACGCTTTGGATGAAAGGAGTCATTTAAGTGCCCAGCTTGTTTGTGCTCTGCAGCCACCAAAATCCCTGCTCTTTGAACATTTTCTTCAAGGTGGCTAAAAAACTGGAAGATCTCTGCACCAAGGCTTCCAGCAAAACTGCATCAGCCTTAGCAACAGCAGGGAGGTTTTCAGGGAAAAGCATGTGTGTTTGCAAAGCGTAACGGTGTCATTCTGCTGTTGTGTATGTCCCTGCTTTCTGTGCACTCTTCCTACTAATTCTGAGAACCGTGGAACAGTGTGACTTGCTTGCACACTTTGTTTTGCATCCATAATTGCCCAGGTTGCCTGTACAAAATCAGTGTATGGCTTTGGAGAGCTCAGCCTCCTGGCTCTCTGGGCTATTAAAGAGACTCAGGGATTTAAAAACAACATTTCTGTCGGGAAGCTTTGCACCTGTTATTGCCATAAGTAACAGCTCACATGACATGGGCAGTCCAGCATAAGCTACAGCAGCCATGTCGTGGACCGAGTCAGCCCATGCCGGGCTCCAGGCGCTGGTGAGTAAACAGATGGCTTTCGAGCCTTGTTTGCCCTTACTCGCTAGTCTTCCACTGTGCACAGTTCGGGCAGACCATACGGCCCAGACTTGGTGGTTTTATTTGGAAAGGAGCTGAGCACAGTGATACAGTACTGTGCCTCCCCCTTCCCCCCCCCCCAACTCATGCTGAAGGCAGTGGGAATCAAGAGAGCTCTGTACCTGGCAGCATTAAGTCATTAACGTATGTAAATGCAGCAGCAGAAAGGAAAACAAGATGGACAGATGCACGCTGCTTTGGCCTAGCTTTGATGAGAAAGGAAACAAACTGATGCTAAGCTCTGCAGGAAAGGTTACTCACCTGCAACATGGTTGGGAGAGGGAGTGTCTATTTTGTACATTGCCTCATTCTTGCCTGGTCTTTAGCACTGCCATAATAAAACTGATGAATAATAATAACTCAGCCCTAATGCACATTTACAGTTTAAATCCTATGCTAATCCTAGCAGTACAGTCTATTGTACCTGAGAGGGAAGAAAGGAGGAAAAAAAAAAACAACCTGGCTCTAAGCTAAACAAGTCTCTCCTCTAGAAAGGTAATTAACAGCTCGTCTCCATGGTACCTTTATCACAAAATCAATAGTAGTCAGTTCTGATTTGCCTCGTTCTTCTTTACTTTGTGAGGCTTTCACTGTTTATAAAAATGTTTGTGGATTTGGCTGTTGGACTCTCATTGGGAAAATGGGGCTGAGCGGGCTCTGTCAACTGAGGTACAAGAAATCTGGTAGGTTTGCTTTGTCCAGTGAATTTGACAAATCCTCGTTTCAGGATTTTACCTTACCTTCAGCTTCCTGAGTTTCCCCTTGCAAGCTGCCTATTTTATCTTCCTTGTGGTGTTATAGAAATCATATAGGAATTATGACTTTCCTTTGATTTTGACCTCAACAATAGAACTTCAGGCACTTGTTTTGTTTTTAATCCTCTATCTACTGTGACAGCAGCTGAGCTGAGCACAAAAGATTTAGGGGCGAAATCAGTGGCAGAGTGAAAGATGGAGATGTTTCTGTAGCTGGGCACACAGTATTGCTGAGGCTCTTTTTAGGATTATCTGAAATGGATGTAGATACCTGGAGGGGATTCAGAGAAGTGACAGATAATGAGACCTGGTAATCATGTAGTTAAATGTACATATTCTGTCAAAAATGGGAGGAGCAGAGGGACATTTATTGAATAAGGATGTTCATGCAAGACAAGAACTGCCCGAGAAAGTTGACATTCTCTGTCAGATGGGTGTTTAATCGAAGACCAGATGGTTTTTTAGAAGTCTTAACATGGATAACTCAAAATCTGTTGGGCCTGATATGGAAATCACTGGATAAATTTCTCTGGCCTGTGTTATGAAAGAGAACAGACTAGATGCACACAGTGTTTTCTCCTGACCCTAATCTACAGAAGCATTCTTTAATCTTCTGGCTGCCTTGTAGGGTGAGTGTGGCTTGTACCTCTTTTCCTCTGTCTTATGGGGAAAAAGGACACTCTCTCTGATAGCTTGCACTAACTCCACAGGGGGTTCAGAAATTGCCTGACTTCCCATTGCTTGCAAGATCGGCTAACCTCTTCTTACCTTTCTCTCTACACTTTGCTTGGCTTTTCCAGTTTTCATTCACCCTCCTCTTCAGGGCTGTGATAATAAGGGACTTGAAAGTGGAATATATTCCTTTATCTGTTGGCTGCATCCCAAGATAGCAGAACTGCCTGGGAACACATACTTTATGGGGTTCCAGGGTGTTACTATTTCTCTCTCTTGGCAACTGCCTTGGGCCTTCAGCCAGTTTCTCTGTCCACCATTCTGATCAGGCAGTATAGCCAGGAGATGTTTATTATATAATGCACAACCTACATGCCATAAAGTCCTTCTTTTCTTCCTGTCCTCCTTTCCACCTTTATTTTTTCCCCTAATAAACTTGCTAGGCAATAAACAGGAAAAGAACTCAAAGAGAAAGCTTTGCTGTTATTACTAACAGTATTGACAAGGAACAAACAGTTGTCAATAACAAAGCAGAAGGGTACGAAGAGGGCCTTTTTTTCTCATATGCAGTATGCAGTGCTCTGGATTTTTTCCTATGGATTCTGTATTGTTTTTTTCCCCCTTACTGTTTGTAACAAAATGGGGAAATGAGATTAAAAATTCAATACTGAATGCAAACAGACCATTTAGGTTATACTTTGTTCAGTAGTTCTTTGTGTTTACTTTACTGATATAACCTTTCCAGACATTGGCCACTTCTGGTGTGATAAATAAATATTATCTTTAAAATAGAAGCCTTACATCACTGCATACGTAATAGAGCTGAAAACACGGACACTTAATAATCACCATAAATAACAAATAGCCATTTGTAGGTCCTGAGCTGCCGGTCAAGCTGTGAGCTTTTCTATGCACAGGAATAGCGCATATGCAAATGAATAGTGAAATGAATAATGAGAATGCTTTGACCCAAAATGGCATGTGTAGAAGCATACTGTTCATGGATATGTTAAAGAATGGGAGTTCTTTAAAGGAATTACCAGATTTTTCCTTGAGGCTTAGGTAGTTCTTGATGTTCTTTCTGCTCTCATAAAATAAATAAAACCTAACTCCATGAACAATAGAGAAAACACATGTACCTGTAGCTAGACATACTTTGAGTTTTTGGAAGAAAAAATAGTAGCTAATCCAAACTGAGCATGAATATGAATTTCTGGGTCAGTATCCAACTTGCCACAGCTATGGAGATCACTTGGGAATGGACGTTTGAATTAAGTCACTCTGGGACAAACCAGCAGTGTCATTTTACCATCTTCCCTGGATCCCAGGGCTTTTTGTCTCAGGACTTTCAGTTTAGGCTTTTGATTTCAAGAAACACAAAATATCCATGGATGAAAGCCTGTTCCTTCTAAAGCCAATGAAAAGATGTTTATTGAATTTAGTGCAGCCGAGTTCTCACAGTGCAGAAATGAGTTGAAATCACCAGGTTTCTCTTTAAACTAAATCATGGAGTTTTTTAATATGTCCATCTCCAGACACTTAATTCTGTAAGATCTGAAAGCTTGTTTATAATCTTGGGTGATTCTTTAGCTGCTAATAAAATGTAAGTGGTTCTTACAGCATTAAAGGCACACTGCTGAAATAGTCATAACCCTCTGTTTTGCAGTGCAGACATCTTAGGCTAGGCAGGTCACTTTTAAAGGTTCTGAGTGTGTAGCTAATTTGAAAATTTGCTGGCCAAATTGGAAGATAACTATTGAGAAAAATACAGAGAAATGTAGCATAACAGCAAGAGTGAGTTTAGTATCTTCAGAGCTTAAATACAGAGAAGTGTTTCAAGCGTTTCTCTGTATTTACTTTTACTTGAAGGGTTAAAGTGAAATTGCATGTCACAGGATGTTTTGTTTTCCTGTCTATGAAAATGATTCTTCCTAATCATTTTGTAGTGCAATGAAAATGATTCTTCCTAATCATTTTGTAGTGCAAAACTAGTTCATGTCCTATTTTACACCAAGCTTGAAGAAGCAGGTGCTCTCTGGAAGCAACAGGTTTTTTATTCTTCCAATTTGCGATGCTATACGAAAAGAAATTTTGGATTTTCATGTGAAAACTACAGGCTGATCTAGTAATTCAGCAAGTCTGTGGCAGATGCTTTGGTCAAGCAGGACTAGCTCTGCTGCATAAATCTGAACTTCTTCAGATGTGAAGTTTTTGCTTTGCTCCATTCTACACTCATTTTTGGGTCCTCTGGCCTTAATCAGAAGGCAAGGGATGAACTGAAGATGGTAAAGGACAGTATACTGTTGTTGTTTTTGTAGCACCAGCTGACCGAATTATAAAAGGAATACGAAAATAGAATGGCAGCAAAGCAAGGCAAAACAAACCTTTTACCTATTGTCTCCCTCTCTGAATCTCTCCAGCCACTTAGAGCCTCCCTGTCTCCAGCTACCCCAGGGCACATGAAGGGAAAGGGGAAGGAAAAGGGGAAGAGGAGGGAAGTGCCCCTACTACTCTCTCTGGGCTGTGGGTCCCGTTATTAGCCCTGAACTGCCTGGTATGCCAAAAGTCTCAGTTCACGTCACTCCAAACACAAGAGATGTCCCAGAGAGCTGAGAGGGAGAAGATAGGCCCTTTCCACAAAGTTGTGTGAAGTGGCTGGCACAGGGAGGGACTTGGGTTGTTCAAGTCATAAACCTGATTCACGCCTGAGGAGACTTTGTACTGCAGCTTATACATGGCTTTGTCACATTATGTGGCCCTAATATCTCTGTGTTATTAGTGTTTCTGTGTACTCCTCTCAGAGCTGCTGTTATTGCAGCTCTAATGGGGCAGATATTATTTGTTCCCTATTCAGGAAGTGAATTCGTGTTAAGTGAATTCGTGTTAATTTTACCTGAATAGGACTAAGGAAGTAGGTTTGTCAGAAACTGAAATGGCGATGAAATTAACAGGTGCTCTCTTACTGACTTCCAAGGGCATTCAGTCGGGTGGCACTTTAGATGGTGGTTAGCAAAGATGTATATAGTGTGGGCCACATCCTCAGCTACTGCAAACTGAAGTCATTGTGGATAGCTGAAGTCAATGGCGCTTTGCCAGCTTGTACCGATAATAATAAGCCCTTCTCTTTGTATGGAGATGAAGGAACAAAATGCCTTGTACATGGAGAGAACCTGCAGGGCCACATGGGAAGAGTGTAGGGAATAGTTGGAACCGTGAGAAGACAGTAAATATTTTCATCAATATTTCACTGGAAAATATAAAATAATGCCTCCGCTAATTATTTTCAAGCATTTGTTTGATGGCAAATTTCTCTTTAGAGTCCTGTGGTAGTACTGTTACATCCACTATGTACATCGTAAGTATGACAGGAAATATTTGAGTGGATGTTTAAAACTGATAAACTTTTTCTGTAAGTGTTAAGATATTTTTCCGTCCACCTACAGCTAATGTATTCTTTCCAAAATTCACATATTGATAACTAAATAGAAAAGTATTTGACATGCGATCATTCCCACCAGGGAACAGTCAAGTCAATGACTGTGTGATAACTGTATCTGCTAAACGATAATGTTGAGAAGAAAGCCCAGTCAATATGTTATTCAAGGCCATATTTGTTTGCAGTATTCATGTTGCCTAATGATAGCTTAACACCCCACATCCTCGCAAGCAGAGGCTGCATGAGTCTCCTTGTGAAACCACCCACCCAAGTAAAATTCTACTGAAGTCGTGGGACTTCTTTTTTGGAATAATACTGAAAAAACTGTGTGTCTTTCTAGGAATCTGCAGGGCTTTCTAAGAATGGCTGCAGGCTGATCTTTGCCTTCCTTTGAAAGCCTGCACTGCTAAATGGAAATATTTAGAATCTCCAAAAAAGTCATAACATCAGATGTGTAGTAGTTAAATAGCAGAGTCCTAGGTTTTTCTGCAGGCCTGCTGGGGTCTGAGTGTTAAGATGCCCTGAGTCACAGCTTCTCTGTAACTGCAAGGACTAGATGTTTGGGGCAAACAGTTTTCTTACAGTAAAAAAGCCAAGCTTCCCAAGCCTGCATTTATTCCAAGAGCGAGGGCAATACGAAAACGGCACTCAAGACTTGCGAGGAAGCCTGAAGGAAGAAGGAAAGACCTAAGGCTCCCAAAGGTATCTCTGAGATACAGTGCTAGTCAGGGCTATTCCTGGCATGCTATAGCCCAAGCAGAGAGTGGCAGTTCAGGCATAGTCTAGGCAAATTAATTTTTATTGTCTTTATTCAATTATTCTAATTGATTTAATTATTCATAATGCTATATGGAACTCTAACTTGCATTCTGCCATGTTTAGAGGAATGATTCATGACTTTTACGCATAATCCAGAAGTGAAAGAACAGTGAAGTAGGAAAAGAGCTGGGTTTTGACCTGTCGTAGCTGAGTTCAAGAATTCATCTTGGTGACTGTTAATGGGCAAGTGCATATTCATGCAAAGCAAGAGTGGGCAGTGTGGGAGAGCAGAGTCTTATCTACAGGATGGCAATGGCTCTCTCATATCAGGCTGGAGCTGAAGAAACGGACGTGCTGTGCTTTTGCTAACACCGCCAGCACTGAGTCTGCGGGCAGAATTACATTTTCTAATGTGGCCAGACTGATGGTTTATTCAGCGGGACAGGTTCCTGTATACCAGTGCAGTTAAAAAAGCATGAAAACAAAGTAGTCTCTCTAATGTCTGCCTTACAATTCCTTGCGTGAGCAAATCGGCACAACTTGGAGTCAGAGCAGATTGTATCAGGAGAACCACAGCAGTACATTAGAAAAGCAATGACTCCTCTTGAACGTGCAAACTGTGCAGGCACAGTTTAGGTCTAATCTAGGTTGCCGGCACATCGGTCTAGACATACTGTGTAAGAATTTCTGCAGCCCCCTCACTGTCGTGCACAAATACTCTCAGACAGTAAGGGACTGTAAGAGGGAAATGAGCTGGGGAGGCAGATGGCTTCTTAGACCATCTTAGAAAGGGGATTCAGCTCTGTGTGTCTTTCTGGAAATCCGTCTGGGTTATTGCCATTACCCAGTAGGAGGTAAAGAGGAGCTGTAGTGACTACCACCTTTTTCTTCCTAGCTGTATCCCATGAGAGGTCATTAGCACAGTTAGAAGTCCAAGTGTAAGGACAAACCTTTTTTTTTTCCCCCCCCCTCTGCAAAAGGGAAATGTAGTTTGAGGCCTCCTGCATCACTGGTGTTTGTAGTTCCACCTCACACCTTCCCACTCGTTTTCCTCTAGCATTTCTATTACTTTCCCAGCTTTCTACAAACACTTCAAAACCTGCCTCAGCATTACAGACCAAGCACAGAGTAATGCCAGGATTGGCCAGGGTTATCAGCAGGAAGTCTTGAATCCTGTACCAGATGGCTGAGAGAGACTAGTTGCTCCTAATAGTGGGGGAGGCAGAGGAGTGACAGACTGACATGGCTGTGAGGAAACATTTTTTTGCCACACAATGCACTTGTCTCACCATTTGCAAAGTCATTAAGGCATCCGGTATACTGTCAGAAGGAACAAGCTCTGGAAAGGGACGAGGGGAGCACCACTTTTGATGATATACTGGCTTCTATAAAGAAATTTTTTTACTTTTTCCATTTTCCTGCTTCCTTGCTTTAAAGCAATCTGTTGCAAAAGTGATGGGTTCTTGAGAGAACATTTCTGTTTTTTTCTGTAGGTTTCTGAGATAAAAAGAGTGGCAGAATTAGATCACTAAGAATGAACTGGCTACCTCTGAGGTTTCTTTTTTATTCTGAGCTACATGAGGGTTGGGGCATGGTTCTGAATGCGGGGAAAGAGAGTTGTTAAGAACAACAGTAATTTTTTGCCTATAACACAACAGCTACCTTAGGTGACGATATGTTAGCCAGGAGTATTTGTTTTGCATGCTTTTTTCTTCACCCTTAAAAAAACTTTTAAACTTCTCCCTCTCTTGCTTGTGTTGGTGCAGCAGACATATTACAGCTTGTCCACATTGCTCAAACCTGACTTCAAATAGAATAAAACAGACTGTGACTTTCTGGGTTAATTTACTCCCCATACCACGTGATTGTTATGTGTTAGCCACTGTAAAATGTAAGCCCTTTATGATACTGGGCTGCAGAAACAGATGAAAGGGGTGTGTGTGTGTGTACTGCATAATGTGTAGAGAAGTGAGCTAGATGAGATACTTGCTGGTAACTAGTTAGCTGCGGAAGCTGACTGTGCTTCTGGCTATACAGCACTAAGCAAGGTATGGCACTTGGCGCTGTCTCAGCTGGGCTGCTTGACATTGCTTGTTTAGGACAGTCTGACTGTCACCTTTGCCACTGTATCATAGTGATGCAGCATGGATGTACCTTTAGAGATTTTCCCTACCTCCAAATATTTGAAGGCGTATCAGACAAACAGGAGGGAAAGGGAAGTATACTTTGCCCACTTCCACAGATGACATGGCAAAAGTTGCCCAAAGTTGTGCAAGAAGTCTTGTAGAGCTAGAAATGGAAACTCAGTCTCCCGGGGCCTGGCTGGTCTCTGTGCTTGACCAGAAAGGTGAAGAACATTGGGAATGTCAAGGCCTCTCTTCCCAATGCAGCTGGCAGAGACTGTGCTGGAGAGATACAGTCTCCCAGTAGATTTGTAAACAAATACCACCATAAAATGAAAGATTTTCTTTCCTGAGGCAGAGCCTATCAATCTGGCAGTGCACGTAGCCAGATTTAATTTATGCTTCCAAGTAAACTGGCATTTAGGCCAGTTTGCATCTATCTTTTTATTGGTTGCACAACTCTAATACAGACCCAGCATAGATTCAGCAGCACTTGGGATAAACAGGCTCTCTGCCCCAAGACAAATTCTCCAAAGTGACTGAGATCTCCATAATTCAAACTGATATACTAGGAGAACTGGAGATGTGTTCAGCTCAAGATGTACAGTGCTGTGGCAATAACATTAGCAGCACCAAGCTGAAGAGGTAAACAAAATGATGAAACACTTCGGGATGAGCATTAATCAAAACCTCAGGGAACCTGGGGCAAGTTCAGAGCTGGATCTGTGCTCTGCATGTTAGACCCCTTCTGCCAACCTTGGCACTGCTCCCATATGGCCATATTGTGGTTTTAGAGATTATCTGACAAGAGAAGGATGTCAGACAAGCACAGCCAGGAAGAAGACAGTTCCCTCCCACAAAGACAGTGCAGTTCTGCACAAATCATCGTGATTTTCCTTTAAAGCTTGCCTTTGCATTTCCATGTCCATCATGTGAGTGCCTTATTTAATGTTGAGCCTCACCAGTTTGGGACTGATTCTTCATCATTTCAGCCCCCTCTTCTGCAAGTATTTCTCAGCTTGCAAAATGCAGAAAATATTAAGAAATCTCTTCTCACAATAAATGTCTTTAGTACCTCACCTATATACTGCAAGCAGCTTGGAAGGCTCAGGAAGCTGAATGAGCAACCTTATTCCTGGCATAAAGAAGAGATAAATCTACTTCTCTGTGATAGAGAGGCTAAGAAAATTGGAAGGCCTGGAGCTTCCCTGAAAATGTAGAATCAGGCCCCCAAATTTCCTCCTGTCCACTTTCCACTGGGTGAAATAAGTCTCATTAGTATCAAGACTTCTGTTCCATTTTCTTTCTGTTCTCTACATGTGTTGTTCAAAAACTCTGTAAACCTTTCGTGCGGGTAATGGTTTACTTGCACATCTAATCAGTAGAAAAGTGACTATCTCATGTGTATTTGTCCCTTCCTATGCAACGATCCACGTCCTACAAGGGTGGACAGATACTTGGCTATCTTGAAATCACTTTCCTTTCTCTTCAGCTTTCAGTGTTTTTGTCAGACAACCAGGGAATCCAAATAGTGCCACCTCATAGAGGAGATTGAATCACATCTTGCAAACACTGAACAGGTGGAGCAAATACTGCATATTCAGACTGTAAGCTGGGGTAGATTTGCATTTGCATTTACATCTAAAAACTGAGCAGGCATCCCTAGGTCATTCATGCACAGAAGAAAAGAAAAAATGCCATCAAATACAGTATTTCTAGGAATCACTTGCCCACATTTATTTAAAAAAAAACATTTTTAAAAACAGAAAGACCTTAAGAGAGGGATAGAATATTTGGGGAGTTAATATTTACTTGACGTTTAACCTGTGATTATTGTTATTTTTCTCTCGGTATTCATTACGTTTTTGAAAGAGTTTGTATTTTTCCCCTTAAGTCATTGGAAAACCAAACAGACACAATTGTTGCTTACTACTGTTGCAGTAACAAATACAAACAAATAACGTCTCATCCCATTTTAGTTAGTGGCTAAATGAAATTTGTGGTTAATTGCTTTTCTAATGACTTTGGACCTAAGGATGATAGTGTTGGTGGAAGGAAGGAAATTATATAGTACATGGCTGCTGATTAAATTACTATAATGCTTGTGGTAAGGAAAAGAGCTTATCCCATAATAAGTATACCCAAAACATGCTGGGAGGGAGAAACATCGCTCTGAGTAAGCTTGTTGCTGCTTGCATTTGGGGTTGCGGTCATGGCACGCTAAAGTGAACCTATGTCCAAAGCCATTGCTCACCTGCATACTATTTTGAAGACATGGGTGGAGGCGTAGGGTCCTCTTGGCCTTCTGCCAAGGCGGTCTGCGAGCGAGGGGACCTCGCTGGCCAAAGTGTAAAGACTCAGATGAGTAGGGCAATGACGGAGCATCTTTGAGGTCTCATCTAGCCTCTGAGAACAACAGATTATGGGACACAGGTCAGTCTTGGGGAGGGGGAAGTATAGCCATACTGTTCCTGTGACACTTTTTATTCTTTTTTCAAAATCCCCACCTGTTTCTTCCTGGCCTGCTTTCTTGAGCTATCTTACATCAGCATTCTCATCAAAATACGGACTTGGACTCAGCTCTCTCTGAAGTGTGAAGAACTGATTACTGGTATCAGTTTGTATTGTGATGCTGTGTGCTGCCCCAACTGGAAGCCAAATCTCTTTCCTGCTGAGAACTGAACAAATGAAAATGTGCTTACTTTTCCTGCATAATTTCTGTAACACAACGTACTGTCTCCTGCGCAGAGCGGTTATATTTGCTGGAATGTGCAAAGCATAAGGACAAAGGGTTTTAAGTCAAAACTAGGCGTATCAAGTCTTTGCTGCCCTCTTGATTGGAGACTGAGGTTGGTGCATCTGAGATGCTAAGGGGAAGAGAGATACAACTGCAGCTGCAGGGGGTAAACTGCAGTATTGTGCACTGCTTGGTGGTAGCTGGTAGGTGGGAAGGTAAAATGTGATCATGTTTTCTCCGTAACAGCAAAAAAATGAGATAATGGTACTTCCTAGCTGGTGTAGCTCCTCACAGTAAAACTGCTACTAATATCAAGGAGCTTGCTGAGGAAAACAACTGCTGAACATTTGGTGACTGCTACAGTTGTTTAAATATTCACAAGCACTAGCAGTATCTACACCCTTGTTTCATAATGCACTTACACAAGGATATCACGTAACACGTGAGAGGGACTGAGCTCGAGTCAAGGATTTTCACTGCCAGAAGCAGTAGGAACAAGATGGCCCTAATTTCTACTGCTTGGCCCTTAGTCATGTTCATGGCAGAAGCTGTTATTTTGCTTTTTGGCCCTCTGCCCTTCAAAACTAAACATGCAGTTAATGTTAAAAGAAAAACAGGATCAAACCAAGCCCTTCTTGTTTGTGAATCTTTAGAACTGAAACGTTTTCCTCTGTCTGTTCTAACAGACTGGTGCAAAGCCAGAAGAATAACACGCAGCTGGTGTGGAGCCGAAGTTTAAGCCTTGTATCTGACAAGGCTGTTGTAACACTAATACGCCCTTGTTTGTATCCCTTATTGTGCCTAGAGATGGGAAGAAGGCTGGCAATTGGGTGTTTATAGTGTGTAAAGGCTGGAGCCCTTCTTGCAGGGACTGAATGCGTGGTGTGTATATTTAGCATCTGTTGCCTTATATTGATCTTTATCGTCATGTTTTCTTTTATTGCTTGTCAGTGCCAGGGTTATGGAGTTACCACAGGTGAATGCTAGCAAGGGTAATGTATTTCAACAGTCATCTGTTTTCCTGTTGAGGTATGAAAAAGGGACCCTATCCAGTAGCTTAAAAAAAGAAAAGTGAAAGAGAAAGTTTAATGAAACGTAGTATGACTTAGAAACATTCTACAGTTTCCTTTCTAAATTGCTAGAAAGGAACAATATTCTAAATGTGTCATTACCGTTTCTGTTTCGTTTGCCCACTGTGACGAAGGGCATCACAAAACAGCCTCACGTTCCTTGGGCAAAAGTGAAATTGCCCATTTCGTTCCTTTGCCTAATACCTTTGGAAAATTCTGAATTTCTGTCGAAAGTACTTACGATGCAAGTCTTAATGCCTGGCTCTGCCTCAGCTGCTCCAAAGGAGAGCGCATGGTTGGTGAGGCCGGTAGACATGCCAAGGGATGTCTGAAGCTCCCAGTGCGGCTGGGTCGCGAAGGCTCTCCTTGCTCCAGAGGGTGCACCGTGACTGTGCCTGTAAATGGGGATTGCAGCTGGCACAGGATTAGCTGGGAGAGAGTAGGGGATGGATGACCTAGGAATGACATTTCAGAAAAATGTTCACACTTTACCTTTTTGTTAGCAGGCTTTATAATAGACCAGGTATTATTCGTTAGTGCCGTCCCCATCTTATGCCTGATCAGTTGCCTCCTGTCTTCATGCAGCTGGCTTAACAGGCAGGAAAAGTGTGTAAGCTCCGCTTCATGTGCTCTGATGGCAAAAATGCAATTACATGCCCTCGGCTGATCAAAAGCAAATTCATGCTGCTGGATGGCCTGGAATTGAAGGGCTATGGCACAAGGAACCACAGCTTAAGAATCAGTTTCAGCAAAACAGAAACATAGACTTTGAAGTTTTCTAGTGAGGTGATTATGTAAAAGGCAAATTCCCAAACAAGATTCCAGTTCTGAAAACAGCTAGGCAAATCTCAGTAATGATCTAGGGCTAACTGCATAGGTAAAGCATGTGGATGCATTTTGTTTATGATTCAGCATTCATGTGCTCTTTGCTAAAGATTTCCTATAGTAACTAGTAGAGGTAGTCAAAGAAGGCATACTATTTTCTTAAGTTTTTTAATCTTTGTTTGAACTTTGAGTTATTATCATAATATATACATTGCAGCACATCCCATTCAGTTAAAATTCTGAATATCTCAAGGCTTACGTTGGAAACTAAATATATACTCTCGGGTTAGAAACCCATTTCAGATTGCTCTTTTCGGGCTGTTTGTGATAATGTAAGGGAGTGAAAGAAGTTTGACAGATTAGGTACTTAGAGCAGGGTTTTAAAATGCCAAGGAGATACTGATGCCTGGTTCCATCCACTTTTAATAGACATTGGGAATCCCTCAGGCAGCTTTTACAGTCTTGCATTTAAACTTTCCTGCAGCTTTCCGATCAAATAGAGTGTGTGGCTGCCATTGCATGGGGAGATGGAGGAAATGATAAGCATGAAGTGTCAGCATTGGTCAACAGTTAACGTGATCCTGAAGCCCTTTAATGCCTCTGTGGGAAGAAGAACAAATAGCCAAAGTAGGACACTTGAAGGAGGCAGTCAAGACTTAGGACAACTGTGGGCAGCACAGAGCAGGGAGAAGAGCTTTGGCAGATGGAGACACCCTGAGATGATCAGGGACCTGGGTTTAGAGAAAAAAACTAAGGGCAAGGACTGGAGCGAAAAGACAGTGGAACAGGAGCTGCGCCAGATGGCTCAGCACTAGGCATCAGATGTAAGAGCCATAGGGCAGTATGTGGAGAAAAAAAGGAGGCTGGACCTGCAGTGCTCTTACAATAGATTCAAATAGTATCCTTCACCCAGGCAGATCTTGACAGAACAAACCTAGTCCTGCAACAAGGCAAAGCTCTCTCCTCCCATCAAAACCCAGTCTTCCCTGACAGTGAACACCAAGGCAGCAACGTATACTGTGATACAGACCTAAGGAGCTGAAAGTCAAATATACTGGGTCTGATTTAAAATATAGTAATCATTTTAAATAGGAAATGCATATACAAGAGATTTTTACCAAACAAATCTATACTTAAGATGAAAATCTGTCCATTGTCTTTTGATACCATACTTGGTAGAAAATTAGGCCATGCCTGATGCCTGTATCTCTGCTGGTGAAAAGCTGCTACACAGAAGGTTAAAAAAAAAATTCCTTGAGTCTTCAAACAGCAGCTGGGACTTAAACAAGAGATACATTCCTTAAATTTAGGAAGGCAAAGAAGGATGGCCTGGATCTTGGATAAAAGAGCTGTGGTGTTAGTATCTCCCTTGGAGCAAGCAGATTCTGTCCACGGTCCAAACTGTCCCTCTGTTACCTGCTGTGGCTCCTCCACCATGTTTTCACGTGGCAGAACCATTTGCTTTCTCTGTCAGTGGGAGAATCTAAGTGTTAGAAATGATGTTTCTCAAAGTGTACTTGAAGGAATTTATCCATGGGTGTTAAAAGAGCGACTGTGTTGCAAAATGTTCTGCTCTTCTAGCATGAATTATAATTTAAAAAATTACAGATCAGAAAATAGTATTATTTTTTGCTGATGCTTTATGAAGATTTTTACAATCCGGAACTTATAAAGTACCGTATTTTTGCACTCCATGCTGTTTACTTGTAAGCCAGAGACTGAATCATGAGGACCACATATGTTTTGTCTTCTTAGGGATAGAAATAGAATGTGCTAGTTAATGCTAACGTTCATAAAATGGAAACTAGTGACCCGTTTGCAAAATGATGGGTTTGTTTATGCAAATGAAATACGAAGAAGGCAACAAAATTTGAGTAACACTTAGGAACAAAGCAAGACAAAGGTGTGTTGTTTGCACAAAAAGCTTAATGAAATTGCCATTTCCTTCCTCTGCACAGCACACTGATGTAGCACTAAGCAATTAACGTGATATCACTGGATATTCCCAAAGTGTATTTGCCTTCACTGCACACCCACAGAGGAATGACTGCTTCTGCTTCCACTGATATCGGGACCAAGCAGTCAGATCCTACACTGATCACGTGGATTACAGACAGGGGTTTCTAGGACCCTGAATGGCTAATATGTTCGGAAAATGTAATCTCCTTCTCTTGCTCTCTATTTCTTACAAATTACCTGCTCCATGTCTTAATTCAGCCCCAGTTCTTTCATGGCTGGAAAGAAGGGGGTAAGCTTTCCTGGAAAGTGAACCTTTCAGAACAGTTGGTCCTGTAGACTTCTCTAGCTATGGCCTGTATAGGGATTATAGGACATACCAACCCTGGAATGTGTGTCGGGTCTGGGAGACAAAGATTGATGTTCTTCTTCCTGTGCAATAACTTACTGTATGGAAAGAAAAAACTCCCATCAGGAGATACTGAGACAGTATCTGCTCTCTCGGAATCAAAAACCCCAGGTGGTTTTGCTCATCACTGTTATCTAAGGAAGACTGATCTAAATCAGGCAGGATAAGGGCTCGAAATTCAGATCTCCTACATACCAGCAAGTGGTACAACCACAGGATGCATGGTCCATTGCTCATAGTGTCTGTGGTCAGCAAAGAGTTAGCTGATTGAGCATGAAAGAGCTACAGCTGAAGAGCAGAACATACAAACTGCCAAACAAAGGAGGTGAACAAACCTAAGTCCTTTTTCAGTCTGATAGAACTGGGTCTCTTGCGTCATAGAGCAGTCTCAGGTTTTGGGCTCTGCCAGACTTCACTATTTGGAACATTTCACATTGTCTGGAAGCATTAAAAAAAAACATTAACGGGCATAAAGATTGAAAATTCGATCTCTCAGAGAACACTGGAATTGAGATTGTCTGTGCAATCTTTACCTAGGTCCTTGCGTATGTCTCTTGTTTTATACACTTCACATCAAATAGGAAGTCTGCAGTAGACCCTGAACCTTTGAGTCATTTTCTAATGCTTTAAGCCCAGAAAGAAAAATCTGTCTTTTCCTGCAAATCTCTTCCTCAAGTTATGCTCACTCTGTACTCAATGAGGTAACAGCCTTCCAGAGCTGCTGGTAAGTATATAAAGATTGTGTTGGTGTATTATTGGAAAAAAAGGCATTTAGATCCATCACACAGACCTCCAGTACTGAAACTAGGGAAATAACTAGTATAAAAGAAATAACAAAGCAATAGCCTTTGCTTTTTATGTGGACCGTCTGCTAGGGGGTGATGTATACGTGATCCTGCCATTTTATGCACCCAGGTCTAATTTAAGCTACAGTCCACATCCTTCACATTCTTTTAGCAACCTACAAGTCAGGCAAAGCAAGTGGAGCAGCAGTGAGGCATTTCTTCAGTGCGCCATCCTTGGTCATCTGCCGCCTGGTGATGTCGCAGAAATCGGAACTGGTTTGTTACAGAACTAGGGGCATATTTCCCTAAATATGCTAGGGAGGATCGCTTCAGGTCCGAAGCAAAGAAAGCTTTAAATACTGTCTGTACTATGGTGAACTAGTTCAGCAGAAGTCTTTATTATCTGGCTTCCTTATCCAGATCAGTTTGTCCAGCATCTGTGTTTATGTTTTAGCACAATCTAAAAAATGCTGTGTAAGTTACTTGAGAAATTCTCATAAAAGAAGGCAGATGCTAACTGATGACTGATGCATCGTGAGAGAGGCCTTAGCCTGAACACTGTCTCTCTTAATGCCAGAAAGTGCAGTGCCAACAAGAGCAATGAGTGCTGCGTGAAAATGTGAAGTGAGACATTTAGTGCCTCTTATTCAGTTGCCTTATTGCAGGGCATAAGCGCATGTTTCGTGTATATCTTGATGCATTTTGGGGCGTGATTTTAAAGATGTTGGAGCAGTATTCTACATGTAAGAATATGTAAGAATTCTAACAAAAGGAAAAGGCAGTAGGAATTTGAAGAAGCCCAGGAAAGCAGTATGATTATTATTACAGAGAAATGGATGGGTACATTCCACAGACGTTGATCAACCTAGGAGTCGATGATTGATGGAGATTCAGTTAGGTTGTGAGTTTAGACATCACAAACGGCACAAAGTAAATCAGAGGGCCTAACCTGGGACACTCTGGTTTCACATAGAAATAAAAGGAAGAGCTCAGTCCCCGCTAACTGGCTCAGAAAACGCGAATAAGGTGCCACCTGCGCTGCAGTGTCCCCCAGGCAAGAGCTGTCTAACAGGCAGTGTTAGAAACTGGCTTGCCCTATATTTGCATATGAAATGTACATATGTGTCTGTGTGTTTCAGGTAGGACTTCACGTTAGCGTATCCAAAAATGGATTCTACCCCCATACCGTGTCCCTCTGATTTTTTTAACCTATTCGCCCTTCAGGAGGGGATTGTCTCACGCATTCGCAGCTAGGCATTATTGTAATGTCGATTATAATAATTACTCAGGGTTGCATTAAGGGACGTTGTTGATTCTTGAAATCTTGCCATGATGCCTGAATGAAGTTTTTACCTCCTTTCATCAAAAATACCTCTTTCCATTGTGAGAGCAGCGCAAGGCTAATCATTATTATTATCTTGTAGCAGAGTGATAAAACACAGTGACACACAAGAAGCAGCTGTCACAGCTTCTCTCAGTCACCCCATCAGCCCTGTCTGTTTCTTTATGACAGCTTTAATGACAGTGCCATGCTGATGTCAGAGACAGGAAGCGCTGTAGGAGGGGCAGAGCATCACATAGTTTGTCCTGTTGCCCAAGGCGACTCTGAGTATTCACAGACCGTTGCAAGCTGCGAGAAAAGACATTATTTTCATGGCCCTTGTCTTGCTTAATTATCACTTCAGCAAGATAATTTAATTTCTTTTTTTTTCCCTCCCTGCCTATTCTTTATAAAGATCTCTCTGAAGCAGAAAAGGTCAAGTATGGAGAAAGTCATGGCAGAAACTAATGCTAAATAAAGGTTAGGTGATTTGATTTGACTCCTGTGTAAACAGCAATTGTGTTTTCTTCATTGTTATTTATTATAGCAGAAACTGATAGAAATGTCTATATTTAGATTGTCTGAGAGGGTTCATTATAATGGATTCTTGAAGCTTTTTCTTTGCTTGAATAAGTCTGTTATTTAGCAGAAGGATTGCCCTGCAGCTGTAGAAATGCCTCCTCTTTGGCCTGTGAAGTTTCATTCAGCTTTTGTCCATGTGAATGATGAATTTATCTCCAGAAAGATACATAGTGCAGAGTTAAACAGGCCTGCTGTTGAAGTTAGTAACTAAATTGCCATTCCAACCAAAGTGAACAGTGATTTTGAGAGGTGTAGGCTAGAGAAGAATAGAAGAGCCTTGACCACTGAAAATTGATGAAAATCTCTACTCTCTGCCTTCTAATAAATGCAAACTTTTATGATAGACCAAATTCCCCATTTGGTTCCTAGGAGCAACTGCAGCTACTCCAAACTTAAACTGACATGGGTGAGAAAGGAGCATACACTTACGGGGCTAGCAGGTAAAAAAAAATGCAGACACTTTAGGTGATGCTATGAAAGCACAGAGAGGCACCATGGAAAAATTAAAGCCAAGTTTAAGTATTAAACCCTTCAGCCCTCCTGTTAGTTGCTTTTTACCTAACACAGCTCTGTCTTCCATCCACTCACCATGTGAAGTTTTAAGGCCTAAGAATCCCTTGCATCTCACCACATATGCTTAATGATACAGTACTTTGCACCAACTGGCGTATCATCTTCCATTTTGTTTATTGAACTGAACAGTATGGAGCTCAGATGGTCTGTCTCTACTCCAGAAAGTCTGCAAGATAAAGCCTCTTGGATAAAGGTACTGTCAAAAATAATGCAAACAGGACACAGGCAGAATTGTAGGGGATTGGAGAGGGAAGACTTGCAGAAACAGATTGGCATTAGAGAGAGATTTGAGACATGAGACTGGAGGAGTAAAGCAGTGCCATTTCAGCTGCAAGAGGTTGAATATTGTTGGTGAGTATCAGAAAGCCAGACAGTTGTCACAACAGGCTTTTGCCATATCCCATGCATTTGTATGCAGCACATCACACATTCATGCTTGTGGAGAAAGTGACCTACACAAGGGAAAGCAAGAGCGAGCCCAACTGCTGTGCTGCTCCGGGCAGCCAATCCACAGCCGATGCCTTGTTGCTAAATTAAGCAACAGGCCAGGGTCTGTAGCAGACATGGAATTGAGGCCTCATAAATCAAATTTCCCTGCAGCAATAGAAGCTTGCAGGGAAAAAGCAAACAGTGCTCTTGCAAACCCATTCATGCATCTCCAGGCTGGGGCTTTTTTCTTCCAGCCTTTTCTGAACAGTACAGGGCTATTAGTAAATAGATGTTGCAATAGACTTTTTTACTATATTCGATAGTAGAGTCCTTATATTATTACTGAAATATTTGCTAAAGTCAAATAGTATTATGTGTGCAAAACCCAAATCTCATCTGCAAGAAAACTGAAACAGAAGCAATATAAATATTGAATCATAATTATTCCTAATTGTGAAAGCGTTAAACTAAAAAAAGAATTGAATCCTTCCTCTTACAGGGCTTGATTTACCACTTCATTAGTCAAGTTTTGCACCAGTTACCAAACTACTTTGGAATTCAGCTGGAATAGCACAATGGTGAATAATGGGCAAGCTCTATATATGCACTACGTGTAGAACTGGAGATTTTAGGTCTTCTAAGGTTCACTCCTAGACGGCTGCCAGTGAGGTATCCTCTGAGGTTCCTCTCCAGGGATGAATCCCAAAGCCTTCAGCTTTGTAGGAAAAATCTGAATGGTATGTTTCAAACTATATTAAGTTGTAAAGTGTTGTCCTGCAGGGATGCTGGACCCACTTGAAGTTCTGTGTTCGAAATGCTTTTGAAGAATCCTATAAAGACATTTCCCTTTCAGTGACAGTCCAAGGGAAAGTATGCAGGGCCCTGGAGCCATTTGCCAGGTTTCTGCAGGAAACCTTCCCACTTTACCTCTTCAGCTGCCCTGTGATAGCCTAAGCTTCTTAGCACTTCAGCAAGGCCCTGGCAGACATGAGAACATGTGAGACAGCTCCAAATTTATGAAGGTCCTTTTCTCTTCCATAAATCATTTGTTGTAAGAGAAGACTTCCAAAAAGCTTTGACTGTACCTGCCCTCTCTTTCCTGGCTCTTGTTAGAGGGTTTTTGGAGGCCTGGCTCCAAAATTGTGGCATGGGGAGCAGGAGCAGAGAACTTAGAAAAGTTAAGGAGGCTTCCAAGTGCCTGGAGACATTAGCCTCCTGGAGAAAGGATTTTTAGAGTTTCCGTATTTTGCTGTTATAAGGCAGTCTGATGGGGAAACTTCGCTAGAGCAGTTATCCCCAGTACTTCATCTTCTGTAAGTGAAATTGCAGAATCAGTTCAAAATTGCAGCTCAGCAGAAACTCAAACATACCAGCCCTCACGTATTGACACAGAATAGAAAACTCTCACAGTTCTATTATCTACATGTATATAATTTACTTTATTTTTAGTGTGCAAATGTTCCTCTTTATATTGTGCATATGCATGTCTTTATGTATGTACATTTATATATATACATATATGTATGTCAGATGGCAACATGAGCAGATCCATCCTAAAAACTGCCCAATTCTCCTTTGTTAGAAAACTGCACCCAATGTCTCTTAACAGTGAGATTTTTGGCGGTAATTTTGTTGGTGTGTAACATACTTACTGGAGTGTGACCTCTGACAGAGAATAGGTTTTCATTGTTTAAAGCCTTGTGCAAATATGCAAATACGGAATAAGGAACAACATGTGCCAATGGAGTTTACAGGATGTATCGCAAGTTATTCTTTTGTGTGAGACCACTTAACTCTTCCAGGAGAATCTGTTTTCTAGGGCCATTGGTTTTTATAAGCTCTCTGCTCCAACAGTAACCACTAAGTGGTGAGATGCATAAGAACTTTTCTTTATTCTTTGAAACTTAAAAAAGTCACCCTTGCTTTTGAATTAAACCATGTCTTATTGTAGGAAGAGCTTGTTTTTATTTATAGAAACTGAAAGGCCCACTTCTTGTTTTTGAAGCAGAACTGAAAAACAATTGGTTTTCATATCAGGCTTGAAAAGAGAAGTGGTAGAGGGGAGGAGCACTGGGATCTTATCTATGGTTTCGGTACAGTTCCACAACAGCTTAGGCCAATTTAAGTGCATGATCAGGGGGTTTCACCCCTGTTCCCACCCTTCACTTGAGGTGGCTGGAGGTCCCTTATACACTTGCAATGAGATGGTTTGGGGAGCTGCTACAACTAAACTTAATAATTTGTGGAATGAGAGCTTTTGTCTGGATTAGCCCTCTGGACTTGCTCACAGCATGGGCAGATGAGTGTTTATGCTGGTCGGGGAGAGGTAGGACTGCGGCCAGTGCAAACTGCCCTGGAACTACGCTCCCGCATGTCTTTCAGCAGTCTCCAGGCCAAGGCTATATCTGTGGGCTCTCTGTCGAAGGATGAGGCCAAATGCCATGGAACAAACCAGATCGAATTTAGTAAATTCTCCTATTCTCCACAGCAGGATGTCTTCATGCAGACTGCTGTTGGGAATGCTCGTGGAGCATCCTAACTGCCAACCATGCCCAGGAATTGCTTGGGAGAGTGCTAGCTGGCACTGACAAAATCCTGAAGTATGTGAAGGCATCATGTTCTGAAGCAAGTTCTGGCCTAACAGATTAAGTCAGGGTGCCCCCTCATCCCCAGGAGCTTGAACAAGTGTCACTTTACTAGGTGAACCTTAGCTGTACAGAAGAACTGTGGTCCAGCCGCTTTCCCTGCACTCTGTGAGGCCTCTGGGATGCATGAGGATCAGAAAATCTATATAAAAGGAAGGAACCATCTTAGCTAAGTAACTTTTTTCTCTGTTGGACTCTCTCTTCACCTTTAATTCTTGTGTCTGCAATGGCTGTCTTCACTTCTGTATCATACGGACAGGGGAAAGTCTTCCTGTGTGATACTGCCAGGGGAAGTGTCCTGGAGGAGACTGGACTAAGTTTGAGCTCAGTGGCTGTGGAGAGCAAGCATATTGCTATCCTCTGTGGAAACAAGATTAAAACGAGTCAGTAAACAGCACATGCAACGCCAGAAAAAATCCACACACTGCTGACTTATGTGGAAAAGCAGTGTGTTGATCACACTACAGACACACCGCGTCTCACTTTCATGAGACTTGAAATTAACTCATTTGTCTCAATTCACTTCACAGTTTTCCATAAATCAACTTCTGAGCAGTCAGTAAGTTAAAGTTGCGATATCAAGGCTCAGCATATGCAAGAGGATATTTGATAAAACTGTCTGTGTAATTTTTTTCACTTACTTTCCAACATACAGATATGATACTTTCTTGAAAATAAAAATCAACTGCAGACAGGAGGCCTCACTAGGAACATGTTTGGATAGTCAGTATTTTCCAGAATATTAAACATTTGAAAATTGTATGTGAAAATTGTATATACTCTAATGTTGTGAGACCTTTCTAGTACTTTGGGGGACAGCGGGTTATCAGAGTCTCAGTCTTGCTCCCACTAGAATCATTACAAAACTCCCAGAGAGTTTCAGAGAAGGAATAGACCTTATCTTGTCTCTCTCTGGCCTGGGGTGCATCTTCTTGCATCTTCTTTTCCCATAAATACTCTTCCCTCACACAAGGTTAGCCTGTGCCAAGCAGTTAAGAAGCTTTAAAGAAATCTGAACTTCAACCTTGACCCCTTTAAGAAGGTAGCACATCTAGCTCCTAATTCTGTAAAGACTCATACTACTTACAGGAGCATCTCTAATGTCAGAGACTTCTCAGGCTGTGTTGCCAAAGGTGTCAAATCCTCATAGTCACTTTGACTTTGGGTCATCTGTGCCGTTTCTTTGAAAAATGAGGTACAGTGTGACTCAAGGCACTGCTTGAAATGTTTAGTTCTGGGACCTGCTCCTGACCCAGCCCTCACCCAGTGAAAAACAGTTCTAAGTGTTACAAATAGAAGGTAGCCATAAATGAGCAGAAGTATATCTTCAAAATGCATGGCTAGGAACTAGTGGTTGTAAAACACTATGGCCAGATCGCTCTGGAGAGCAGAGCTGTGGCAGGCATCGCAGTCCCTGGCAATAGGAGGAGCATTTTCACGCCTACTCACAAGAAGTGCAGGTGTACCCAGCTCTGGAGGGACAGATCCAGCAGCACCAACCAGAAAACTCCCACAGCCTGCAAGAGGCACAGCCAGGTAGGCAGAAGGTGCCTGTGCTCTGGGCCTTGGCGAGTGAGCTGCTGTTTCTGCTAGCTGTACATAGCCTGAGGAAAAAACCTCCCAAACCCAGGGAGACACCAGATCCATCAGAGAGGGAGGCAGGCTGTGCCGTTAGCCCCGCCAGGGGGAAGTGACTTGACCCAGTTACCTTTAACCTTTGGTTAAATTTACGTGTGATGAGACTCTTGTCATCTTACAGAAGTCCTGTTCTGATCAGCACTGTGGCGCCCCTTCATGCAGGTCATAAAGTGCCATGTGGCAGAGAGGTGAGCATACGTGGTGTAAATTCTTACGTGCTGCGCCACTACCATGGCTCGGATCTGTGAGGTGGAGGGGTCTGCCTCTGGAGACGGCACAGTTAATCTGTGCTGTTGTGCAGTACAGATGAACACAGGAGGGAGTATTGCTTTCATTTCTCCAGCCTCTTCCCATCAGTCTTGGTAAATAAATAGGTCTTTCTCTTCAATCCACTATTCTCCTAACTTAAGTAAATGAGACTAAAAAGAATTTGCTTCTGACTGTGCTCAGCTGAACCCACGTCCCTTCTTAGCAATGCCACTGAGATCAGAGAAGTATTGCCAACATTAAGCTAGGGTGAGAGCACAATGGGGTCCAGTTTTGATTACAGTTTTTAATAAGAAGCCTCAAACTCTTTGATGGATTCTTTAATGCAATAGAGATTTTATTTTTCCTTCTATTCCTCATTCCTCTTTCGAGAGAGCCATTCAGTGCATTGGTAATATCCAATTTATTCTTCCAGTTGTTAGTGATATTCTCTATGAGCGGTATAAATTGCACCCGTTGCCTTTGGCAGAATTCTTATCAATTCTCTTGCTGTCTATTAAAGCAGTTTCATAAATAGAAATACTTCATTAATATACACTTTTTAGAAGACTAATTGAATCTTCCCAATATATTCCTCAGCAGCCATTGAATTATTTAGCTAGTGGTGAATGTGTGCAAGCTCATGGGCAGTGACGTTGAAGAGTCACCAGTGGCTAAGGGAAAGAACAGTGTGTGCTCTGCTTATGTGTTGGCCGAGATGCTTCAGAAGGCCACGCTCCTGAGAAAGTGGGCAAAATGGGAAGCTTTTCTGTCAACGTCATCCTGTTGTGACAGAGATGCTTGGTTGTGGGTCAAAAGATTTGTCAAAATTGTGTCATGAGAATGTAGTGGGTTAAAGAAAGGCAAACCTTGGCTGAGAAAGGAGGCAACAACAATGGACTTCAGTTCAAAATCTGGCATGGTATCCTGGGGTGAAGAAGATCTGGGAAAGGCATAGATTACATCCACAAATGAGACACTGATAGAAATCTCAACGAGGCACGACTTCCTTGGAAATATGCTACAGTGATGGTAAATTCAGTATCCACTCCACATGCAGGTAATTGGCATAATTAGAAGTTAATAAAGAGAGTCAAATGCAGGAGGAGAAAAGGGGACCAGGAAACAGAAAAAATACAGCACTCAAGACCAAGGGACCAAGTTCGAAAAATAGGCAGGGTAGTCACATACTCTTGCTACATTAAAACCACTGTAGACAAATGTGCATATAGATCTGATAGGAATGATTTAAGAAGTTAGTACCACAGAGTTGTTTGTTACCACTACCACAGAAGAGCCATGTGAATGATTGCACAAGTCTTCTTAGCATGATCCAGTGTGGAGGCCCAACAAATATTTGTATGGAACTCATATTTTTTGACTTTTGCTGGTGCAGGTGAAGCAGGCATCAGTTTCCCTTCTCTTTCTCTCCCTGTCCGTCTGTTCCGGTCTTGTGCTGCAGGTTACTGCATGCAAAGTGAAGTCAACAGAGGACAGTGTCTCCTTGAACCCTTGAGACTTCAAGAGTTTTTTATTAAAATCACAATAAAGATGGCTTTAAGCATGCCAGACTTTGCATGGAAGCAGCTGAGTATGGGGTGCAAGTACCCTTTTGCTCCCTCAGATCTGGGGATGGCAGTTCCTTGTTGGGAAAGATGGACTGCTGGAAGAAGTAACCTTCAGTCTCTTGACAAGAAATACCAGGGCTTGTTTAGCAAAACCCGCAGCATTGTGCTGTTTATTCCAGGGCTAAGAATTCAATTTTTTTAAAAAAAAGAGAGGTTGAGTCCTAAGGGTGGTTTCAGAAGCAAGTTTTCTTTGTGTGTGCATGCACGTGTGTGTGACTAGTTCCTACTGCTCTTCAGCTAAGATCAGTAGATTGTTAACATTTTTTCCTCTTGATGATATGAATTTTTTTATTTGTTGTATGCGGATGCATAATAGGCAACGATAGGCAACAGTTAATGCGTTAAGGAAGATACTGCCATTATTATCAATAGCAAAATTTCATTCATCTCAGTGGCAGTTAATCCTGTTAAGACTTGCTTAAGAAGAATACTTGCTGATACTGAAAGTCTTAATTACTAAAGTTACTGTTTGTCTGTGTCTATGTTAGAGGTTAATGCCGTGCTGAGCTCGAGAGAAGTTACAGCGGGCAGGGTTCCTTCCATAGGAGTTGCAAAGGATGAGGTTTCATTACTGAATGTATTGCTGAGATGGCTGTATGCCATCAGTTACAGGCTCCTGCCTGTGTATCCATTAGGACAATCCACCTAAAGACTAGGCAAAACTAAATTTCCTATGCTGAAGAGAGTTCATTGGCTGCTATTCCTGTGAGCAACGTGACCCTTTTTAACTGCTTACCCTGACAAAACTGGGGATGTCCCAGTGGAAAAACTGTCTCTGGTGTCTCCTGGGAACAGGGTACTTCTGCATACACATGCTTTGCTTCAGGTTAAAAGGAATTAGAACAAATCTGCAGTGACTACAGCTGTGAATAATATTTATCAAATACAAATGTTTATGAATTAGACTGGTATTATTTCAGCAAGTAATTCACTGCCTTGAAGTCTGTCTGGAGTAGTGAAGCATTCTGTAGTAAATCTAAATGGCCATAAATCTCTCAAACTTGATAATTTTCTGTGGAGAATATGAGTTGTATGACAGTACTGTCAAAAGAAAGTGAACAACGGTAGAGTCTTATCCATCCTTTGTAATCTGGTAGTTAATACACAATAGCTTTATGGAGATGACTGTAGCTTGACTTACATCTTTCATGTACATAAGGTTACTTTACAACTGACTCTTTCTAAATGAGTCCCTTAGCTACAGAATGTTCCCAGCAAGCAGTGCAGTAAATCTTTTAGTTACTGAGTAGGTGATAAGAATGTCAAGTCATATTTATGCTTTTTTTCCCCAGTAGTGATTAAAAGTGATTTATACTTGGACAAAGAGCTGATATAAAAAGACCTCTATAAATTTAAAATGTTTGTTATTCCAGTGATATAAAAATACACTGTTTTGCTGGAAGGAAGAAACATTCTTTCTCTGTGTATTCCAAAGAGGCAAGGCCAAGAGGGAGTTAAAATTTCCGGTGTTTTTTCACAACGCAGAAATTTTTTTCTGGCTGAGCTTCAATATGTCTTGCTAGGGTCCAGGCTGGTTCATGTCACTGTTTCATTCTCCTGCTCTTAGCAACTCTCAGTACCCAGCAAAAACTGAAGCAGTTTCATGGCTACTTCAAGTAGCAGCCACGTGCTTTGTCTCTCAGGGTATTTAGCAGCAACAGGTGATAAACAGGGAGGTGCTGTATCTGCCAGTGCTGCCTCTGTCTAGTCAGCCCCCAGGATGCCCTCTTAACCCAGAGCTTTCAGCTTCAACCAGCTGTGACAGCTTTATGACTGCTGAGGATTCCTCTGTCTTATTAGACCGCTTAGATCAGCTTTAAGGCTTTCTCTATTGCCAGAGGCGGATTCTTATCCGTTATAAATTGCCAGAGATTCATTGATTTCAGTTTACTGATAATGGTTGCTTCTTGCAGCATTACCATTTGGCCTCATTTTGATCAAGAGTCCGGCTCATAGCACTCTGGCATTAAAAAAGGATACAATTCTGTCATTTAAATCCAGCACAGTGATGTTTGGGGAACTGAGCATAAAAAAAAATTGGGAGAGTACAGATCCTTTGAAGCAACCAGTAGGGTGGCATTAGGAATTAGACATGCAAAGCCTTAGCCTAGAAGGTTATTTATGTATGTGTGTGTGTGTGTTTGTGCATATAACCATAGAAAGCATTGGCCACAGTGCCTGAACTGAAAGCTTTATTTTTCTTCATATACAATGAGGAAGTAGCAGAGGAAAGATTTGCCTTACTGTCTCTCTGCTTTGGCATCTATTCAGTGACCATGTCCAAGATCTTACACCAGCTGAATCTGATGATGAGCAGGAAAGCAGGACTAGCTCCAGGCCTCAGATTTTGCAGTCATCCCATCAGGATACCATCACAGCAGAAAAAAAGTGGCAGCTGGGCCAGGGACATTTAGCACAATTAGGGGAAAAGATGGGGGAGAGAAAGATGCTATCACATGAGGATTGAGGTCACTCCCAGTGGGAGCATGGGGAAATGTGATCCAGCGGAGACTCATTGTAAGGGTGAGATCTGTTTGTTTAACGGTGGGGTCAGAGCAAAGAGAAGATTTTGCAGCTATTTTAGATGAGATGGGAGATAGGGGGAAACTAGGAACTGGAGTGGGAGGAGGCCACTGGGCTGCCCAAAGGGTTTTGCCAGTTGGGAGTTTTATGCTTTTTGACAATGGTATTTGGTGTCAGTATGTATCCTCTGCTGCTTAGCAGCTGCTTTGGAGCACAGTGGAAAAGATGTTGCTATGGTTGTTCTGCTTTCTGGGCAAACGGGTGACTTCCCTTTGCAAAGCCCTGGGGCATAAGGCTGCCAACAGGGCTAGTTTTATGGGGATCTGAAAATGATTTTCTTAGTATTAGAACCCAAGCCACATCCTAATTGTGTTACGCTGCTTTTAGTATTTCTGTTTCATGGGAAACAGTGGAAGCTAGCACATTGGGATTTTGTTCAGAGAGTGCCAGGTAAGGAAGCACAACAGGCGGGGAGATCAGTCAACCTTTTAGCTGGAGACTGGAATAAAACCCAAGGTAAGCTGTTGCGGTTGGAAAAGGACAGCTCAGGTCATGACCCGAGCTGGCTGGCTTCTCCCATGTGTAGCTTTGTACAGCCATGTCAAATCTGTCAGACTTACTGAGCTCATGCATTCCTAGCCTTTAAGAGAAATATTTTGAACATGAAGCAGGTTTCAGGTAGTTTCTGTGGCCAAATGTGAGACCTGCAGGCTGTGTAAACAGTTGACTGATGGTATAGCTACCACTGATTTTTCTGCATCTCATTATTTCATGAAAACTTGCTCTGAAAAAGTCAGCCTGGATTCAGTTCTCTCTGTCAGCTTTGTGAATCGCAGTACGCTAGGTATATTCTACTCCACTGCAGGCTTAGCAAAGAAGAAAAAAAATCTGAAACCCCAGCAGCTCTGTTTTACATGGAACTCTCTCCTTTGCTCCCATTTCTGATAGTCTTCAGCACCTCCCTTCTGCATAAGGATTTTTTTTGTCAACTGTCCTGTAAAAAAGAAGCAAGGCCCTGCGTGTTCTTTTTAACTAATGTCACAAAGGAAATCTGTGGTCAAGCTCAGATTAATATAAAATAATGTCACAATACAGTGCCCGAACCACTGAACTATTTCTGTCTTTCTCATATTTAAAAAAAAAACAAAAAATTCTTCCCTAAGCGCTTGAGTCAGTCTGAATCACTTGTTAGCCTTGAAAAGATTGATGCCCAAATAGTCAATGAGACGTTCAGAGTCCTCCAGCTCTAAAGCAATCACGTTTCTATGCCAATCAAGATGTTCTGGTGACTAATTTGTAGGCTATAGTGTGGCCCACGAATGCATCTTCAAAGAATTTGTTCTAAAATACTCAACCTCTCAGATAGCCATCGAGATGGTGTGTTTCTGTTTTGCTGTTTTGTTTTGTTTGGGGGTTGGGTTTTTGGTTTGGTGTTGGCAGTTCAGTGTTATTGACGTTGACAGTAAGTGCTATTTAATGTCTTGGGCTACACACTCAGCATTGATCTTAACACTCTTTAGCTACACATAATAGTACTAAATACTCAATTAAGAAGAGCCGCGAATACCAGAGTAAGAGAGTAAAGGCAAGGTGGAGCCAGGCTTGTGTGGTTTAGCTAGTGTATTCCCTAAAAGATTCTCTCTTTCTGATAACTTTTGAGTTTTCACCACTATGGTACCTAAGTGTTAGAATGATGACAGTTATAAGAATCATTCTTGACTAATCTCTGTAATGTTTCCTGGAGGTCAGTGGAACAAAACTCACCTATGGGTTTTTTCTGAGGTACATCATAAGAATTAATATTTGATGCCTTACTCTAACACTGCGGGTGAACAGCCTGAAGTCATTTGGTCAGATACAGTGCCTCACTTTATTGGAAAGCGCCAACAGTCAAAATGCTTTTTCTTCTTGAGCTGTTACAAAACAGCACCAAGATGCTTGTTGATATCTGACCTCAGATGTGCCTGGACGACCTAGCTAGTCTTCAGCAAGAAAGTTCTTACCTGTGCTGCTTGGAGGAGAGAGTTTTTATGATTCTGACAAAGACTTTGTCCGGTAAGCTTCACTGTAATGTGTGCTGGAACTCATGTTCAGGTGAGAAGTTTAATATAGAAAAGCTTCAACACTTTATTCAAAAGAAAAAGTAAAAGTGCATCTTTACTAGTAGAGGCTGCAAGATATCCCACCAATTCTAGAGGGAAAGGATGGAGGAGATGACTGGACACAGGCAGACAAGTGACACTTTGGGGAGGAGGAAAGTTTTCTTAAGGGCTGGCTTATGGAAGTGTGATGTTTTGTAATTTAGCTGTGGTGCGGGATAAGGGGGGAAATGCTACTGCCAACAGCTCATTTTGACTTTGTCCTGAATATTGAATCAAAGTGGCTTTTTTCCTCTTTTTTGTTGTTCCCCTAAGCTTGTTACAGCAATATTTAAACCAAAGCAAGAAAATATATCGTGATCTTTCATAGAAAAGAAAAATTTGACAGCACCAAAGTAGTGAAATGTCATAGCTAATGTTTCGTCTGATAAAAGAACAGTCCCAGTCCTAGGAAGTGTGGGAGGGCTCATGGCTGGATTGAAGTTTTGCTTTGCAAATTAGCCCGAGTGCACATTCATTCATTCATTCTTAATGTTATTTATCCAATACATTGCTAGACAGCAGAGATCGCAAGTCCCAAAGCAACTGACATTGACACTAAGAATGACAACTCCTTAACTGCATGGAGCAAAATGAGATCTAGCACGTGGTCAAAGCCAAGGACGTTTGGTTGTGTTTACTGTTAACATAGACCTGGCAAGCATATTTTCTTGACTCTGAATTCTAGAGAAAGATGCTGAAAAGAAGTAGTAATGTAAGTCTCGGAGGCTTTGAAATTAGCAGCTTCTAGAGTGAGCTAAAATCACAGACCATCAGTTTCTGAATTCAGAATGCTGATGATTAATCAAAGCTTCTGACATAAAGCAATGTCACATTAAATTCCCATTAGATGCGGATGGAAAAATGACTTATTTTTTTCTATGATGAACACCACTCAAGTGTGTTATCAGTCAGAAAGATAATATAAAAGAATTAGGATTAGTTTCAGTTATTTCTCCCTGCCCCTTTTCCCTGGTTAGCATGATTCTGATGATTTTTTAGCTCAAAGACATGATCGAGTTCTTCTGAAATTATTTTAAGGGTTGTTGGCTTCAAAAAGTGAGTAACGCATTTATTAGTTAGCTCCTTTACTCATCTGGTGTCTGTGTCCTGTCCCCCCACCCCACCCCACCCCACCCCCGGCCCCCATTTAAGTCGGTTTAAAAAAAAACAACCTAGCAACTTCAAGGTTGGTTTTGTTGAACTCAAAGACAATTTTTTTGTACCCATACATTTCCCTAGAAGCAACAGGAAAATGCCTTCTAGCTCTGCCACTGTGAGACATACCTTTCAAGTGCACAACTCACTGAACCTGGACTATGCAGTGCTCATGTTCTGGAGGTATGTCCCAGATTGCAAAGGAAAACCCATCTTTAAAGAAAACACAGGCAAATCACTTTAATAATGTCAAGGCTCCTAATTCAATTCAGCAACAGCCAAAATGGGTGGTTATTTTTGATAGAACTTGCATGGGGAGCAATGACAATCTATACTGCAGAAAGCCCATCTCAAAATGCTTTCCATGGGTTTCTAGGGAATAAAAATGCTGGTATCATATTGTGGCGGACAGATGAATGAATTTTTTGCCTTAAACATTTCTTGGTGCATGGGGTGCAGGCAGGCCATAACCCCGAACAAGCCATCTGTCCCTGGCGGAAACAGGACTGGGCTGCTGCGACCCCCGAGATGGTCTCCCTGCGACCACCCAGAACACACCGAGCCTGCACTGAACGAGACCGCAATCGGGCAGAGACTTTGGGAGCTGGACTGTAAATTATTGTCCGTTTTTAGCACAACTTCTATAAAACCTGCTTGGCATGAGTGGCTAAATTTGCTGAAGCCTTAGGCCGCACTCCCTAGTACAGTGAGAAAGGGCCCAGAGCTGCTGCAGGCGGGAATGATAAGGGCGTTACCAGCAATTTGCATTCCTGTGCACTGCTGAAACGGTGCTAATTGCTGGAGTTACCACCTCTTTGTCAAGACCTTGAGAGATGATGGTGGGACCCGAGGAAGGAAGACACACCTATAGGAAGGAAGGCACACCTGTCTGCAGAAACTGCAACAGAAAAGATAAGGGAGAAAAGAAACAGCCTGCCTAGGAACAACGATGAGATCCAATAAGGAGCAGGAGACCCCAGACTCAAAAATTACTATTGGTCTGAACTACCACGTGGGGGGGTGGGAAACTTAATTTGAAAAAGCTATAATTGCCCAGGGATCTCTTTGTTCAGGGTCCCTCTTTGGAGGTACCCAACTCGAGCTGTAACCACTGCACGCGTGTCATTCCGAGCTAACCTAGGGTCGGACCCAACTCGAGTTGTAATTACTGCACGCGCACCACCGAAACTTACACCCAGGGTGAAGAGGACCCACCTACCACCAGACGGGAGCCCCCCCACTGCCGAGACTCCCAAAGGAAGAGGACCAGCAGGACGCCGCTGGATCCACGGGTGGTGATATCTTTCTCTCTCTCTCTCTCTCTCTTTCCCCCTCTCTTTTGTTGAATGTTGGTAAGATCTGTTTTGTCTAGCTAGTTGCAGTATTCGCCATTGAATTATCCTATTTGACCACATGCCTTATCTTTGTGTTAATAAATCTTAAAACCGGTTGGCTGGTGTCGTTTCACCTTAATTCAGTCCAAGGGCATCACGAACTTGGTCGTTTGGCCCCAAGGGGAGGGAGGTCGTCCTGAACGACTCCTTTCGGGCCGCGACATAATTGGCGTAGTCGGCAGGATGCCCTTGAGATACTGAACCTACCAGAAGGGATCAGGGCCCTTAGCGTGGCCCCTTCCTTGGGAAGTGCCTGCCAGGAGCGGGGACAGAGGATCTTGTTGTAAAGATCCACACTGGGTACGTGAACCCACAGTAGGCTGAATAATTTGGAGTACAGAGGATCTTGTTGTAAAGATCCGCACTGGGTACGTGAACCCACAGTAGGCTGAATAATTTGGAGTACAGAGGATCTTGTTGTAAAGATCCACACTGGGTACGTGAACCCACAGTAGGCTGAATAATTTGGAGTAGTCTCCTTTTGTGTTGTGTGATAGTTGTTGTCGGGATCGATTTGAGGATCCGACAATGGAGGATAATCCTCTCTTTGAAAAATTGAAGGGCTATAAAGCCCTGCCCTCTCTTCCTGGCATGGCTTGGGCCCAAAACAATTGGCATGACTCAAAGGCGGTGGCAGATAGGATCACTCTTTTGGCAAAGGAACGAAAACTACAAACCGGGAAAGGAAAAGCAACAGTTTGTGCTGTTTTAGGGGCGGCACTAATTGCTGCCCAGAGGGAAAGGCAAGGTGATAAAGAGACAATTGAGTCCTTGCAAGAACAGATAAGAAACTCGCAGAGTCGAGACAAAGAGACAATTGAGTCTTTGCAAGAACAGGTGAGAAACTTGCAAAGTCAACTCGCTGCTGAGCGCAACCATACTCAGCGACTTCAAACAATCTTATCGGACTCATTAGACCGAGAGAGAATCCTGCGGTCTGAACTGGAAGAAAACAGGCGGGGGTGTGATGATAGTGAACTGGGATTCTCGAATTTGGCAAAACTAGACGGAAAACAGGCATCTGATCTAAAATCCATATATCCAATTAAAGAATTAGAAGAGAGCAGGAACCTCTTTTATCCTGGAGATGGGAACGTAGTAATGAGACCCTTGATTAAAACTGAAACCATTGATAATGGTCAAGGGGGTATTCAACAACATACCACGCGTATTATCCCCTATTCCCCTCAGGACTTGGCTAAAATACAGGAAAAATATTCCCGGGGCTCCCGGGAAACTGAAACTGAGTATGTGTGGAGAGTCTCCCTCACTGGGGGGGATCGCATTCTGCTGAGCGAAGATGAGGCTAGAGGATATTGGGGACCCGGAGTCTTCCTAACCACAAATGATAATAGGGAACCATGGTCCTTGACCCAGAGGGTAGCCTACTGGGCAGGAGGATTAGACCCAATGGAAAGAGGAGACCCTTTTTCTATTAAAACACCCACAGCGGGCCACATTCTGGAAAGCGTGCAGAAAACTGCTTGCCTCCAATTGATGCATGACCGTTTGCTGCTTCCGCAGCAGCCCTCCCCCATGCAGTGTGTGGCAGACCCCGAGAGGTTACATCCTCTGATCAGGGGACTTCCTGATGCTTTAAAGCTATATGCTGTTCAGCTGCAAGACCGATTACGAGCTCTCCGACCGAGGGGAAGGGGAGGCTCCCCTGACATGACTTGGGGGGAAGTGGCACAGGAATTAATTAATTACGGAAGGCGTATGGGGTTCACTGGCCAGGGGGAAACAAAGCATAAAGCAGAAATAAGAAGAGTTGAGGAAAGTGGGAGGCAACATAAATCGCCGCGACCCCCACATCCTGGGAAACCGGTACGGGTGTCGGGTAGCAGGAGACAATTATTGTGGGCAGAAGGCATTTCAAAGGGAATTCCCAGAGAAGTCATGGATAGGTTACCAACTCCCAACCTGGAAAGTTTGGTAAGAAGTTGGGACAGGATAAGGGGAACCCCATATTCCTCAAATCCCAAAGACCCTGCTCCCTTATCCCAAGAACCTAGAGTAGTAACCCCGTCTGCACCGCAGGAAATTGATGTGGTTGATTTTAAACCCTCGGAGTCGGGAAACCCCCTGAGCCGTCCCTTTTAAGTGAGCCGGGGGATGGCCAGTGGGTCCACTTAAGGAGGCTCACAGAAAACAGCAGAGGAGACTTGTTGATAACTTTCCCACTAGGGCCCTTTAAAACTCCAGTTACTTTCTTAGTAGACACTGGGGCCCAGATATCAGCTCTTCGGAAGGATATTGCTGATAACAATGGGATAGTGGCTGATAAGAAACCGATCTGGGTCACTGATGTTTTTGGCAATTCTAAGCCACAACCGACAGCCCGAATTAAATGCTGGCTGCCAGGTGATGAATCTCCAGTTGAAACCACAATGATACTAGGAGATTTGCCAACAAATATTATGGGACTTGACCTACTAAAAGGCCGTGCCTGGGTAGACTCGGGAGGAAAAGAATGGACGTTTGGCCTCCCTGTAGCCTCGATGAGGCTGCTTCAGTCAGCACCCGCACTTCCTCCTTCAAAAATAACCAATGTCAAACCCTATGCTCTGCCATTAGGAGCAAGGGAGGGAATTGCCCCTGTAATAACTGAATTACGAGAACAGGGGATAATTATTCCCACTCACTCACCTTATAACTCCCCTGTATGGCCAGTCCGTAAACCAAACGGAAAGTGGAGACTGACAATTGATTATCGGCGTCTGAATGCCAATACAGGTCCTTTAACAGCTGCTGTGCCTAATATAGCTGAACTGATTGCAACTATACGGGAGCAAGCCCATCAAATTTTAGCAACCATCGATGTTAAAGACATGTTTTTTATGGTCCCCTTGCAGGAAATAGATAGAGATCGTTTTGCTTTTACATGGGAGGGTATGCAATTCACTTTTACACGTCTCCCCCAGGGATACCGCCACTCACCAACCATTGCCCACTACGCACTGGCACAAGAGCTTGCTCAAATCACGCCTGAAAAAGGGGTCAAAGTATATCAATATATTGATGATATATTGGTTGGCGGCTCTGATGCCACTGCGGTGGGAAAAACCCAATCTGAAATAATTAGCCATTTGGAAAGTTTAGGACTCCAAATTCCGACAGAAAAGATACAGCCTCCCTCTTCTGAGGTGAAATTCCTAGGCATTTGGTGGAGGGGAGGAGCAGTATGTATTCCCCCTGAGACTTTAACCTCCCTTGAACAAGTAAAGATGCCTGGAAATAAGAAGGAATTACAACATGCCCTAGGCCTGCTGGTATTTTGGAGAAAACACATTCCAGATTTTTCCATCATAGCACGTCCTTTATATGATTTGATACGCAAAAAGGCTACCTGGAATTGGACCCCAATTCATGAGGAAGCCTTAGAATTGTTAATCTTTGAGGCTGGGGTTTATCAAGCCTTAGGGCCAATACACCCAACAGATCCACTCCATATTGAGTGGGGTTTTGCAATTCATGGATTATCTATACATATGTGGCAACGTGGGCCTGAAGGTCCGACTCGCCCCGTAGGTTTTTACTCACGCAGTTTCAAAGATGCAGAGAAGCGATACTCTGCCTGGGAGAAGGGCCTCTTTGTAGTTAGCCTGGCTTTGCAAGAAGCTGAAAGGGTCATACGACAGCAATCGATTATTTTAAGAGGACCCTTTAAGGTCTTGAAGCCAATATTAGCTGGAACTCCACCTCCTATGGGGGTTGCACAACGAGAAACAGTAAGGAAGTGGTATGCGCAGTTAGATCACTACTACCATACACACAAGGTAGAAGAGGGTACACCTAAGATGCTTCAAATACAGGATGCACCTCCTGATCACCCAGATCAGGAACCTCCTCCTTCTGTTATAAAACCTGCTCCTCCTTTTGAATCCCAACTAAAAAATGTATGGTTTACTGACGCCTCCTCTAAAAGAGAAGGTAAGGTCTGGAAATACCGAGCAGTAGCATTGCATGTTGATTCAGGAGACCGGATAGTAACGGAAGGGGAGGGGAGTGCTCAGGTAGGAGAGTTGATAGCAGTTTGGAGTGTGATAAAGCGAGAAGCAGAAAACACAGAACCAGTGTTCATTTACACCGATTCATATGCTGTGTTCAAGGGATGTACTGAATGGCTCCCATTCTGGGAGCAAAACCAGTGGGAAGTTAATCGAATACCAGTGTGGCAACGAGAGAAATGGGAAGAAATTCTCAGCATTGCCAAACAGAAATCTTTCCTAGTAGGATGGGTAGCTGCACACCAAACAGGAAACCACCCCGCTCACCTTTTGAATAACCAAGTAGATTCGCTAACCCGCCTAGCTACATTAGCAGCAGAAGCAGAAGGGGAAAAATGGGAACATCTGTTAGAATGGTTGCATGTTAAACGAGACCATTCTGGAAGTAAAGACCTTTATAAAGAGGCAGTCAGCAGGGGATGGTCTGTGACTAGGGAGCTATGTAACACTGTTATCTCAGCATGCGGCCTATGCCGTACACGATTAGAAGGACATAACCCTCTCAAGGACCAACCCCTACACTTAAGAGACAATAAGGGGCTGTGGGACACTTGGCAAATAGACTACATCGGCCCTTTTCGCCTCTCAGAAGGGAAGAGGCATGTATTGGTAGGAGTCGAGGTAATTTCAGGATTAACCCAAGCTGAAGCTGTCCCGCGAGCAACAGGGGAATATACAGTAAACAGTCTGAAATCATGGTTTAGTTGTTTTCCTAAACCCCGAGTTATCCAATCAGATAACGGTAGCCACTTTACTGCCGGAGTAGTCCAAGAATGGGCACGAGAGGAAGGGATACAATGGATTTTCCATACCCCATATTATCCCCAGGCAAACGGTATTGTAGAACGTACAAACGGACTCTTAAAACGAACCCTGAGACCACACAATCCTGGATGGGCGCGACGAATATCTGATGCAGTAACTAAGGTCAATGGACGATGGGGAGTAAATGGCTGCCCCAGACTCACTGCTTTTTGCCCTAATCCTCCATCCCTCTTACCTGGGACTACGGAGAATAAGAAACCAAGGAATCCCTTGTATTACCCGGGACAACCGGTTCTGGTGGACTTACCCACTGTGGGACAAATACCTCTAGTACTGAAAGCTTCAAAAAATCTGTATGCATGGGTAGCTACTGATGCCCATGGGAAAGATCACAGAATCCATACCAGGTGGATCCTCCCTTCCTTTTAGGTCAACAATGTCAAAGTGTGGTCGGGCTGTGAGGTCCGAACCTGATTCCCTTCCCTTTACAGGACCAAGAGAAGAAAAGGAAGAGGGCACTAGGGAAGAAGACTTGTCTTATGTTGAGCCTGAGTGTCCTCGACGGGTACTACCTGTGGTAGTTATAATAGTTATTTTTATCATTTTTTTTTTTTGTAATTGTGTGCTGCGATCATAATTAGCTTTATTGTTGAAAACACAACAGCCAAGAATGGCATTCTTGACCTATGTTGGAAAGATATTTCTTGTCTTAATATGCTTATATGTGCTATGGCAAACCTACCACCAGAATCAGGATTACACCCAAGGTAAAAATAAGCGAACTTTATCAATCCAAGCCACCCATGGTTTGGAGGATAACTTAATCCTAGCCTTGGTAAAGGGGTTTGCAACTTCCCTAAATGAATCTAGTATTACTGCCTGCTTGCCTATGCCTAAATCTGTAGAAGACCCCCTTCCCATGGGTATTCTTCCCACAGACATAGCAGGCAGTCTGCTGAGACTGTGGAATACCCGGGGTATCCTTGAAATAGTGAATCCTTATTCCCCAGATAGAAGGCGAGTTCCCGTGAAATTTGATCAACCGTTTAATTTTTCCACCATCAATCGCACAAACTGTACATATTACGAAAGAGGTTTAAACGTAACTTTCACCTGCAATATGATCCCGTGGGGAACTACAGATTTACAACCTTGGGGGCGAGCAACTAATGTCCTACAGTATAATCAACCAATAAATACAACCTGGTGCATTCAATGGAACAGAGGGCAAGATTGTCCCAAGAGGGAAAAGCCCAAGAGTAATTGTGCCTGGTTTGGATTAGACTATCGGGGTTTCACGCCATTCGAACCAGGACTCTCTTTTGCCCCAGTATCAAACAAGTCAGCGTTGTGGTCTTGCCAAAATGTAATAAATTGCTCTAACTGGAAACAATATGGTTGGGTTGAATACTATTGGCCAGTTTATATCACCTTAAAAATGGGCTGTTTGTGCCGAAATCACAGCATAGCATACAAATCAGTGAGTGAAAATTTTGCACCTCCTAATGACTGTCATGTTGCCTCTGGTGACGCTCCGGCTGGTTTGATCTGGGCCTGCAGTGATGGTAATATGTATACTTCTTTATGGGCTGGGCTACCTGACCTCCAATGTACCTTGGGACTCCCAACATTATGTCCTGTGTGGAAACGGACTCCTATCCGACCCCACTGGATATCCCGCATGAAACGGGCAAAAATAACACTGGACGGAGATGTAGAAGGGTGGCAAGACCCAGGGGTAGCCACCCGCATAGCCTGGGGAATGGAAGGATTCTGGGGCTTTGGGTCTGCTACCACGCGAACGCGAATATGGTTAAGTAAGTTAGCTTATCAAGTAGGAAAACTAGCTAATGCTACTGAAGCTAGTATACAGTTGCTTAATCAGCAACTGCAAGCCACATCAAAAATGGCTCTTCAAAACCGCATGGCACTAGACTTGATGATGGTACATCAAAATGGGCTTTGTGGTTACTTAAACCTCTCCAGTACTGATTGCTGTATCTATATCCCTAATGTTACACTGGACCTTAATGACCAACTAGAAAGGATACGACAAGTGGCAAAAGACACCCGTGAGCTCCAAGAATCAATGAATTCTAATTGGCTTTCAAAAATATTTAGTTGGTTTGGACTCAGTGTCACTGGTTGGATTCAAAGTTTGATACAATATGTGATAATGTTTATTGCAGTTGTGATTATCGTAAGCATAGCAATATCCTGTGTAAAATCAACTATAATAAAAACTGTTAACATACGAATGGTCCAACTGACTAATTATGCTCCCCTACCAAAGGAGGAGGACGAGGAGGGCCTAATCGATGTCCCTAAGGCTGAAATAGCAATTTAAGACCAGGCTGAGGAACCTTTTTAACTCACGGGGTGGAGTGCATGGTTACACACGGAAGAATGGCGAGGAGATAGGCAATAGAGATCAGGACAACTATAATCCAAATATTTTTTGTAAAGAAACCATAGGAGGTACTCTGTGATTTGCTATAATGATATGTTTATCTATTCTGTAAAACTGGTCCTGGTGACCCACCGGAACTTAGTGGGTAGAAAACAATAAAACGCGTCAGGTGACTAGAGTACCCAGGCTCAAACCACGCATGCGCCACAACGGCCATCAGCCTTGGCATCAACCACGAGGGCCGCAGTCAACAATCCCCAACCATCCTTGCGACGCTGGAGCCCTGAGGATAACAGAAAGAGGTACCCCCCACGCACGCCCCGTCACAACTTGGACGACAGATACATCGGTGGATTATACTAGAAGAATGGAAAAGAAGATGTTATACACAGCTATGTTAGTTCATGTTGCAGTACTTGTTCTTTGGCTATTGCTGTAACTGTTCTTTTAATATGCCCTTGTTTGCCTCACAATTGTCATTGTAAAGGATCACCTTTCTCCAATGACTCCCCAGAGCCATAGGCAAATCCTCAAACTTTTCCTGGGACACATTTTGGTGTGGTTATTTTTAGATATGTTATTGTTAGCTTTAGATATGTTAAGATATTGTTCTTTAGATATGTTATTGTCAAAAGAAGTTATTGTTCAGAAAATTGATTAGTTTTGGACATATTATTGTTAAAAGTAGATATTGTTAATAATTGTTCATGACTACTGTGCGCACTTCTACTATTTCTATACTTCTTTCTGATCTCTCTCTCTGTCTCATATCACCACTGTGGATGAAGGCCATGAAGACTTCAGGAAGGAGACGTACCAATCAATGTTTAAGTCACGGGGTGGTGTGGCGGACAGATGAATGAATTTTTTGCCTTAAACATTTCTTGGTGCATGGGGTGCAGGCAGGCCATAACCCCGAACAAGCCATCTGTCCCTGGCGGAAACAGGACTGGGCTGCTGCGACCCCCGAGATGGTCTCCCTGCGACCACCCAGAACACACCGAGCCTGCACTGAACGAGACCGCAATCGGGCAGAGACTTTGGGAGCTGGACTGTAAATTATTGTCCGTTTTTAGCACAACTTCTATAAAACCTGCTTGGCATGAGTGGCTAAATTTGCTGAAGCCTTAGGCCGCACTCCCTAGTACAGTGAGAAAGGGCCCAGAGCTGCTGCAGGCGGGAATGATAAGGGCGTTACCAGCAATTTGCATTCCTGTGCACTGCTGAAACGGTGCTAATTGCTGGAGTTACCACCTCTTTGTCAAGACCTTGAGAGATGATGGTGGGACCCGAGGAAGGAAGACACACCTATAGGAAGGAAGGCACACCTGTCTGCAGAAACTGCAACAGAAAAGATAAGGGAGAAAAGAAACAGCCTGCCTAGGAACAACGATGAGATCCAATAAGGAGCAGGAGACCCCAGACTCAAAAATTACTATTGGTCTGAACTACCACGTGGGGGGGTGGGAAACTTAATTTGAAAAAGCTATAATTGCCCAGGGATCTCTTTGTTCAGGGTCCCTCTTTGGAGGTACCCAACTCGAGCTGTAACCACTGCACGCGTGTCATTCCGAGCTAACCTAGGGTCGGACCCAACTCGAGTTGTAATTACTGCACGCGCACCACCGAAACTTACACCCAGGGTGAAGAGGACCCACCTACCACCAGACGGGAGCCCCCCCACTGCCGAGACTCCCAAAGGAAGAGGACCAGCAGGACGCCGCTGGATCCACGGGTGGTGATATCTTTCTCTCTCTCTCTCTCTCTCTTTCCCCCTCTCTTTTGTTGAATGTTGGTAAGATCTGTTTTGTCTAGCTAGTTGCAGTATTCGCCATTGAATTATCCTATTTGACCACATGCCTTATCTTTGTGTTAATAAATCTTAAAACCGGTTGGCTGGTGTCGTTTCACCTTAATTCAGTCCAAGGGCATCACGAACTTGGTCGTTTGGCCCCAAGGGGAGGGAGGTCGTCCTGAACGACTCCTTTCGGGCCGCGACACATATAGAAAGAGCCCTGCACATGTCAGAGAGTAGGAAGGTCAGTCCTGGCTTGAATAAGTCATGCCAAACTCTCTGGTTTCAGTGGTGGAGTTTAGATGTTCCCTGAAGCACGGAAGGACTTGAAAAGGGCAGCAACTAAGCAAGAGAAGAAAATAAGTTCAGCAGAAGGTGTTACAAGGACAAGGAGGGAGGGAGAAGCTCTAGGTGAATCCTGTCCCTCTGAGTGAAACTAAGGCAGCGTGAGCTCTGGGGGAGCCTGTGGGGAAGGCAGCGTGAGGCCCAGGCACTCCTCCAGCGGGACTGCCTGAGCCATGGAAGAGAAAGTCCAGTGTGTGTGGATTGAGCTGTTTACAGGGTAGTGTGAAAGCTTAACCGGAAAATAATCCTGAAGCACAGAAGACAGGGCCTCACCTTCTTTAAGCTGAGGAACTATAAAATCAGTTAGTTTGATCTAATGGACACGTAATAGCCACCACTGTGGTAAGAAAAGGAGCAAAAAAGGAAAACGGACATTTTGAAAAGATCAAGCTCAGCTTCTAGAAGCAGCTACATTGAGCTACAAGTAAATTTGTTCCCCTCCCCCCGAGATTTGTTTCCTGTTTATTCAGATAAATAGAGCTGTTATTACCAGCTTTCTGATACCAGTAATGTTGTTAGACCCGTGGCTGGACAAGGAATATAATGGATGCATGAAAAGGCTCTTCTAAGCCAAAAATTTGAAAAGATTGAAAATCATTATTTTACAAGGGAATTGAATAAGAGAGGACATGATAGGTAAAACAATAGAAAGCACAGCCAAGAGAAAATAAATCAGATTTTTTTAAAAAACAGTTCAGGAATAACCGGCATACAGGATGATAACCAGAATTGCTGCTCCACACTATGAAGATGCATCGCAGACACTGGTTGAGACCATGCATTGGTAGGATTCTGGTGAGAATTTAAGGAATATATCTAGAAAATGGAAATGCCTCAGTTTTTATTTTATCCAGTGCCCTGAATGAATATCAAGCTTCTTGTTCCAGGGCAGTATTGATGTGTTCAGAGATCATATTACTTGTGATTTCATTCCACAATTTTTATTTTCCTTTGGGGCAGCTGGTTCTAGACTGACATACATTGACTGGCTGAACCATAGTTGAAGTCCACTCTGGTGATGTTTAATGTTTCTGGACTTGTCTTTCCTCTGGCGTTCAACATAAATGCTGTCGGCACAGGATATCATTTAGCTCAAATTCTGAGAAGATGTCAGCAATGAAAGCCGTCACTGGGATTTTAAAATTCAAGCTGATGTGAGCAACATCAACTTGATTTAGGGAAAGAAACAGCTTATAAAGTTTGATATACATAGTTATTTCTTGGGTTTACCATGTTCTCTGTATTTAGCCAAGCGCTTCTGCGGCTATTCAGTTCTTTTCTCTTCATCTCTGCTGTCTACTGTTCATGGGATTTGTTCTCGGTGCTTATATCTATCCATATTTTATCTATTCACCTTGCAGCATGTATTATATCTGCTTTTCATCTCACCTGTTCTCAGCCTAAATATCCATGTGGTAGACAAGGCAACTGTGAGCCATAACCACCCTTGGTACTGGTCCAGGCAACATTTTTGGTAGCATGAGGAGAGGCTTCCATCTTAGGCAACAAAAATGTGAAAGCAGAAAAGTAGCTGTGGTTGCCCTGCCGAAAGATGTTTATTCAGCAATAACATTTTACACGGCCCGCTGATGACCTCTGAGGAGGAAGGCCGAACTATAGTCACAACTAGAACAAACAGGTTCTTAAACCCAGGGCAGATGTACACGATCTATAGTGGTCCTGCATCACAGATGTTTAACAACTCACAACTGTAATGGGAAAAGTATTTCACTTCTGTTCACATTTACCTTTATCAGTCACAAGCACTCTTTAAAAGGATCCCTGACTCATTTTATTATTTCCTGAAATTATCAAAATACCAAAGGTTTCTATATAGAATCAATGTAATTTAACTAGAGAAAGGGTTTTGAATGTTCTGTTTGATCTGGTGTATCCAGAGACCCCATGTTTCTGATACCACATTAGCTTAATTTGTTGTTCACAGTAGGCAGTGGCTGTCTGAACAGATAGGTTTTGTAGTCGTACTATTTGACATCATTACTGTTGAATATGCACCAGAATACCATGTGGTGAGTACGTAATAAATCAGCTCATTATGCCTATAATCATTATGATTATGTGTTGTTCCAGATCTCAGTTTTGTTGACATAAAAGGAGGTAAACAGTATAAATTACTGACTCATCAAATGGTCATTTTAATCTGTTGAAAAGGCAGGAGGGTATTTTTGTGTATGGCATGTTTCGCATTTACAATCACAATAATGAATATACAGCTTGTGCGTGAAATGGAAATAGCAGGATGTGAAATTAATCATACCTAAATGTATTACGTTAGATGCTATGGGTGAAAATAAGTGTCACAACACATTGACCGAAAGCTTCCCATCATACCAAAAGAATCACAGCAGAGTCAGGAGCAAAAAACTGACGAGAGATGCCTGGTGAGGCCAAGGAGAGTTTTCAGTGCTGCAGAAATTCGCACCTGTACATATTTTCAAGTGAAATTTGACACAGCTGCCTGAGGTATAGCAACCAGCATATGGATTTCTAGTGTTTGAGAACCATCGTGAAGCGGAAAAGCATCCAAAATACTGAGTTTACTCACAATGGCATACTATTCATTTCATGCATTTTTTTTATTATTCCTTTTCTTTTTTTATCATTTTTAGAAAGACCATAATGTTTAAGGGGAGACATTTTTAAAGGAAATACCAACAACAGAGCCCAATCTATCTAGCCATAAATGGTGTTTTCAGCCTCAGTCTAATGATCTAGGAGTGGTGTTATTGTGGCTGAACAGCACATCCATTTGCAAGATGCCTGGTACAGCCCATTAGGTATGTGAGAGGTGGAGGGAGCAGGAGGTGCTGTGCAGCATGTGCAGTGAGTGTTTGCTCTGCTCTCTTGGTTGTACGGCAAGTGCATGATCACAGAACACACGCATCACGTCACCTCGTGTATTGCTTGCTGCTTTGATACGTTTGATTCTAATGGTACAGCTGCCAAATGCAGCTATCATACCAGAGGACCGTACCCTACCCTTTTTGGCTTGGCTCCCAGTCCAAAATGAACACGTTCATTCAGTCATTCGCTTGTTTTTCTGATTAATGGGAAGTAAGGGTGTAAATATGTTCACAAAACTAGAAATGCTAAACTGCTACATTCACAACTGTGCTCTTTATTGCTCTCTTCAGCTCAATATGCAGTGGGAGTTTTGCCTGAGAAAAGTTCTGCTTTTATTTACTTTTGAATTGTTCATACTCTTTTTTTTCCCTAAAGAATGCATGAAAAATGCGGTATAAAACATGCATCTACAGAATTTAAATTTGGTATCAATGTCGTCAAAATTGAAAATATATTGAGAAATAAGGTAAAAGCAGTGCAGCGAGTAACAGGCCAGATGCAGAGCTGATGTAAATCTGTGTTTCGCTGCTGAAGTAAATGAAATTATGCCAGTTTAGGCCAAATAGAAATCTTATCAACACGTCATAACACCTCTCATTTTAAGGAGTCCTACGTTCTGTTTTTTCAGCTACAGTAAAGAGTTTTCCTTTCTTTTAGCAAGATGGCGATACAGCTTAAAAATGATACTTCATCCAGCTTGTCAAATAATATTAAAACATTCTACATGAGTCTCCGAAGCGCTGTGGAAGTATGGTGGTCACTTCTGATGGCAAATTGTATTCTGGCAAAACCTAGAGAATCCAGACTCCTATTGCCCTGAGCTCTGGCCTAATGCATACCAGAAGATATTCCCTCTACAGTTAAATTTATCCTTTTGCCCTGGTCAACAGTAGCAAGTTAAAGAGGTTTAATTCTTTATTATTCTTGATATTCTTAAGACTTATGCGTACACTTAATTTTAAGCATGTTCTAGTGACTTTAATAAGTGCTAAGCACAGTGATTAAAGCTAAGCAAACATTTATACTGTCCTCAATATGAATGCTTTTCTGTGTTAAGACATGAAGTTAACATACAACAGATGTATATAGCTGGAGATTGAAGGGGATAAAAGGAGGGGGAATTAAAGAGTAAATTGACCATGTGATGCTTCACAGGTGTTTTAAGCAAATGAGCTAAAAATTCAGATGAATAAGCCATAATAAGAATAATCTGTATATCTATATATCTAGTTTGCTTTTCTACCGTGATACACTGATACCATGACACATTGATCTGTTGGCATATGATAGCTTCTTTAGCATATCAGTACAGATCTAGAAAAGCTCCCCAGCCTTTCTAGCTGATAGTATGAGACTGTTAGTGCTGTGACTTTCAAGGCTAGATGATCAGTGGCCTCTCTTACATGCTTTTGAAAATCTTACCATGTTTCCGCTTCAGTCAGTCCAAAGACGATTCCCAGAGAAGGGGAAAGTATTAGCTATAGATACTAAAACAGGTGAAATTTCTCGCTTTGCCAGTAGTGTCAGAGCCAAATAAGGGCTGCCTGGAGACAAGTCTGATTCTCACCTGTCAGTGGCATGTTATTTCTTGCTGGGCATGGAAAGTTGGTGTAGAAGGGAACAGCGCTGATATTTTTCAGTGATGTGGAACAGGGAAAAAGATCCCGAAAGGAAAAGATGGCAGTAGGGTGTTAAAGCTACATCAGAGGACAAAACAGGACTGCTTAGCTTGGAGAATTAGCTGAGTTAATTGGTCAACAGACAAAAAAATGTGATTTTAGTATCTCAGTCTAGTTGGGGGTATTACTACCAGAAAGGGTTGCTCTTAGCAGTCCAGATAAGGAATCTTATTAGATTAGTTTAGGAAAGTTTAGGAAAACTGCGCTAACTGTAACTGCTTCTGCTGAGCATCCCCGGAGACCTGGGGAAGTCCTTGTGGTAGCGAGGTCTGTAAGTGCCTATGGCTACCCCTTTGTAAAAGTGCAGCTGCTGACAGAAGGAAATTGCATCATCCAGGCTTTCTTCTTTAATAAAAAAGGGGAAGCTTTGCTGAGGTAATGTCAGGGGCAGCAGGATTAATTCTAGGAAGTCTGGCAATGTTTCTGTAAAAATAGATCAATTAGCAGAATGATGAAGAGGAGTTGACTGACCCTCTTTGTCAACCTGACCTTGTATTCCCGACTCAAGCAGGACCGTTGTGAGGACGGGGCTCTGTACAGCCCTCCAGAGCACCTAAACGTGCGGCAAGATTGTAAAAAGAACTAAGTAAATAGGAGCGCCCAGGAGCCCCTGACTGTGCTAATGCTTTAAATGTTTCTGTTTTCTGGTGAAGTTTGGAGCTCTCCCCGCTCTCCTCCCTCTAGTAAGATTCCCTAGTGCTTGGATGTTCAGGCTCTTAAAGCAGCGCCCATTTGATTTTGACACATGAAAGAAAGTGGTTATTGATAGTGATTATTGAAAATGTCTTGTATTTCCTATGGTTAAATAAGCCTCAGAAAGCCACATTCTGGCATGGATATTACATAAACACATGCTGATCTTCACAGCTACTGGTGGGGAAGAAATTGCATATGCCGTGGTAGGGAATGTAAAACGTGTTCTGTTTTCAAGATCCAGTGATGACCGCTTAACCCGTGAGTCAAAGAGATTTAGGATCAATATCAAGCCTGAGGGTGTTCTGCAGAACAGTGAATGAAGTGTGGATCCACTAATATGGATCAGGGGAATATGATTTATTGATGTCTGTCAATTGGAGATTAAAAAAAAGATTGTTAGGTCCTCTAGTCCACTCTTCCCCCTCCCCCAATCTTTTTCTATATTGCAAGCTGATGTAGAAACAGAGTTCTCCTTGCAGCTTGTGCTAGTTTTGGAAATCCTGCTCCTATTTACCTGTAAAGAAAGGTATGAAAGTTATAATCTTCCTGGTTCGAAACCTGTATTTGACTTGAATCTCCTGGCACTGCAGAACCATTTCCTGTGATTGCAGCAGAGAGAAAGAAAATTCCACGCTGGTGGGAAGAAACTGAAATTAGATCAAAGATTTTCAGACAATTATGAATCCTGACCCAAAATGGTTTTGCTGCTGTTAGTTTTGTGCGGATCTGTTTTTTGATGGCTCGCTGCAGGCAAACAGGGCAGTGCTTCATACTGGAAGCCAGATTTGTGTCTCAAAAGCAACAGTCCAAACTGAAACCCTGGCGAGAGCTGCTCGGCATTTGCATGCCCAGCAATTCCACATGCAGAGATCTGTCTAACTCTGCAAGCCAGGGGCTCGTCAGGTGCTAGATAGCCGTCGGTAGGCACACCTCCCCGGCTGACACATGCCGCGCTAGCCAAGGCGCAGGGAGCTGGTGCGTTTTGCATGTGCGGGTCTGAGTCTTCGCCCGTAAGGAAGCTGGCCAGATGCGCTCGCCTTGGCTTAGCGTGTACTTTGTTTTAGGGTGGGAAGAGCCAGCCTGTAAGGATGCCCTCCAGAAAGGGGGCAGTGGGGGGCCGGGCCCCTGCGCCCCAGGCGGGGCCGCCTCCTCCCCGCGGCGTGCCGCCGGCCGCAGGGCTGTGAAAGCCCGGAGGGGTCGAGGTGGGGCTGGCGTGGGCTGAGCTGCGGCCGCCCTCAGCGCGGTGTCCCGGGAGCAGGTAGCCGCGGGGGAGGGCGGGCCGGGGGCAGGCTCGCAGCGGGGCAGGGGCCCGGCCGCCCGCGCTGCCCGCGGCCGCGGGGGGGAGCCAGGCGGCGGCGGGGGCGGGCGTGCCGCAGCCCGGGCGCTCCCGCCTTGCCGAGCCGGCCGGCAGCCGCTGCAGCTCTGCGCGGCGCGGAGGCGCCGCCGCCCGCTCGGCGCGGCTCCCCCGGGCCTCCCGCGGCCGGGCGCCTTTGCGGCCCGCCTGAATTTCCTCCTTCCCCGGCGGGGAGGGTCACCCGGCGGCGCCCTGCTCCCCGCCTGCCGCCTCCTCCTCCTCCTCCTCCTCCTCCTCCTCCCGCGCCGCACCCCGCGAGGAAGGGCTTGTTTTCCTGCCCGGATGATGAATTTCTCCGCAAGGTCATCCCTGCCCGCGGCGGCGGCGGCGCGGCCGCGGCTCCCCGGGCGCTGCCGCGGAGGTAAGGGGCGGCCGGGCGGGGCGGCGGCGGGCAACGAGCCTCCCCGCGCCGGCGGCAAGTTTGGCGGGGCGCCGGGGCGCGGGCGCAGGTGCCGGGGCGCCGCGGAGGGCGGCGGTGCGAGGAGGGGGGCTGCCCGGCGGCGGCCGGCGGTGCGCTCCGAGGAAGGGGCGCTGCGGCGGGCTGCGGGCGCTGGGGCTCGCCCCCGGCGCTCACCTTGGGGCAGGCAGAGAGGCGGCGCGGGCTCTCCCGGTGCCGAGCGGGGGCGGCGGGGCGCGCTCCGGGCCAGTGCCGCCAGCATCCCGCTCCAGTCCTGTATGGATTTTTCCCGGTGCTTGGATGGGTATTTCCCTCCCCGCTCGTCTCTTGTTGTGTTTGAGAGTCCGGAATTTTTTTTTTTTTTTTAGGTGAAGTGCCCCCCCCCCACCCCCCCCGGTGCCAGCCAGGGGTTGCGGCAGGCTGGGCCGGGGGGGGGGGTGCCCAAGGCAGTGGCGTGGTTGCCATGGCAGCGGCGCGGTGGCCACCCGGCGCTGGCCGCGGTGGCGCAGCAGGAAAGGCCCCGGGCAGAGGGACAGGTGGAAACCTACCCCCCGGCACCCTTCGGGGAGCAGAGGCCACTGAGACACCCCCCCCCCCCCCGCCCCAGTCCCCTGTCTCCTGCATCCCTTGGGATGGGGCTTGTTGTGACCGATAGGTTTGCGCACACTGATTTGCTGGCGTGCCCTTGGCCTGGTGTTGGCTGCATCCAGGGTTCCCAAACCGTGCTGTCGGGTGGCGCTGGGCTGAGAGCGGGGTGACAGAATGATGCGTGCCCACTCAGTTTCCAAGCTGCTAAATTGGATTAAAATAATAAAACTCATTAAAGCTGAATTAGCCAAATAAGCCAGCGCTGTAGTTGCGCTGTGAGTGTGTTGGACACGCTTTGAGAAACCTGGCCTGGGCCATCGTGGCCAGTCGTATATCCATGATGGGCCTTTTCTTTCTTTTGCTGAAGTCGGGGACAAACTCTACATGGTCTCACCAGGCTCCCAGTCTGAGACCCTTACTGTTGTCCACAGATCAGCCTACTTCTTGTGTCCCCCTCAGGCCTTGGCTTCATTAATATTTTTCTCCTTCATCCTTTTTCCCCCAGGAAAAGATAACAATGATGCTAGTGGATTTAACAGAGCCATAAGGAATTACTGTGATCCCATAGTCGAACCCTTTGTGTAACAGAAGCCACAGACTTTTCCCCAGTGAGTTCAGGGTCCAGCCCACCAGCCTCTTCAAACAGTCTTGATTTAATGACTTTAAACGATGGGGAATTTACTACATTCCGGGATAATTGGCTCCAATTGTTAATCTCATTGTTAAACATTTGCATCTGATTTCCAGTTTGAACTTTTCTGACTTCATTTTCTAGCTACTGGATCTTGTAAGGTCTTTGTCTGTCAGATTAAATAGCTATCTAGCTTCAGATAGTCTCTCTTTGCGCAAGTATTTAAGGACAGTAATTAAATAGCCACTTAACTGCTGTCTCTGGTGAGATAAATAGATCGAGCTCCTTTGGTCTCTCCCTGGAATGCAAATGTTCGGGAGCAGAAATCGCTCTGCTGCTCTTCGCTGAACCCTTTGCGAAGTGTGGCCACCGGAGCTGCGCACCGTATTCCAGTAACTCTCATTAATGTCATATACAGAGATAATAACATCGTGCTCAGTATTCCCCTGTCTATTCACCCAATGATACTAACTTTTTCTTTCCCACGGCAACACAGTGGGAACTTACGTTCGGTTAGTTACATGCAGCGATCGCTGCATTTCTTTTCAAGTTGGTGTTTTTCAGAAGTTGGTTGCCTATCCTGTAAGGGATATTTAAATTAATTCTTCCTACATGCATGTTGTTGGATCTGGCTCTATTCAACTGACCTTTTTTGCTCCTCTCTACTCTCCCCCCTGCCCATCACTTCACTTACAGGGAGTCTGCAGCTCAGTAATGACAATGGGGCTCTGGTGTTTCGTCTTCAAAAGTGAACTGAGTTTTGCTAGGAGTCTCCATGCTAAAGCCATCTTCCCATTTTTTTTCTTGTTGGTAGCATTTGCCCAGTATGACACTTCAGTTATTTGAAGTTTGGGGGAGAAGTTACGGAAGATAAATGGATTGAGCTAGTTTCATAACTGCTTTCATTCAGCTCTGTCTCCAGTTGCTGGTGAGAGACTTGCTTTCCTTTCGTACAGAACTGTAAATCTCTTACTGGGTACGGTGTCTAGGCTGATGCATACATAGTCATTATATTACAAATCTTTAACTTGAATTGGGCGAGTTTTACTTAATCCAGGTGTTCTCAAGCTGTGGATTTATAGCTGTCTTTGGAAAGCACAGTGTTTGATAGTATGGGCCAGGAGTATGTGTTTTTGACAGGATATTGTCAAGTTTTCCAGTAACATGTAGTACCTCAAAGGGGACTGAAATGCTGTGGATGGGTTTAACAGTCTGAAGGCATCTGGTGTGGGACATGATAGAAAATAGTAAAGTTCTTTTTGATGATCTGCTTTCTTGGTTTTTTGGTAACTTCACCTCTACTGAGTCAAGCTAGCTGTAGTGCTTCTAAGAGCTTGATGCACAGGAGCTAGGAAAACACTGATGGGTGATATAAGAGAGGTACAGGCCAAACAGTGCAGTACAGGTGGTTTTGTGTGTGGCTGGTGAGTACACTGTGCAGAGCACTGAGCCAGTCAGCCTCCAGGTAGAAGCACTTTGAAAGTACAAGAAACATTTCCTGTAGCCTCACGAAGAAACTCTGGGACCAGAAACTAATTTACTGCCTGGAAAATTTCTGCCAGACATGACTGTGCCACTCCTGTGCTACAGCAAAGCAAGCTTTTTTATGCCTTTCACAGCAAAGGAATAAAAATGCCTTCCCTCTTCACATAATTTCTCAAAACATTTCCCTTATTCCTTGGTATGGAGTGCGATGATAATTCCATTATAAGCCTATGCTTTCAGGAGTTTGCAGGTCAACAGCTGGATGCAAGTATGATATTTTTGCTAGCCTTGGAGAATAGGCTGTTTATAAATGGTAAGATTAAAAAATACAGATCACTGAGTTAAATACTGTTCCATCTTTTGCTTCTTCATGCTGTTTCATTGGCATAATTAAGGACTCAGACCTGTCTTGTACGCGCAGACCATCCCAGTGAAGTAGGTGAGGTGGATACTGTGAATCCGGTCTGTTTCCATGAATAAAGATAGCAGGTTTCAGCCTTTAGAATGACCTAATTGTCTTGAAAGTACTGAAATGAAGAAAGAAAGAAAAAAAAAAGGTGAATTCTGATCATTTCATTACCTCAGAGGCACTACAGTGAGTTTTATTGAAATTTCGCAAAGGTGTTTTTGTTTTTTCATGTCCCTGAAAATCTGTCTATGCAAAATACTGCAGTAGATACACAGAGTGATGGATGAAGGAGGTACCCTTAAGAAGTCCAAAAATCATTACTGAGCTAAGGTATCAGAGCTGACTAATAGAGTAATTATGTTGGCTCTAGAATTACAATGAATGCTGTTTGGATTGGTGTCATCATCTTCAGAATTGTTTATCATGGATATAATTGTATATCCCCACCGACATGCAAATTCAAAATGTTACAACCTGGCAGATAACTTTCCCAATCCAGACTTTGCTTCTCCCTCCCAAACTGGACTAATCTTCCCTCCCTTTTTTTTTCTTGACATGTGCTCTTCTTTCTCAAGGTTACACCTTCTGTTCAACACCCTTTGCAATCAGATGAGCATGCATATCTTTCCAGGTGGTGAGTGGCCTCAAAACACCTCTGTCTTTGAATCATGATGACAATCCTGAAAGCTGTCAGTCCACCTCTAAGAACAGTGGCTGTTAATTAATCCTGTAGAGTCAGGACATGTAGAAAATAGTATTTTTATGAGCCTCAAAGTTACAGTGTCAGTAGAAGACTGCTCAGCAAGGACGGACAAGTGCTCTGTTAGGTGGATTTCATTAGGAAGGTATGGTAGCAGTGGTAAAATTTGTCAGTCTTGGCTACTACAAATCTTGTTATTACCACTTTTGGTTTTGGGCAGCAGTAAACCCCCTCCACCAGATGCAGTCAAAGCCAGGAGGAACCTGACTATATTAAAAATGATGCTCTGCCATTGATTTGTTTGTGAAATCTTCAGTGGTACAGAATTAAAAGCAAGCTGCTTGCAGTCTAGAGAGAGACCAGAATTTTGTAACTTTTACCACTGTGCTTCTAGCAATGTGTTGTTTTTTATTTTCTAAAACACACATTAAAGACAGAAGTGTGACATAGGCTGAATCTGCTTGCCTCTGGATTTAAATGCAATCCTGGGTTTACAGTCAATGTTATTTAATGACATGTAATATTTTCATAGCTGATAAAACATTCATTTGTGTCCCATAGGGTTAAGAACTAGTTCTGTTTGTGCAAAATACTTCAAAATCAGATGTGTAGTTAAAGAAAGTGAAACACTAAGTGACCAGAAAGAAGTTTAGCTGAAGAATCAAAACAGAGGCCTCAGTCCTTTCCTCAGTGTGCATCTCTGCACAGGCATAAACAGAATAACTTGCCGAAGAGGTAACCAGTATGAGGGAATAAGTAGTCATACTTTCGTATTATTGTGGAAGACTAAAAATGCAATAGAGTTATCCAGTCTTGTTTTTTATATATTAAACTTGGATGCAAATTATTTGTAACATAAGCACTGATGCAACGTGACAAGATGTCTAAATGATCCTATATTTGGTATTATACAGTGAATTCGGTATTATGCAATGGATCATTTAGGTAAGCATCACCTTCTTAAGAGACAGAACAAAGAAAAGATTGATGGTATTTACTTAAACAAAACAAAAAAAGTTCTGGACATTTTCTGAATCAAAAGAAACGAAAATACCTTCCAGTAGAAAAAGCTTTTGAAAGTGTCCTGAGCACACTTTGCTTTCGCAATTAGTGAAAATGAGACAAATAAATGTAGTGGTTTTTTATTATACACAAGGATTCTGAATTCAATAACAATTCTATAGAAACAACAACTTGTACATATTAATATTTTAATCATAGATGATCAGTTAGTTATTAAAGTTGGCTCATTTGTTTCTTGGTTAGAGTCTATGGCTAAAAGTTCACGTTTGCGAGCTGGCAGCAGATATGAAAGGACAGAAATGTCAGCAGGCTGCTGAGTAAATATGGAAAAAGTGCATCACCAACACCATTCAGTATATGAGTGATGGAAACAAGGGAAAAGATGGAGACAGAAAGATTAGTGACTAGGAACTAGCATAATGCCAGTTTGCCCCCCAATTTGATCTCTTCAGGCAGTGGATGTGTGTACTTTACTCTAAGAACTTCTGTCAGGTACTACAGTCTGAAGGACCAGGTATGTCCACAGAGGGATAGATTGGATTTCCTGCCCATCTCTCTCTAACTCCATGGTCCTACGTTACAAAACTTAATGGCAGGTAAGGAAGCTGGTACCGTGGCCGTTAGCAAACTTACGTCGCAGAAGGTTTTGTTACTTCTGGATGATCCAGGAACGAGAGTCTGCATCTGTAAGCTCTGTGGTTGTAGCTGTTTGCAGCTCCCATTATTCTACTGTTCATTTTACTGTATTTATTATATGTTAGTAAAATATGGTAATAACTGTTGAGTTCCCTTACTTTCTTGCCTGTTTTCCTCCCTCTGAAAATAGTCTCACTTGGCAGGATAAGAAGGAATTAATCACAAGGAACACACTTTAACAAACACCCAAGTGCTCTGTTAATTTATTAGTGTCTGTACGTGTAGTGCATAGTACAGTAGAGACCAGCTCTAGATGAGACTCCAGGGCCTTATCACTTTGCAAATGATGTCAGTTCATTTTCCCAGCCAAGTTGTATCGCTTTGTAGCTTTGGAGATGAAGCTTGTCTTCTGAAGAAGTGGAGAACAAAAGTTTTGGCATAGGATTGTAAGAAGAGCGTATTGTAAGCTGAGATATTTCCTGTCTCCCGTTCAAGCAACCCTCGCAGTTACCACTAAGGTAACAGAAACAACTGATAAAATAGATGTCAAGCACTGTGCTCAACCGGAATCTTGACTGCGGTCTGATGAACTTCTGATCCAGTAAGCAGTAGTGTTGCCAAGTGTAAAATCATTCATATTGTCTATGGATTGTTCATAAGTTCTGTTCACTGGACACACAGTTTCCACGGCCAGAATTTCAGCTTGTGCGGAGGAGTCCATTAGCACAAAATTGACCCATCAGCCCATTGCAGGACAGAGTGAATAGAAGTGCGGAGGGAGGGCATGCTGCAGAGCTAGTGTTCTGCCAAGCTCTTAGGTGTAAAACCTCCCAGTTCTTCTGCAGAAGCCCCTGATCAGCAGATAGCTTCATGATAATAAGCACACTTCAGAAATACTGTAGACTTAGGATTTTGCTTGTTTCTTCTCCTTTTGTTTCCGGGTGCCTTGTTACCTGCTAGCAGCAGTTTTTAAGAATGAACTAATTCAGGCCAATCTGTCCTAACATATATTATTTCTTTATATGAAGTGCCTGCCAAGCCGGTGGTGTGGAACGCATACGTCATGATTTGGCAGTCAGCATGTCCAAGTTGAAGAAGCTCAGAGAGCAGTCAGTACTTGCAGAGAATAGATTTCTGATGGATAGTCCCACAGATTGTGCCATTGCATGCCGTATTGATCCTATTTATAGACTTGTATACATGTGTCGGTTAAGATTTACAGTTAAATATTACCAAACAAATACAGAAATATCACAAGCTTTGTAATATTGTGTGCACGCTCATTTGCGTGCACACTCGTTTGCACGCGCACACAAATGCTGGGAAGATCTGTGTTTTCTGAAGATGGGGTAGTACAGTGAAGTTTGGCAAGAATTAACAAAGATACTTCAGTAGTTCAATTAGCTACTACTATATAAATTTGTTCAATTTAAATGTAGTTTAAGTACGAATGTAGTAGTACATAACCAGTTGGTGGAAAAGAGCTTGAAATTACAAGTAATGAAACCTTATTGTCTGAAAAAGATTACACATATGATGAAAGTATTAACCAAATATCCAATTTTGGAAAGGCAGATCTTATATTTGCTCCTTTTTTTGACTCTTTTTCTAAGTGGACCAGATGTTTCTGAAACCTTGAAAAGTGAGGAAACCTTCATGCAAATTCTCCCTGTGAAACTGTATCATTAGATTCTGCTGTAGCTCATCAACGGTAACTGATGTTGTCAGCTCTTCAAGACCACAAAGTAACTAACACCAGTTGGTGTTGTGACCCAAAGAACAGGTTGGTTTTCTATATGCAATGTGTGGTTTTCTTTTCTTTTGGAAAACGTTGGACAAATATTGGTTAGTGTGATCAGGATACCAGATTGCATTCTGGTGACGAAGATCTTTCTCGTTCACTACTTCCAGTGACGCTAGTGTGAGAGCAAACAAAGAGCTCAGTTTATAAAAGGGAAGTAAAAAAAAAAAAAGAAAAGAAAAAAAAAAAGAAACAAACAGCGCAAGGTGCCGTGCGATTATTTTTGCTGCTGTTCATGCAAAAAACCAACAGATTAAAACAGAGAATGTGAATCCTATGCTACTTTATGACTAATCTTAAAAGGATGCTGTAAAAAGAAATGGCTTCCTCTCAAATGATGACAGCGAAGTCAGTGAAGATTTTATTCAGAAATTTTCTAGTGGTTCCATGTCCCCTGTTAACAGGCAAGGCTAGAGCTGCTGCTCCATCAAAAATCGGCAGAGATCTGAGCAAAACAGTTGACGCGGTGTCACGGAACCAGTGGGATTTTCCAGCATGGGATAAGAAAGGGTCTCATGTTATCTTAAAATTGCGTAAATCTGGAGTCAGTTCTGTAAGATTGGTGAGTGCAGATAATGAGGTTGTTGGGCCTAAGTTTCAGCTGAGTGGAAGAGAAAAGGAAAATAATGGTAGACTGGTCACTAATCTGATTTTGCATGGCTTTGTGAAGAGGTGAGTGTTCCTGTTCATAGACAATAGAGCTGAAGCATGATTTCTCTTGTACTAGGAGTATTCTCTTGTACATGTCTTGCAGCTCAGCAGTTAGCTGAGTCCCTTAACCTATAGTCAGACTGATTAAAACTGATTTCCTGCAGCTTTGATCTTGTGTAGTCGTTTTGCCTTCATAAAGAGATTGTAAAACATTTTGAAATCAAAGGACTGGTGCTTTACCTCCAGTGTGTCCTAATTTTGCCAGGGTAATTCTAGTCTGAAAAGTAGCAGGTATGCCAGATGATCAAGGAAGGGTGCCTCCTTTTCCATGTAAGGTCCCAGGATTATGATTGTGGAGTATTTCCAAAGGTAGGAAATAGAGTAAACAGAGTAAATCTGGAAAGTCAGAGGACTGGATTAGAAATGGATTAGAAAGGAAATCTTCCACTCTAACAGCGTGTAGCGAAGAAGATAATGTGGACAAAGCACGTGCATTTCAGTAACTCCTGATTTTCTTACAGACTACCAGAGCTACAGTACAGAGTAGTTTTTAGGATGTCCTTTTTTGGTTGGTTGGTTTGGTTTGTTTTTTTGCACAGGGAAATAAACCAGATATCACCTGGTCGCAAGCTCAGGAATTGGAAAGAGAGAAGTCCTGTGGTTCTTCCCAGCTGAGCTCTTCTAGAAGCAATCTTGCTGTTGTGGACTGTCTGGCCCTTAGTCTGGAAAGGGTTGAAGGATAATCAGCCCTTAGTATTTAACTTCTTAACCTTGATGAAACCAAAGGGTCACTGTCATTACTGTCACTCTCCTCACTCTGAAGCACCAATTTAATGGAAAAACTTCGTGGTTGATAGTTTTAGCTTCAGGCATGACTCATTAGGAAAATGATAAAATATAATAAGCATGCAGGGTGGCATTGGAAGGGGTGGAAGTAATATCATAGAACATTTGTCAGAAAGATGATACTCTGAGAAGAGCTGTATGGAAACAAGATGACAGAATTATTCCACTCTGGAAGTCTAGTATTTCACAACAAGAGCCGAAAGTTTTATAACACTTCAGCATGCTAAGACATCTCCATATTTATTGAAAGAAAATGTTAATCCTCCCCTTGACGTTAATAGTTAGGGGATATCAGTTAAAAGCTGGCGAGCAAGCTGTAAGTTCCGTGTAAGATTACGAAAACCCAGATTTCTACTCGAGCTAAGCAATAGCCGTAAAAGCTCCCCAGTTTCAGTACTCTGCAACATAAATTACTGGTTTCCATCCGATTTGTAGGGATAGGTATTCCAATGACAGATGGAAATGTGATAATTTGACAATTCTTAGGCGCAGCACCAAAGGCATTTTTCACAGAGAGGGCAAGTGATTTTTCTAAGGGTCACCCACGACACTGGTATGACAGGATGAAGTGACTAGGCTTTCAGGCCCCTGTCTGCTGTCCAGTCTTTCAAATAATCCTGCTTATGCCATAAGCATAAGCACTGCTAACTGCAAATGTGCTTTCACCTATCTCAGCCAAGGGCTGAACAGATTTGGAGAATCCATACCTGCACACAAGGGCTTCAGGTCAGGACTGTGCCAAATGTGTGCTGCTTATGTCACGCCTAAGAACAAAGGGTTCTTAACGCTAAAGTCAGCCTGTAATTTTGGCTGTGTTTTAATGATGCTAGAAGTGAATGAGGATGTAGTGTGAGCTGTGACTGAAGACAGACTGTTCCTTTATTTCCCAAGAAGTCGGGCAAGCTCCATCAGGAGATGCTGAGGAAAGTTTTAACAAATGGGGATTACAGAAGGATTAACTTCATTAGTTTAGCTGCTTATGCTTTTTGACACTCAATTATTGACTTAGCCTGTATCGTTTGTTTAAGTCTGGTTTAGCTTGATGCCCAAGAAATGGAGGGGACAAGCAGCTTCTTCCTGTGTACGCCGGACATAACAACACAAAGGTGATCCTCCCTTGGGTGAGGAGAGGAGCCCTTCCCTCCTGCCTGTGTGCAGTATACACGTCATACTGAAGGGAACAGTTGAAACCTCAAGTCATGGGGCCACTTTACGCCACCCACAGTGTAATAAAAGCAGTCAGATAATGGAATTCTATCATAAGGCCTGGAAGCCTTCCCTTGAAAATATTCCTGTATTAAATGGCGTGCTTTGAGAGTCGTTTCCAATTGGACCATGCTTGGCCATTATCATAGAAACGTGCAGTTGTTAGTGGGAAATAGCAGAACAGTATGTATCCAGTTCAAAAGACACTTTTATTGTGAAGGGTCTCAGGGGACTATTGCTTGGGAAATGTGTTTTTATAATAAAATGACCCATTTTAGAATTACAGTTTTCCATGCCACAGGAAGCAGGAAGGTGGCAGGAGGTTTGCCAAAGAGATGGACAGTAAATGCACTCACATTTGGTCCCTAAAAAGAAGACAAATGTACCGAGTGTGTTAATGAGGTAGCACACGGGGGGTTTTCCACTAGGTTCCTGCATGCAGGATATTTGTGTGCGTCTATTATATCCAAAGCAACATGCCTGCAAGAATGTGAGCAGACATCCCTGTCAGTAGCCCCAAACAGGCAGGTGATAGGGGAAGAGCCCACACAATGTCTGTTTGAGCCATCACTCAAAAAAGGCTTCTGAGAAGAAAATAAAATAATAGTAGTTTTGTTAAGTAGCTAACTAGCAAGAAAACTTCAATTGCACTACATTTCTAGTACTGTGATTCCTAGTGGGGAGCTGTGCAACACGTCATTTGCCTTTACTCATAAATTCCGTGTGTACTGATGCTCCGAGACATAACACACATGTTACTGCTTCTCCAGTTGCAGAGCCTGCCTGCCAGTGACTAATGAATCCCACCTACAGCCTCAGTTTGTGTCATATTTTGTCTGTTTAAACCTTTTTTCTTTTTTGGTGTGATTTACAGTCTAACTTCAACCATCAAAGTAGCCTTTAACCACTGTATGAGTTCAACTAGTTGGCAATCAAAGCAACACGAGTTATTATAAAATCACACTGGAGTTAGTAACTAATATGCTGTTCAGAAGAAAACTTAATTAAATGGGTGAAATTTGACCCCACAGTAAAAGGCTGCAACCCCATCAATGGAGCTGACGCAGTTTATGTGGGGTCTAAATTTGGCTTTTTAGCAGAGGTATCCAACCAGAAGATACTAAATTGGCATGAAATTATTCCAAACACCGTAGTTGCCATTCTGGCATGGAGCCAGCCAACAACATTATTGTAGTCATCCAATATGTAGGTAGCTGGTTCAGAATGAAAGTAGAGCTGATGTGGTAGAGCTGAATGAACAGGGTATTTATTTGCGGTACTTCATTCAGCCAGTAGAACGCCATTTTAAATCCTTGTGCTCTACGGTCCCGAGTGATTGTCCTGCAATGCCCCTGCCTTGTCCAGAGCAATGTCGCCATCTTAAAGAGCAGATAATGATCATAGTGAAGTCCCAGAAGAATACGAAAATGCACAAATGCTTGTGGCCAGATAGAGAATAGAGGAGTAGGGAAACAAACTGTAGAGGGGGGTTATTCACATAAAATTATTACAATGTGGCAGGAATTCTGGCTGCTTAAGGAGCTTGTAGTATCATTTGTCCTTGCAGCAGTTTTGGCCTCTGTTTTTCTAGGTGTACGTATTTCATCGACTCTGATAGGGGTTTGCTCTGATGCATAGATCTGCTTTCAGGATGGATCCTTGAATGAGTCCATGCTTGAGCATGAGGTTTGGCCATGGAATTTCTAGTTGCTCTAATCCAGCTTTTGTTAAAGGTTTGGTTGTGCCAGGGACTTCTGCGAACCCTAAGGAACCTGTCTCCAGTGTGCTGCGTGTGGATGTGGTGTGCTGTATGAAATTTCAAGCCCAAAGCTTACCATGCAATTGTTCGTTGTAACAGTTTCCTGCCATTTAGTGTAAATAAGGCCAGAGTGGTAGCAAATGTGCACAAAAAGGCATTGACTGGGTCTTGTCGTGATCTTGTCAGTTCTCTGTCTGGTTGCAGGTTTCCAATCACTTTGTGCAGTCTTCCTGATACTTCCTTGATCCTTTTTTTGGGTAGTTAGTGAACAAGCTTCTCCTCATTTCTTGAATGAAAACAAGAGTGTAACAGTTCCTGTTTTCTGGCAGACCGTGTTCTGGATCTCACTGAACTTTGTGCAGTGGAGTTAAAGACAGAGTTAAATGTGTTTTGGGATGAACCTGTTAGCTCACTCTTGGGGAGCATTTTGAAGAATTAATGCCTGTGAGAAACCTGAGTATATATTACACCCTGAATTAGAGCAGTGTTATTCCATCTTCCCTTCCCCCTCTCCAAGGCTGACCTTGTGTGGCACGTAGAGCCAAAACTTTTGTGCTCTTGAACTGAGCTCAATGACCTGGATTTAACTGGGGTAAACTTCTGAAGTGACCCAGTCTTCATCTGAAATTCTTCACTTTGATAGTTGAAATAGTTAATCGGTCATATACACTTGATGACTAATTCTGCCTTTCTTGAGAAAGGATTTCCTGTCTGTGACTGAAAAGAGGGCAGTCTTTGGGAAAATGGGCTTTCCCCCTCTGCACTTCTGCATCTTTCATTTAAGTTACCTCACTTTTCTTTTTTTTGCTTTTTATGTTTCTACACAGAAAATTACTTTCTGTGTGGTGAGAGAGTAGCATTTTGAATAGCGTTTGATTTTGTCAGCCTCTGCAAGAAAGAATCCTAAGAGATTACAAAAACTCAGGAAAAAGAAAAATTACCCCACAGAGGCTTAGAAAGACAGAGCAATGCTTAAATATGAACGTGGTCACCATCACAAGTATCTAAACATCATTAAAACAGTGTTTCAAAAGGATAATATACCATAGTGCAAAACATGCTTATAAAAAAGTCCATTCCCTGGGAACAGCTTCCTGGCCTTGAGCTATATGAAGCTGTGAAATGCTCTGGCAGGGAGCACAGCATAAGTGACAGATGGGGAATCAGTGCTGGAAAAGCATTTAAGCCTGGGTCGAGGAGGCAGAGGGCCAACAAACTTTCCTATCACATGGACCAACTTATTTTCCTGTGCCATGCCTCTTTTCCTAAGAGGCAGCTCTCACCTTTACCTCTTACCTCCCCCTGCCTCCCTACAAGCCCCAAATTCACTCAGCAGCTGTACAGATAGACCCATGTAATAGATGGGGAAAAACCCACCGCATGTATGTGGGAGAGGGATAGTGTTCCAGGGATCAGCATTTATAGACTAACTTCATGCTCCTGTTTTGTGGCGAAAAACTTAGAATTGAGCTACACTAACCTTGAAATGTAGCATGAATTTCCAGGGATTCCAACCTTTCCCTTAAAGAGTAAAGTTCTTACAACAGGGAAAAACAAGCTGCCTGGCCTCCTGGGAAAGGAAAAGGGCGAGAGGTTTGAAGTGATGATGTGGGATTTTCCTGCCCACCTGCACAGCTGTCTCTGACCACCGCCCATGGCAGTCTGCATTTGAGAAGATGTTGTCTTTCTTCTATTGACCTGTGGTACAATAAACCCACCAGTTTTCCTGTCTGCCCAAGCTTCTGGTTTGTAGTTGTTAATAAATTAGGGAGCAGAGTGAACAGATTTGAGGTATTGAAGATCAAGCTACGGTAATTATCTGGACTGGGCTGACTGGCAGCTGAGCAGGACGGAAGGGGAAGAAGTAGAACAGACTCCTCAGCTCAGTGACAGCTAAGTTTCTTGGCCTGGGGCCTGAGTTTTTGATACTACAATTATACAAGGAATACTGAATAAATTGGTCTTAGTTTCCTGGCTCCGTAACCCAGATTTGCCTGATCTTACACTTCTGACCCTATCTGCCTCTCTCTTCACATACTTCTCCATTCATGCTTGGTCTGCTCTGTGTCCTGTCTGCGCTTTGCCACAGACTATAGATTTGCAGGCTTCATTCAGAACAAATTACTAGCTTGCTCTGTGCAGAAATAAAGTTCATATGTAAGAAGAAGAAAAATAATTGAGTGGAGTCACTTGCTCAGTATCTCACTTCCTGCTGCGGTGTTCACACTGGATGTCGTCCTCTCCGTTGTCATGCATGCATACTCCATCTGATCTCATGCCCTGCCTGAGCTTTCTGAAGAACAAGAACTTTAACAGAGCCTTTTTTAAAAGTACTCACCTCCTTGTAGGAACATTTACAGATCTGCAGTGGTTTAAGTACTTTTCTCAGATTGATGTCATGCCCAGGTCAGTAACGTCCTTTGCTTGTTCAGCTTTAAGACTGGCTTTTTTATTTTTTCTCTCCAGATGCTGACAGCAGCATATGCTGTACACCTGTTTGTTTTCAGAGTTTGTATTTCAGCAAAGGTACCAGTCGTCTTTGCCCCTGTATTGATTCAGAGCTCGTTCTTTGGCAGTAATCCATCAAGGGGACACCTCTCTCAATTTTAATGTATTTCGGTAATGTTTTAAAGCAGATCTCCAAAGCCAGATTCCTACACTAATGACTGCAAAGAGTCTTTAAGTAGAAGGTGATGAGATGAAGAAGCTGTCTTGTAGTTAAATCACTGACAGGAGACACTGACTCTGCTGTAGTTTTTTTCTGTGATCTTGAGCTGCGTTAGAGAGTTTCTAAAGAAAAGGCAGGAAAAGTACCACCTCTGAATTCCGCTCTGTTATCTTGCCTGCTTAAGCTGTAGACGTTATGTATCTCTGTGGTCACATGTAACATCCAGCAAAATGGCGGAGTATTTCAGGGCCTGTAGGTATTTCTTGGAAGAGAACAGGAACAAAGGAATTGGATTTTCAAAAATATTGAGTACCTTGTGACACACACTGGTTTTACTGGTATTTCTGATTATTCAGCACTTTTGAGATTCAGATTCCTTTGATTTCAGAGCCTCGCTTTAGTTACACAGATTAGGCTGGATGACTATCTTTACATTAGCATATATCAATTTTTATATCTGTTTGCAATTGCATATGTATGCATAGTTTGTGGTAATAAAAATTACATTCATAAATAGGATGTCAACAAAAAATTGTGGTAGGAAACTTACTGTGCATCCATAGCTGTCAGATGACTTACAAAGTATCTTGTGATTATCTCCAAGGAGGTCCTGTGTGGGAATAAATCATGTTGTCTGGATTTTCATAATAGCTCTAAGGTTGCTGTGTATTTTCTCACTCCTTCAAATAGGCCTCTGTGCACAAGGCATCTACGTTCAGTGTGAGTCTAGTAGTTAAGATCTAAGCTGTGAATGATCTGTTTTCACACCCTGCCAGCTTCTACTCCAGCCGATTTAGAAACAAGGACAAAGATATCATACAGCCCTGCTCGTTCACAGCTGTGCTCTGGCAAGGTACAGCATGACCTCAGCTCACTTGTAAGACTCACAGGTTAAATATACCGGCAGTTTGAATGAGGGCAGCTAAAACTGCTCAGAAGGGGACTAAAAAGGAATTTGGACTGATGTGAGGAATTGGGTGTTAGGAGGTGAACTAAATAGTTACTTGAAGCTGTCGCATCTCTTTTTTTGGATGTTTGGGAGCATGTTTTGCCCTTCTACCATGAAGCAGTTGCAGGTAGCTTAACACTGTATATGAAGGTGGGCTGGAGGGACAGCTACTGCAGTTAGTGTTTGTCCTGCTGACCTGGCACTGTTTGGTTTGGTCAAGTCAGCCAGCTCAGTAAACCTGAGACTTTGTTAAACACAGATGTGACGTAACTCATTTGAGCCGTCATTTCAGTTAATGCTAATTGTAGTCATTAAGCAGTTCTGCAATCATCTGGAGGGATGGTAATTCAAGTCAAAGTTGATGTCCTTTACTGGTGCCTCCCCCATGATGTGTGGTGCTTCGGACACCTGATAAATGGAATTGTGAATATTTCTGGCTGAAATCCAGAAGAAATAGGGAGGAGAGAAGACATGTCCAGCATTAGGCTCAGTGTAAGGCTTGAAGGCTTGTTCTGGAAGATCCAGGCCTCGGCAGGGGTGGGAATGGAGCATCAGCTGGTGTAAACCAGCGTGGCCTCATAGAGGTCCAGGGTGCTGTACCGTTTCACAACAGGCAGAGCTTTGGCTTCTCGCTTCTCCAGTAATTTACTCTCAATATTATTACTAGTTTTAAAAGGGATTACAAAATAAGACATGCCAGTTCTCCATTTCTGGTGCAGTGAAATGAGAAATACTGTAAAATAGCTAAGAAGAGAGATTTTATGGAACCAGTTTCTGGGGTTTACATTACTATCTCTTTAGTATTTGCTGTCTTGAGGAAGTATTTCTGGTTTTAGCTTGGTTCTGACACAGGTGGGGTTTCCCAAGTTCTCAGACTTTTACTAAATAAGGACTCCTCTTAAAAGCATTGTGGTTTTCAAGAATTTAGAAGCAGAGAATATAATTATCATCTGAGCTAGTGAATTGCTACATTTAAAACATACGGTAAAAAGCTACAGGCAGTTGGCAGCTGGAGGGATAGAACCACATTGAATCTAAGAAAATAAATAAGTATTTTGAATAAACCATTGTTAGGAGACAGATCGAATAAGAGGAAGGAGGGTGGTTCCCGAGATTGTTACTGAGAGAGAATTTTACATTCCTGGGTCGCCTCCAAAGGAAATTCTGAAAAGCTATTAGCATCAGACACCTGTGGGAGAGACTGTGTATAATGAGTTGTTCCTAAAATGTGCCATCATACAGCACTGCTGTTGGTGCTCTTCTTTGTGGCGTAAAGGCTGAGGTGCTGAGAGAATGACTTGGTGAGTGAATTGGCTTCTTCACTCCACTCGGGGCAAGTACTGTAGTCTCATCGTTCATGCACATCCATGGGGGGCACGCGTTCATGGGGCAGATGGAGACCACTTCAGAGCTTCTCTCTGTCTTGAAGATTTCTCCGGTTACAGTGAATTCAGGCCTCAAAGTTAGTCAGTTAAAGTTTTGGGGTTGATTTTACCAATACAGAATTCACTGTGGTGGTGGTGGTGGTTCTGGGGGGGGGGGAGTTAAGACAAGAGCCCAAACAATATATTTAACTTGTGTTTGTCTGCTTAGATCTGCCACGAAGGAAGTCACTGTTATCAAGGAGGTTTCTCAGATGTGTTTTTTTAACATCATGTGTCAGGTCTGGGTGGAGACTGAAGATGCGGTATGTTTTGTAGGAATAAGATTTTATCAAAATATTCGTGTCTAACATTTGCCTTCATTAGGTTTAAGTGGTTGAAAACCCTTCACAGCTGCTGCACCATTGTGTATACTGTTAGGCCATTCCACCATTTTTTTTTTTTTTTTGGTATAAAGAGCTATCGTGCAACTTACTATCTGCAGGACATGTGATGTGTCGTTGCAAAGTGTCATTTCCTCTGGCACTGCAAGGTGGTATCTGGAATGTATTACCCTGTCCCAGGTTGTTTGGAAACTCCTACCTGCCTCGTGTCCTACAGGAATGACCTTGTCCGTTAAAATAATAACAACGAATTAGGCTATCCAGCTGTCGTCTCTGGTTTGGTCAGATTCCATGGGGTAGAAAAGTGCAACAACATAAAGCCAATAGTCTCAAGTAAACCAAAAAGAAAAGAGTCTGAGACTGAGATGACAGCTTTTCATGCAGCAGTCCCACTGAAGTCATATCGTAAACTCGTGTGACTGACGTGAGCAGGTTTGAGTCCTTGGCTGGATGTACAGTTTTGAGTCAGTGCCCTCAAGAGAGCATTTGCCAGTGTTGTGAAGATAGCAGTGAATTGCTCCGATTTTATCTCTAAAAACTGAAGGCTTCCAACCTGCAGCCATCTGGTTTCCTGCAGAGCCTCAATACCTCAGACAAAAAGTGGCTGTAGTGTAGTGTGCTGCATTTCCTCTTTTGTTTTTTGAGAAAGTGTTGAGGAGGAGGCAGTTTACTAAGGAGATTATTTTGTTCTTTTTACTGTGCTTATTGTCAGTGATGGGCAGCGGTGGAGCAAAGTGAGAACGTGAAGAAACAGGAAGCAACTGCTGAGGTGAAGGCAGGAAGAAGAGATGATATTTTTAACTGTTTTTAAAAAAGCCAGTGTGATAGCGGTTTCAGCTGCCAACCTCTTCATTCACATTGGTTAAGCGTCTTATAGCCAAGAGGCAACAGTAGACATGGTGAGATCATCATGCCTTTCTTAGGTTAATCACAGGCTACAGCAAACTTCTGTTATTGTAATGACTGGTTAGACTCTGCATCCTTCTTCTTTAATTACATGCAATTTGGGGTAGTTCTTTTTCATTAGGATGATGCTTGTAAATGAGAGTGGATATGTCCTTACCCAGGTGCCTGTTACATATATTGTCTATTCCCTTCTTTAATATTGAGCCCAGTGTCTTCATTAAAGTAATGATATATGGGGAAAGCTTAATTTTTCAGATGGTATGCGAGAGTTAAAAATTACAGTTCTTATGCTACACAAAAAATGCTCCTCCTGCTGTAGGCTTTTCCAAGACAGAATTTGCTTACTTGCTAGGTTGCAGATAAAGTGCTGCCACAATATACTTCTCTAGGCATGATAATATAGTTAGAAACCAGCAAATCGGGCCTAATTAACCAGGGTGCTACCACCACTGCTGTGGTTGCTTCTGCCATGTGATGAGTATCTATATGCAGTGTACTGAGGGAATATTTTTAAGGAAAAGGTCATTGTGAAATTCTGGAAATTTGCATTCGAAGAACTGAAAACATATTAGAAGTGGATAATATCCTTTGTCGTGTAGAGTCAGCCTTTCCAAGACAGGCTTACTCAGCAGTAGTTACTTTTTCCTGACCACACAGAATGTATTTTTGGTCTTGGTTTAGCTCCCAGTAGACATGTCCACACAAAACTCACTATCCTGGTTGCCACTAGTTGACCTAGTCTTAGCAGAGAAAGCAAGGATTGCAAGAACACTAAGCCAGCATTATACTTTCACCTCTAAAGATGAGCCCTCTGCTTTAAAATGAGGTCACGTTGGCAGGGCTGTATAGGAAAAAGGTATTTATTATGGGCTATTGTTAAACTGGTCTCTAGAAAAACAGGGCTTTTGTTTGCCAGCCGTCAATGTTCAGATGCATTCAGTTGCGTGAAATGCATTAATGAGGGGTTAGATTTCACCCTGATTTTATCAGGCAAAGATAGCAGGATAGATAAGGAATGAAATTCATGCTTGGTTGATGGACAGTTTTGTTGCTTGCAAAATGAAACATGAAAGTGGTGTTTGAAAGGTTCATACAACGCTCCTGTACACGTCCTTCAAACACCACTTTCTTTTCACCCAATAATGAGCTGAACTGGTGTAGCAGTGAACTATCTGAAGTGGAGCCACCAGCCCGATACGGATAGCAGGTTGCTGGTTTTGTACTCTGTGTGTGTGTGTGTGTGTGTGTGTGTGTTTGTACTCTGTGTGTGTGTGTGTGTGTGTGCGCGCGTGTGTGTGCGCGTGTGTGTGTGTGTCAGGAGTGTGTATGCACATGTTCCTGTTGAAATTTGGTTTACCCTTGAAGTCAGGCTGCATTACCTTAAAAGTCACCTCCAGTGTCGGATACTGAAATAAAAAAGTGTGTGCTGATAAATAGTGAGGTTAAACATAATAATGTAATTAGAAAAGACAAAGCATATCCCTGTGGGTTTTGTCAATATGGCATGTCCCTGCTAGGGTGACCAAGGATATGAGCTATGAGTGTAGCTGCAGCTTATGTAACTGTTACAGTTTACTGCCAGTTAGTATAGTTGTTGTTTGATTTGGCTGTTTTCATAAAGCTATTTATCCTTCCCTTTCACCTTGGAGGAGAAACACTGCCAAGCTCTTTGCGATATTCTGTAGCAAGCCTGTTTTTTTGGCAAGGAATTTTACATATTTAAACACCTTGCAGAAGAAAGCATTTTTAACAAGTGCTGTAACCTTGGGAAGAGACCTGCACGGAGAGAGTCTGTCACTGCAGCAGCATAGTGCTGTTGCCAGGACGTAGGAATCCCTGCCACCTCCGGTTGTATGTGCCGCCCTTTGGTGTGCTGAAACTGCAGGAGGGGAGGCAACCTCTGTCTGCATTGCCTCCAAGAACACTGGCCAAGAGACTTTATGATTGAGGCCTAGCGTGGTGAGAGACAGCATTTGGTCAGAGAATGAGAATCATAAAGAAAATCCACCATTAGCAATGCAGCGGGTATAACTTTGCAAATAGGCAGTCTGTGCCTGAGACTGCGCTCTGCCAGGAGAAAGAACATTTTGGGAGCACACGAATGCATGAAGTGAGTGGGAAAATACAGAGGCAGGATGGGGACACAAGATAAAGGATGGGACAGCGTGGGGAGAAGAGTATGGAGACAATGCACATAGAGGATGAATTCAGGTCAGGACAGAAAAAAGGAGTTCTGCTGGAAATGCTGCTGGAAGCTCTCACCCAGCCCTCCTGTCGTTGCTCACAGCGATAACCACAGGTCTTGCAACGTGCAGAGTTGTTTTGAGAGTTCCTAGAGTCCTGTGGTTATGTGAGGATCTCAGCTTCCCCAGAAACAGACGGCTTTTAATCCATGAGAAAGAGGTGAACTTTGAAAGCTCAAGACTGCAAGGGCAACAAAAGACTCCACAGTTCTTAATTTAAATCAGGATTTTCAGCCTCCTTCCCAAATGTTGGTTTCTAGTGCAGTGCTTGAGAATATATTTTTAAAATCTTTTAAATATTATTTTTCCATGCTTTAAAGTGTTTGAGTGCAGGGTGACTCCATTTTTCCTCTGAAAATCGGAGTTTTGCAAGACTGGGATGCTCATGTAATCCATATCCTGTCAGGCTCTGTTCCTCCAAAAGCAAGCCATTCTTGCAGCACTTTCACAGCACAGAACAGCTTGTTGCCTTCAGCTGGAGTCAGATGGGAGTGACCACAGGAGGGGACTTCTTCAGAAGAGCAAGCCCAACTTTACGGTTCTGGTGCTTGGGAACCTTAAGTGAAAGTCGCTGCTATTGTCGTTGTAGCTATATGCATCAGGATAAAGAAAAGGATAATTGGATCTCTTCCGACAGGATTATTCGCCAACAGAGTTTAAAAGCAAAATGAAACCAGCAGTGAACTTTGAGCCAGTTTACATGCACACAGAAGATTTATATCATGGTGCTACTAACACCATGCAGGTCTGCATCAAGGCTCTGAGAACGTGAGCAGGAGCTGGAAGTGGCTGTTGCTTTTACTCTCCTGGCAGAGGCGAATGGGTGCTGCCCACAGGGAACAGATGGGACATGGACTAGAACATCCATTCTTAAAGCAGAGCTGTGATTTTACTTCCTTTTACATGGAACTCTTTCTAATTGAAGGGTAACTAATTATTTTGCTGCCAGAGAGACAGTAGAGTTGAATCAAGCTAGGTCACCACACAGTTTGTATTAATCTATGATTATGAACCTGCCTACTTAAAGCCAGTTACAGATAGTCACTTATTTCTGTCCCAGAGCTGCCAGTGAGGTGCACGCTTGTCCCCGGGCCATGCTGAAGCATTTGAGTGAGGTTCTGCAATCCCTGACTCTCAGATGGACATACTAGCACAGTTCTGCGCTGATGCAGCCAAAGGATTTGGGCTGGTTCTCGCACTTGGACTGAAGTTATAGCAGGGATGTACCCCCAACCTGTTCCGGGTCCTCCTGGGCTCGCTCTTTCTATACCAGTCTAGAGCTGCTTTACATTTTTCTAGTAATCCTGAGTTCATGCTAGGGATGGTGTCACTGATGCTTGCTTCTAAACCCGGGTAAGCATTGCAGTAGCAAAGTTATAGATAATCCCTTGTGCTCACTGCTAAGTACTTGAGAAAGAGAGATCCAGTCTCTCATTGAGCTGCTTCTGCAGTCTGTTGGGCGCTGCACTTTCTGGACTCACAGGAATTCGGCAAGAGTCATGGGAGTACAAAGAACCTAGATTTATGGAGAAAACATACGCTAGCAGTCACCAGTAAGCAAGAAGAATAGCCACTTGCCTAAACAAAATCTGACAATGTAATCTGCATGTGTTGCTGCTGCAGTGTGAAAATATTTTAGATATTATATTTTAAATTGTGTTGTATTTAAAACTAATCAGAATTGCTATTGCATCTAGTTGAGTAGACAAGATCAACTGTTGCCTTACTGTGGACTCTTGGAAGTGTGTACTTGAGGTTTGGTAAAAAGCTCAGTGAAATGAATGAAAATGCAAAGCATTTTGCTTTGCTTTGGATCAGACTCAGAAACCCCCATGCTGTTTGGTAGGGCTCACTTAACCCATTTTCCTGTATGCAGGTTGTGGCCAGCAGGCTAAGCTGAGCTTTGTCCTTCTAAAGCAAGGCTCAAACACTCTGCACTTTGCAGAGTTTAGGGCTGTAGCTAGCAGAGAGATGCAAAAAGAGAGGAGCCAGCAACTAGAAAAATGTATTTCTTCAACTTGCACAAAATCTTTCTTAGATAAATCTTTAGCAGCTGTCAAACTGATTGGCAGCCATCCCTTTTAGCAAAAAAAAAGTAGTGTTTTATGTATTTATTTATTTTCAACTGTATGCTTTTTTCACAGCATCTTGCCCTTGATTTGTCACCTAATTTTTTCCTGGGTTTATTACCATTACAAAGCAAGCACGAGCAGAGACTGACATTTTTCTTCAGGAATTTCCCTATGTTTTTCCTTTTGGGCTCGTATCCTATTTTTCCGGTGCCTTTTTCATTTTCAGCATTGTGTCTTGGCAACTGTGCTAGCAGGCCTGTTAGATGCTGCAGTCTGTGTCTTGGTGTTCAGGAGGGCGAGTACGTGAGGTCTTGTGAGGGCACCCAGCTGCTCTGCAAGAGTCCTGGTGTGGAGTGGGTTTTCCGGGGGGCTGTTTGTGTGGTTTAGTTAGTAGTTTCAACTGATTTAGTTTTGCAGCTTGCACCACGGGTGGTTAAAGTGCTTTGCACAGGTGCTGGGGAAGGGTTTTAGGAGGTGTTGTGGCATTTTGTTTGGCGGTGTGCATGTTGTTCTAGGGTTTATTTTAATACTAAAAGGAGTGGCTAGATCTTTGGTTAACAGCTGTTCTCACAGTGCCTAATTGCGTTGTGGAACATACTGCCACAGGATTGCATATAGGCCACATATGTAATGGGATTTAATAAACAGGTGTGTATTCATTTCAGAAGGTGATTAAATGTTTACTTCAATTTAGAAAATCCTTAAACTTCTGATTGCCAGAAATTAGAAGAACTTACAGAGAGGGATCACTGTCTGTATGTGTGCTAGGACTTCAGGCTGGCCAGAGTTTTGAAGAGGATCTGACTTTCTCCTAAGGCAAGCTTCACCACCACCACTAGAAGTAAAAAAAAGATTGAAAAGCTTTTAAAATAAAACCCCAAGCAAACCTAGAGTTAAAAACTCACAAACTAGAAATGCATTTTTTTGTAGACAGAAAAATCAAAATTCAGCTGATGAGCTGAAACAAGGAAAGCTGCAGTTTAAGGCAGCAGGAGAGTGTCAACAGGCATTAGGACAAGGTGAACAGCGAAGAACAGCAGTCCCTTATGGCAGTGAGAGCAGCCTAGCAATATTCTGTTGTCCATCTGGGTTCAGTAAAATCACGTTGTTGCCATCAGTTCACTGGATAGCGAGGAAGTAAATAGATCTTTTGCAGTATCTGGTAAAATGTTACAACAGTTTTACTAACTGCATAATCTGAATCAGCAGAGGCCAGTGAGAAGCTAAGCACCAGGTAGAGTCGCCTGCCTTTGCATAGTGTCGGCACAGGGTGCTGCAACGCAGTAGTGTTTAACTTGTCACTTCTGCCGTCTGCGTCCATCTCTGTCTCTTCAGCACAGACTCATGCTGGATTTGGTCGTGTGGTCTGACTGTCGCCTGGAACAGCAGCATCTCAGGGAGGGAGGGAGGGCGCAACGACCGTGTCCGTAATGGTTACTTTGCGTCTGGTGTCTCTAACCCAGTTCCCTGCATGCTCAGGAGGACGAGCCTGAACACTGTACGCACTTTCTTGTGTGCAGCTGCTGATAGCCTTGCACTGTGTCTGTGATATCAGTGTGATAAGCGTATCACAAACAAGTCTTAAGGTCGTTGCCTGCATGCGAACCCATAAAAAGCAATGCTCTTCTGAAATAACCGATGCTGTCTCCAGGTGTAGAAAGGGAAGCGGGGCTTTAATTGTCCTTTCCTTTTCCATTTACCTTTGCCCTTGGACCAAAGACTGCAAAATGAGAATTGGGCACCATCTTTTCAAAATGCCAACCCCATCTCTTTTGCGAAGCACATGGATACAAGGTATTTATGTATCCTCTGTTTTTCTTGCCTTCAGATGATTGTAGTGTAGGAGTCTGTTTCATATCAACATCCCAAAGCATGTTGAAAGGTGGAAAACCTGTATATCTTATCCTTTCAGGCTATTTTAATCCCTTTCCTGTATTAATGAATGTGTCCTTGGTTTGCTCTGTCCTTCATCTGTAGTGGCAGTTTTAGGTCCCATGGATATTAAGAGAAAATGACCTGTTAAGCAAAGCTTTCAGCAAACAAGCAGAATAACCAATACCCTTTGACACTAGAAAAAGGAAGTTACAGCATATACAGAGAACAATTTAATGAGCTGGAAGAAACCACTAGCTGTAGAATTAAAAAAAATGCAAGTGTATGTGTATACATGAAGTCTGAAGAAATACATTTCATGATTTATTTATTCAGTGGTCTACTGCAAGTTAGAGCATCTTTTCCTTAGATTAGGAGACAAGAAGGGAGACCGAGTTCCTGCTTCAGCAGATGTTTATCCATTTGCTCAACTCGTGCAGTTTTATGATCATCTGGATCATAATCTGAGTAATCAGAAGATGAGATTAGATTTGTTAAGAAACAAATATTTAGTTCTTCCATTTGTAGAGACAAGTGTGAAGACAGGAAGTCTTGGGCCTGAAAGAATGGAGAACTGATAAGAAACCAGAATGGGGGAGAAGGTTGCCTGATTAGTTTGGGAGCTCTTTTTTCATCATTTTTCATTTTTTTTAAAATTGAGGGGCACTGGAGATTCTGGCAGTCTTATTTGTGCTTTTGCGAATTTTCAGATTTTTCAAATTGAAATGAGAGGCAGAATCTTATGCTAGAATTTCATGGGAATTTTTCGTTTTGTTTTATTAAATGTGGAGACTTCCTGGTTTTATTGAGATTCTTGTAGCCAGTGAGAGGGAAACTTACAATGCAATTTTACTGGGGAAGGGAGATTACTGAAATAAATGGGTGTTTCTTCCATTGTAGCCTGAGATTAACGACGTTATATAAAATTGCCTGGGAATTCCTTTTTTTGTTTTGTTTTTGTTTTCAGTGTAGAAGAAATGCTCGGTGACAAGAGTCCCCATAGATCTGCTGGCCAGGCAGGGACTCTGCCAGGCGGTACAAGCCAAACATAGACTTTCTCAGCATTAGGAACTTCTTGTTGCAAAAGGTCCAGGAAAAGTTCCACACTGAGATGAGATTAACACATTCAGGCAGACTAATTTGGTCAGAATGAATAAAATGAAGGAGAATCGTGTTGTTATAGAAAGTGTCTTCTTATTACTAAAAATTGATTCTGACCTTTGTGGAGATTTTAATGTCACCTCCTAATAAAAGAAAATCTTGGATGATTGCTGCAGGTCAGACAGACAACGCTTGAAAGATTCCCCAGTGATCTTAATTTGTTTTGACATGTTTTTTGGTGTCATACGGAGTTTTATTTTTCTATTTCTTCTAGATATTTGCTTGAAGTCAGTATTGGTTTGAATCCTCACTGCCTTGGCAGTTGGATAGTGTGTGCACGCTCTGCCCATAGGTCCCCACGTTGTTTTTTACTCCCAGGCAATAATAAAAGTGCCTTTCTGATTCTGTAGTTAGTTGGGTTTGCTGTTTTTCTCTTACATATGACTTGCATTTTCTTCTGATTTTTATTATTCCTTGACAAAGGACATCATTGTCAAAAGACCACCCCTGTTATTTACTCTACTACAGTGCCTTTGGCTTCTGCCATCAGAACAGCTTACAGAAGAGTCTAACAAGAAAATAGTTCCCATTTCTTTGACAACAAAGTCTTTAAAAAAAAATCTCATTCTCATAAGCCAGTTCATTTTCAGAGTAGTCCCATGCAATAGTACACTCTCCAAGGTTCTCAGCTTAGACTAGAAAATTTCCTGAAATACTTACTGGACTTTAATTTCTATATAACCTTCTTTTCCTTCTCCTTTTCATTTGTGCTGTCTGGAGGTCCTAAACATGGAAAAGGTAAAATGCTTTGCTGGATGGCTTTTCTGGGCCTCAGAGAGCCTGCCTGCAGCGTATATCTAGTGAAGATGGGAAGAGGGGAACAGGAAAAACATCTTCATGCCTTCACACTCTCTTCCTAGGGCAGTGGAAGATTGGTGGGCGCACCAGAGCGTTGCTGTTCCCTCCGTACTCAAGGAAGAAATGTAAAGTCCATCAGAGCCAAGCACTCATGCTGTTACTCAATCTGAAGAGTGGCACAAAGTTAGGGGAAATCATAGTATCTTTGAGTTAGGCTCAAGGACATGAATTAAATCTCCACAAATCTGCTGCCAAGTGCAACATCCTCAGTGTTACGGGGTCAAGTGAAATGTCTGGGTTCCACTCTGTTATCCCCCTTCAGAGAACAGGGCTGCCTGAATTTAGTGGGGCAGAATTTCCTGGGATGGCATTATGCCTTTAGGGCTAGGCAGCCAAATTGCTTTTAATTAGCCCTTGTAACAGCCATTTACATGTGTGTATCAAACCCAGCTTTCTCAATGATACTTTTTAGTGATGCTGCTGAAGAGGCAGTACACAGATTGGGAGGATTCATGTTGAGGTTTAGATCAGAACTGATTTACTTAATTGAAAATTCAGGAGTTGTTCCTCCATCGGGTGGGTCTCAGTTAAAGACTGTTCCAGATTGCAGGACTGTCCTTCACAAGTGCTTCTGGGTACGGACCCAGAGAGCTGCACTGGGATCGAGGTGGTTGGGAGAACTTAGGCGTGACAACACAGGGAATTTGCTTCCATCTAGAGCGTTTGTGTGGGGCGCTGTGCTCTTAGAGATTTTCGTGTAGTGATGAGCCAAACACATTTGCTCTGCCTTCTTTATTTCTTCTGAAACTGTTTGCCAAGTAAAATGTCTCATCCTAAAATATGGCTTGCTTTTGTCTTGTTATTTATTTGGTTTGTTTTTAAATAAACTCTTGATCTAAAAAAAAGTGTAACCTGCCCTATTGTGTATACTGGTTTGGTTTGCACCGATGTTCAGGAAAGGAAAGGAGAGAGTAACAACTTGGAAAAACAGATGCCCAAAGCCATCTGTTCCTCTGCTCACGGTCATTAGACGTTCAGTCACAGTATGGCAGTGGGAACTTGGAATGACTTTTGTTTTCTTTAGGACTGCACTAGTTGGCTTTAAAGTGAGCACGAAATGAAATGAACACATCTCGTAGGTGGCCACAAACTCTCACAGATTTGCAGTCTGGTTTACATAAACGTACTAAACAGCTTAGTGTGCTTTGCGGGCAGGATCACAGTTTCCCAGGACTGGCTTAACCCAGCAGACTAGGTATATCTGTGGTTGGATAAAGCCCAAAGGTACTTGAGATAAGAGATATGATGTAAAAAATAGATTATTAATATCTGGAAGACTCAAAGCTTCATAAATAAGTATAAGTTGCAGTGTTTTCCTTTTCTTAGGAAAATAGGCTGTCTGTGTTCATTTTAATTTTGCTTTTATTAAATTTTTTTTTACTGTGTCTCTTTCTGTAAACCCTGAGATGCTGGTACCCTGCGCCAGTCTGGTACAGAGAGGGGAGGGGAGGGGAGAGGTTTTATGGAAGGGGCTTATGCTGATACAGCCAGTGGGGGGGGGGGGGGGGGGGTTGGAACAGCTTCAAGTGAACATAGAACTGAGCTACCACACAGCCCCTTCCAGCAGCACCTTTTAAATAACTTTGCAATGCAAACCCTGCTGTATACCCAAAGAGACATGGGCGCACAGAGGTAAAGTAGTCTTCCCATCATCATCCCCCCGGTTAACATAAAACTAATGTTCATTGTGTCTTCTGAGTCCCACAACAGTGCTTTTTTTGGCGGCACAGACCAAGGAAGGCTTTTAAAAGAGGCTTTAAACAAGATGTACCCTACAATTTAAAACGAGAAGAACGGAGTGGGGTTTCGTCATTGGCCACCACTGCTCTCTGACACTAAGAGGGGATCAAGCTGTTGACCTCTGGCAGGATTTGAGTTGGGCGATGCTAAATCATTTTGTACATCCAGTCAAAAAGTACATTTTGAGATTGACTCCTGTTTGAAGTGATAGTTTCTCTGCAGTCCTGGCCACATTTCAACCTGGGTAACTCTGCTCCACCTGCTTAAAATCCCTCCCTGCTGTTTCATTGGATATGACATTCTCCATTGCTCAAGGCCATTATCGTTCTGTGATGCTGCTGTTTCACTTCCAGACTGTTTCATATCACCTGTTCCTAAATTGATTTCTAGATGGTCTGTGCCTGTGTTTTTTGTACATCAGTTTGTCACTCCTTCTGGCTTCCTTGTAATTACTTAAAAAGAAGCTAAATGTGAAAACACTAAATATGCGCATAGCTTCATAGCTTTATTAAGACCGGTGCAGTAGCTTCTCTTGGCATTTGTCTACATCGCCAATGAGGTTATCTTCCCACAGTATTTCTTTCACCATGAGGTTTAATTTCATGCATGTTAGTCTGAATTCACCAAAAGACATCTGTCTCTGGTGTTTACCGGTTGCCTTGAGTGAGCATTTTTCTGTTTGTAGTGGATTTAGAGAAAGGCTCTCCATGAGGGGAAGGGAGAACTGGTGCACAACAAAGGCAGGGCATCCATGCAGGTCACAGGGTGGGTCTTGGGAGGATCAGATATATTCTCCACATACCCACTGCAGGCAAGGTAGCTACTGGACCATCCTTCCTTCCACAGGCTTCATAAAGAATTTTATCACACCGAGGTTATTTCAAAGTGTTTTCCCTCAAAGTACCACACAAAGGCTGCTCCCCTTCCTGTTGATGCCTGCTCTTCTCTTCATAGCCTTATCATCCTTCCATGTGTGGTATTTCTTTTCCTTTTTCCTCAGTTTCTGTCATTTTTTTCAGTAATGTATCAGCAACAGGACAGCTTCTGTTGCTTTGACCCTAATATTCTCATCTCCTTCTGGACTTCAGAAATGAGACATACTTGAAATCTTCATCTTTGGAAACTGAGAATCATTTGGGAGAACACATCCGCCATTACAAACTGGAGTCAAGGGCTCAGCTTCCTGTGACTTGTAGGCAGAATCAGGTGCTTCCCTTTCCCCTTTGCCTACAAGTAGCTCTCTCCAAGCTGTAAAATGAATTTGTGTTGGTTGCTTTTCTTCTTAAATCTTTCTGCTGCTAACGCTATGTTTCTTTCATTAACAGATTAGCAGGAAAGCTGTTGCTGACAGTCCGCCCCCAGTACGAAAACTGCCCTGCAAGACGCTCATAGAAGCTGACGGCAAGCCACAGCTCCAAGATATTCCATGGGGACTGTACCAGATCCTCTGAGATCTGCCAAACTTTCCCTGGTCACAGTTTCTGAGGAGAAGGATCACCTGGGAGACCTGCAATCTACTAAGCACCAGCCCAAACAACCAAGTCAAGGAACAACCAGCAATGGCTTTTCATGCACAGTGTCTGGTTCTGCTGGAGTTTGCTCATTTGACCTAAAATGCACCACAGCTGCCGACGTTCAGACGTGTGAGAAACGCCACGGGGATGATGCTAGCTGGCAGGAGGCATTTTCTCCTGGGCTCTTCGGCAAAGCTTCAGAGGGGCATCCTGCAGGCGTAGAGTCTGCTAGTAACTCGCAGCCAAAAGCCGGTAAGGAACTGGCAGTGCAAGCCCTGACTGCAGAAGGAGCCCGTTCAGCAGGGCACGGGCCAGATATGATGCCAGCGCCCCAGAACTCCCGCCAGTTTGTGCAAAGCAGCCAAGCCAAATCAAGCTCCCTGGCACAAATGGATGACTCTGCACTGAAACCTCAGGGGACTGATGATCAGCCAGCACTTGAGGTGTTACACTATTCTTCCCCAGGCAACCCTATCAGGGGTGGTGAGTCCTTTCATACTTCTCAGGCAAACATTCTGCAAAGAGGGGAAAAAGAAAAGGGAGCAGAAGAACCTGATCCTGCTGTGTGTCAGTCAGCCTCTCCAGCTGGGGACACTGAAGGAGATCTGAGGAGAGGTCCACAGGTTGGTTTGGAGGCAGAAAGCAGAGCTGCAGACACTGTGCAATCATGCCCCACTGATCCAAGTGCAGTAGTTCAGAGCAGCAAGTCACCAGCCCAGCTCAGGCGTGAGAGCACGCAGCCAGTATGCAACGCAGACATGGAGACGGTGAGTTCAGGCCTGACCCAGCTGTCCAAGTTCAGAGAAACGGGTACAATGACAGTTCAGACTGAGAGCAGGTCTTTAACTCAGGAAGCAGCAAACAGGACATGGCGAGATGCTGAGGTTCAGGCTGTGGCCAGTGTGGAGAGCAAATCAGCTTCCACCAGCCCCAGTATCCTTTCTGCCTTCTTAAAAGGGAATCCTCCTTTGGAGGAAAAGGAGGAACTGCACATCATTTATCAAGGCAGTGGGGGGCTGAGCCAGTCTGAACTTACTGACAGTTTGACCTCACACCCAAAGTCCCCATGTTCTTCTGATACCATGTCAAAATCGACTGTTCTTACAGCTGTGACCAATACAGCCCAAACCCAGGCTGTCAAATTGCAAAAATATTCTGGAGATCAATCTAGCGTGGTCTTTCCAGCATCAGCAGAAAATGCAACTCCTGCTCTGCCCTGCCCTCCTGCAGCCATTACCTCCCAAGGGACATCTGTGGATAGTGCCCAAATGGTCTGTGCGGCCAGAGACAGCCAAGATGCTACTCTGGTGCCCTTGGACGCTCCAGTCCTGCCAAAGGCAATGCCTGTCGACCAGCTCGCAGTTAATACTGGTAATCAAAGTCCATCACAGTCTGGTTGTGGTGAACCAAACACTATTTCAGCTGCGGTTGTCCCAGAAATCAAGAGCAATGTGCAGCATCTTGTCCAGGATGCAGGAAGCAGCCAGTTACCTTCACCCTGTAATACATGTAGTGAAATCAAGCAGAAAGAGGTCCTGGGCAGCTCTGAGCAAAAACTTGCGCAGGGTAAGGGGGTGAATGAAGTGGAGGCAATTCCCGTTCAATCTGGGGTCAAACCAAAGGAAGAAAACTTGACGATGCTTGATCCTAAAGGAGCAATGAATGTTAGCAGTGAACCTGCCGCCGTCAGCATAAAGGCAAGTTCAGAGGATACCGGTGGAAAGGGGCATGGCAGAGACCAAGGAGAGAGCAGCCAGGCTCTGAAGACCAGTGGTCGGAGTCTGCAGGCAGGATTGATACCTGCAAGTTCTGCTCACATCACCCCTCTCTTGGAGGCCTCAGCAGCTCCCCAGCAGCAAGGCCTTCAGGCCAAGGAGTCCAGACATGAGCTTGATACAGCGGCTCTTCCTGCTTCAGCTCAGGCTTTGCCAAATCTTGGGGAAAACAAAAAGCAGCCAACCCCAGCCATGGAGGCAAAAGTGCAGGTGAAGCAGTCCAAGCACGTCAGGGACGTTGTGTGGGATGAGCAAGGCATGACGTGGGAGGTTTATGGTGCTTCCCTCGATCCAGAATCCTTGGGAATTGCTATCCAAAACCACTTACAGAGACAAATACGTGAACATGAGAAACTGATCCGGGCTCAAAACACTCAGAACCGGAAATCCATTTCCTCGGATACATCCTCAAATAAAAAACTGAAAGGGAGGCAGCATAACCTATTCCAGTCCATGCTGCAGAATTTTAGGCGTCCTAATTGCTGCGTCCGACCTGCTCCTTCCTCTGTGTTAGACTGAAATGGTTTGCAGGGGTGGATAGATGTCTGCAGTGGTATAGAGACCCCCCCCCGTCCCCTCGAGTCTTAAGTCCTGCTGTTCAGTTGTGTTATTGGAATTGTGATGCAGCAACAGTGGAGATTATTGCCCTTTGTTTCCCGAGCAGTCCCTCCATCATGCCTTTGTTATTGCCACAGCTGGTGTGTTTCCACAGTATGCCCCCACCCGTCTACTGCCAGAGGAAAAGCTAGGCACTTAGCAAAAGCACAATTTTGAATTGCCGCAGGGAGAGCAGGACATTCAGATAAGGCATGAAGCAGAGAGAAGATGATCAGAATTATTGTCAAAAGTGATTTTTATGCATCGCAAGGTCTTATACAAGGGGATAGGCTGGGGGAGGCTGGATGAGGTGAAACTAAGGTTAAACAGCTGTAAACAGCTAATGCTCTCCAACAATAACAGAAGACAACTTCCCTTACGTTCAAGTTACCCACACTGAGGCAAGTTTATGAAAAGGCTGAGGACATTGATCGCTGATCAGCCTCGCTACTGTTGACACTGTGGGGTGCAGTTTTCATGGCAGCCTGAGAGAGTCGGGTCTTCCCCTCCCATTGAAGTGTAGAACCAAGGAAGGAGTGAAGAACAAGGTTGAAGGATTGTCGCTTGGGAGAAGAAGTAAGTTAAGCAAATGGGATTTTGATGGCTAGAACAAGAGGTGAGAGAGAGAGAGGTAAATTCTGTGGGCTTTTTCTCCCCTGAGTCAGCCACAGTTAAGATGTGTGGAATGTGTGAGTAGGCAGTATGGACAGGTAAGGTAAAACATAAGAGAGCACTTAACTAGGTTTCCCCGTGTCTGTCAGCACGGTGCTGCCACTCGCGCTGCGGTACTCTAGCCAAGTCTTTCGAAAGCAGCGAGTAGTTCTGGGTTCTGCGCCTGAGTCTGGGTTCTCCAGTGCTCTGATTCTCTGACAGCGCTGAACACCTCTCTTCTGTAAATCACTTTTTTAAAAGACGGATCTTTTTCTTTCTTTAGAGGTGCGTGCTGATGTTTTGAAGTAGAAGTAGGCTGTGCTGTGCATCTGGGTCCATTAGCCTACATGTCTAGTGTGTACACTGCTCAGATTTTTTTTCCTTTAAGTCCTTGTCCAAACCTGTTTTTTTTTTGTAATAGTAGTAGAAGTATTTTGATGCTTTTCTTGCTGCCTTTCATAAACTTAATACCATTTAATTAGCCTGTGCATATTTTGTTTTACCTAATTCTATCTATATTATAAAGCATTATATTGTTAACTTGAAACATTTATTTTACAGAAATACTGAAGTCTTGAGACAATCTTTACTGTATTTCTAATGTTAGAGAAGTTACAGAATCTGCTAATAAAAGGTAGCTTAGTGACTGTTTCTCCAGAAGTGTGATGTACAACGTCTCAAACGTGTTTGTCACGTTTCTCAGATTAATAATATTTTCCAAGCTGGGGAATGTGTTTCCCACTATTTTTTTTTCATCCTGTATGCTAGGGTCCATGGGAGGTTGGGGAACTCCTGCAGTTTGTAGAAAATTCAGTTTTCAATCTTGCAAGGCATTGAGGATTTAGATGTTGCAGTCCTGCAGGGGACTAGAGTTAAATAGGAATTATTTTTATTCCATTAAAGATTTTTCATGAATCATGATGATGATTTATTTCTGTTTGTAGTACCACACACCTGACTTACTGTGTAGATTATCTTACAGGTTTACACAGTGTAAATGAATTTTATTATCTTTTTTTTCTTTTTCTGAGAAGCAGCCCTGAGGTGATACCTTTTTATTCAGGGGACCAAAATTTGTGAGTATATCAACTGTCAGGCCTTCAAAGCAGCTGTTTGGGGACAATTTTTTTCCCGAGCAGGGGGGTAAAATACTGCAAAGTTTCTGTAAGGTACAATATTTTAACCTAGTTCAATGAAAGCTGTTGTCTTTAGGCATGGTACTGAATTGACTCCAAATTTTCCTCTGGCGTATTTGTAGGGTTTTTATAGCCCACCCTTATTCCACTTCTGTACATTATTTTAAGTCATCTCCCACCTGATGCTGAATCGCTGAATCTGAAATGCCACATTAGAGAGTGTCTTCTCACATCTGCCTACTAAGAGGAAAGTTTTGTCTCTTTTGTTATTACTGTTTCCATCGCCTTCCTAGCAGTGTCTGAGATGTGAATTTCATGTGAAATTTTGTGGGGGATTAATATTGACAGCATCATTAGGTAAGATTAGTTGACAAGTTCAGTGTCTCTTACCATGTTGTGTCTGTGTCAGCCCTGAAGAGGTTCCCAAAGTTTTCCACGGTGTTTGTGGTTTCCTGTCCCGGTCCAAGGCTTCGCACTTCTCCTCCTTGTGCCTTCACCTCCGTTCTGCCCCCTTCCTCCCTAGCTGCTGCCCAGCCTGTCTCCCTGTGAAAGTGTCCCGTGAACAAGCTTGCGTCCCTCTCTCTGTCACCCTCCTTATTATAGCATTGTGATCCAGCTTACCCTGAACTGTCCCTTTACAAATGTGTTCAGTCTAAATATATAAATGGATTGTCATATTTTTCCAGAGGAGAATAAACAGCTATCGCGTATTCACCGATTTCCATGAACTTTATCCTTTAGCTCAAGCTCTCCAAAACATTTCTAAAATCTGTGTCTGAGTTGCTTTATTGAGACCGAACTTCGCTTGGCATTTATTAGCAATGGAAGAGCAGTGTGCTGGACCAGCACTGGAACTAACTGTTCTGCGTGAGAAATCGGAGATCGCTTCTGGTACCCTGCAGCTGCTTCTGGCTGTGAGTCTTCACCAGCCTTGTCCACCCTCACCCCCCCACCCCAACTAACCTTTCTTCCAGGGAAATGTCACCAATACATACATAAAACAAAATGCTGACGGGTAGATGTCATACCAAGTGGATGCATCCAAACAACTGCGTGGGCATAGCTGGAGAAACTATAGTGGTCAGCAGAGCATCGTGCTTTCGTGTTCTGTGAGAAAAATTGCTTGAAAGACAAACTGAAATATATCAGTGACACTGTCCTGTGGGCACAAAACTCCAGCAGACGTTCACATCCAAGCAATAATGTGCCAAAAACTAATGCATAAAAATGAGTCAGTAATCACCAGCACATCTCATGTAAACTATTTTATGCTTTCATTTTGTCCTAGTAGGGCAGAGTATAGGCAACCTGGTAATTTAACACCAGGTTATGTTTTCTCCTGCATACAATGTCTAGATGACCAAGTGAATCCTTGTAGGAATGATGCATGTTTCACCAGCAGCAAAACAGAACTGTATCTTGAGTGATGACTGGCAAATAATACTTGTATAAGTGGTCTTGTACCAGTGAGAAAGACTGTCGTTGGTGTCACATCAGTGTCAAAAAAGTGTGCTTGGAGTGGTGGTAAGGCAGAGGGTAGGGGAAAACGATCTGTGGGCCCTCACCCCGCTCTTTCTCTGCCCTGTGATCAGAATCACACTGTATTGGTCGAGTGGTTAACAACCATGGAAATTTATTTGGGGTGATAAAAAGAGGCCTCAAAGCAGAAAGAAGTGCTTTGTCATTCCCACAAATTAATCTCTATTAAAAAAAAAATGGGTTACCACCTGGCCAGGTGAAGTAACTCTTAATTTCAGTCTGTTGCAGGATGAGATAATTGTGGAGACGAGCTAAAGGTCAGGAAACTGTTCTCTGTTGGCGCATCTCCTGGGAAGGTTGATGTGGCCAGAATCATTGTAGGAGTCCTTAATAAAAGCAGTGAATGAAAGTGAAAGGGTTGCTTCTAATTTCACTTCAAGAGCTTTTTACTAGGAAAGACAAGAGTGAATCTGTTTCAATGTTTCCAATCAAACCTGAGTTCAAGCAGAACCTCGATGCAGGCAGTTTGCAGGATAGCCCTGATTTTGTGTGAGGCTGTGAAGTCCAGAACTGTCTGGGTGTGCTTAGTTGGTGTCTGCCAGCTTTGCCATGTCTTGGGCAGCAGTAATGAATTCCTGCCTCACTTCTGTTGACTTGTTTTGGAAAAGGCATAGGGAAAGAGCTGAAGGGGCAAGAAGGAAGGGCATATCTGTCTCACCATTTCAGAGCAAGAAAGTGTCCCTTTGAGCGTACAAGAAGGAACTGCTGAGAAGAATGAGGAGGGACCAAAAGAAAAGCAAAACCGAGGTGGTGAAGGTACTTCACTAGGAATTCCCATTCTTATGTCCCCAAAGCCGGTGTTTTGCTTAATTTTTGCAGTGCTCCCCGTTTGTTCATTCTGAGCTCACACAGTTTTCATTTTCATTGTGTTTCACAGCCTTTAGGAATAAGAACATTTCCAAAGATTGTGTGTTTTGTTAATGTGCAGATATATACAAATACGATTCAGCAAAACTGACCTAATAAACTAACTGATAATACGAGTAAGTGAACAATACCTGTTTATTACCACTACTATCATGTAAGGGCTTGTAAAATGAACATTTTGGAGAAGTATATTCAAGGGATTCTGAAAAAGTGAATATATGCTCTAAAGATAACACAAGCATTTATCTTGAATTCCATTACTGTTTCTGAGTTTTCAAGTTAGTAGAAATTCAACAGAAAATAAGAGTATATTTCAAAGCCTGTTGAAATTGATGGAAAATTCCTTTTGGCTTCCACTGGTTTTCAGTTTGGAAATATAATGGAAACTACTATATCTGTATTTTATTACTTAGCTTAGGAAATGCAAGGTTTCTATAACAGTACAAATATTACTAGCTTATTAGGCTGATTCTCCATTGATTTAATCCTGCCCTACCCCTTCATACCTTTTGAAAATGAATGCCAAAAGTTACTAAGGCAAAGTACGCTTTTCACACCCGTCTTACGGAAATGATTGCTCTGAGAGACAGCTGTTAATCAAGCTCCTTGATCTATAGTGACACTGCTGTTTCAGTGTTTCAGTTCTGTTATTTAGAAAGCTAAGGGCTAAGGTCTGAAAGAATCTCCCATTTTCTTTCCCTTTTTTTTGTAGCATCACGGTTTCTGCTTATTGATTTTTTTTGGTGACTGGGATGCCTGTATCAGTCATCAATATTTTCTAAGTCCACCCCAAGCCAGGTATGTAAATAGATCCCTATTCAAATGCTGCCAACTGCGAAAGCTCTCCGGAGTCACTGGATGCTGCAGTGGTCCATGGGTTCTGAAGATCAGACCTTGTACATTGAAGTGACTGAAATGTTCTTTTAGGTGCCCAAATTTAATTACCACCTGAGCCAATGTAGCTATTTAAAAGAAAGAGTGAAGTATTACAGCTCAGTTAATCCAAACTGAAATGAACATCATCCATTTTTTGAAACTCTGAGATGTATTATTTTGCCTGCTTTTGTGCTTTTCTGAGCAGCTCTTCCCGAGTATTTGTAAAGTGGATTTGGAATCAAATCCTAGCAAGGAAGATTTTGCAATGGGAAATGTATCTTTCAGCATTCAGGCTGCTTTAAAGAAGAAACTTGTTATTGAGCCCAGCCACACGGAGAGAAAAATATTCTTGCCTTTAGCAAAAAGTTTGCTATAGGTAAGTTTGTGCATGTGTGTATATGTGTTTAAAGGGAGTGCACAGGTGTGCAAGGACTCATGCATTACTCATACTCTAACAAGATTTTTCCCTTTGCTGTTACTGATTGAGTGCTGGAGGTTTAGCATCTCCCACAATTTTGGGGCAACAACAGGAGGTTTAGATTGCTCTGCAATACAGAAACAAGAATTTGCTCCTTGTCTGGTCTCTAAAACATTCCCACAACCCTAGCTAAAAAAAAAATAGCTGACCAACCTCTGTGTCTGGGCTGTCAACAGAAAGTGCAGTGGTTGGGTCTACGGAAGTGCACACTGGCTCCAAAGCTCTGTGGAAATCCACAGTTGTACATACAAACTGGTTTCTGCACAAAGGCTGTGAGTTATAGCAGGTATCGGAGCTCATGAGGAACAGAAATCACGTGGACTGAGTCTGTTTTGAAATGCTAGACCTTGAGTTTTTGTCTGCTTAGAGTGACCATCCATTGAGTAGAAATACATGACAAAACTCTGCCTTCAAAGTCTTCAGCAATCTTTTGCGTAAGAATTTTAAGCAGTGTCTGTTAGATGTATCTTAGCGGCTCGGCTACAGTGGTTGACGCTTGTGTTAAAGGGTTCTCCTGATAAACACTTCCTTTAACTCAGTTCAGAGTGAATAGTTCTAGGTAAGTCACAGCCAAGTTTAAGCACTGCCATGCGGAATTCAGTACCTGGCAGAGAAAGATCTGACGTTCAAGTGCTAAGGTCTCAGCAGCACACTGAAAAGTGGTGTGAGTTTGTACTCAGAGTTAAAGGGAGAGGTGGTAGGTGAACTTTGAATTCCTGGTTTTTGCAAATGTCATAAAAATGATGGCCACAAATCAGTCAGCAGCAGCAGAAAACCAATTTGGGGCTTCTGAAGACAAGTAATATTATTGTGGCTTTATTATTTTTATAGTTACACTGACTGAATGTGATGTAATGTACAAAGTAAAGCTCGTTTTAGGCTTCCAGTGTACTGTAGCATTCGTTTGAGACATATCACTAGAATTTTGCATGTGAAGAAGTCTTGACGATGGTACTAAAGCGATGTTATTGACATGGTCAAGTCCCTTAGGAATTTAATGTTTTGCTGTTTTACATCTTCTGGTCTCCACAATGACTACAATAAAATGAACACTGTCTTAATTATTCTGGGTCTCTGTTTGTAGGGTGTCATGAGAAAACAAAGGACTTCTTAAGTGTCACTGGCCATTTTTCTGGCTATATCTAGAAATATCTGTAAGACACAAAAACAACAAAGGTTTTTTCTGAATTGAGGCCTATGGCTTGGCACCTTGCAAAAGCTAGGTGCGGTGGAAAAACAGCATGCTCTATCCCTGCCAGACAATAGGAGATCTTTCTGCTTCCCTCTGTGTAAGTGCCATTGATTTTTCACAGCTATTTATTAACACAGGCTTTTCTGTGGTGCCCATTACTGTACTGTTTCACATGGATTCACTGAACCTTTCATCAACCCCTTGCCGTCCAGCAACAAATTACTCATCCAGCTCAGCTCCCCAGGAGCAACATCCTGCTCCAAGATGGAAGAGGCAGAATTTTAACTTTACGGTGTCACTGCTGTAGCAAACCATCATTCCCCCCCTCACCCCTTCAGTCACCCTCACACACACAAATGGTATGAGACGACCAGAGTATTGGCATCAGAATAACTCAAATGAGCTTCTGCTGTAAAAGGAAGTAAAGTTTTATCTCACGGTACAAGACCGGAAGATAACTGCCAATGACAGTGAAGTATCCAGTAGCAGTACGGGGATAGTGTTTCCCTAAGGCTGTCTGCCACTAGAGGGAATGTGTTTGAGTACTCTTACCTTGGCTTATCCTTTTCTGTGGCAGTTTGGGGAATACGGAAAGACATTTTCTGTGTTCCCATGTTGATGCACTTAAGAGTAGTGAGAGAGAAATGGGACGGATCCTGAGGTAACATGTCTACGCATCAGCTTCTGTTATCAGGGAAACTCTTGACTGTTCATACCAAGCTGGAGCCTTCTACTCAAAAGTAATGATTAGTTGTTTCCTCAGCTGTGTGTCTGTAGTTCTTACGTCTTTTGGCTAGCTGATGTGGTTCAGCCTTCTTCAGCTCATTGTCCTGTACTTTGGACAACTATGCAGTGTATTTTATTAATGAGCTTTGCTGAATTCCTTGCTGTATGGTTCAGGTTCCCATGTGCTAGTGGCTGCCAAAGAGTAGTCCTGAACCGAAAGTGCCAGGAGCTTTTTTCCCTACAGTAGGTGGGATTATTCAGCTGCATGCTGCAATTGGCAGTCTGTGTTTGTAGGCAGCAAAACTACTGAGATCTCTTCATTCTTAATGATCACTACAGTACGGAAAAATCGTAAAGATCCTTTTCCCCAAGGGACCAGCCCAGCAGAAAAAGGACCAGTGCTCAATTCTGTAAAAGCAAAGAAGCTAACATCCTATCGAACCAGTCATAACCAGTGCATGGTTTCCATCTGACACAGATTTTACAGCATATAGCATAGCAGTTTCAGTGAGATGCTGCCTGCATGTATAAAGAATATTTTTTGGCTGCTTGTTGATGCATGAACTGATTTACTGACAACTTGAGCTTTCCAACCAGCAGCAGTTCATCCCGGAGTATTTGCTTAGCTTCTTCAACCAGATAACCAAACTGCCATGGATTTGGGGATTAAAATTTTATCAAAAACACTCTGCAGCATGTGGCAGTAGCGTGAATGGAAACCTTGTGACTTCCTCATTGAAGTTAAAATTTCTCTTTTAAGAACCGTGAATAGCTAGTTTCACAAGACAGTGTTTTAAAATGTAGGTACTTAAATCTGTGACTGAGTATTTAGATAAATGTGGCCTAATTTATGAGAAGTGTAGAGTGCTCTTACCTGCTGTTGAGGTCTTGGAGACCTGTGGATGCTTGGTATCTCTGCAAAGAATGCCACTGTTAGCTGGATGCCTATACCCAGCGTGATAGTAGGTCACTGGCAGTGCACAGCTATGAATAGTGATAGTCTTTATGTTTGGACCAACAGAAAGTTGTCTGTGCAAATTAAGAAATAGCAATTTGTGCACCATTGCTACTAGTATATCAGCAGTGTTAGTAAGAGGGTGAGGGTACAGCTGCTCGCACCACAGAGCATAGTTTTGTGAAAGTGTTGTCCTTTGCACTTATCAGAGTCAAAATTAAGTGGGATCAGCAAGCTGGGAGTGTGGGTGCTAGCCTGAAAAGGGATTTGCCCTTGCTGTTCCATCTTCGTGATGAATTAACTTAAAAAAAGTTTTTTAATAGCCTGCTGTGGACTGCAGCACAAGGAAAGGATTTGGGTCATTCATGCTGAGGTTCTGCCTTAATTCTGTAATTCTGTTTATTTCTTTTCCTAATTAGAAACTTGCTCATGGCAGTGCTTTTCGTCTAAATCCACTTACAGAACATCAGAAAAACATAAGCAAGCCAAGCAGTTAAGGACGTGTTTCTCATAGGCTGGTGAAAAATACTCTGGGAATTAGAGCACGACTGCTCAGCACCCATGTTTTCTCCTGTTAGGAATGGCTTGTACGTAGGCATGGCTGCTGGATCCTGCAAAGCGAATTCACCTCTGCATCTGCACTGAGCTGGGAACAGCTGGGTCGAGTCAGCTTGGGTTCGGGAAGGAGGACAGAGGAGGTCTGCCAGGACGCAGCAGAGGTGAGGCCATTCAAGAAGAGAATTTTCTTCTGTGATTGAGGAGCAGTCTCTGTTTCTTCCTTCTTGTTTTTGTGTCCCTTTCTTTTATAGGGAAAGCTGCTAGGCTATTAATTAACGAGACAAGTTGCTTAGCTTCAGTAACTCTTAAGCCAAGGGAGAAGGCTTTGTGGAGCTGCTGGATCCATGCGCTGGGTTACTTGCCCTTCTGCAAGGCCTGAGCTCCCCTTCAGTTACGGTTGCTTTGGGCGCCTGCTCTGTAGGCAGAGGGCAGAAGACAGGCTTCTCTGACGTTTCCCTGGATCTGCACCTGCAGCACAGAAGGGATGGGAAACGGCTAGGACTTGCTCAGATCATATCCAAATGTCTCCCCTGCACAAAGGCGTCATCCTATCTTTATGAACACCAAATATTTGCAGGAGAAATGATGGCTAAGAAAGCCGAGAGTTTATATGGTAGTTTTAAGCAAGACATTGTAATCAGAAGGGTCCAGCAAACTAGCTGAACACAGCCAAATGCAGTATATGCTTCCAGTTGTGGTTAGCTTTAAAGTGGGTTTATCTCATTGCCTTTACTGATATGGCTCTGCATTCTCTTATAGTTCTCTGCTGGGAAAGTTTTCCTGGTATTCACCCCAACTTTCTTGCTGTACAGCTTATACTGTAGCAGGCTATACCTCCTTCATCCACCAATCTTAAGTAGCGCTCTCATTCCTCCCAAACTCATCTACCTTTCCAGCTTGATTCAGTTGCTCTCGAAGGACCATTTGGAAGAGTGAAGTGACAGGTAGCTTGCAATCACACAGCTCACTCTTTCCTATCTGCCCTTCACTTTTTTGATGTTGCCATGAATGATACTGGCAACTGTGCTGAATTTTTTAATGTGAGTTCCTGTGCTTTGGGACACATCCTGAGATCAGCAAACTCAGTACAAGTAACAGAGCCGGTACGTGTCTTCTGTTCCCCAGGATGAATGTGGGTGAGTAACCTCTTCCCTGTTTGTCACTAATCCCTCGCATCTCCCTGTTCCCTTGTAAAGCCGAAGCCAGATTTTCTGGCCCATTCCCCTGTGGCAGCACAGATGGAGCGGAAAGTAGTCATATTTCTCCACTGGGTATTTCCCTAAGATGGCATACTTCCCACAGGCACAGAGCCGTGGTAACCATCTCATAATGTCCACTCCTTTGCACGCAGAGAGAAAATCTGTCCAGTTTCTCTGATGCATTTTCGTTCTGGTCTGGCTAACATACAGGTTAGAATAGTTATTGCAAACTAATTGGTGGTACCGTAGAGACAGCCTGCAAAGTTGAGGGTAGTGCCTAAGCAGTCCTATTCTCTGCTGAAACGGAAGCTGGAGCTTTTGTAGAACTGGCCCTGAAGAAAAAAGTTACAGCTTTTTCCATAGCTGCACATGTGGAAGTTGTGTCCAGCTTCTGCATAGCCAAGGATGGTCCCTTCTAACTCCAGTGGAGTTAAAGAAAAAGAAAACCCCAAAATGTATTTAAGCCTCCCTCTACTGGGGCACACTTCTTCTTTTCGTTTTGGTCATGTCTAGTGGTACGATATACACATTTCTGTTTCCTGGTGATATGTCCTGGTTGCACACTTTTCTGCTCTTGCCAGGCATCAAATAGCAGCTCAAGAAGAGCTTTCAAATTAACTTAGCTTGTTTTGCAATTTTTGCATGAATAAATTATATGGATCTTTCAGTGCTGTAGCTTCTTTCCTTAAAAGGCCATATGCTTCATCTAAAACAAAAAATCTAATTGCATTTCCAGATGTTAGGAGGAAGAAGAGGTTTCGTGTCAGTGCTCCTGCCTGAGAATACTGGATGTGTAACGAACAAGTGCAATCAGGGAGAAAACCACATGGCAGAGCTTTGTTTTGATATTAAAAAGGAGAGGTCTGTAGGGGAAAAGATGGGCTGGTCTCAAATGCTCCTTTTCCTGGGATGCTCCACATCTTTCAAAGTGAATGAGCTATGCTTTGCAAAGGCATTTCACTACTGTCAAAACACTTCAGTTTCAATTTCAAAAATCAAGTGCTTGATTGATGTGTTTACCAAAGTGCTGTAACATGGATGAAAGTGAGTAATAGCTCATTAAAAATTACGTGTTCGGATGAAAAATGTCTGACCAGTTTCCCCGTAATGTTGGTTTTTAACCATCAGTCTTGGCAAGCTTGTGCCTTGCAAGGGCAGACAGTGGGAAAAGAGGCTCCCACCGCTCCCTGCCTTTGCCGACACTGGGCACGTTTGTGCCGTGCATTAGCTCAGGCTGTGCATCGAGCTGGGGAGTCAGCAGAGGCTCTGCAGGGCGGGAGGAAGGCCAGGGCATGAGCGATCTTTCCAGCCATACAGCACACAGCGCTATCCCCCCCCTTGCCCACGTGACAGCATATGCTTCAGTCTGGTGTAAAAGTGACTTGCTGATACCTATTGAGGTTAACGCGACAAACGTGGTGAGCCGCCCCTTTGATGAGTGAACAAGATTGCTGGTTGTAGTGTCTGGCATGGTGGGGCCTTCCGTAGCTGAATTTAAGGGGTTGCCCTGATTTAGAGGCAGAAGACCACCGCTGGTTAGAGTCCGGGCAAAGATGTATTGGCTTATGTAAATGGAGGAGGGGAGGATGGGGGGCGGGGTTTCCTTGTTTCTCGTGAGAAAGGAAGTGGAGTCAAGCTAAAGGATGGGAAGGGGTTAACAGTGAGGGCTGTTGGTGATCAAGTTCAATCAACAAGCAAGAGCCTAAAGACAGCTGATGCCAATGGAGTTGAGTTGCAGCAGAGACCTAGGTATAAGAGTGGGCAAGGGTCCCTCCTAAGAGAGAAGGGTGTTTATGCTTCAGGGCAGTTGAGAGGCAGGAGGAGCTGCAGACAAGGTGAGATACTGAATCCTTGTCTGTGTCATGAGTCTATTCAGGGTTGGTTTGAAGGGTTGTGAAACTTCAACCTGCAGGATGGTGGAGTCCAGGTTGAGAAGAGGAGGAAAGGCATCATACTATATTGAGTGTGTTGTGTTATTAATGCATACTAGGAAAAGGTGCTTCTAGGAGGGGCTTTGAGGAAATTAAATGGGTTGAGTTGCTGGGCTGGATTTGTGGTTTTCACTTTGCAGACTGAGAGCAAGGACAGGTAAAATTAGGCCCATATAAAAGAAGGATAGGAGAGCTAAGAGCTTGGCAGATATTTCTGTGCCCAGGGTGTGCAAAGTAGCACTTTTCTTTGGCCTTATCAGAAAGACACACCTAACTCTGGAGGGCTAGGACTTCCCCCAGGGGGTTTATTGTTTGCCTCTCTTCCTCTTGACAAGAGACAAATAGCTGCCAAAAAAAAAAAAAAGACTGAAGTTCCTAGTAGATTAAGTTGCTATAACTTTGCATTGATTTTTTTTTTTTTTTTTTTTTAACACTGTGAGGAAAAATATGTCAACCTGCTTTTTGGTATATGAAAAAGGCAGACTAAGTAACCTCCCAGAGTACTAGAGAGATACCAAACAAAAGCTCTTACATGTATAAATAGATAGTCAGCAGACTTTCTTTTCTTTTTTTTTTTTTTCTTCTTTTCCCCTTGAAACTCCACTGTAGAATGAAAAATGTGCTCTGCTAGCTTAGATGTTCTTGGTATGTTATATGGGGCTGCCACTTATCTTAAATGAAGTCTTTTTTTAAAGAGAGCTGTAATTACTGAGCCCTATATCTCATGGCTTTTATCCTAGCTTTGCCTGCTTTGTTTATGAGGGACCAAATATTGCCTGTAGCTGTGCACAGCACACTTCTTTAATGTCACACTGATACACTGTGCCAAACACCATAACAGTTGCTGCGAGCAGCCCCAGTCATGGTGTCACATGGATAATTAGCGCTTTGTTACCCACTGCCCATGTGCCTTTGGCATGCAGCCGGAAGTGATCTGGCCTTGCAAAGTCTCTATTTCTGTTTGGAAGGAGGACTGAGGTTTTAGTTCTCTGAGCTGCAAAGATTACCTTGAAATTGTGTCTTCAGTGTAATCGATGCAGCTGTATGCCTTAACCTGCAGGTAGCTCTAAACCATTTCTTACAGTGCAAATTAATATCTGATTGAAGAATCTATTTTAAAGCCCCAAAGGACTGTTGGCAATAATTGCACACAGAATTTGATCCTCTCCTGCTGTTAGCTATCGCACATACAAAGGAGCTGGGAAGAGTGGAGGTCGTTGTTGTCTTTGTTTAAGCAAAAGGGAAAGATTCTCTTTGCTTTGATTGTAAGCGAGGCGAATCTGTCTGTTCTTTATTTCATTCCTAACTTTTAATGAGCTGTCAAAGCTTGATTTAAAAATGAGAGGAAACAGCTGATCTTGGCAGGACTCTTGCATTGCAAGGCTAATTGCCCGGAAAGAGTGACCATTCTTATACAGCTATGTGACACGTGATTGCCAAGTCTGCATCCTCCTTAATAAACTATTTCAGTAAACTACTGACTAAACTGTACTTAAAGCCCAGAGGAACCAGAAGTGTCATATAATGCACAGCTTGCATGTTACAAACAGCAAAATATCACATCCTTTTAAAGGTGCTTAAAGCCAAGGAAATGTCCTCACACTTCTGAGTTCCTGCTGCCATTACTCAGAGCTAGGAGACTTAATGTCCAGGTTCCCCCTCATCCCAAGACATCTTCTCCAAAAGTTTTGCAAGTAGGTCACTCTATAATTAGGAAACCACTGAAACCCCAAAGCAGCACCAGCTGAGCATGACTTAGCTCATAGCAATGCGGTGCTTGAATACAGCCCCTTGCTCATAAGAAGGACAACTTTGCAGTAAGAGGGGCATCTTTCTTACTTAGAAGAGTCAAGCATGTATGTGTTGGTCCAGGGCTTACCCCTAACGTGCCTCGCTTCAGTGACACCCCCCACTGCCCCAGTAGTGCTCTGTGTGTCTACTGAACCAGAATGGGAATGGTTAGTCTTGGGACCACAGTCTTTCCTCAGTCTATCGCTTTATATAAACCAAGATAGCTGACAGAGGATAGCCCCACTCACTACTTCTTTTCTGCTGAAATTGCCATCAGAATGGCTAACTTGGCAATTGCAGAGGAAATCTTTTGTTCTTATCTACTTAGACACAGCTTTTAATATAGGTTATCCCAAAGCCATCAGGCAATAGGAAATTTTAGCCACTGCTGAATAGGTAGGTTTCAACATGTGAGCTGGACACCATGGGCTCTGTATCCTAGCACTGGGCTTCTAAGTCTTGGCCTTAATGTCTGAGAAAGGCTCTTTAATCTTATTACATACGATACATGCAATACAGTCTTTCCTTCTATGTCACTTGAACAAATATCTGCAACCTCTGTTATCTCAAGTCAAAGAGAACATTTTTCTCTATGATGCTCTGATAACAGATGAGCCAGAAAATGCCGAAGTTGCACAGAAATCACACTGCACAACATATTACATCTCTGCTGAGCCCAAGCATTTTAACCGTTTCCCTCAATGTGTGAAGTAGTCAGATACGGGTTTTGGTTTTTTGTTTTTTTTCTGAAGCCACTCAGCTGTTGATCAAAATCATGGCCTAGGCAGGATATGATGCATGAAGTCACAGCAAGACAAATCTGGGCTGGACATAAAGACCGCATACTGAACAGTGTCAGCACCAATGTCTAGGAATGTGATACCACTAAATTGTTTGGGCAGATTTCTCTGGCTTGTGTTAGGCAGATAGTTTGTTTGGGTGACCACTATGATCCCTCCTCATGATAAAACTTGCAGAAGACTTGTTCTTCACTGGAGTTTTCCATGCCTCAAAGGGTACAGCCTTGCAGAAAATGGTCCTCCCAGAAACTGAGCTCACTCATCTCCTGAGGCTTAATAGGCCCCAAGGCAAAGGCCTCTGGGCTGGGTCCCAAGTGAATGGAGGTAGGCAGACCTTGCATCCCTTTGCTATGCAGCCTCAATGAGCGGGGACCTTCTGCCAATTAAATGCTTTTAATAATGATGATGCTTCCTGGAAGAACTTTCTTAAAAAAAAAAAAAAAAAAAAAAAAAAAAGGGGGGGGGGGGGAAGGAGGTGGTCAGAGCTTTTCTTGGAGGAAGGCAGGGTTGCAGCAAGCCCACTGGATCTGGTCTTCACCAACTTCATGTTGCTTTGGGTCATGCTGTCCTTGTGCAAGGTGGAAACAGCCTGGCTGCTGAGCAGGAGCCGGCTCTGCCTGGGCCTGTCACCTCACCCAAGAAACCCCAGCTCCCTCCCTCTTGGGCCATGAGGGATGTTACATTAATGCTGTCTGTTTCTTAGAGTCACATGTGGGGATTGTGGAGCACAGATTTCCTTTCAGCTGAATCCCAACTATACTGTACCTTTTCGATAAAACTCCCCTCTGGAAGGGAGACTCCTTATCCTCTTCCATGAGTAGATGATCAGTTTAAAGAAATTCCTAAACTTTGGGAATGCCAGGAGACTCTCTGGCACTGGAGCATGGTAGTGCTGTTCAGCTGGGAAATTCTCACCCGGAAACAAAATGAAGTGCTTTAATTTCTTTCTGAAAGATGGAGGGGATGTGCTTCCTGCAATCACCTATTCCCCAGAATCCTGTTTGTCTCTTAGTTCAGCCGGCCCCTGCACCTCAGTCACCAGCCCTGAGCGTTGCAGTTGACTCAGACGACTGCTCTGTAATGTAGTGAGTGCAACCTATAAAGAATAATGCTACGCGTTATAGCCCTCAGCTGCACTGCGTTCTTCCTTATATGTAAGGACAGCGACTCTGCTTTATATAGCTTGCTCTAAAGAGACATACTGGGTTTGACTGGTGTTAGATTTGAAAACAGAAAACACGGCTGTTAAACATACAGGAAAAAATTGCCTCTTTCTTCCTGAGGTTGGGTGTATTGTGTTCTTATCAATGGGCTGTCCACAGATACATCTGCAGCTTCTCATGTTGCTGTTTAGTTGATTAAAGCTGTGTGTCTGAATCAACCCCCCTGGGCCAGATTATCAGCTGGTGTTAATGAACATAGCGCTGTCGACTGCAACAAAGCCATCAGTCACTTTATAGTGGCTGATGAATTGACTTTGATTCTGAATAACTCCACACACTAGTGCACTTCAGACCTGAATCTGTATTGCACAGCTGCTGTCCTATAGATAGTGCATGCTTTGGGGGTGGTTAGATTTATTACACTGCTTAAGATAACTGAGGCATTGCTGGAAAGTCTGTGTTCAAAGTCAGTGGAGCCCAGCTTATTCTCTGGTTTTTTACTTCCCTGTCCTGAATAGTTTTGTTCCACTGTTCTGTTTTGTCCTAATCCTTGACTGTAGACCTTCAGAGGCAGGCAAAACCCCTGCAGGGACTGTACAGCTCCTAGCATAAAGGGACTCTGTTTCTTGAGCAAGCTGCTTGCTGTTACTTGAACACAGAGAAGCTGGCTATTTCTCAGAAGCTGTTAGTGTTATCCATAGGGACATAATAGACACTGTCCCTCCACTCAAGTGCCTCTTCCTTTAATTAGTTATCCATTTGTCATAATGTTTCTATTGGGGAGTGATGGGGGAATTGTTTGCCGTAACTGTTTGAACATCTGGATGTGTCCTTCCAACCTGCAGCAGGAAGAACTGGCAGACCCAGAGCCTGGCCTCTGATCTTCCTCTGGTTCCTGAGGCCTCCTGGGGATTTCCTTCCCCCTGCGTGCAGGGCCCTGAAACGTTGCTGCAGCCACGTAGACGTGCTTTGCGGGCCTGTGCTCTCTCTGTTTTGAGGAAATGCTGCAGTCCCATTCACCTTACGGAATTTCTTGTACATAAAACTTACCTACCCACTGGGCTGACCATGATTTCATACCTAGTTAACGTATGCTGTCCTTCACGTAAGCCCAGCCCGTCGTTGTGGTCTCTGCCAGGAAGCCATAAGAAAGATCTCATGGCTCTTACACGTGGGGTTTCCAGCAACAGTAAACAGGAGGTCTGATGCAGTGCTGATCACCATTAAATGACCCTTTATTCCTATTCCTTCGCATGTGTATTAGCTGAATTTTTCAGGTGGCAGCGTGCAGCTATTGATGAGCACATTGCACCTCCAGCAATGCTGCAGGAGCAGCTTGGTCTCTTCGTTGTGTGTCGTCAGGTGGTTTACATGTGCCGCTGTAGTGAGAGTCAATGGCAATGAGCCATGTGGCATTCCAGATCTTATGGGTCCAGTCAGGCAGAGACAGTTTGGGAAGCAGAGAACACCTGCAAATTCAGGTTTCTCTCTGAAGATGCACTTGAGATAATGGTGATTAATAGCATTACAAGTAATAACAGCTTGAGGCAGCTGGACTGATAAGAACCAGCCCCATTGTGGAGGTGGAGCTGATGGAGTCTTTATAATCCCATGAGGTAGATGGGGAAATAGAGGAGTATTCAGTTTACATCACTGTGACTTGTGTTTATGTGCAGGTATCATGATCAGGAGATGCTGTGGCTCTGGTCTTGTCTCCTAGGTACTTTCTACACCCAAACTGCTGTGATAGGGAATAGCAGGACTCTGGTCTGTAACGCAGTCCTAAGTCCTCAGAAGATGAGACATCAAGATCTGTGTTTCAGCAATCAATATTTTTGTACGGGGAAGCAAGAGGTGCTAAAGCACTCAAAAAACAGGCTAAGTTGTACTTACTCCAAGGGCAAGTGTTCCTTTGGCGATACTTTCAGTATCTCCTACTTGCTGTCTATAGCGCATTCATATCTAAGGCAACGTAGAATGCTTAGATGAATGAACGTCCTTTATTTTAAAGCATTAATAGTGTATGATTAATTCCTTTGGTGTATCCAGACTCAGAGAAGAGTGATGACAATAGCAGGAAATTCAGTGGGTCTTCTCAGCTCACTGTGATTTCCTTTCAAAAATGGACAAGCTGTTGTTACTCTTTGGGCTTGAACATAAGCTCTGAGAGTCTCCTCTGCACCATTCCACACGGTGGATTAATGAAGTTAACCCAGTGCTTTAATATTCAGTCAGATCCTCATTTGCTGAATCTTTATAAAGAGTAATTGTCTTGCAGCGAATTTGTAGTATTGAAATACTGCAATTGAAATACTAAAGTATTGAAAACATTGAAATACTAAAGTAACAGCAAGCCCATCATTTTGCCAAGGCAGAATTTCGCTATGTTGTAACAAAAGTTGAAGGCCCAAGCAATCGTCTTTAGATTAATTTGTAGTATCATTGCTTCTGGTATATGGGTTTGGGAAGGAATGGGAAAGGATGCAAAGGAGGGTTGACCTGAAGTTTTTGCTTGGTAGCAATGTTTACATCCTTGGAGCACTGCAAAATCCTGGCCTTTTTGAAGTCACTGGCAAGATGCTCACTGATAACCAAAGAGAGAGGTTTTTTCCTTGGGGAGCGTGCTATCTTTCCATGTGAATTTCTGACAAAAAAGTCAGTAACAAGTTTGTGGCAGTTTAAAGCTCAGACGAAAGCGAGAGCGAGAGTCTTCAGGTTTCTGTCCTGTTGTGTCTGCAGGATGTACCTGTGGGTCGCAACACATTAATGTGGGTAACATGTTTCTCCAGCAGGAAGGTGACCCGCTGGCAGCCTTAGGCTCAAGTTTAAAATAACACTTGGGATCCAGAGCAAAAAACCATAACTGCAGTCCCCGACAGGCTCTCAGACAGCTCCCCCTCCGCCACAGAGCTCGCGGTGGAGCGAGAGCCCTGGTGACAACTAACAGATTCCTCGGGCAGCTGGATATGTTGCGAAGCGCTGGCCATAGATGTGCAACGCGGGCTTCTTGCTGCTGGCACGTTGCAGACCTTTGTGACTCAAAAAGGTCATCTGGTTTTCACTTCATTTTTCTTGACTGCAGTGCCCAGGATAACACCTGACAGATCCCGGTGAATTTTCCCTCCTTCACGTTAATGGCTTATAAGCATATTTTTAAAAACTGGGTATTTAGATGCCAGCTTTCATGCAGTATTTCTGATGAAGTAAGTGAATGGCATGCCAGGTTGATAACTATAGGGCTAAGCGAGCTGGGGCCAATATTTATGGGCTAGCCCTAAATTCAGCCTTGCCCCTTCATGCCTTCCCTGGCAGACATGCCTGTATACATCATTTCAATGGGGAGAGCATCCTTCCCATCATACAGATCTCCTTTCTGTTTGGTAAAACTTCTGTGGAGCAGTGAAAGAAGCTGTGTCTATGGGATATAAATAGACAACCATTCTGCATGAAAACGTGTTCTGTCATCTTTAAAACAGCAGCAGCAAGAAACAGCCCAGGGATATTTGTGACAGATGCCCTGTGATAGATGCTACAGGAGCCATCTATCAGCACATGTCAGTGGCTGTCCACTCCTGTATCCAGGGTGCCTTTGTAAAAAGATCAATTATTTTACTCTGATAAAGGAACCCAGAGAAAAAATAATTAAAAATCTCTTATCATCTGGATCAGATACATTTTGATCCCAGAGAGAGCTCAGACCTCATTTCATGATTGCAATATCTGACTCTTCACTGCTTCTTGACAGTTTCTCTTGCAGGTTTTTTTTGTGTGTGTGTTTTTGTTTTTTCTCCATTGACAGTGCTTTCCTTAATATTCCCATCAGTTTCCAGGTCTGGCTTCAGGAAGGATTTAAGAGCATAGCTCTAATGTTAATGCCAAGGTAGGCTCTGTAATCTGTTGATCCTTGGAGGTGCACTTGAGTGTATACCAGACAGTGAGCATGCGCTTGTGTGGTTTTGAAATTGAAATTCCTGTTTTGCTAATCTCGTCAAAACTGTTGTTCTCCGCAGGAACGCTTCTCTTTAGGGATCATCTTTCAAAAAGAATACAAAAGACACAAAAATTGAGGAAACACATTTGGATAGAATATGTGCTGCAATGTGTGTTATTAACTCATACTTTCAAAAATAGATCGTGTTAGCTACCCTCCTCTACTTTAACATCAAAGGACAACTTTAAAACATTGTCATCATCTTAGAAGCTGCAGGTGGCATGAAACCATTATGGTCAGCAATGTCCTGATGAATCGTTTTACTTCCGTTTGAATTAAACCATATACTTTGGCAATAGCATCGCTTACGTAAACTAACTAGAAATTTCTTGGTTTCTTACTGGAAAAAGAAGGAGGCATGATTTGGCTAGAGAGCACAAATGCCACCAAAGCAGTGAGTCCAGGAAAATGATGAACAGCTAGTAAGCGTTTAAAGACTTAGTTCTAGCAACAGACAAACGTGTCATGGAAATGATATCAAGAACTGCTAAAATTCTGTAGATGTAGCCCCTTGTCATGCTTCAATTTTGTCTCCACTCATGCGAATAAGAGCTGTGCTATTTCAGCAGCATTTTGAGACAACATTTTCACTTCATTAAGTGCTGTCACTTCTTGCATGTGAATTTTAAGAGCTTTTATACTTGGCCTCTTCTTAGTTACCGTGCTACAGAGGCACTGGTGGCAGTGGACTCCGAGTGTAAACATCTTTTTTTATTTTCAGACATTTGATATTTAAAGTTTTGCAGTGACTGCAAAACCTCTACGAGGTCATTGAGGCTTTGTGTACTCCCCACACGTTGTCTAGTTCCCAAATGACACCAATACCTGACCACAGCAGTCCTGCCGTGGGAGGTCAGTGTCACTGTCCAAACTTGGTGTTTTGGGGATGTTCCCCTTGGCTGCGGAAGAGAAACAAACTACTGTGATATATTGTTTGGTTGTCGCTGTGTGCACATAAAAGCAAAGCTTCAGCGAATCAGCACTGATGAGAAAAAGCAGCTGTGTAGAGATCAACTTCATGGTTATGGGAAAGTGTCTCCAATAGGTATCTCGAGTAATAACCTTAATTATTCCTGTATTGTTTTCCACTGAATTACTTTGGGTCAGTACTCTCCACCCCAAGTCCTTAAAATCAGAAAATTTTGTAACATCTTCATGACAAGTGCAGATGAATGTTTTTTCTCTGTGTTCTAATTTTTGTGCCTCTAGGATTTGTATTTTCAAGATTTTTGCCTATAACTAAGTGATCCAGAAACTTGTAATTGGGAGGAGGCATTGGCAAAAAAGCTGGAATATGGGCCTCATGCTTTGAATACTGTTAAGTAGTGGTTCATGTTCTGTGAAGGGGCAATATTTGTCCTCTGTAATGCTTCTCTGAATCCGCCTTCTTTGGGTGTAGCAAACTGCTGGTCCTACTCTTCCTTCTGTAAAAGCCAGCAGCTGAAACTGAAGCAAAAAGTTTCTAAAACAAACTTTAACATGGGAAAGCAAACTCTGAACTTGCTTTTCATAGTGAGGAGAAACATAGCTGGTTTCATATCATTAGCTTCAGTGGCACTGCATTCATTCAGTGCCTGGAAGGTACTCTTTTCAGACTGCTGACTCAAATGTAGAGTTAGAAACTGGGATTTATTTTGCTGATCTGACTCCACATATGCCTATTACACAGAACCCAGGCTCTCTTCAGCTCAGCTGTGGACAGCAGAGTTGAGCTACAACACATTTGGTTAATCAGCATGTCCATGTGCTAACTGCAAGCGCAGTGGTTTGAGCAAGGCTCAGCCTAGCCCTTCCTTTGCTCTGGGTTGCTTCTTCTCTGTTCTCAGCGTAGACAGTGATAGAATGATTTGGCAGAAGCTGTCTCTAATTTTCACCCCTCTTCTGAACTAAATGGAAAATGGGGGCAGTGTTCAGCAGTCTTCATGAATATAAATATCCTTTAAAATGAAGAGTGACCTAAAACTGCAGGCCAAAATTTGACCTGTAAACTCCAGGCCTTGAGAAAGCCAAGTTTACTGACTTGCTTCTTAACAGTGTTTGAGGCTGTCAAATGAGGAAAAGGTTGGTGCTGGTGCCAGTAGAGGGAGCTTTCTTACTGACCAAATAAAATCTCCTTGTGCTTATTTTAGTAAGATCATCTGCATAGCAAAGGAATGAATGTTGCTGTTTGCAGCATCCAGTTTCTGTGCTGGTAGTATAGCAAAATCATGAGCAACTTCACGGTAAGTATTGGTGGGGCATCCCTGTGTTAGGTCCCGATGTAAAAATGAAGATCAGCTTGAAGGCTGCTTGTCTGGTTACCTCATGATTGGCCTTTCTGTAGGCCCGTTAGCCACGTTTCCTAGTATTCCTTTGCCTGCAGAAGATCCTACATTTGATTCCTATAGAACTTAATCTAGCTGCAAATGTAGCTGTTTGTTGCTAACACAGGATTCGATGATTCTGTTGCTGGAGGTTTGGGGTGAACTTCAGCATTCATGAAAATAGCGTATATGCACACTTTGTGTTCTGGAGATGTTAGAATTATGGACTAAACTGGACTGGTCCTGGGTATGAGTGGCATATATCTGAAATGACAGATTTGATGGCTACCCTCAAACTCAAATAGTAACACTCAGTTTTTTTCCGTAGCAGCTTTCCTTTCTTTCTCTACTGAGATTCGGGGCAGCTCCACCAGTTTAACCCTTCCTCTGGATGGCAAGTGATACTAGGGAATCCCCTAGGACTTCAGAAACTCAATGATTAGCCAGCCCTGGAGAACTAAGTTTTTGATCCACCAACGGAGACAGTATTTCTGAGTGTGTTTCAGGCTTCCCAGCATTTTGGTTCTAATATGACTCAGCCTATAGTGGGGGGACCAAAAGTACTCCAGGAGTTTCACTGGTGTTTCCTGCAAGTTTAAAATGCATCTGCTGCCTTTGTGACAAGAGGAAGCTGCAGAGCAGCTGCCTGTAGTGCAGTTGTCAAGAGAAGGGACTTTTGCACAAGAGCAGGTGTGCTTTTGAAGGATCCCCTTAACTTAGCAGACAGAAGCTAAAGGGAAAAGAAATTGGATGTGACTGGGTTGTGTTGGGTTGTAACTTTCTGACAGATAACTTTAAAACTGGATTTTCTGTCCCATGTGCAAAGTGAAAATAGTTACTGTCCATTTAGATAGCAATACAAGCACAGTAGCACTGGCTGCAGTGGAGAAGAAAATGATAGTAACTCGTGGGTGCATGTGCCACTTGTGGGATATTTGGTTTTTAGTGGCTTCAGCTTGAGTGTAATGCAATGACTATTAGTTCATGGCTGAGCTAAATTAAGTAGTTATACTGCTATGCTTTAAAAATTATACTTTTCCCTCTAGGAAAAGTAATGTGAAAATGCTTATTGTAAATCTGAATTCAGCATGGGATATGTGGCAGCTGCTTTTGGAGTAACTGGTGATAACAAATGGTATTAGGCACCCCTGGTCAAAATGGTGATTTATCACAAGGTTCAAAATCACTTGGCAATGGGGAGATTTATTTGCGTGGATCTGTCTTTTACCCTGTCAGAACCAACAAACAATACAAAATAGGGCTATCAGAATTTTATCTCTTTTTGTATATATGATTAAGAATGAACTTTAGAAATAGTGGAGGCTGAAATTAGGCAAATCTCTTTCATTTTAGTAAGGCTGCCTCCCAACTCTTATGAGTTGCTCAGTCAATCATAATCAAATACTTTATCTAATTTTATTAAAGAGCTTCCTGTTCATACTTAGTGAGAATGATTTCTTCTCGACAGATGCAGTTCACAGGTGCACAGAATGGCTGAGGTTGGAAGGTACCTCTGGAGATGATGTAGTCCAACCCCCCAGCTCAAAAGAGGGTCAGCTAGAGCAGGTTCCCCAGGGTTGTGTCCAGACAGATTTTGAATATCTCGAAGAATGGAGACTCTGCATCCTCTCTGGGCAACCTGTTCCAGCACTGGATCACCCTTAGAGTTAGAAAAACAAACAAAAAAAAAATTCTTATGATTAGATGGGATTTCTTGTATTTTGGTTTGGGCCCATTGCCTTGTCCTTTCAGTGGGCACCAGTGAGAAGACTCTGGCTCTCTTTTCTTTACTCCTCCCCATCAAGTATTTATGCACATTAATAAGATCCCCTTGAGCCTGCTGCTCTTGATGCTGAACAGTGCCAGCTCTCTCAGCCTCTCCTCGAATGAGAGACGCTCCAATCCCGTAATCATCTTCATGGCCCTTCACTGGACTTGTTCTACTATGTCGATGTCTCCCTTGTGCTGGGATGCCCAGAGCTGGGCATGTTCCCCCAGATGTGGCCTCACCAGTGCTGAGCCAAGGGAAAGGATCACCTCCCCCAGTGTGCTGGCGACTCTCTGCTTCATGCAGCCCAGGAGGCTGTTGGCCTTCTTTGCCGTAAAGGCACGTTGCTGGCTTGTGATCAGCTTGTTGTCCACAAAGACATGCGTGGCCTTCTTTGCAAAGCTACTTTCCAGCTTTTTGGTCTCCAGCCTGTGCTGGTGCATGAGATTGTTCCTCCCCAGGGCCAGGACTTTGCATTTCCCTTTGTTGAACTTCATGAGGTTCTTTTCTATCTGGAAATGGTTTCCAGGATTATTTGCTCCATCGCTTTCCCAGGGATCGAGATGAGACTGACTAGTTTGTTCCCCAGATCTTCATGAAGATAAAGGTGACACTTGCTTTCTTCCAGTCCTCAGGAACCTGTCCTGATCACCAAGAACTTTGAAAGGTAATTGAAAGTGTCCTCCCCATGACCTCAGCTGGCTTCTTCACCACTTGTGTGCATCCCATCAGGTCCCACGGACTTATTTATCTCCATGTTTGTTCAAATGTTCCCTAACCTGATCTTCCTCCACTGAGGGTGAGTCTTTTCTGCTTCAGACTTCCCGTCTGGTCTGAGAGGCCTGGGGTTCGTGAAGGCCGGTCTTCACAGTAAAGACCAAGGCAAAGGACATTGAGTACCTCAGTGTTTTCTGTGTCCTTTGTCACCAAGTCTCCTGCACCTTGATTTGAAAAGAGCGTGCCCAACCGATATCCCTCCTGTAGATTTATCTTTAAGAAAATATATAGAATAACCCCATGAATCTCACTTAAGCAAGTTGTATTGTCTGTACAGCTGTTATGCAGCAGTACAGCAAAGCACATGAATTATCCGTTTGTCGTCAGTAGCATTACTCATGTGCCCAAAGTTAAGCACATACTTAAAAGCTTTGGGAAATGGGCCTTTAATTTCCATCACTGTGAAATGCTTGAAACACAATCTGCTGCTATTTAAATCTTGTTCTGAGACATCTACAGAGTACAAAATTGTCCGCATTCAAAGATCGATTTAAAGAATTGCTGGCTGGAAAAGGAAAATGATAGAAAATAAGAGAAGAACAGCTAAGTGGTGATTTTTAGGGAGGATTCTAGGAGCTGGACCAAACTGACCAGCTCATGCTTCGTTTACAGTTTGCAATGTGAAAAGGAGCTGTATGAAGCCTGAGACCTTAATTTAAAAGGCAGCGGGTATGCAGATAAACTTAGACTCAACTCAGGTGCCACTTTCCTTCCGATAAGGAGTTGCCTTGTCTGTGTATGCATTTTCAGCTAGTGAAAATGGAATCTCAGTTTTATGAGGCCTCCAGTGTTTTCCTGTAAGCCCGATAGCATGAAATGCATTGGCGAGTGTCTTGGTGCTTTCTGTGCCAGCTCCAGGGCCCTCAGGGGCATGTCTCTGTGTGCATCTTGCCCCATTCCTTCGTTAGCCTCTCTGCTAGAACACAGTTCTTGATTGCAATGGCAATTGCGGACAGGGTAGAGAGCGACTTCAGCTGGTTACTGCAAAAAGTTTCAAGCTGGAAGTCAGAAATGAGTGTTTTTAGCTTTGCGATGCTTTTGGTGTCCTTTCACTTCTCGGTTCTTTTTTTGCCTTTGTAAATTGTTTCCGGCAAAAGCTGTGTCTTTGCACAGTCCCTGCCCCTCTGGAGACCTGCTCCCAACCAAGACTTTTGCATACTCTGCAAGTAATAATCATCAATTATTGTGATGGCACCAAGACCACAAATCTCATTCTTGAAATGCAGCAGAGCAGTTATCATGTGGCAGCAGTGTAATCAGTGCTGTCTTCTGAGAATGGCACTTCGCGGGAGATTATGGAGACGATATCCTGACCTCAAGTCTTTAAGGGCTCTCGTAAAACTGAGAGATTAGTTTTGCTTAGATTAACCCTGCCAGATTCCGATTTGGCTATTTGCATCCTGCTTACTGAAATTATCCTTGAAGCCTCAGCAAGACTCAGGGTTACAAGGCTCTCTGCTGCTTAGCATCAGTCTGGTATCTTCCACCATTTTCTCTGTGGAACAGGTCTGCGGGGACATGCACGATAGCAGCTGCACCAAGGTTGAATATGACCTGGTACAAAAATGCAGTTTTTTTAATTTGTGCAAGTACCCTGAGGTTCCTTGGGATGAAAGATACCAGGAAAATGTGAGCATTTAGTGTTGTTCATCTAGGTATACTTTAATTCAATTACTATATGCATTAATAGTGCTATCAATAGCACCATCTACTGACTCCAGGAGAGTGGCATGCAAGCTCTGCACTGTGATGGTGGAGCTGACTAATGACAGTGATAAGAGGGCAGCTGAAGGGGCTGTCCCTCCTCACCCTGCACCTCTCCTCTGGGCGATGGGAACCAGTCAGCCTGCTGGGAGCTGGGATGGCAGGTCTCTGTCAGTGCTCCCAAATCCCATTTCCAAGCTGTTGTGACCCTCCTCTCATATACGTGTCACTAAATAATCCCATCTGAAATCGGTAACAAATGCTGGGAATATTATTTTCTTCAGCACTTAGGCCAGTCTTCTCCATTTGCCCGTGTCCTCGCTGCGGTCTGCCACGTCTGCCTGTCTGCGAGGCCATCACAACAGGATGTCCTCTCTGCCCACCCCAAGATGTGAGCTGTGGATGCTCTTGTACCTTTGTTCAGAAGCTGAGCAAGCCAGGCAAGGCGATACAGATAACAAAACGTATAGCTGTGGCCCTGTCCAAGTTAAATCATGAGTGCAGGATCTCTGCAGTCAGCTGATACAAGCCATTGCATGTTTTAGTAACTGTACAAAGCACTTTTTTGAAAAGGAGACCATGATGTAGGATGCCATCTGAACAGCTGCCTGAGCGTCGGGGTGACACAGTCCCCATTCTTTGCCTTTACATTGGAGTAAAAGTGATGCATATGTGATGCCATCTTTCATTCCTTTTTCCCCATGATCCCATGAGGGCTCAGACCTCCCTCTACTCTGCAGAGCCATAATCCCTTCTCTAATACCTTTGGGGAGCTCTACCCCAAAGCAAGTGCTACAGAGCTTTCCAGATCCTCCAGCCCAGCACCTGGGATTTGTTCATGGGAAGCAACCATCTTACTATTTGCTCCAAATTTATCCCATTGTCAAAAGATACAAACTCTGTCCTTTTTTTTTTTTTTTTGTTGTTGTTCCAGGACAGGATGTATCACTTAGAAATCTAATTTTTCAAAGAGGAATTCAGTTTCTCACACTGCTGCCATGTGCTTTCTAGCATTCACAGAGCCATTGCTCTGCCCCAGGGAACTGAAAGAAAAAAAATTATAGACAAGGAAACAAAATAATCAAGAGGAGATGGCCTCAATGTGGGAATGAGGAGTACCAGGAAAGAAGCGTGTGTTTCCAGCGCTGCAGAGCCAATGACCCTGGGGCTACAGACGTGGCTTTTCCAGGGGCAGTCTCTAATGTCTGAGAAGGGGTGAGCACACATGCTTGCTGTTCCCTCAGGGGGGCATTGAAAATACCCTTTTTCCCCTCCCCAGCCAACTGCAGGAACCTAATTTCTTTAATCGAGACCTCTGATCATCTCCGGACTCTCGTATAAACCAACAAAAGGGTTCAGAAGTGACTGCGGCTGGGGGCGAGGGCAGGGATGGGACAAACAGAGAGGTGTCCCCTCAGGCTCCTCCGACTGAAACCTGCGCAGCAAAGAAGTCAGTCTGATTGCCCGAGGTAAGGCTCTGGGTCAGACGCGCAGTAACGAGAATGGAAACAGTCCTCCTTGTGTGGTAAATTACCCAGGGGCTCTCTGGAGAAAAGTAGTATGTGATCATGTCATTAAGGGCTGTATAATGAAGCTTCTGCCTTTGGGGGCAAGTTCAAGCTGTACAGAGAGCCCTTATTATAGCTCCTCCTCACTTCTGAGTGTTTGGCTATGCAGATTAAATAGTACTCTTTGGCTGCAGGGTTTGAGGACGTTGTATGCCATGAGAAAGTCAATAAATGATAGCAGTTTAAAGATCTCCTCAACAGAAAGGTTAAAAAAGAATTCAGCTGAAAAACACACGAGTCCTGTCTGTATTGAAAGATTAAATAGCTCCACAGCTAACATCAAACAGGAGAAAAAAGTCCAAGTGCTTACAAGACACTTAATCCTATGTCTGAATGTTAATTATGAAGCTGAGTTAAAAATTGAGAACGCTGGGCCAGCCCTGATAAATTGGCGTTGCTCATTTGACTTTAGTGTGGCTATGGTGATTTGTATGAGGTAGAGATGTGATTTCTCTTACAGTGAGATTTGTGTAGGTCAGCAGCACAAATCAGCTGTGTCCAGCTATGTACTTATTTCTTATCGCACCGATTTTTGGGTTTACCTCAGTACAGCACCTCTCTGTTCACAGTAAGAGACTGTCTGTATTTATTTAGTATTTCCTAGTGGCTTTGGGGTTTGTTTTTTGCAGATGTGTCTAGAGGTGTGAACTTCACATCAGACAGTTCAATGCTGAAAAGTCACCAACTGTCTGCCGCATTGCGTGATCATTGCTGTCTGAGCAAAATGGGCTTCTTGTACCGGGCTGGCTGTGCTTGCAGCTCCAACAGTTCACCCAGCGGCAAAGGCAAAGCGTGAGTCAATGGGAGAGCTGGGCCGTTCTTGGCAATTTCCATATGGGGAAAGCTTCAGTTTTGTTGCATGCGATAGCTGTGGAAAAGATTGTAACCGTCTCCTCTGTGAGCAGAGAGACAAAATAATTGCAAGTTTTGAGAACAAAAGAGCACCTTGGAGAGCCACTTCTTTGCAAGCATGCTTGCAGCTGTGTGGTGCCCCAGCCCTGATAAATGTTGCACTAAGACAAAAGCAATCGGGAAAGTTTCTAAGTTTCAATAATTACATGCTCCATACTGCTGAATCATGGCAAAACATTGCCAACCCGGTATTTTAGAGGCTCAGATGTGATTTCTTCTTCTATTTTTTCATCCACTTCAATTAGAAAGGAAGGCTTTTTGTGTATGTAGAACCTATTCTTTGAGATGCTTTACCTTTCTGTTTTATTGTCAGTTAGCAGTTATGGAGATACCTGAGGAAACTACGTGCTTATTAGATGAGGAGGTTCACCACACAAAGTAGTGGTTTTGAGCAGCTGTGAAGCAGTGGAGTGGAGGATTCAGGAATTAGTCAGTGTCCTGGCTCTGAGTGCGAGCAGCGAGTCACGGTGCGCTTCACAGAAATGTGTTTTGGGAAGGCAAGTGCACTCGTTTAAATAGAAAGGGCCAAACCATTTTCTGTCATTAAGCAATGTAGCTCTACATTTTTTTTAAATTAAGGAGGGCCTCATAGTTAAATCTACAAAGATATCACTTATTGAATGGCTGTAATAAATATTTCTACATAGAATTTCTCCCCAGAAGTTGCATAAATAAAGACTTGGGAAAGAAAAATCTCTTTGCTTTCCTGCCTTTTAGGTGGGAGAGGCTTCTGTTTGCTTAAATTGGAGTAATAATCTCATGGGGCAGCAGAGATGCTGCAGATGAGTGCATTAATTTCCAGGAAGGTCAGGGTCCCTATTTGTACTAGTCAATTAATTGGCTAACTTATGCTTTGACTCCTCTAAAACACTGGAAAGTGCTCGTGGAGCATTTCAGCATTGCCAATCACTGCTGAAGCACTCGGGCATTCACTGCAGGCAACAGGAGGCAATTTTACCATTGAGTAATTCCTGGGCTTGATGAGACATTGCCTCCCCTGCCCCCATGCTGCACCTCCCTTTCCTCCCTGTCTGCGTTCACAGCAGATCTTTCAGCTTGGTGCCTTTCTTCAGCCCCCCTACTGCTGTCTTGCCAAGTGGTTAATCACAAACGCATTTAATTGGAGTTCTCCTGGCAGGCATTAGCCCTTATGCCATTAATTTGGCTAGCCATGAATCAGAGTGACTTTAAATGAGGGATTCCCCCCCTGCAGCCCTCAGCTGGCAGAGGCAGGCCCAGGACCCCACTTCTCAAAAGAGGGTTTACGCTCAGTGCCCTGATGCTACGGCGAATTTCTGTCCATTGCCAATCTTGGGGTTTTTTGGTTTTTTTGTTTTTTGTTTTTGTTTTTTTTTTTTTAAAAAAGCAATTGCCTGCAAAGACCAACCTGATTTCTCCAAGGCAAACTCTAGGCCCCTTCTCCATACACTTGGTCTTCAACCCATTGGTAATGATCAGTAAATTTTCTCGGAGAGTCTCTGTGCTGCCTGTAAGGCAGGATCATTTCTCCATACCATTCTGAATAGGGGAAAGAAAAGAAGCTGCGTGGGGAGGGAGAGAGTATAGAGCAGGTTGGGGAAACCTGTGAGGTGAATAGATGAGAAGGGCATGAGCTGTTATGTGTTGGGTTCTTTAATCCAGCAGGGAAACAGTTATTAGCAAGCACACTTAGCAGGCAGCAGGCCACAGAGACCTATCAAGATGACCCTGTTTATGCTTTTTCCTCTTCTGAACCCTGGCCTTGCTCTAAAAGCACTCATGGAGACAGGACCTGGGGAGCTGAGTACACAGTCATGAGTATAGCTTGTAAGTGCCACAGCTGTGGGCTGGTTAATGCATACCTCTGCATGTGCTGCTGACTTTTTGGTGTTGGCTTAGCATTCACAATGCCAGAGCTGTCGTGTTACTGTATGCATCTGTGGGGTACTTGAATTCATGTCTGAGACAGGCCTGGGAGGCAGCAGGGTACCCTCACTGGAAGGATATTGCAGGACCAGTCTATACCTTCACCGTACAGTGGGGATTATGCTGCTTACCCATCATGGTGAATATGTCGAGATCTAGTTGAAGAAAGTGGGCTTTATAATTGTGGTGCCATGGGGCACCGATTGTCTGGTGCCTGTGTGACCTTCAGCATCCCTGTGGGCTGTGAAACATAAGCAGGATTATCTGTGCCTGGAGATTTCCCTGTCTCTGCTGAGGACAGGCACAGCAAGTGTCAATGATTCCCACTGCTTTATGTTCCCTTTTAAAGGCAAGGGTGCTGCAATTCCAAATCATCAGGCGCTGTGTGGGAGAGATACAGTAAAAATGACCTTATAGCCTCTCTGAACCAGCACGGACCACTAAATCAGCTGGCAGCCACAGCAGGAAAGGAAGGCTGTGGGGAAAAAAAAAAAAAGAGGGTGAATGAGAGCAATCAATCACGTATGTGTCAGATCTGCCCGTGGCCTTTCCATTCAGCCAGGCTCTGACAAGTGGGGACACGCTGGAGGAGACTTGCTGCCTCCGCTGCTTCTCCCAGAAGCTCCCAGGTGTGAAGAATCCTGTTTCTGTTCTTGGAAGGAAGCTCATTGTTTGTGTGTGCGTATGCACATGTGCATGCTTTTTTAGACTAGCTGATGTTATATAGAAGCTGGGTTGCAATTCAAAATAGCATATTTGGAACAATTCCTGAGCTGTGAGCAGCATGACATGATGAATGGAATTTGAATTTTGTGGTCAGCTCCCTACCCCCACCCCAGTACCCAGTGTTTTAAAAAGTTGCATGAAAAAGCAAAGCCAAATTATTTGCTAACTCAGGTCTGTTGAACTACATTACACTTCTGGGTGGCAAAAATGTGGAAGATTTGTCAAAGAATGCATTTTATCCAGGGAGAAAATGTGTTATTCCAGATGCATGAGATGTGCAGAGCTCGGTCTGACTCAGAGGATGAGTGAGCAGGGGTTGGGAGGGGGGTAGGAAAGAATGAATATACTGGGGTGGATAAAACTACTTTTTTTTTTTTTTTTTTTTAATATTCCTGAAACAACACTTTGGTAATGGAGATAATGGAAAGACAGTAGAAACAGGCCCTTTGACCCTATTTTGACCCTATTTCCCTCTTCTTGGGGTAGGATTACTTTTCAAATAATTACTTGCTTTTCACTGCAGCTTCAAGACCTGAAATACCTCCCATCTGGTCTGATGTGACCTTTGGCTAATCTGTCAAAAATGCACACAATAATCTATTGAACTGCTCTTCTTTTACCCTTTCCTTCAGCCTTGTTCCTTTAAGAGTTTGCAGGTTACAAAATCCTTTTGGTCAGGTTGAGTGTGTAGTTTTCTTTGCTGCAGACTTCCCCTCTCCAGCCCTGGCCACTGTCGGAGTGAGTAGGGCTCTCTCTCTTGCTGTCCTCTCCCCTCACAGACAGACCATGGGAAGGAGAGCTCGCCCAAGTTGGATGGACTCTCTGCTTCCCTCTCCCAGTCATCCTTTAGTCGTCTGTCTCAACGAGGGTGTTTTGTGCTGAAGAAACAAGGAGACGAGGTCATCGCCCGAGGGGTTTGCAGCCCAAACAGATGTTAGCACTAGGAGTGCTCGAAAAATTCCCATATGAACTACTTTTCAGTGGAAAACAGTTTCTTGACTAAATGAGCGTGTTCATGGAAAGTGTCTGCATCCCATGGAAAATTCCACTTTTGCTGAAAAAGAGAAAGTCCCAAACTCAAAAATTTTCAATCTAGAAACTCCATTCCCATAAAGGACTGTGACCTGGGGCTGCCACACCATGTGGCTTCCCCTACAGAGCCTCCCCTTGGACCTGGGACAGGAAGAAATCTGCTGGGTCCCCAGGGCTGCTTCCCTGCTGTTACAGCAACCCCATCACATAATCCACCTTCCAAGCAATTAAGTTTCTTGCCTTTACTCCTCCATGCAGAAAGCTGCTCCAGAGCTTTGCTTTTCTAATAGTTTAAAATCTTTTTACTGTTTCTTGTCTAAATTTATTCATGAGCCACGTGCTCCAGTTTAATTTTTTGTTAGTGTTGTTCTGTACATTACAGGTCTCTCTTCTCTCTGATGTTTACCTCCATTATGTTGTGACAGTGAGAAATCATACTTCTTTTCATTTTGCAATGTCAAATTGGGCTCTCTCCTCTCCATTTCATCTTGCTAGTTCTTTTCTGCACTTGCTGCACTTTAAATTAATCTTTTGTACGCAGTATTGCAGATGCAGTTGGGCCAGTATCTCAAACACTAGAATCAGTATTTCTTACATTCTGCTGGAAGCATGTCACATCACACATCTCAGGTTTTTTAGCATGGTTCATTATCATGCTGCAGCCAAAGCAGGTCTTGGACTTCAGTCTAAAGCAAAGAATAGGAGCATGAGTTGTCTGGGCAGAATGCCAATAAGACATGGTGGGGGAATTTCAGAGTGAAATAATCAATTTTCAGCCACAATAATATGTCATTTCACTATTAACATTTTACCCCCCAAAAAATCCCACATTTTCTTCTAGGAAAAAGTCTTTTCCCCTTACCACCTTTGCTCAGCTCCAGATTTCTCCTTGGTTCTCACCTTCAGGGCAGTGAGCAAGCCCAGTAAAGAAGTCTGTAAATCTTGGTCAAAATCAGGGTTACAAAGCCTGCCTCTGGCATGTCTCTGAGTTTTGCTTGACTCTAGGGAGCAGAATTTCTGACCTGATCAGTTAATCGATGGTTTTGTTACAGGTGCTGTTTTGAAGGCCATTTGAGTTGTTTTCAGCTGGGACACTGACTTTTATAGTACGTTAGCTTGTCAAATGCTATTCACGATCAAAGTGCTAATTTGACACACCTGGTAAATGCCTAAAAATGATAAACTCCTAGGGCAGTGACAGCCAAGGGAAGATCATCTTCCTTCTTATCCTGGGAATATCTCTGTGGAGCAGCTGTGTGCCCACAATAGAGGCCTCTGGCTTTACCAGGAAGGAAATTGACCGATTAACTGATTTTTGCTGTCTTTGTGGGCAGTGACAAACTCCTACCAGGCACCATGATACAAACCTATAACCCTTGCATTAAATCTGACCTTATTTTAGGAATCTTTGATCCAAGTCTAAATGCCCTAAAGAGTAGTTTCCATTTCTGATGCCCATATGGCTTGTGGGCCTCTCTGTTCATACAGGTTAATGGATAAGGTGCTTCTTTATCAGTGTTGGATGTGGCTGTCTCTACAGTCTGGTACTCGGGGACCCTTTTGTTATTCTATAGCATGGACTTGTAATTTCAACACAACGGCAGAAACCACAAAGCATGTACAAGTTTGATTATAGGCTCAATCGACGCGTTTCTCTCCCACTGATCATACTTCAGTTGGCCCTGTGGCAAGGGACATGTGATTTCTGTTGCCTCTTTGGCTTGGCCCTGTGATTCACAGCCTCTTCTGAGGCAGCAGCCGCTGGTGACATACCTTTTGTAATGCTCAAGGCCAGAGAAAAGAATCTTTTTTTTCTGACAAGCTAATGTGGGCTCATCATCACAGTCCACCTTGTGGGAACCACTTGCAGGTGCTTTTCCCCCCGGTTGCCCTCGGAAGGGGCCGGATGGCTCGGATCATAAGCCGCCAGCTGTTGCCTCGTCTCCAAAGTCACCATGTTCCACGAGGACAGTCGGGGCGACGGACTGGGTTTCGTGGCTCCCTCCTCTGCATTGCAACATCCTCCCCCCCAAAAAATGAACAATTCCAGTCGCTTCAGAGGGTTTTTGGAGTGCTGGCTGTGTCAGCAAAATCAGGCAAGTCTGCAAGGATGCTGGGGAATAGCTGCTCTGGAGGGAGCATTTGCAGTGCACAGAAGTGCAGTGCACAACGAAGAACAGAAAGCTGCTGAAGAGCAGGGAATCTGGAGTGCGGGTGAGCGGCCAGCCCTGCCACCTTGTGTCGCCTTTGCTACTAGGGAAGGCAGCAGCAAGGACACAGCTGCCGGCTTTGCCTGAGGAAGGACTGTGAGATTAAGCTCTTGCACATCAAGAATGCAATTTCTAGGCAAAGGAACTAACTTTGTCTGTTGCATGTAACTAGTCGCTAAAAGAGGAATGTTTTTTACATGATATGTTGAAGGTATTTCCCTTATCATCTTCGCCTTGTTTAGAGGCATATAGGCCAAAATATGATAGCAAAAGCATTTTTTTTGCTCTCCTGTTTTTCTTCCCTTCCTGTTCATCTCCCTGGGTATTCTTGGAAACTCCTCCCCTCCTTTCTGACATTTGCTTGGAGTGATTGCTGCTCTCTAATTATCAGCAGCCCACACAAGGGAGTGTGTTGCAACTTTTTCACAAAGTCCAGTCCTGATACGAAGGCTCTGACTCTCCTTTCGGTTAACTTAAGTTTCAGTCTTCACTTATGACTAAGGCTACGTCTACACCAAGGTAGAGCCTGAGCTAACAAGATATTGCCTAATTCACAGCTGGACTCTAGTGAAATCTTCATCCCTCTAAACCAGGCCTCCTCCCCTGTACCAGTCACGGAGGTGTAGCCAGACATAGACACTGGGTTATGCTGGGTTTCCAGGTCAGGAAATAGAGGGTGAATTTCTTGAGGGTTTTGGAATAAGGTCAGCATCCCTGTTAATATCCCCAGAGTGTATCTCAAGAGCAGTACAAGCTCCTATGTTCACCACCATTCCCACTTTCCCACATGGGTCCTATAAGTCTTTAAGCATGCTACAGTCCTGCCAGGTGTTGCCTGGATGTGCCTGGTTTTAAAAACGAGTGTAAGCTTCATTTTTATATCAAGCAACATTTTTAGGGCCATGTAGTTTGTTGCAGGTTAGGACAGTAATGCCACACTCTGCCCTTGTATGTCTGCTGATCTTGAGCAGGCCAGTTGCTAAGGTTGACCTTCAGGGGCTGAGGAGAGGGGACAGACATTGTTCATCTCAGCATGGGTTTCTAGCAAAGTATTATTATCCTGCTGTAGGCTTGTTACATTATTTGATGCTCTAATCTCCTCCTGCCTTCATATTTCTATCACTTTCATTGCTCCTTGGTTCTTTATGCCATGTCCTGGCAGCTGACGAAGGGTAAAAAGCATACAACTCTCTGTAACGCTTGAGACACAACATACTGCATTTCCCTGCTCTGGGGAGGCATGACCACCTGTATCACCTGGTGCAATCACTACGCACTCTAAAATCATAGCTGTCATTGCTGCTCTCCTGGAGGTGGAACAAATCCGTGCCGTGGGGTGTTAAAATGTGTATGCTGGAAATGAGACACCCAGAAACAAAGGGTGCGTTCAGACCACTGTGGCAGTGGTGTCCCTATGACTGTTGGCAGTGCTTGGCTGGTTTCTTGATCTTTTTTTCAGCCCCATCTGAGATTTGCCTGTCCCTTCCCCAACAGACAGGTACATTTAAAGGTCTGTCTTACAGATCAGACTTGGAAAAAACAGGAGGAGAGAACTTTGGCAAAAGCAAGTGAAAAAAAGTGTATGACTGCAGACAGAAAATAGCTTCCCTAAAAGCCAAGGACAAAAGAAGGATGGGAACAGCTAAGTAGCCCTGCATCCGAAGTAATGCTGGATGCTTTTGATGTTACTGTGCACTAGGCAAATGTGACAGCATAATCGCCAGTGCTGGTTCTCAGCATTACTTCTAATAACTAGTAACTGTCTTAAGAGAGAGTTAGAGAGCGTGCACAGAAACTTCTTGATGAGAGTATTTGTGCGGCCAGAGCATGCAGGCCCAAGACAAGATGGCTTTGCTATGCAAACATATAGCGCCAGCCTGTCAGGAAAGTGCCTTCTGGAAAAAAATGGACCAATTCCCTCTTCTAACCTTCACGGCAGTCCACACCTTTCACCTCCTGTTTTCCTTGTAGGTTTGATCCAAAACTTACCAATGTCAGCAGAGTCTATGAAATTACTGGGCTGTAGATCAGGTCTCCCTTGCAGAGATAGGATTGGGAAGGGGATGTTGTCCTTATGGTGCGGTGAATAGATTTCCCAGATCATTTGGGACAGTGCTGGTGTAGAGACCCTTCCTCCATCATCCCGGAGAAAGTCTTCGGAATGCAATTTTCTTGAGATTTTGGAAACAAGTAATTTTTTTTTCTTTGGGTTCTTCTGTCATGACACAGCTGCGGGAGCTTATGCACTGCTGTTACTGTGGCAGGAGAACTGGAGACAGGGGACCTAGTGAGATTACACACACTGTGTCACAGCAGATTACTCAGCCCAGAGGACATGTCTTATGCATCCCTGTCGGTTGGTTGCCACACCACAGTCACCCTGTAACGCAGAGTCTAAACTTTTTGCTGCCTTGTAACTACTTCCTTTGCCACAAGATGGGGATGTGAGCAGCAGTTTAGTCCCAGCTGCTATGATCTGTGCTCCAAACTTGGGACACGCTGCTTGACAATTGTACAGCATGAGTGGATTGGTATGATGCTCAAAAAGTGTCTCAATGGTCTTGTGTAGATTAACCGATCTTGGCACAGAAGGGTTTGTGGTACACATTAAGTTAGTTGGCTAGATTGGCCTATGAGAAAACTGAAACAAAGTTGCCTTGGTGGTAATTGATGAAATGACGTGGTTACTGTGTTAGTGTTTTGTTTCCTCATTCTGCCAGGCAGGCTGTTTAGAAAGGATAGGCAAATATTATTCTCAGTTCTACCTTTTGTATTTTGAACAATCCCTGTAAAAATGAGGCACCAAGCAGTGTTTTGATTTATCGTATTGCTTCTCACAGAGGTTTGAAAATACAGCTTAATGTGTGGACTGCTTCCATGGCATAAGGCCTCCAATGAAGTATGCTGTCTCTGTGAACTAGTTGGCCAGGATAAACATGTAGCCTTAATTCAAAATTCTATATCAAGACCCTACTTTTTTTGTTGTTTTCTGACAGTGAAAAAACCTTGGGAAAGACCAGACTTGATGGGAGATAGGAAGTCTATTCAAAACACCATTAGCAGAAGGATAGAACTGCAAAATTGCAGTACACTCTTGAATATTATCCTCCTGATTAAGTTATTTATCAGTATAGGGAAATACATCAACTTTGCCTTTTCTGCAAGAAGGACAAGATAACAGGGTGAAGTTAAATGAAGAAGAGCTGGTGAATTTGGCCTTGCTTCAAAGCTTTCATGGAATTGCTTATAAAGCTCTTACAGTCTATAAATTCCATCACTGGAAATTGTTTGTCTTAATACAGTGATATTATTGCCCAGGTGCAGGCATGGTCAGCACTGCTTTGGAAGTGGAAAGTGTGAAAAAAGTTGCCTGATGGGAATGTGGAAATACTATTATTCTTGTTTGCGAGCTGGATTTGCTCATTCAGGCTGGCAGGTTATGTAAAGAGGACAGCCAGATGAGGTCCAGAAGTTTCTTATTGTTGATCTACTGCTGCGGTACAAATGGGATGTGTAAAGAACTGTATTGTGCATGGTTGGAGTTATTTCTGGAACACCTACCATTGTACAAGTACAGCTCTGTTTGTGTAGTTTGGCATATCCAGCTTCATGGCCGTATTTTTTTCGGGGACATCAGAATAGGTGCCGTAATAATACCCTTCGAGTTGACCAAGGACAAACTGGACTTCCTGTATTTAAATGAACACGTTTTTCCACATCACTTAGAATCAGGGGCATTATTTCTGAAAAACTTTGGCCAAGCACCTGCATAAATTTGGCAAACTTGCAGAAGCACTGAACATGAAAACTCCTTAGAGTCACTCATTTCTTGACACAATATCCTTTCTTTGGGCCTATGCTTACTCTTTCCATGGAGATGACATAGCCGAGGTATTTCATAGCTGTTTGATGAAAATCCAGTTGCTGTGTATCTTTTCTTGGCAAATATGGTTGAGCTACTGTAGAAGACCTTCACAACAGATGAAGATGGAAATTCCTTAAAATTGTATCAACTAGTCAGTTATGTATTTTTATGTTTCATTGGTTATGTATATATTTAAATGAGTGAGATAATGCTTTCATTTCTCTATAGAGAAAGTGAATTAGCCAAAATCCAAATACCATAAACCCTGGGTATGGAAAGGTTTCTTCCCCTGCAGAAATGAATTTCCATGGTCCTTGCCCACTCAGGAGCTCCATTTTGTAGCCATTATTTCGAGTGTGCATACTGGCAAGACACACACATTCATAAATAGCAGCTGGTTGTCTGCTTTGTTATTATTTAGGGATGCTTACATCTGAAACAATTCCTTTTCTTACCTTTGTCAAAGTTAAAACATCTGTGTGATGTGATGAGCCATACACCGTTTGAGCTCATTGCAACTCAATGTCAAATTTAAAACCATTGCAGCAGTGGCAAGAGACAGTCCTCTCTGAAAAATATGTATCATCTTAGGTCACTGAGTGGAGATTAACATCCTCCTTACAATCAGCTAAATAAATTCTAGACTTACATGAGCTGCTTTATTTTCTGTTTCCAACTTCAAGAGGCAGCATACACCCACAACTGCTCTGTCCAGTGGCCAAGGTGAGCAATCCAGGCTAAACCCTGGATGAGACAGATCCTTATCCCACAGATCTGATGTTTAAAGGATAGCGCTCTGCAGAGGATCTTTTTGCTGTCTTACTAAAATGATAATTTCTTGTTATCAGCAAGAAATTCAGGAAGTGCATAAAACAGAGAAGCTGGAAGTGGCTGGCAGCTGGGCTGGAATGAGTAACTAGCATAGTTTCATAACATGCCTGTGGGCAGTCCCTAATAGCTTTTGGCTGAAATCTTTTCCAGTGTATGTATTTCTTTTTTTTTTAATGTTTCTATAATGAATGCTCCCATTCCTGCTAGGTAAAGGCAGGTGTTTAGCATACTCAGCCATTCGTTTGGTCAGCATTTTGGTAGGTCTTACCACCACTTACATGCATGCAAAGGGCTAAAAGTGGATGTGAGCACCTGGCAATCCCATTTTGCATCATCTATTTTATGAGGTGATACATCCTCCCTTCACCGGTTTGTAGCCACTAATATCTTCGTTAATGGCTTTAATCACTCCTGTAGGTCTGCTCCAGGATGTGTAAATCTCAGTGAGAGCCCTACAGAGATAATTCATAGTAGCACATCAATAAAAGTGTGTATAGTTATGGGGGAGTGGGAGGAGGGAGGGCGGGAGGGAAGAAAACTTCAAATTTGCCAGAAGTTCTAAACTGTAAGAAATCTGCCCCTAAACAAACACTATATTGGTGTATTTGTATTGGATACTCCTCACTGTTTATCTGCAAGCAAAAATAGTCTTATTTATAAATGCTTTTCCTATCTACCACCACTGATTGGATCTATGTTTTCTTTTACTTTCCTCTGTGTTTTCCATTTATCTGATGAAGTGTTAGGGTTATTCAGTTTTGCATGGAGAGTAGCGACATGCAGTAATGTCTGCCTCCAACAAATATTAACCTTAGCTAAAGGCATTCTATGAAAAGTCAAGTGGGATATCATAGATAAAAAGGAAATGTTGAACTGCAGAACAACATTATTCAGGGTTGATTAAACTGTAAATTGTGTTTCAAGAACAAGAACTTGGTTTTTACATTATGATCATAGCTTTAATACCAGATTTCTCCTTCTCCCTGTACTTTCCCCTGTCTCGAAGAGATTGTGAAGGCATGCAAAATTCATCCTGCTGGTTTTGTGGGATTTACATTGGAAATGAACTGCAGAACAAAGCCATGCATCTTCTTTTGGTGAAAGAGTTCTCAAAATCTTTTTTTTTTTTTTCCTCCCTCCTAAGACGCACAGCAGCTTTCTGCATTTCTCAGTTTGGACAATGAAATAAGTTCACCAATGTCCATTGCAACCTAAAAACGAGGTAATTTCTATTCCCCTTCATCTTCTGGTTTTCATACAGAATGAAAAGTTAACACTGTGTATTTGGTATTAAAAACAACAACAACAACAAAAAAGCATTTACATTAGTTTTAGATATTTTAAAATATCTATTTTGTTTACAAGAACAACATTGGGGGAAAGTCATCCTTAATTTGACTCTCAAATCCAGTATATCTTGATCTATGGAGTGTTAAGGGCATATGCTTACATTAACAAGTGAAGATATGTTGAAGGCTGATTAAACTGGATCGGGGTGGGGGGGGTAGGCAGTGTTTTGCCAGGCTTCTCGGAGAACTTTATTTTTCCTTTAATTTGCGCCTATGCTGACGCTGTCCCAGGCAGAGCATGAAGGGTCAAGGGGGACGCCAGGCCTTGCCAGCATGGGTGGCAAGGCAGGCCACAGGCACAGACGCCAGCTGACAGCGTCACCGACCTCTGCCGTTTTGTTTTTTGTTTTTTTAAATACAGAGGCACGCACTTCAAAATCTGTGGTTGAAAAATCCTCTCTCATGATGGGCTGGGCGGGGGACAGCGTTTTTCTTTCTTTCTTTTTTTTTTTCTTCAAATTTTTGCTTCTGAATTTTGACCTCTTCCAAGAAAAACCAACCGAACAAACAAAAAACAAACCAAAAAAAACAAGCCCTGGGGCGCCCTGCTGCCGCTGCGATAATGGCCGCCAGGGGGCGCCGCCGCCGCCGCCATGTGAGGAGAAACGCGAGGACGGCGCGCGCGCGGAGCCGTTAACGGCCGCGGCGCGCGCGGAGCCGTTAACGGCCGCGGCGCGCGCGGAGCCGTTAACGGCCGCGGCGCGCGCGGAGCCGTTAACGGCCGCGGCGCGCGCGGAGCCGTTAACGGCCGCGGCGCGCGCGGAGCCGTTAACGGCCGCGGCGCGCGCGGAGCCGTTAACGGCCGCGGCGCGCGGCTCCGCCATGTACAGGACGGGGGACTGTGGCCGCCTTCCCTTCAGTTTGCCTAAAAGCCTCTAATGGAGACCGGGCTGAGAGGGGGGTTTCAAATTCATATTTGTTCTGCTGCTGAAGCTGGACTTTATTCTCTGGAGGAGCTAGTGCCAATTGGTGTGAGCAGCTGGCTGTGCCCACGGGTGGGTTGGTTTGTCAGTGGAAACCGCCCTCACCCGCGGTGTGCCGGCACCTGGGATCCCCGGAGGGGACAGCCTTTGGAGACCCCAGCGTGCACCCCTGCCGAGGTCGGTGCTACGTGGGGCCCCTCATGTTTAGCAGGGTCAGTATAAGTCCTCTTGCTGGCCTGGGCTATGTGCACCCCTTCCTGCAGCAGGGAAGGGGGAAAAGGCATATGCTCCATATACCATGCTCAGCAGTTAATATTGAGGCTGATTACCTAACCCCCACTCTGGTCAGGACTGCAAGGAATGAATGTGAACACCAACAGCTGTGGGTTTGGTCTGCGCTCGTACCTGCTGCCATCATGAGGAGTAAGGCAGCTTTTGGCAGGCAAGTAAGGTAGGTCTCTGTGGGATGTGACCTTTTGAAACCACCCCTGCTAAATCTCACAGAGCCCATCTGCCATGAGTCTGGGGAAATGGCTGCCCTCATAGGCTCTCAGGCCTGTGGTTGCTTCAGGCAGACTTTAACTTAGCAGCTTTTCTAGGTGATTTGTTTTTTTCCTCTTGGCTATTGCTTAAGAGTTGGATTCCTGGGAAGACAGTTAGGCTACAGGGTAACTTGTGCAGCATTTAGGTGGGAATTGTGCAATGTGCTTCATGCTTTTGGTCCCCTGTATTCTTCTACAGCTGCCTTAATTTTAGCATGACTTCAAACAGGTATAGTGATTTGTCCAGGCAAAACCCCTTGCTGTGATATGGTTTCAGTTGGAGGAGGTGGGAGGTGGTTCTTTTATATTGAAGTAGTCATCACTTACTGTAACAAAAGGCAAGTGCAACAGCCTGATTGGTTTTGTATTTTTTCATGTTTTGGTTTGGTGGTTGTGATACTGATTGAGACCAGTGTATCCAGATAAAGTTACTAGGGTTTTATATGTGTACATTTTCAGTGTGTTTTTTTTCTGTGGAAGACTTGCTGTTTGAGATACACATGTGATCTGTGCAACAGCTGTTGTAAATGATGGCACTGAACTTCAAACAAACATCCAAAAGTTTTCGTTCGTTTGCTTCTTTTCTACCATGACCCTTGCAGTTTAGCCCATGTTAATGTGTTATGAACCTGGAGCTAATGTGGTACTAGCAGCACTCTTGCGGTTGGCATTGTGTTACTGTTTTAAAACCCTATCTTTTGATCGTAACCTAAATTATGGTAGTTCTGCAATGATAGTGTTCCTTTGCACAGGAAAATTATTTGGATTACCAAATCCTCAGATGCCAAGCAATTTTGCACTGACATGTTTAACTTTGACACTTATTCAGGCTTACCTAACTACATATTGTTTTTAATAATTTGTAATTATTATTTATGTCTCTGTTTCATTGATTTGGTAGGCTGGTAACCCAGCTGCTTAAGTGTACATTAATTTTGTGCATAGTTATTTGATATCTATGTTCTTGCTTAGCTCGTTATCCTTAGACTTAATACGTTATTGAGCCAGACTATGTCAGTAATACTTTATACAGCTGTCTTGAGATGGATGATATATATTTTAAGAAAAGCTTTCTTGTTACTGCTGTTTGGATGAGAAGTTCTAGGTAGTTATATGGTTGTAGGGAAACTTGTCAACCAAATGTTGGTGTGGAAATTTCCAGCTGCTCTTGCATGCTTCTTGATCTGTCTCCCTGTCTCTTCTCCAACTGCCAGCTCTTACACAGTGCCAACCGCTCAAGTATGTCCCGTTACATCTTTATGCACAGCCTTGGCGAGGGCACCAAGGGTACACCTCTGTTCCCTTTGGGCCTCTACAGTTGAGTTAGCCATGAAAGGATGGAGTTATGTTCAAGGATACTAGAGCTGCCTGTAGTCATTTATTTCACAGCAGCTTGTTTTTATGCGGGCTGTTATGAAATAAATGCTGAATTCTGATGTCACAGTGGAAACAATGAATAATAGGTTGAAGCAATATATTGCATAGTAGAGATAATGGGGTTTGTTCACAGCAGTGGCATGAGGAAATTTCTTTGAACTTCTAACACTACCCCAGCTGTTCTTCCCCTCTGGGAATGTCGTTTCAACATCTGAGGTTAAACTTCTTATTTGTAAACAAGTGGGAGTGAAAATACGGATTTTTTTCCTTGTTTTATTCATAGCATGATTTATTAGTGCTTTACAGTGTTTTTGCATGAGCTTCTGTCTATTACATGGAATTGGAGAGTAGATGATGTAGGTCTGTATCTCAGCCAGACAAAGTATTCTCTTGGCACTCCTTAAAAGATAGGTATTTTAAAAAGCCATCAAGCATTTCTTGCACACAGATGATAACAGTATAGCTGAGAACTATAGGAAACATCTGTGTTGGCTTGTAAACATCTGTGTGACTGAAGCTAGATAGGCATGATACGTCGTATAAACCTTTGTTAGTGATACTCAACTGGTAGCTCTCACAAGCTTTCAGTTGTCTCTAGCAACATGCATGCTCTGATTTGAGCCCTTGTGGCTCTAGATGCATTTATGATAGTTGCATAAATATTCCGCACGTAGTAGTGCTGTCCATGCAGTACAAAATGTCTTGGAGGTAGCAAATGGAGGAGACAGCAGAAGGCAATGTTGTCTTTGTCAGCAACATGGAAAAACACAAAATTATTCTGGTGGAACTTGCTATTGCTGCTTGAGTGTGGGACTTTGACATGTGGTGGTTTGATATGACACCTGAGCCAGACAACATGAAATAGCATGATGGGAGTCTTTCATACAAAGTTTTTTTGTTGGGTTTTTGGAGATTTTTCCTTCTTAATGATAAGCATGACTGTTTGCTTGGGTTTTTTTGGTTTTTTTTTCTTCCCTCTTTCTTTTTTCTGAGGGCTTTTGTAAATTGCTTACAGGAAAACAGTGAAGGTTCCCTGGATAGGGAGCATCTTGCAGTCAAATACCACAGCATGTCTCACCTCATTTCTGCGGTACCAGAAGTAGTAGTGCTCCCCATGCAACACACCTTTCTTGTAACCACAGTCATGGTGAAAGCTGGTGGTTCAGTGGGAGGAGTGGGAGTGGGGAGAGATCAGGATGTATAGAAACATGCCTCTGCAGGAAGGGTGGAAGGTGCAGGAAAGAATGTGCTTACTTCTAGGCTGATGTTAAGGAAAAGTTTAGGTGAATGTTAGTGTGCCCTATACAAGTGAGACAGGGATTGCATGGTGCCGAGTAGGAAATGCTGGGGGGGGACAAAGGCATTTAGGAAGATTCAGTTCAGTTTTCATTTCTCTTCCACCCAGGACACAAGTATCCTGGCCTTCAGCTCCTTTAAGACTTTAAGCAAGTACGGAAGTTTCTTTATGAACACACAAGTTATGAATATGCCGTATCCCCAAGTATTCCAGTGACTTAACAGAAGCATGGATTTTCTGACTCGGGTAGATAGCATCCTGCAGCTGTGGTAGCAAAAAAACCCCTCTACTTCAGCTGGAATGTCTCCATTTTATGAACCAACACTGCTGCCTGTGGTGCTTTTTTCCTGGTATTGTATTTTATAGAATGAAAATGTGCATTCTGTTTCTGTAACTACATTTATAAAAGCCTTAGCATTGTGGCTGCTCTTCACTATGGATTTGTGTCTGAACTCTTCACTCCCAAAGTCTCCAGAGAATATCAGTTTCTCATAATTCACTGTCCAGATTACAGTTTGAAGCATGTCATTGGGTTTTACTGTGAAACTGCAGTGAGGACTAAGAAGAACTGAGCTCTCTGATTTATGTGAAAAGCACATTAGTGGCTTACAGTAAGAGGGGGATGGAGTAGAAGGATGTTACATCAATTCACCTTGCAAGTCCCATAGTGTACTTGAAATAAGAAACTAAGAAACGTTAGGGCTGTAAACTTACAAAGTGGGAAAGTAATAGTTTTGGATTAGACTGGCTGAAGTGTGCTTAGAGGAAACCAGAAACTGAGTATGGAGAAAGTTCTGATCACAATACCCTATAAAAAAGAAATTATGAATGAAAATTCCAATCTGCATGCAATGTTTTCCCCTTTGATGAATAGCTCAGTCTCTCCTCATCTGCCTCCGGAAGAATGTTCTTTTTGCTCCTTTTTTCTCTAGCTGGATGGACTTTCTTTTGTTCCTGTACCTGATGTACATATTTCTGAGAGACAGACTTTCCAAAGACCTTAACTCCCACTCGGGTGTTAAGGCCCTGGTTTGGAAAAACAGCTCTGTCCAGAATAATGCTGGCATCTGAGTAGATGCAGAAACAAGCCTATATGTATGTGGGGTTTTTTTTTTCCAGAAAAAGGGTCATATTTGAAGCACCATAACTGCACAGTGCTTTTTAGAAACTTGCTTTAAATTTCTAGTACAAACTCTGCTTCTAGCCTGAGATGACAGGGAATGGGGCACTAGGGAAATCTTTGTTTCTCTTCCTAGTGCTGGCTTGCGGACTCTTGTACGTCATGACTGCTGGCAGTCACTAGCAATGTTTTTTTTTTTTTCTTTTTTTTCACCCCTTTTTGCTTTAGCCACTCTGTCCTTTCCATTATTTCACTAATGTATCACTAGATGGAAAATCACAGGGTGACTATTTATACCATTTAACACTTTTTAAATTCAGGCCAAATACTGTACCACATAGTGCTGTGCTCTTCCCCGGGCACTTCTGTTGCGTTATTAGATTCCTCTGTGGTGAATAATATGTTTTGCATGGCAGATTTAATTCTGCACTGTGCTGGTGAAGCCTGTGGCTTTGTTTTACCTTCAAGTGTGTGAGGACATGGTCATGATTTTCAGTATACACGTACTCTATTGTTGCAAAGGCCTAGGTAACTTTAGTCCACGGAAAAGGGGCTTGTGGCTACTTCTTAGTATCTGCTCAGTTTTTAAGTTGCTGAAAGTTTAAGAAGTGGAAGGGCTGCTCTTCCCGGCCGCCCTGAGCGCGGCTGCAGCGTGCGGGCCAGGCTGCCGGGGGTCGCAGCCGCGGGGCCGCCGTGCGTTGCGAAGCCCCCCTCGCCTCGCACAGCCGCGCCGCCGCGGCCTTTCCGCCCGAGTCTCGCGGGCCACGCTGCCGGCTGCGGAGGGGAGGGGAGGAGAGTGGAGGCAGGCGGCTGTCGGGGGCAGGCCCCGCTCCCGGGGGCGGGCCAGGCTCCCCGCGGTGGGGGGGCTCCTCGCCCGGCGGAGGCGGGTGTCCGCGGCCCGCCGAGCGGCGAGCATGGGGGCCGGGGCGCTGGCCGTCCGCGTGAGTAGGGGCTGCCGCGGGGCCTGCGGGGAGGGGAGCGGAGCGGAGCGACTGCCGCGGGGCTGCGCCGGTTCCCCGGGTGGGGCTGCCCCGGCGCGGCGGCGTGCCTGGCTGCAGGGCGGGTAGCCGGCCGCTGCCTTCCTCTCCGCCGGGTTAGGCTACGTGGGGCTTCTTGTTTTCTTTTCTTTTCTTTTCGTTCTCCTCGTCTCTGGTATCTCTTATTTTTCCTCACTTAAGCGTTTTCTTTCTCTTGTCTCAGCCTTCGCCACTTTGAGGCAGAGTCTAGGAAGGACGAAGTTCAGAAAGGCAATGGGGGGCTTTTGTTAGCCAGTGATACGTAGCGCCGTGGATGGGCGCTATGCATATTTCTGCAGCATTTACTTTTTTTTTACAACTCCCAGTGCTGCTTTTGGTTGCTCTCTATGGCATGGTCGTGCAGAGATGATGAAGTTACTTTTCTAAGTCTTGGTTATCAGAAGCAATTCCAATAATACTACAGTAATAGCTCTTCCTCATATAAAATCAAACCTTCCTTGTATAAGATCATATAAATTGAACTCTTTGTTTTAGAGCTGTCTTGAGGGGATGATCTCATTTTGATTTTTGTTAGGGATGCATTTTAGATAACTGTGAATAAATTTCTGTTTCTAGTTAAAGTATCCTTTCTAGTTTCTGAAACAAGTTTAGCAACTTTCTATTCCTGAGAAAGGACAGGATATGGGAAATTTCTCCTCTTAATTCTGTTAAAAATTTAAATTATGAGATGAATCAAGTAACTTCAGCTCTCCCTGACTTAGTTTTTTGAATGCTAAATTGGAAATGGCCTGGAAACCTATAACCTGGTAACATTGCAAGCCTAATTTGAGGCCTTAATTAGAAAAGTTGTCTGAGCATCAGGACTGCTCAGAAACTGCTCAAAGAATATTTGCTGTACTCTTGTAGTGCCTGAAGCAAAAATTATATAATATTCATTTGATCCTGAATGGAAATATTTCTTTGGAAGTATATTTTAGTAAGTCAAACTTGAGTTCCAACACTGACTTCAGTTACATAATGCTGTTTTTGCTTACATATTATACTGTTGTTTCACAAATAATAGAACATATTTGTAACATTTATACAAGCAGCATTATTTGTAAAGGTCAAATAAGTGTTGCTTAGAATGTAGGACTGTAGAACATAAATGTCCTCCAAGTAGTTGTATTTAGTGAGAAAGATGCAGCAGAGTAAGTGAAATGAACTGCCAGGTCTTTGACTGTCCTTTCTTTCAGATATAAAACAGGCTTAATAGCAGCACCAAGGCACGTGTTCAAGTTGCTTATGAACCAGAATAAGAATACCACCTTGCGAATGAAGTGATTTCAAATGTTTGTTTAAAATAACAAAAAAGGTGTGCACCTTGCTAAAATCTGTCTGTACGCAGTCAAGTGCTGAAGACCTAGGCAATAATCGGAGGACTTCTGTATGTTAAGAGTAGAGAATATTGTAACTTACAGTAAGGTTTCCGCTACCTGTTTGTTAATAAAATACTGTAGCAATCAGCTGATGTTTAAGAAGCCCACAAGTGTGATACTTAGAAAGCAGATTGAAGAATCATAGAACCAGGGGCCCCTGATACCATCAGTGTTGTGCTAGAAATATGAGGAAACTCATCAACAGAAAAACTTCTTTTGAATGAGGTTTACTGAATTTTATTCTGTGCACCTGTATTAGTGAAATGCTTAGGTGTGTATGGATATCATGGTTATGGTGGATTACACTGCTGCTCTATCTTGACCTGTCTTTCCAAACATGCCATACTATATGTAGATTTAGATTTCTGCTTTGAGAAAATAATCCTGTATGATGTTATTTCCTTAGGTTTTACTGGATATGCTGTCACGTGCTCTCTGTCACTACAAATCAAAACTTACAAGATTGTCTACATTTGAATATTATACCTTAAGGAGAAGTTATGGGATGGATGCAGCTTAGGGTTTACTGTGGTGTGGGTTTTCTTTTTCCTGTGTTATATAAAGTTAAAACGGGAGTAAATCATAAAATCTATGTAGCTAAGCTTCAGACTTAGCTGATACTGAACATAACATCAAATCATCCGTATAGGTCCATCTCACCTGACAGTGGCCAAAATGAATCACTAGGGAGTAGTATTTAAAACATGTAGTGAGCCTTCCTCAAAATACTCTCCCAGACTGTGATAGGCATCTGAGGGACATTCTGAGCTGATGGTGCTGTGTTGGATTTTTCTTCTATGTATTTGTCCACTTGCTTTTGTAACACATGTGAACTGAATATAGTCTCTTGCGAGTCCCAGTTACTGTTTACTGTAGTGCTAGTGCTTGCATACAACAGCATGTCTTTCTCTGTTATGTCTTAACTACAGACAGGGTACTGCTTACACTATTTTCCTGTTTGTTACTCTTGTAGTTTTTGCTTTGCTCATTTATATTTTTCTATTTCATGGAGATTTTCCTGCGGATTAAAAGGAAGTAAGACCAAAATCTTATTCCAGATTATAAAAGCCAGTTTTGATGGATATGCTCATGTTGTAACCGTGCAACATCTTGTTGTAAATATCTAATTGTACTTTTTCTCTTATGCTCCTTTAAGCAAAGCAAATCAGCTGTGAGATTGAAAGAAGACATGAAAAAGATAGCTGCACTTCCACTGACCAAGCAGAGGGACTCAACCTGTCCGAAAGTGTTTGGTGTGAGTCTTCTGGAACTCCAGCGGCAGGGGCTTAGCAAGAACGGCATCCCAATAGTTGTGTGTAATATAGTCGAGTATCTGACCCAGCATGGTAAGCTTAATGCGGTCACTTTTGCTTAGTAGCACTATTTATATAAGGCTCTTCAGAGGGAGGGATCCTAGTTTGTTTGTGGTACAGAGACTGAATAAAGTTATAGCACTAACCACATGCAAAGACTATTATTGTATGTGATTTGTTTCCTTTTTTCCCTGCCTTAATGCTGCAGTTACCATTTAATAGGATGTTTATTAAGGTAATCTACTGTGTTAAGAAGCAGCACATTTTCATAAATAAGCTGTTCAGTTAGGGTATGGAATGTATATTTTGTGTAGCTCTATGTCATTTTCTAGTTGCAAAATTTTGGATGTCGATGGCTAGGAGATATTTACATCTATAGAGAGATACTCACGTGTGCACACATGCCATCAGAGTACCATACTGTGTTAGGAATGCATGTTCTTACAGGTTTTTGGTAAGATTCCAGTTATTAATTTAGTCTGGGAGATAGGTCTCCAATTCTTAGCTCTTTTTTGCATTCCTTTAATAAGCTTTAGTGCCTCTGGATGAAATGCATCTTTTTGAAAAAATCTAGAGCATTGTTGGTGCACAAATATACCCTATGGCAGCTGTTCAGCTATGGAAGAGATTTTGAGGAGGTAATTTCTTAAGAAACTGCATCTGTTTTTACTGTAAGGTTATTCTTCTGGCTGCTCAGCAATGATAATCCAATTGCAGAGTCTCAGATTCCACGTCTGTCTTGTCAGACCTTAGAAGCTGCTAAATGCAAGCATGGCTTGAAAGTTAGCTTGGATTAAGGTACGGTGCAAATGTAAAACATGATCCTGCCTTTTCCTTTATCTGTCCTTGTGTGAACACGTACTCCACAGCAAGAGCATCTTTGATTTACTTCAACTCATTTTGATTCATCTGCCAGAACAGTAAAAGAGCAAGGATGGGAAAAATTCTTGCATTGTTTAGGTTTAATCAAAACCAGAAACTGGCAAACACTCCTAATTGCAAGCTGTAGGCTGTGTACTATGTTCCCTAAAAAATCTGAATCCCAAGCGACTGTTTCCCAAATATGAACTAAACAAGCTAAGTCCTCTGCTCTCCTGCAAGATTAGCTGGGCTTCTAAATGCCAAGGTGGATTAGCCAGCTCTGATAAAGATGTAATCCAGTCTCTTTTTCAAAAGTGCAGGCAAGATCTCAAAGATATACCCTCTTACATGAGATCTTGTTGAAACAGGCATTCTGTGCTTGCTTAGGGTTTGTTCTCTGAATTAATGGTGAAGTTAATTGGGAAAACATTTCTAACAGAGGCCCGAGTGTGAATTCAAACTATTTGGAGGCACAGTTTGCTGTCAACCGTGATTACTGTTTTTTCAGTAGTGTCGTACAATTCCTGTTCCACAAAGATGCATTAACAGACCTGGAAGACTTTTTCTTTTTTTTTTTTTTCTTTTTTTTTTTTTTTAAAAGAGCATTTCAGAGTCTCCCTTCTTGCTCATGGGGCACTGACTATTTGAAAAACGTGAGCTGACTATTGGTCAGCTACATCCTTGAACTAGGTTTCTGTGAAGCTGCCAACTTTTCTAATTTATTGTTGACGCCAAGTTTCCTTGTACTGAATTTAGTAATATCCCATTACTTTTTTCTAGCATGTTATAGCCCCTCTTATTTCCATAAATGACTGTTTGGGGAAGGTCAAGAAAGTTTTGTCTATATGGGGAATATGTTCTTTGCCCGACTCATGCTGCATGAATGAAAATCATTACTGAGATGCAGTGTTTTCTATCACCCTGAAGATGGCAGTACAGCATGTCACAGGAATGATTTTTGTTGTGAAAGGGCAAGAACACAAACAAGCAAAGATTTGTAAGCATTATCTTGAAAGTTTGTCCATTTTTTTCTCAGTTTGTATTGTATCAGTTTGTCTAGTGCAGTAAAAGATATTATTTCTCCCTACAAACTGTGCTGCTTCAGTATTGATTTCATGGACTGGAAGTGTTCTGCCAAACTGCTGTTCAGTGACGTCCACTCTGATCTAATGAAAACCATACGTTGTATACTTTGACTCTCTTAATATTATGATTTTAAGGAAGAACAAGCAACTCCATAGATACAGTAGTAAGAAGACAGATTTTTTTTGTTATCGAAGGGTTTTAGAGGGTTTCAATTTATTGACTTCAGTTTAGCAGTTGTTTACTGAAGCTTATGAATCTCATCACATGCCTGGAAAGAGAGGTTTAATACAGTGCGAATCATCTGGCTTCCTTCTGTGGAAATCTCCCTCTTATTGCATCTCCTTCACGGAGAGGGGGGAGGTAATCTGGCCTGAAGTGATTGGTATCCTCTTTTTTTCATTGTGAAATACTATGGGCTTAATGCTGTCCAAAAAATGCATTCACTCATTGAGAATTTCTGCACTGTTGGTTATACAAATGGTGAAGTTTCACATCACACTGACTGCAGCAGTAACTCTGTATATTCAGATGTTTCTGCTTTGTGAAGGCCATAGGTAAGAAACTGTTGTGCTAAAATGTGAAGCAGCTAGTATTTACTTGGCTGAATAGTGTTACTCTTTGGCAGAGTCCCACTGAAGGTAATGAGACTACTTATAAAAGTGAAACTATGTAACTGTTTTGTGGAATCTGGATCCTTTTATGTTGAAATGTACTAATGCAAAAAAACTGATTTTTGCATGGTGTTAGGTATTTTGTAGGTTACAGCAACGTCACTGAACTTCATGGTTTCTTATAGGGTATCATACATCTCAAGATCTGTTTGTTAATATCTGTTAATTATTATAATCCACGTACATGATCAATGGGGTATCTGGGGAAAAATAGGTGTTTTGTTTTGTTCCTTTTTTAACTGTGTTGTATTAATAATGTCCTCTGTGTTATTAATAATACACTAATGTGTATAACTCACACTAGAATATCTGTTTCATCATATGAGCAGGATGTGTTAGTCCAAACCAATCTCATATGTGATATATAATTACAGGCATGAGCCAGGAAGGCCTTTTCAGGGTAAATGGCAGCATGAAAATGGTGGAACAGTTGCGACTGCAATATGAGCGTGGAGAAGAGGTGGAACTTGTTAAAGATGGAGATGTATACTCAGCAGCCAGTCTGCTGAAATTATTTTTGAGAGAGCTGCCAGATGGAATTATCACCTCTGCTTTGCATCCCAGGTTCATTCAGCTTTACCAGGGTAAGTAAGAGGTAAAGATCTCCATCCTTCTTTGTACTTTCTTTCTGGAAAATTGTATGCAGAGAGAGCATAACTCTAAAGAACAGTACTTTTTGTGTCTTAATATACTTGTTTACTCCATTTCCTTTAACATTAGCTCTCACATGATCCCAGAATGCTCACAGATGTGCAATTCTGACAATCTCAGTAGAAATCACAGTGGTGTTACAAGAGATAGCAACTGATTTTCTATGTGTTTGGTAAAATCTGGACTGTATAGGCTTTTCTAATCTGGTTATCTGCTGAATACAAGCTGAAATGATCTGTTGTTTTCTTTGAGCAAGCTTTGTAGGCCATAACCTCACTCTTTAAGAACACAGATTTGCTTCTGTTTTGCTAGGGCAGCTTCTGCCCTAGCAGAATTTCATTCTAGCGGGCTCTTAAAAAGTCCACTGTTAGAAGAATATATATAATTTTATATGTATATTATCAGCTGTTACAGTAATTCAAATTATATATGCTTTGGGCCCAAAGCATGTGTTGTCTAAATATCCATTTAGTGCCAAGTGATTGCCCATCAAAATGAGACACTTTGCAAGTAACTGCAGAGTTTTCACTTTATTCCCAGTCATAGCACACAACTTCCCTCCCACCCTCACCCCCTCAAGTGATGGATCTGCTTAAGAAAGAACATCACTTCTGATTTAGAAAGTTGAGCAACTGAAACTTGCACAACTGTCTGTCAAATGATTTGTTGATCCAGTCCAGCTGTGTTAGACAGTCTGTATTGTTATGCAGAATGGATGATGATTGGCCCTATTCCTCAAGCCTCATGTTTAGCGGCAGCTGTCTTCTCTTGCTGCTGGAGGTTGATGCCTCTTCTTGCTGTCCCTCTAAGAAGAGGCAAAATAAGTGTGTAAATGTTGCTAGAGATGTGCTCTTCACAGTAAAGCAGGCTTGATACACGTAAAGGAGGAATGTGCAGTGTGACACTCCTCCCCAGTGGAACATGTGCAAAGTTCTTATGCTTCTGTCCTTTTTCCTCTCTGGCATTTTTCTTGCCTGCAGGAAAAGTGAAATTTAGCTGTTGCCTTGAGGAGGGAGAACACAGCCCTGAGTGTCTCCTCTTCGTTTCCTGTTTGGGGCTGTACTTTCTCTTCAAGGTGCACTGGAGAAGCATTCTGTGCCTTCCCTTGAGTGCAGGCATTGTAGCTATAACAAGGCCTTGTGCGGGTTGTTTAAAAATCACTTTCCCAATGGGAAAGTTGTTTGAGGTCCAGGGGGACAGGGTAGTAGAAGTGTTGGGTAAGAAGGTGCCATTTTACCAGAAAATCGCTTTTTTCTAGTCATGGCTGTGCTTTCTCTGTTTGGTTTTATTATTTTTCTTTATTTCATCAGATCTGACTGATGAGCTGTATTTAGTTAAGTATGTTCTTTCTCTCAAGTCAATGTTTAAGTGGAAAAAAAATTTTTTTTAAGTCCCACCCTCCCTGTTCTATGTCCCTCTCCCCACAAAGGTCATGCTGGTGTATTTGCACGAGCAACTATTGATGTGCTTAACAAACAGTGCTGGCTCGTTCATGGAAAGCTTCATTCATTTCTGGTAATCTTAATCTGTTTCCTATAGGAAATGGAGAGTTCCTCCAGTGCTTTGTATGGACATGAGATATGTATCCTTACTTAACAGGTTTACCTAATAAGCTTTTCTGTTTTTTTAAAAAAAAGTGCAACTTAAAATCCTATTCTGCAAAAGACAATAAAACTGAGTCAGTACAGAAGTGCCTTTATATTTATCTATATTGCACAATGAGTTCTAGTTATAGTCCCCTTACAATTTTGATTAGGAAACAAAAATCTTGTTTGAAAAATGCTAGATTGATCGTTATGGCAAAGGGGAGGCTTTTAGTAAAATTTGAAGAAAAGTGAGGGTTTTTTTTTCCCGCTCTCTCCACCAAGCTCTAGACGATATAGCATAAATAAGTTGCTCTGAAAGGCACTGATGGCTTTAACAGGGCTCAGATTAGCTTGAGTGGTAGATGGGCCTATGCTTACGGTTAAATGATCAACCAGCTATGCAAGATTAGAGGAATTATCTATTCACTTATCAAAGTATGCACAAGAGTATCTATTGCAAAATGGCACCCAACAGCGAACGTGCCTGAGTGGTTTTTGCAAACTATAAAGTAAGTAGGTCAAGCTGTTCCTGAGCCAACAGGTTATTAAAAAATAACCTTGAACCCAGAGTCACTTCGCTGCTTGTCTGTGGTGAATGGCTGTTACAAGCTCTGTTATAACTGCTGTATTCCCTTCTGTTGAACGTTTGCATGGGAGATGGTGTTTTTGTGCTTGTATTAGAATTCCTTTGGAAAGTTTTCAGGGATTGGTACCAACCGAAAGCTTCGTTTGCAAATAACACAAAATTACTTCTTTTTTTTTTTTTAATAAAAATTGTTAGGGAGTGGTGGTTCTAGTTAAAAATAGCTGGACTGAAAAAATAAAAATTTACCTGTAGCTGTAATCCTTTTTAAGTCAGGATGTAGTCTTTATTACCAACCCAAAAAATAAATGATCCCCCATTTTATTAAAGAGAGAGCCTGATCCATTTGTACTTCATGAAGTCCATTCAGCTGGCCTGGTATGCTATCTGAAGCCTATGCAACAAAATCCGAAACAAGTTCTGCCTGCTGTTCCCGTATCCTGGTGTGTTGCTGTTTATATAAACATTCAGAACAACTCCCAGACTAAGTAGCTCCAGAAAATACCACATAGCATTTTCTGAAGGTGTTTTGGTGTGTCCTGATGTTTTTTCTCTGTCCTCAGAGAAAGGTAGTGACAGTGGGAGTTGAGGGGGGCCTTCCTCAGTAGATGCGTGCAGTGAATGCAGGCAAGGGATATGCTGATTGTGGTTTCTCTGTCGGCTGCTCTCTGCAAGCACCTGACAAACAAAAACGCTGCTCCCTGTAGGGAGTCCTGGAGGGAGAAGTGTCCATCATGGTCTGTCCCGTGACAGGGACTTTGCATGGTTAGGCCCAGCTCCCTGCTCCAGCAGCATGTGCCCTGCTCACAGACTTGCATGCTTGAAAGATAACTTCTCTGAGCAACCTCAGTTGGAAGTGATCAGCAGCTCACGTAAAACAATCCCTGTTTGAGCTTGTTTATTCCGTCTGGCTTTTCATTCCTTATCTTTTGTATCATGATCGCTGCCTCGTAAGACTTTTGTACATACTAGGAACGAGGAGCTCTGTATGCACAGCTCTTATCCCCTTTCACAGGTCGCTAGCCTTTAGCAAGGCAAGTTGTTGTTGTACTTTTCCTTTTTAGCATACATAAAGCTTTTTCCTTTTGTAAATCTCTCTCCCCCCCCCTTCCTCCAGCAGGGGTACAGCAAAATGCAGGCCCCTATCTTTATTTGGCATTCACTCTAATTAAATTGAATGCTGCCTGATCATTTTGCCCTCTTGACGTTGTTCCATCCTAGAGAGTTTACATTTTTGAATATGCGGGAGCAAGATGTGAGTTCGGTCTCATGTACTCCTCCCTCTTGCAGCCTACTGTGGCTGGCAAGTTTTCACAAGGTGCCAGTGAATGACCCCGCTAATTTGAAGGAGAGGGATGGGAGTTGGTGGAAGGGGGAGGTGGAGTTCCACTTTGGATGGGCAGGTCAGTTCAGGGAATGCTTGGTAGCCAGTGCTGTTTGAATTACATGGACAGGCAGAACCAAAAGTACAGCTTGTGCTGGGGGATTTAGGGGTCAAACTTCAACCTGAACAGTAGTTGTGAAAATGAATAAACGGGACCTTTTACCATGATTATTGCAGCAGTGCAGCAAGTGAGATTGGGTAATTGTCTATGGTTCTACAGGCTATTGTGGCATGATTTTAACTTTTTAACTTTGGCTTTTATTGTCATTTTGATGTTATCATGAGTAGTTTCAAACTAGGAGAATAACTTCTGTTCTCCACAGGATCTTCTCTTCTGGGGCAGGGTCTGTCTTAAGCAGATTGCTTACCTGGCAGAGAACGGGAGTCCACTTCCCATAGATTGTGCAGGATGAAAGAAAGGCTTTGATTCCTCCAGCAACTCTCTGGGGGTAGTGGTGACTATAATATACAACCTGTTGCCTGTGTGCTGAAGATTAATTTGTTAGGGTGCATTGATAGCTACAGACAGATGCATGGTCTTCTGTCCCCCTTTCAAGCTGGTAGTATGCAAGGCAGCTGAAAGCTATGTGGACATGATAGCATTACACTGAACCCAAGCCTCTCTTCCTCGCCTGACAGCAGAGGTAATTAGCTAAAGCATGGCACCATGCTAATATGGTTTCAGTGCTTCCAGGCTGGAGATTTTTAGGGTCAGACCATTTGAGACATGAGCAAAGCAAATACACACACCTGTCTGCAGGCATCTGTACCTCTAGTGATGTTCAGATAGCATGCTGTGTAGGGGGAAGGAGCAGTGTGAAAAAGGATTGAATTGGGGAATTAGTGTTTGTAGCATGTCAGAGAAACCCAATATGTACAGAAATAGGCTACACCATTGGAAAATATGTCCCTCTTGTGCTCTCTGGGTGGATACTGAAATTAAATGAGACTAAAAACACCCTTGCAAATGTGTCTGAAGACCTGCCTCCTACACTGCTGAGGCTCCTGTTTCTAGTTAATTAAAATTTTTGTCTTCTCCTTTTGCTGTGAAAGTGCCTGCCCTTTTCAGTTACTTCCTTGACTTTTCCTCTCCCCCTGTAGCCTGTCCCTACCTCAGCTCTGAGGTGCCATGCTGCTTTTGCTGCCTTCCTTGGCCTGCTGCCAGTCACTCTGTGTTCTGCCGTCCTCCAGCTGGTGAGTCTAGACATGGCTTGAGGCTGCCTGTTTTCTTTGAAAGAATTTCCCCCTTCCTCAGCCCAGAACACACTGTCTCATCTCCTGCTTCAAGCCCTTCCTTGTCACTTATCTAGCAGGGCGTATTTTCCTGATTTCTGCTGGGGTGCCATCTGTCTAGTGTGACTGCTGTCAGGCTTCCAAAATAAAAAAGTGAACGCTTTAACTTTGCTTGAGAGCAGCTTTCCCTTTCCTTCAACCTTCATTCTTCTGCTACTCCTTTCTTCTTCTTTCCACCTTACTGGGCAAGACTTTCAAAAGAGTTCAGTGTACTGGATGGAATACTGTGATAGCTAAGTGTATTCGGAAACTGGCTTAAATACAGGTTCCTGAACTGGAGGAGGATGCCTTTGAAAATCTGGCGCTCTGGTGTTTCCATTATGTTGACAAGCTCATTTGTCTCATCTCAAGATGCTGTAGAGGGTAAAGCACGTGCTTAACTTCATGCTACCCTGTTTAACCGTATTTAGTAAGTGAGACTACACAGGGTAGTCCTGACTTCCATGGGACAGCTTGTACCACACAAAATTTGGCATATGCATAAACTTAGGGCTTTGATACACTCAGTGCTTGTCTTTATAATAGCGTCAGCAACATTGGTGCTCTAATGTGTCTCTGATAGTACCAGCTGAGTAATCCTCAGTGATTGACTTTTAACCAAATAGAAAAATTGTCTAGCAGGTGGACAGAAGAATGAGAAATTCTCCAAGCAATTGGTTGTCACGACTCAAGAATATTCATGCTCCCTTGCAAGTTAGAAAGCTGTTTTATTTGAAGTAATATGGTCATGGATAGCTAAGGTACGTTTGCCCTGATAAACATTCAGAGTGCATGGAGTGTTGCATGCACATTACTTTCCTCTAAACTTCCTATGAATCATAGTAAGTGATGGTAAAAATAAAGCTGAAGTCAGTGGAAAAAAGTGTCGGCAGCAGGAAAATTCAGAAATGAATTTTTATTTTTTAGAATTGTATTTGGAGGAAGGTTTGACTTCATTCTCTTGCCTTTCAGCTGGAGAAGGGGGAGAGAAGACATCCATGTTTTTTTGTTCCCCTTTCAGCAGGGCAAGGAATTTCAGGGCTCAGTAAATAGGGTTTTCTGCTTCATGTTATTCAGTGGCTCTGGGCCCTTCAATTAGGGTAATTTCTGAAGACCTTTATTATGATACCTGACTCTGTTCTTAAAAGTACTAGAAATAAAGGCATAACACACCTAATGCTGATGTATTGCTGAGTAAGGAACAAAGATTTGGGTGTGTCCAGTGATAAATGTCTTTGATATTGATCCATACCACATGATACATCATGCTTAATAAACAGGGACATCCAATTCCTTAAATACAACTGATGACATGAAGCCAATAGCTTTGTTTGTAGTCAGAGTGCAAGCCTGTGTTCAGAATGTCTCGTGGTGGTTATTAGCATCTTGCTAATTTTGAGGTGTTGGGAAATCATTCAGTAAATGGAAAAGTACCTGACCATCTAAAGCCTCAGTGGGAGGTGCAGAGAAGCAGTAGTTCTGTAGGGCATTCTGTAATTAGGTGATGGTGATGGTAGAGATGTGTCCTTTTCTGAGTAAAGGCTTTGGCTTTCCTGATCATAACTGCAAACAGTTAATAGTAAAAAACGATGTGTGCTAGTTTGTTTGCTATCTAAAGAGAAGTATGTTACTAGGTGAATTTTAATGTTCTGGCTCTATGGAAATTAGTTGTGTTTTTGACTTTAAGCTTCGTGAAAAGGTAATTAGTAATCAAGTCAGAGACTGTCCTGTCCATTTCGATCAGTTCAGATATAAATCCAATTAAATTCCTTATTGTTATTCAATTTAATACAGCCTTCTGGAAGAGTCCTGAAATTTTGCTGCGGAAATAAAAATAATAAATCAGATTTCTTATTGTTAGTAAGCTGATTCATAGCAGTGAAGTCATGATGTTTTTTCCCTGTATAACTTTTTTTTAAAAAGAAAACAGAAATACTTATCATAAATAAACAAGTATTCTTTCTCGTCTGCTTAATGCATGTTTGATATTTCCTCTTTCTGAAGGAGCTAACTTTTTGACTGTAGAAGAAAATGATACAATAATTAGTTAATTTAAATGTTTGGTCAATCAATTTGGTTTGCATTTAAATTTTGGCCTGCTGTCGTGAAAGAAATTGTGTTAGCCCTGTGGTACCAAAAAGATAGGTTAAAATGAATTCTTCAGTTGAAATCCCAGAAGTTAAGTTGTATGAAGTGATAAGTACAAACATACAAAACTCGTTTGTTTCCCAAGCTATATGCAGGATAAATCTTTTTTTATTAGCCACAAAAAATGTCTGACTGTAAAACAGAAATCATTGCAACTTAATGATTGAGTTCTCAGAAGTAACTCTCAGTTATTCCTACCCAGGCTGCTAATTTACACAGTTAACCACTTAGCGGAGGCCCTACCCCTGGAATGCGATGCAATCCAACCCTGAAAGTTTTCTGGGAAATGGAAAGAAGAAATGGAGATGAAATTTCTGAAGCTTACCTTAAACATATCTCACAACGTATTCACAGCTTTTTTTCAAGCAAAAATTTTGGGGAAATGTAAAATGTCACTTTCTCCAAAGTATTTGTGCCTGACACACAGGGCAGGCACATAGTTTTCCCCCGGCCCAGTCTTCTACTCTGCATGCTCGTACCAGGATGTGCAGCAGAGGCAGTAGCTGGCTGTTGACCTGCTTCAGATACAGCCTGTTTGTTCGTTTGTTTATTTTTTGTCTCCTTGCCTGAAAACAAGTCTTGAAGCCTGACCAAGGTTTGGTTTTTGACTGAATGCTGGGTAAATCTCCTTGCTGAGGATCATAATGTCCTCTGAACTAAAGAATTCCTTATTGCCCTTAAGTTTGTAGAGGAGTTGTATATTCTTATGGCAAGTCAGCAGCTACTTTGGGACAGGGCAGTCTCTTGGAGAGAATGTAGAGGGTCAGCATTTAATGTGAGCTTGCTGTGGCGTTGTGGAGCAAAGACGTCTCTCCAAAACCACTAGAACTGTTGTTAAACTTTGAAGTCCATCTCTACAGAAAAAGCAATTACCCAACAACAGTTTTACAATGTTAAAATTGCCAGTCTGTAAAACTGATAACTTTTTCAAAAACAAACAAACAACCCCCACCCCCCCAACCTAAAACTAGAAATGCACAGCTGCACTCCTGCAGATGGATATTGCTTAAAATAGAGCAGTGAGGAAAACCTTTGATGTCAGCAGTCTTCTATCTGAAAGTCCAGTTACACAAAAACCCCAAAGCTTTGCAATTGTGGGAGTTTGAGAGAACTTTTGTTTTGGTGGGGAGAGGAAATAAATATTTCCAGGCTTTAAGGCATCCTATTTTGGCATAAGAGGAAGGATTTTCCCCCCCCCCCCCCCAAAGCCTTGGATTTCTTTAGATATAAAACTAAGGTTCTGAGGGGTTCAAAATACTTTTGAATTTTTTTTTTTAGGAGGTGGAGGGGGGAAGCAAAAAACTTTCCTTTTTTTGAATTGAATTCCAAAAGCGGAACAAAATTAAGAATTAAGTAGAAACTATGTGTGATCTGTACGTGAACCTTAGAAGATTGTATAGTGTGTCAGTGTTATTTCCCTAACTTTAGACCTAATTTTGGCTCCTTACGCTGTGTAACACTTCTCTAAATAGCCCTTTTGCCTTAAACAATGCCTCTCACATAAGATTTAGTATGGAGTCAGGTATGGAGTTGTCACTGTGAGGAAAGCTCTTCATAAAACAGATCCTCGGAAGGTACTGCAGTGCTATATTGCAACAACATTGCATTTCAGGAGCCTGCATGTGTTACTGTTCTTTATTCTTTTTGGAGTTCTGAAAAGCAGAGTATGAGACAGGGCTTGGGAAGCAGAGACAGCATCTGCAGGAAGCCAGGAAGCAAAAGATCTGGTAGAGCTGGACTTGCAACAAATGTAGCGGTGTACTGGAAAGGAATGAACGTGCTCTAATGCTGTTAGCTGTGACCACTGCTGCTTCTGCTCAGGGAAAGCAGTTGAAACACAAGGGTGAGCGCGAAATGGTGACAAAAGTGGCGAAGGTGAGCCTTGGGAGAAAAGTACAGGTTCCCTGAGGAAAGTTAAGGGGCTTGGAGGATTCTTTATCTTTGAATAGAACTAGACTAAATTTTAGATCCTACTGTTTGCTCGCCTGCATATGTGAACTGGTAGCAATGTAGAAAACCATACATAGATTTTTTTTTTCTCCTCTTGTTTTTCCTAGACACTAGGAATGATATGCAGAAGGAAAATAATTTGAAAGAACTCCTTAAAGAATTGCCTGATGCTCATTATTGCCTGCTGAAGTATCTGTGCCGGTTCCTGACAAGAGTTGCTGAACATCATGTAGAGAACAGGATGAATCTTTGCAATCTTGCCACTGTTTTTGGACCAAACTGCTTTCAGTAAGTTGACAGCGTTTTCACTTTTCCTCTCATGTTGGCTGAGCATATTGTAGAGCAGATCTCCAGAAAGGTAGCTCAGAACCCTAGCTGTTCAGGATAATTAAGCAAAGGCAATGACAGGGCTTTTGTGGTAACTTTTAGGGCTAGGTTTATTGTTTGAGCTGAATGGGAGGTAAGTTGCTCTCCCCTCTCCTCTTTTAATACTGCTAAATGGTTTCTATTGCTGTGTTGATAGCAGAGCAGGAATACACAATGAAGGAGACTGAAACTGTATGAGGGCAAGGAGACTTGTGCTTACATGACTTTCTTCCTTGGCTATCAGATTATATGCATGCTTCTTTACAGAAGGCTTTGAGAAAGGGTTTTGGGGGGCTTAAGGACTAAGGTGCAACACCCAGATGCTGTATAACTTCCAGAGATGATGCTGTATACTCCATGTAGATTCAGCCTCTCATGATCCAAGGCTTGTCCTCAAGATATCAATGATTCTGGGCTTTTTATCTTTCTACCATATTTATAAACTGGTCTGGAGGTTTTGGGGTTCAGTTGGCCTTAGGAGACTTCCTACTAAATTTGTTAGTTTTATTAGCTTTTTTCTTCTGGCCCGGTTCCTTGCTTCTTGTGGTGAAAGAAAACACACTGTTCATGCTGCTGGGTGTTGTAGCAATAGTGAGGAGAGTTAGTTCCGGAAGCAAGAATGCTCTCATGCAAGAATGTTCCTTTTGAGTCAGTTCTGTGAGGCGGTGCACTGTTAGCATCTTCATCCCCATCTTGCCTGTAATTCACCCTCTGGCAAGCGTTCAAGGTGCAAGACAATAATAGGGGAGACATGTAGGGGAGTTTAGCTCACGGTCATCCGTCTTGATAGATACATGCTACCACTAAAAAGAGAGAAGTTAGTTCCTTGTAGCAAATGTCCGATTTGTATTGGTCCTTGTAAAATTTCTCTGTGGAATAATAGTGATTGCTGTGTTGCTTAATGAGACTTAGAGTAGATTAACTGCCTAATGAGACTGTCTCCCTCGGCTTCTTCTACAGCCAGTGGAAAGAAATACGCTTCTTTAAAGAGAGAGAAAACAGAAGCTGAACTTAGCTTCCTTGTAATGCATTGAGCCTGTCCCACATACCTAACTTAGATGCTGCTTGCTCCCTTTCTTAAAGGGGCATATCTTTTTCAATTCATTAAGGAGAGAACATGCAGAGATGAGACATGCAAACCAAAGCTAGTCCTTGTGACTATACCACAGCTTCCTGTTTGGATGTTGCTCATGGATGGTGAAGGTGAATATGTCAAGATGTAAGCATTAAAACATTTGCTGTGTTTATACAAAAACATAAAAAGTACTGTATAGAAAAGTTTTTCTTCCCTTCCAAGAGAAAGAAAACTCAAAAGACAGCAGTATGTGCAGGAGCATGTGAATAAGAGTGTGCAAACACAGTACTGCAAATTCCTGATACAGAAAAGCAAAACAATTTTCAAAGATTACATTTGCGTGAGCAGTATTATTTAAATGGTGAGGTTTTAAAGTTTGGGAGTTGCTGTCTCTTAGTGGAATTGAGAACAAACAAATTAAATTATGGGAATTTGAGATACAATGGCTTAATCTTTGTGTTTCTAACTCCCAAGTGGCTATTTGAATAATTTTAGTTTACTCATCACTTGGTCCAGGAAAGTTTTGGAAGTGAGCTCTGCATATATTTTTGGTGTAGATTGCAGAGGGCTGCAGTTTGGAAATGCAAATGGGATTAAATCAAAGCATAGTCCGCATAGTTGTCTCAACTGATCTCTTCTCATAAGATGGCATAGAAAACAGTTAACAGGTTGTATAACCTATAGGGCCTTTGGGTAAGAGGGGAAGAATCACGTCGTTCCGTCATGGAAGACTAAGAAAGGCTGAGTTCACTGCATATGAAGACGCAAGGCTTCTTGTGGTTGTATATGAATGCAGGTATCCCTGCAGTTGTGACAGACATTTAAAACTTCTTGTAGCAGAAGAGGCAATGAAAGCAAGACTTGATATTTAACAAATGGCTATTTTTTTTTATGAGACCCAAATATGTCCGAGTGATATATGTAGATTTTTGTTTAAGTTAAGTTTCACGCCGTGAGCTTTTCAAGGTAATCTAGGATTATTATCTAGACAAAAAAATTGAGAGCAACAGTTTAAATACCCTTTTCTTCGGTGTAGATGCATGCAGTCTTAAACGGGTGGAACTGTGACTGTGTATATTGGCAAAGATTTGACAGGAGGAGGAAAGAACTTGCAGCACCTACCTTTAGTCATTGGGCTTAGCCAACTGGTTAGCCAAGCAGCCCGAGAAAGATCTTCTTCAGAATGCAATTTGGAACTCCAGAGTAAGGCTGTCTGAAGCCTCCTTTGGCGAGGACTGTCCTTCAGCTGACTACAGGCAGCTCCTAGACCAAACATTTCTCTTGCTTTCCATTGTTAGTTTGGAGCAGCGGATGGAGTGTTGCTCCAGGACAAGGAAAGGAGGCTTAGCAGTCAGCTTGTCAGCAATTATGCTGAAATAGGAAACTCTGAGGGGTTTTTTTCCGTCAAAAATTCACACTGACATCCAAAATCAATGTCTGTGTAATGTGTACAGGGAAAGGAGATAAAGCCCATCCCCTGATACTGAAGGATTGTTTTCTACAAGGTGCTTTTAGTGGCATTTTAGCTATTTAAACATTATCTCCTACTCCATCACTAAAGCTGGTTTAGAATTGAATAAATGTCTCTGGGCAACTTTCCAGACATTTAGACTTAATTTTAATTTTCTTCATCTCATTCCATTTCTCTACCTTCTATTCTCAGTAATTTGTCTCATTTTCCAACCTCTAAACCCTTATTACTTTTATCTTGTCCATTACTTCCCCTACTTCCTTACTTGCTGTTTGTCAAATCACACTGGTGCTCTTCCAGTGAAAGAGGTTACCGTGTGCTTTCTATTTTTATAATGAACAGGAGAGAAGAGAAAAATGGCTGTTTGCACTCCTTGTAATGAAGTGTGATGTGAGATGTAGGAAAACGTACAGGACAAGGGAAAACAGCTCAAAAAAAAAAAAAAGGAAAATATGATGATTTGACATTTGGTGCAGTTTCCTTCCAACTTGGATTTGTTAAGACTTATTGTGATGGAAGCCAAAGGTCAAGTGTACAGAGAAATACAGCCCTTGAGAAACAACAGACTTGGAGTTATCAAATAATGTTTGGCTTTTCTATCAGTGCGCTAATGTGCGTGGAGGATTAACACTTGCTCTATTATTTTTTTTCTTGGAAAAAGTTATTGTCCATTGATCTGAATTTCAGCTTCTGGGGAGCTGTATCCTTAGTCATGGCCTGCTGTGCATCTCCGTTCAGCTCTCAGCTTGTGTTGAAGAGGAAACATAGGACCAGTGTCTTCTCTCTCTCCTCCTTTCTGCTCTCTTGGAGCTGTGTGTCAGAGGGGCTGCTGGTTTCTTCCTGTCCTGGCTGGGATGATAAGAGATGTGAGATCCACCAGTTTCAAAGTAAGCAGAGGATCTCTTTGCACTCTTTTTTTACAGCTCTCTCTCTAAGGTTGATCCGTCTGTGTGTGCCTGCCATGGTTTGAGCCCTCACTAACCTGACTGTGTTTCATTCCAGGGGAGATTAACCGTGTTGTGAGATTTTGTTGTTTACTCCCAAAAGGAGCTGGCAAATATAAGTGTCCAGTTAAAATGCTGCTGTTTGCTGCCCTGCAGTTCCAGTTAAATTAGTGTGAAAAGGCCCAGAAGGCCTTGCTAGTTTGGGATACAAAGAGAGAAGCAGGTTTAACAATCAGAGGGTTTTCCCTGAGCTCTTCCTGTGGAGTTAAATTTTTTTTTTTCTGGCCAGTTGTCCTCCAGGCCCCATGCCCTGATCAGGGAGGGAGGAGGATCACCCAGCACAGCTTGTGGAGCTGCTGCAAGAGTGACAGTGCTGGGGAACAACAGTCCTTTGTGGGGTGCTTCTCTCTGCAGGAGGATTAACGCCAGAGTCTGTGAGGGGAAGAACAAAGGGAAGATCTTTATAAATCTACCTGAGTCTTTTGTGTGCGTCTTACAGGTGTTTACTACAGCCAGCTGCTTTCTGGCCTGGCACAGGTCTTATTTTTATTGTTGGGGGCCATCAAGCTCCTTTGTGCCACTGAGGAACAAATTGCAGTGTAAACAGCAGGTTGCTCACTCTTTTCCAATTCCTGTTTGGGAGCCGCTTTGGAGAAGCGGATGCTGTAGCTGGGATGCTGAAGGCGAGTTGAAGAATAAATCAAGTTTTGCAATGTGGTGGTAATTGAATTTTATCTCCTTGGATGAATAAGGCCAAATTCCTGTTGGTGCCAACCATTGAATGCCTTTTTCTGTATTTAAAAGGTCAGCACTGGTGTGGCTGTGTCCGTGATTGAATAAGGTTGGACCAGGCCTGCAAGTTGTAGCAATGTGGATTTTATTCCCTGATCAGCAGAACTGAAAGGGGAAGCCAGACAGGTAAAGCCAAACAACTCATTAAAATTTAGTATTGCAAAGCAAATATTTAGAAAGGATGTATTTTGAATTAGGGTAATATGGGATTTATTTTAGCAGCACTGATTTGAATGCTCAGCTGTTTGTGATGCATCTTTAAATTTTCACTCATCTCCATATATTTAACTAGTCTCGGAAAATTTGTACAATGCAGCAGTGGCTTGAACTCATTAGGCTTAGCAGACCCAACTCCAGCTTCCTCGAGTGATATAAATAGAAGTGCTAGCTTACAGAAAGTTATTTTCCCAGCCTCTTATGCCTTAAAAACAAAATTTTGTTCTGATACTGCGTGGAAAACCAAAACCAGGAAGAGAATCATGTGATTCTGCAAAACTGCACCAAAGTTCAAGCTGCTTCAGAAAAGTAAAAAAATAAATAGGGATTATGATCATGCAGTTGTTGGATACTGAACATAAGCCTAGCACATGGTTGCTTTACGTGATGGGTAACAATTTCTCCTTCCCATTTCATCGTTGTTGTTGCTACAGTTGAGGCTTGCTGGCTGACATTTTTCATATGTCCTGTTAACTGCTATGCTTGTGATTTTCCAGTATTGGCCAGGATAGAGGTCACTGGTTGCTGAAGTCATTGCTAATGGTATTAATTTTTGTGTGTCAGAACATGTTCATGAATTAATAATGTAAAAACTTGATTGTTTTATGAGTTATTGAATAAAAACAACTCCTGATTGGGTTATGATTGCTTAGAAAGTAAACCCTGATTTAAGAGTCTAGTGAGAATTTCTCCTTCCTCTTTAAACAAAGATATAAAACAATGTTTCAGGCCTCATGTTGACAGCATGACACTTAGTTCGATTTGTGCATTAAATGCTGGCAAAATATTCCATCAGAACAAAGTAACCTGCTCACAGGGCACCCTCTTTCTGTTGCTATGGAGCTAATCACTGTGTGAAGCAGTATAAAATGTTGCACAGTTAGATCACCTGTGGTAGTGGTGCAAAATAAGACCTTAGAAAGGTCTATCTAGCCAAAATAAAGCGGCCTTGCTTAGCAAATGCAGCATTTCTTTCTAAATTGGGAGACAGCTAATAGCAGCATCCTGCCTCACTGCTAGAATCAGTGGCAATTTGGTACCCTGTGCAGTAGTTCAGGACACGAATGGAAGAATAATATTTGAACTAGTTGAAAGTGCTGGAGAAATCCAGAGAAGCAGCCAGGGCCTCATCCAAAATGCTTTGAAGCTGACAGGTGTCTTTGGGAGTGCAGCCCAGTGGGACTGCTGGCAGTGGTGTTTGGCTGAGATGCTGGGATTAACGCTCCTTCCTCTGCAGAAGTTGCCTTAGGATGCATTGTAATCACTTGTGATCATGACTTTGTATTTTCGTGAAAAACTCAGGTTTCTCCTGGAAAAACTCAGGATTGTTGACACCATTGATATATTTTGTTTTTGAAACTTACATGTTAGTCTCCTAAAGACTACTTAATCCAAATGTACCTTAACTAATTATAGGGTGTTTACTGACATCAGAGCAGTAGTAGCTACAAAAGAACTCTCAGTAAAAGGGATACTGCAATATTGCATTAGCCTTGGGTAGAAGTCTCTATTTTGAAGTTGCTTGGTTCTGAGGTGTTTTTCAATATTCACTTCCAGCTGATTTTACCATGTGGGATGTCCAGACTCCAACACTGCAATCAGCATTTGCTGTCACCCCCTTTTTTTTAAACCTCAGTATTTATCTCCCCAAATTTGAATGTGATGGATGGAATTGCAGTTGTCCAGAATGTCAAAATTTTGGCTAGAAGGGCCTGTTACTTCCTCTTGAGCCTGTACAAATGTGGGTATCTGCAGAAACAGTATTGGTTTTTGCATAAATAATGTAATTGGCTTTTTTTAAACAATATAATTTTTTCTTAAAAGTTCCTGGAAATGTGTGCTGGTTTTCTGGCTAAGTTTAGAGTAATACATAGTGGTATTTCTTCTGACCGTAGAATCTGTTTGCTTTTTTCCTGGATCAGAACACTTGTGCTAGATGCTGTACAAACTTGCATGGGTAGTGTGGCATAATAATTCTAAATTTTTTTTTGTACGACTCCTAAGAAATCTTTCTGTAGTTAATATCGTGAAATTTTTTTCGACATAAGCTTTGATTCTTTTTTTAATCTCCTTTTTTCCACCTGAAATTTGGTTCATATGTTCTCCTCTGCCAAGCAAAACATATTTGGAAAGTTTGATGAAAACCACATGCTTCAGAGAACTCATATGCTCAAAACTATCTGTTAACCGTCAAAGTTCCCTACATAGTTTTAGGCTCCAGAATAGCTATTCTGGGTATTATGGAAAGTAACTAAACTGAAGGAACTTATGAATTCAAGTCTTTTAGTTTATAAAGGACTAAATAGTTTTTGCAGAGTTTTTAAAATCTGTGTAGTTTTATAGAGTTAAACATTTTTTCTTTTTTACAGGAAATGATTTTAAGAATTGATAAACTATATTTTACGTAGAACAGTACATTAGTGATAATAAAGACTTTCTTTGGCTGAATTGTACATACTAGTGCTTTGTGCAGTTTAAGCAGCTGCAACTTGCAGATTATCATCTTCTTACAGAAGGCTGCAGGTACGGACTCTGCTGGCAGTGGAAAGCCTTTTCAATGGACTTCTCAATGAGGCAAATTCCACTGCATGAACAAACTAGCCTGGATGTTGACAGATACCTTACTAGGAACAGGGCTGAAGACGTGATAGAACCTTTTAGTTTTTCCTGCCATCTCTTAAAATAAAGGTCTGTACAGAAGTGTACAGAAGCAAAGATACTGCTTGCACACTGGGATTATGAAGGTTTTTTGTGCAGGTGGTTGGATTTAGCCTGAGGTGTGATTTTATGTTTAGATTAATGACACTGATATGTACAGCAAAGTTTTGTCACTAGGGTTTTGCTCATAAAATATTTGTGTCACATCCCTAATGGATGTAATTAACCTGTACAGAATCTGGTTGTGGTCAGGTCTTAGAAATCTATGAATGAAACACTGGAGTGCCAGTCTTAGTAGAGTTAGATGCAATTATGTCTACATGATAACCACATAATAGAAGTTATCTGGGGGTTTTACCAGAGATCAGCCCTGACTTGATAATGCTTCCTGTTTGCACTGCCAACAACAGGCATGCACTCTACATTTTTAACTTACTTGTCTTCAGATTATTCTCATTGTTCTCTGCTTAGAAAACTCAAATGAGGAAAAAAGCCTTTAAGTTTGGAGGGAGACAAGGTAAATCAGCTGTTGGGTAGCTGTAGGCATTTCAGAGATTCAAGGCTTCTATTTCCAATGTGTTGCTGAATTTGTGAGAATTAAAATCTGATCTAAATGTTTGTATGGATGTCTTACCGTGGTTTCTAGCAACCTTGGAACCTGTACAGATTGGGCATGTGGAGCTGAAGTGAAAGCAAAGAGCCTAAACTAGAACTCTTCAGTGAGTAATATTAGCCTTTGAAGCATTATGTGAATGGATTTTGGTTTTGGACAGTGTAGCCCCAATCTTGCATCAGTCTTAAAAACAAGTCCAGGATCAGTGTTCAAAAATGTGTACTCAAAGTTGTTGTTCTAACATTCATTATTGCAAATTGGAGCATGCAACATAACCTTTCTTACAGGGTTTGCATAGATTTAAATACTGCATTTGCCAGCAGAGTGAGAGGATTTGATTTGAATAAGAACACAATATTTTACAGCCTATAATGCAAGTTTAAAAATGTCAAGCCTAATATAGGAAGGCCAGAAATGTTCCTACCTAGAATCATACGAAATATTCATGCGTGTTGGTCTTCACTTTGAAAGTTTATGGATTACTATATTACATGAAAATATTTTACTGAAAATCTAGGCTTTCTTCTGTTCATTTTCTGTTACTCAGTTAGCTTTGTCATCTGGAATCCATTGGATGGCCTATATGTAAAATGGACAATTGCTAAAGATTGTATGGCCTTCTTTATAAACAGAGAGGTGTTCTGGCCAAGTATCAACTTGATTGTTCTGTTCTGCTAACTGAAATCTCCCTTGAAGTTTAAGTTGAGACAGGTTTTTTTTTTTTTTATGATCTGTCCAATGTTAGGTGTTGTGATAATCGCTGTTTGGTCCAACAGATGAAATAGGAGAAGCCATTATTTCCGTTTTATTTTTATGTTTTCCTAAATCTTTTGGTATTTTGTTGCTTGAAAAACCTGCATGAAAATAAATTACTGCTCTGGGTTGAAAATTTTCTTTCTGCAGATCCTGATTCAGGAATGGCAATAAAGCATATGCTCAAAATTTAAGCGGAGGAGCAGTTTCACAGGAGAAGTAACTCCAGTGTTTGTGCACTTTGTCCAGTTGTGGCCTTGGTCTAGTTCCTGTTAAAATTCATGCTGTACTAAGCTGTCTTTATCCCATTCTAGCATGGTTTGTAGTTGGAATTTCTGTACAGAGACAAGTCTGGAAATAAAATTCATGATTTCTCCAGCACTCGTATCTTGGTCTCTTGGAGCGTAGGTAGAGGAGCACATCCACTCATGAGACAGTGGACCATTTCAAAAGCCACTTCTGTCATTCACTGCCAACCTGGCCCTCCATGCAAAACAAAATGATGTTTGAGCTTCAATAACCATGTACAGACATAATCACAAGGCATGTTTTTTAGCAATGGGAGTGAAGTACTTTGCATGGGAGGTAGGCAATGGATTGCCCTTTGCCTCAGTGCAGGGGAACAAAGTTGCCTACTATCAGTGTAATTTCCTGATGGAAAATGGAACTCTTACTGGAACAAAAGACTTTGAAGAAACTTGAAGCCTCTATATAATGAAGACTTTATGTAATAAAGACCTTGCAGCAGCATCACTCTAGCTGTTCTGCATTACCTCCACATCTACTACAGGTAGAATTGCTGAGTTGACTTAGGCTCCGAAGTTACCGGTACAGAAAGTAATCTGGCTCAGATTTTAAACGTTAGTTAGATGCCTTGTGGCGTGCTCCAGTGTCTGAGAAGCTTAGACACTTCTGACAAATCTCAGTAGCAACTTAGGTCATTGTGTTTGGCCTCAAACTGGTGAGATGGCAGTTTGTAAATGACACAGAGCCTGTAGCTGAAACAAATACCTGCCACAGCTTACTCTGTTGCTGTGCTTTTAGCTGCTTGCTGGCCTCTGATGTTGCCGCAGGGTCAACAGAAGCGAATGCACGCCTATTCTCAGCTGCACCAGTTTGTAGCCCAGATTGTTAAAACAGACCACCTTCATCAACCATTATCTTACTAGACTGAAGTATAGGGCTGAGTTGTGTAACATGAGGTCATGTCTGCTACAAGCATAGTAACATTTGTTTAGAGGGACAGATCAGACAGCTAGGAGTTGTAATCTCTTAAACTACTGCAGCTCTGCTTTCAAAAGCTTCAGTCCTGTGTGCTGAAGAGTTCATGGGCCTCTGAGGTACTAATGAAAATGCTACATGAGGGCTGGAGAGACAAAAATCCTTTATAGTGTTCCCTGTCCTTTGAGTCCCTTCATTTCCTGAGAGAGCTCCCAAAAGATGGGTAAGTTTGCTTTGCCATCCTTCTCCACAAAAAGTTCTGTCCAACTAGCAAAAGTAGCAATCAGAGAAGACAGACCCCTCAATGGTTTGCACACTACGAGTACAGTGCCGTCATTCCACACAAGCCACTTCTGCAAAGCCACTTGAGGAAGTAGTAATATGCATTTCTCAGCTCAGACAGGGTGGGATACGACACCTCCAGAAATTCATAATGAGATGGAGCATTTCACATGGAAGTTGCCAGTTCTCAGTTATGACTGGGAGCTGTCAGCAGTTGCTGTCTGGGGAATCAATTCAGTGATCTCAGTCCAGCTCACTACGGACAGATGACTGCATCAGGAATCCTATGGCCCTCCTTTCGACTTCAAGGTTTCTCATGTGTGGTAGGCTTTGACAAAGCCTTCGAGTGATGCCATCTCATGCTGGACTATGTCATACTTGGATGTGTTACTGCAGTCATCTGAGTGAATTCTGGAGATTTACTCTCTCATAAGCCTACTATGCATTTAACGATTTACAGCTTGTTTATGGGAACCCTGAGGTAAATTCATTTAATAACTAAAGGCATGAAATTTAAGTAATTCTTTCACAATGAGTGAGCTGAACAGACTTAAGGTCACTTCAGTTCCGAATAAGAGTTACAATACAGGGCTTTAGTGTGGTTTAACTAATTGAGTTTGAGACTTTCTTGAGTATCCCCGTGAAAACAGACATACTACATTTCTTTGGCTTAAAATGGTCTGGAAGACCTCAAAGAACAAGTGAACACTAGACAGCACGGACATGAGTGTCTTCGAGCCTCGCAGCCTGGGCCAGGTGCCAGGCAGGCTGGCAGGGCATTGTGCAGAAATGTGAAATATTGCTGGCTGTAATACTATGAAATAAAGGGCGAACAACTTGGTCCATTTCCCAAGTAGCATTTTATCTTTGAGAAGTACTGCTTTTTCTGCTTGAAATTGGCTCCACCAATGTTTTTAATCTTCACATGCTGCAACATTTTTGGTACTAATGCAGCTTTGCTATTGACCCTGCTTAACTACATTGCATATTGTTAATGCTAATATCTAGTTTAGATAAAGCAATTCTTTTTTTTCAACTGTTTAATATGGAGCAGCTACACTGTGTGCATAAGAAATTACCCTGAGCATTTCTTTGGGAAATGCAGGATGTTCTAGGACATGGAGAAGGAACGCTGGAGGTTTTGCTTCTGTTGCTGTCTATGCTATGTACCTGTTTTATGACCTTGGGCAAATCACTGGAAGTACTTGGTGGGAGTTTAACAGCTCAAACCTGACAGACAGACATGAATTCATCAACATTTGTGCTTTACAACTGACCACAGAAATTACAGGTTTATGGCTCCCTTCTAGAAAATGTGTTTAACTCATAGTGAAGTAGTTTGTATTTAAATGGCTATGAGTTGATTAAGTCCAGCCATTGATGGTTTTCAAAGCAAATTGAGCTTCTAGCTCTGTAAGCAACAAGGTTATCATATGTAGGTAACACACAAATCAGGCATAAAAGAATTGTGACCGTGAACACTGTTTTGCTAAAATGTTTAACAATGTTTTCACAAAAGAACATGCAAAGAATTTCCAAGGAATAGTGTGTGGATCATGAAAGAGAGAGAATTTCTCATTCGGCTGGGTTTTTCTAGTAATCTGAAGTGCAATTTGTAGGTGTCACAACTTTTCAATCTAGAAAAAAACAAGTAGGATTTTCTTTTTATACATGTATTTTCAGAAAGGTCTAGTCAGGCTGGTTGATCATGCAGTGTGGTGACAGATGGGTTTTAACCTGTGTAAGTATGCAAGGTGATGCGTACTCATAATCTAAACTTCCCAATGCATGCTGAGCTGCACATTTGTTATAAGGAAAAGGTCACTGTGGACCGCTCAAAGAATGTAATAGTCCTTGCTATGATGGAGGTCTAATTGCAGCAATTAAAAGAAGGAAAAAAAGAAACTTCATAGAATATTTAGGTCTGGTCAAGTGGCTGAGAAATGGCAATGGATAATATATGATATGCGCCGTTAAAATAAAACAAAAATCATGCTGCCCAGCTGGGTGCCCTACTGATGACTGCATCATCAGAAGTTCAGAGAGGACTGGTAAAAAGAGACTGAAGCCATGGGCCTAGGTGGCTTTTTATGTTATTTAAAAAAAAAAAAAAAAAAAAGTGTTCTGCATATGACCAAATGTACATTAGATTGTTCAGAATAAGATACTGGACTTTTCACAGCTTTAGTTTAATAGGGTTTAACTGAGGAGGTAATGTGGGGAAAGGAAGTCAAGAAAGCACAGAACTGTGCAGAAATAAAATAGTGTTTGTGTGCTTTGTGGCGACTTTCTGTTCTGGACCGTTTTTCAAACAGGAAGCATTTTTTGGTGTTAGTTGTTGCCAGTAGGCTATAGTTCCCAGCAGGTCTGGTTTAGGTCAAGGTTCTGCTCTAAAACTTTTTCAGAACATCTTAAGTCTTCATTTTGACTTGAAATCACTCTAGCACGTGGTCAGGCCCTTTGCTAGGAATGAGGTTTGTTGGGGTACCAGCTACAATTCAGTGATGCCCTGTTTGGGGGAAATATATTGGGAAGCTGACAGTCAGGAGCTGCCTAAATTAGCAGACAGCTCTACAGTAGGCCTACTCTGGAGCACATCATTTAGCTTGGGAAGAGGAGTTTCCTTATATCAGGATGGTTACACAGGTCCCTTGTATCCATACACTTTCTTTTATTTAGACCAGCCATCATCTTTAGTAAATATGTGACATTCTGTAATGTCAGTGGGCCCCCATTAGACACATACCCAGCAATAAAAATTGTCCCATTTCTGCTGTATTTAGTCTGAAGCTAGGTTTGATACTAGTGAAATCAATTGATTTAAGGTAGCTGAGACCGACCCATTTTACATTTGACAATGTAGAGGTGCTTCTGCAGTGTAAAATAATTTCTTTAACATCAGGTCCTGTGACTCCATAGCATGTATTGAGCATTGAAATGACAGTGTTAAAGATTCTCTTCTTGTGTTTACGCAGCTGCACTCTGCTGTGTTGGGTCCTCTTCCCTCTTGATGGGTAGATGCACTGCAGAGAGCAAAATATTGAAAGAGATCAGTAGTATGCACGTCCTACAGGAAGGCATTTTTTGATGGCAGGTTTCTGGGGGCAGCTGCTTTCAGAGCTGAGTTGTTTAAACTTAGGTCTGGCCCCAATAAACATTAGTCACAACACTTTTACAGTAGCCAGTTATTCGTAAATTGTTTTGCTGTTTGTATTAAACAGTGGTTTATTTTCGAGTTACATCCGTGTAAAATAGCTCAGATAGTACTGATGGGATTTTTTGATTGTGTTGTTTTTTTCTGTTGTACAAACTTAGCCAAAAAATACTTGAATTTTTTTTCTTACTTTTGGTTTTTGCTTCTCTGCTCCCTTTCTTTAAGTCTTTCCCATGTTTTCTGTACGTCCTGATCTGCTGTCTCTACCATTCTTTGTAAGGTCTTTAGAGGATTCGCATCCATGCAGCTACTTTGTGGATGATTTAGATGAGAATGGGTCTACTGGAAATACTGTACTATGTAGGAAAAATATTTTAAATGCTGAAGGAGATTTTCCAGAAAGTCTACTTTTGCATTTAAAACAGGACTTAAGTCACTGTTGGGCACCAAAGTCCAATAATACATGCAGAAAAGCCTACATTCCAAAAAATGTTCCTTAGATGTTTATATTAATTGCGTGTCCTGGTGGGTGTATGTTTATATATATACATATATATGTATGTATATATAAACTTACATATGTGTATATATATGTATATACATACATATTAACCAGATGGCAGCGTGGTGTGAAACATAAGGAATGCAATAGAGCATGGACTGGAACACAGTACTTTTTCCAAATCAATATCTTGCCTTTTCTTCTGTGTGTGCCTTCAAGCTCTGTGACAAGCATTCCTGGCTGCACAGGGGCTCCTTTTAGGAGGGCAAGAAGTTGCATCTTCTCACCCTCTTCTGCAGCCAAGTAGTTGGGCTATCCTCCCAGGAAGTGGACGTTGGAAACCATCTCTCTCTTTTCAGATGAATCTTTTAGGGTGTTCTGCAGAGAGCAGCCTCCATTTCTGTGTTTTGAAAAGCTCTGTAAGTTATAAGCCTACTTTAAAGAGAAAGGCAAACTCACAAAGTAGATGAACAGACGTGGTGTACTGCCTGGGGTCACCTTAAGCTGCAGAGATCTTCCTTAACATTTCCTTTTACTGTCCTGCTCAGCATGCGAGTTTCTTTTGTTGTTGTTGTTGTTCTTTGTTTGTTTTGGTTTTTGACTCATTCTTCTCATGTATTTTTGAGGTCATCATTAATCATTTTTTGGAGGTACCTGACTTTTCCCATTGACTGTTTGGAGAGTTTAAGTGCCTCATGCTGTCTGTACTGCAGTCATGAACCCAACTTTTAGATACATGTATAGGGAAGTTGGTGGTGTCCCATTTGGTAGTTGTCTCAACTGGATCTCTACCTTGATTCTGTGGAGTAGATAGTTTGACTAGCAGATACAATTTTAATATCAGTAGGAAAAACTGCAGAAAACTGCAATAGTTGTAACCAACATAGATATAATCCTTCTTTCCCAGCCAGAGTTTTTCATGTGCCTGCTAGCCAGCCTGTATCTGCACTGAAATGTTACAGGGACTTTATACAGGAACATTCATCTTCTGAGTACTTACAACACTGTGCTTCATGTTCCATCCAATTTCAGTGTGCCTTCCGGATTTGAAGGGATAAAGGAACAAGAGATCTGCAACAAGATAATGACTAAAATGCTGGAAAACTACAGTACTTTGTTTGAATTGGAGGGTTTGAAAAAGGATGAAGAAAAGCCTGCATGCGAAGAGCTAGCAAGAATTATTTTGGTCAAAGTGAGTATCTCTAATATTTCATTTTCTTACAACAAATCAATAAGGCAGGCTCATTCCAGGCTTCAATTCAGAAATCTTTTAGGTAAGTGGGAGGCAGGCTCTGTCGTAATAATGTTCTCTGGTATTGATTGGGATGTTATTTCACAAGTCAGTTCTGTTCATAGGCTAATTTTTTGTCACTAGTCTGGAAGTTGATTCTTTTCAACAACTTTATTTTTTATTAGTTAGGGTGTTCACTGTTATTGATAAAGGAAATACATCTGCTAAAAATTAAACATTTTCAAATGAGGAGGAATGATTCCAGGAGGCATCCAAGCTTTCCCACATAGTGATCATTTATTCTCTGCACATCAGTGATTGATGGACTGTCATACTTTAAGACAGTATGAAGTCTTTAGCTTTTGCCACTCTGATGCCTGCTTGTTTCTCATACCTTCCTGAGTCTAAAAACCACCTGTTCTGACTCAGAACAGCTGATTTTGATGCACTCTAGAAGCCGCCATTTGTGAGTGCACTAGAAGAGAAACATTAATTAGCAATTACTATTTAAAGAAGAAAATATATTGGAGCCATTAAATAAAAAGCACTATGATATAATTAAAATACAGTATCTTTGGTGGGAAGAAGGCATGTACATAATATCAAAGGATGCTAAAGTTCAGAAAAAGTCACCAAAAATAAGTAAGATGGCCAAAATTTTTATAACCAAATTCTGGCTTATGGCATCTCCACTGCAGGAAGCAGCCTCAAGTTTGTGTGGAAAATGGTCAGTGAGGATGGTTTGCAGTAGCCTCATTTCCTCTTGTGTATTAGCTATGCAGATGATTACTGTCTTCCAAGGCACAAACTCCTGTGTTCAAGAAAGTTGTACCCAGCAAGGGGTTTTGCAAACACCCTCACTGGTAAAGTCAGCATAACCTTCACTGGCTAGAATGGAAGTGGTCAGATAATGAAGTGATTATAAAAACCTGGTGTCTTTGACCTTGGCAGAGGTGAGAAGTTTGGTGTGAGCTGGAGTTCTGCCAGTCAAGTGAAAGCATCTGACAGCATCTCTGTCTTTGCAATGACCTATTAGAGGGTTGTTTAATCTGAACTGCAGGGCAATCTGTATGAGTCAGACTAACGTGTCTTGAGAAGGGTTGGTTGTTTAAGTGTTTACTTAAGTAAGTAAAGGAAAACCCTTTAATCTTATAGCTGTTACTAACATTCACCTAAAATTCTTACATGGAAGGAGACAGTACTATTGATGACTCTTTTGCAGGGTCCTCTCTAATCTATATTACTGAAGTCACAGTAACTTCTGGGCAATGGAAGTGACCTATCTGGCAGAGGAGAGTGATGTTTAGCAGCTGGTGGTCACTTATGTATCAAAAACAGATTAAGAAGAACGTAATTTTAAAAAGCCACAGTACTTTAAAGAGCCCAGCAGAAAGTTTTCAGGTATGTCTCCTTCCCCTTCAAGCCTGAGTCAATTGCAAAAGCCAAAATAGTCTTTCACATCTAGGGACTTATATGTGATTGGGAATGCACGAAGATGGGAACCTGGGAGATTTCCCATGTTAGTTTGCAGATCTGAGCTGTCAAAATCCATGGTGACAACCAGAATTACTCCAACAAACTAGCCTGAAAGATTTAGTTACGCAAGTGAGATGAGAAATGTCGTCCATCTCTTCACCTCAGGAGACAGATGACTGCCTGGGAGGAATGAGGTATGCCCAAACAGAAGGGCTCACATTGTCTTTAGGTCTCATTGACAGCTTCCAAATTCTGCTGGCAGTCTGCTACAAACATTTGACCTTGTTCAGTGTTCCTCTAACTTAAGCAAGCCAAATGCTCCAATGCAAGAAATGCAAGCATCTAGCTTTATGTAGCAAAGCTACATAAGAAAAGTGTGTTGCAATTTGCCCGATAGCCCTTTGAAAGAATGCTTTTTGCCATTCCCAAAGGTTACTTTTCTTGTATCCTAGCAGATATCCCCTAACCTAGCCAATTTATATAATAATTTAGAGATGGTGCAGTAAAACGGAAAAACAAATGGTAATAAATGAAGTTCAGCAGAGGAAAGTGATTGCTAGTTTGCAATGCATGAACTGTTGTACACAGTAGGAGCTAGCTGATCCTTGTCATAAAAGAACAAATGCCTCAGAGATTTATTGACGTGACCTGGATTACAGTGTCCAGCAAAGAGCAAGTAATTTGTGAACAAAGTCACTGCTTCTTGAAAAGCCATTGGTGAATTCATATCTGCAGATGGTTAGAGAGAGATTTGTCAAGTACAGGAACTGCTGAAAGGAGTGCAAAACATAGGATGCCCAGGATGACGCTTTTGTAAACTAAGACCCTAGTGATTTTGAGGGTGTTAAATACAAGCATGAACCATGATGGACTGGGGGAGCAGGCACCATGGAAGGGGAAGAAAATGAGGACCTTACACCTGCTTGCCCTTTACTGAAGTCAGGGGAACTTAATGGCTTTTTCAGCCCCATTTTACACTGTGAGGAGGGGAAGGCTAGGAGAGTCTTGGTGATCTTGTTCACTCCCTTCTGACATTTAGACCTGGGGTATTTCTGTTGTCCCCTCCCCCAAGTCACTTGCTGTATTGCTACAGTTTCACTCCATATCACTACACTGCTGCCTTTCCTGTGACAGCCTTCACTCTCCTCCTTCCTCTCTTTTCAGTGTTTACATTTTTCTCCTGTATTCCCACAATCCCTGCCCACTATTTTTCCTGTATTCAAAGCCCATTTGCCCTTCTTTCTTACTCCAAAGAAAAGGCTGGTATAAGGCATTCTAAAGTGAAGTGTAAGAGCTCTAGCACTCGTGATACATGGCCTTTCCTCCGCTCTAGTCTCTGTGCACACATGCTGTAGCTTATTCTTAGTTTGTATTTCTTTGTCATCCTATCTTTCATATTCTTGAAGGTGGAGATAGTTTTTCTTCTAGGTTAGTAAAGCGCTGCTTGTAATGTGATCTGCCTTATGGCTCCTTGTGAATGTGCAGTATGGGGAGCAATATGAGCTTATGCAGTATGGGCTTACTGAGATGCTTTTCTATGACAAGCGTTATTGCCTCCTTTTGTTTGAAATGCTGCTGTTAGTCTTGCCTGAAAAGCTCCCAGAATGAAGGTGGTGGTGTTTAAAGGAAGTTAGTTTTTGCATGGTATTAAGAGCTTAACCTAGTGATGATCAAAGCAGTCAGCGATGTTCCAGGTGCCTCCTTGATTGAGAGTTTGGAAAGAGCAGCTGTAAACTTGAACATTTTTATACAGGGAGAAGAATACCACACATTTACAGAAGGACTGAAATCAAAATATGAAACCCCAAAATAGTGGTTTACAAAGAATAAAGATTAAAAAAATACAACTTCAAACAATCTACTTCTAGTGCTAGAATACACCTTTCCAAGTTGTCCATCACAAACTAGCCCTGCTTTTTCTTATCTTTTGCATGGCTGTAAGCTCTTAATTTGGTGCAGAAATCTCAACTGGAAGAACAGAAGCCTACCTGTGGTTGGTATCTTTGTACTGGGGTAATACTATTTCTCCCTGCAATCTCTGGTCATTCTGGAGTTGGCTTAGGTGCATGTTCTCCTTATGTCATCCACTCATAAGAGTCTTCTTCTGAAGCCAACATCAGCATTACATCATGTGTTTGGAGCAAAAACTCAGAAAGAGGGGAGTAGTGGCTCATGCCATCTCATCATGGTATGGGAATGTACCTCTTCTCATACACCCTGTCATGTTCACCACCTTTCTGAACTCATGTGACTCCTGATGCCTCATGATCTGAGTATCTTAAGATCTTTCTACACTTTGGCAATAAAATTGATGGATTTTTAAAAGGAGGAAATACTGCTCTCTTAAAATGAAAATAAGAACGTGTGGATCATTCAGACAAAGTCATGAAAGCATGACACTTCTCTTTGAGCAATGTTATTGGAGAGGAAAAATTGCTCTTGAGGGGAGCAAGTTGCGTCTCGTCCACCATGTTGGACATAGCTAAGGGAGGCTGCAATGCTGCAGACTTCTAGAAGGAGGAAGAGCATTTCAGTCAGGTACAGATTGCAAGGGCTCAGAGAATCTGTAGTAGGGGAACCAAAAGTAAATTAATTCCAGAGATGGGAAGAAGAGATGTGATTCCACAGGGCTGTTGTTAGATGAATTGTTTTTCTTGCTACACATGTTCAGTGAGGGGGTTTAGGAATACCTTCACCCTGATTATACTTCCTCTTTCAAAGATTACTCAGTCATGGGGAAAGACAACTAAGTTGCTCCAGGCAAAGAGATTTCTTGGCTTGTTTTCTCAATGGGTGATAGTTGGGAAAGTAAAGGAGCAGGAAATCTCTGCAAGCCACATTCCATCTCTGCTTTGTTCCCAATTCTGTAAAGCCTCCTCTTGTTCATTGCTCAGGCGTATCATAAAATTATAGTTGGAAGTGGTGGGGAATTTTTCTCGATAAAACTCTATGTAAAAAAAAAAAAGTGTGATTTTCACAAAATGGAAGCTTTCTCTTTAAAACAGTTTCCATTTCACTGGGGAATTGAGCTTTCAGATCCCTGATGCCTTGCCTAGAAGGTCCTCAGTAGTTTCTCACTCCACCTGATCAAATGAGATACACAAAATCTTCTAGGCAGGTAGCCAGCAGGTGGAAGCATAACACGTGCTTTCTTTGGAAATATAAATTTTTTAGAAATTCCTTTCCATGAAAGAATTAAAAATTTTGACTTTTTGTTCCAAAATAGTTTGGCTTTTTGCTTTTTGATTTTTGTAATGTAAGAGGTTCCATTTGCAGCCAGCTATTATTATAATCCCTAAGACTTTTGTCTAAGCTTTGATTTAATTTCCTGACATTGTGAAGGTCTGGGCAAGCCTTAGTTCTATTGATTGATAGGCTCAGCTAGTTAGAGAGAAATGAGTGGAAGAGCAGGTTGAGTGTTCTGATTAGCTATCAGCTCTGTGTGGTATATTTCAGATTTTGAAGGTTCATAAATAACTATTTCTTTTCTTGTTGGACAGTGTCACTTGTGAACTATTTATCCTCTGGCAGTATATCTGAACTGCTATGCATTTATCACATTGTAAGTATACGTGTGTTATAAGACAATGTTATTTATGTTCTGTTTTGAAGCAGAATTCCCAGTGTGTTAAAGTATAGTCCTGATTGATTTTTGGGGCAATAAGCTCAGTGATAACTCATGTATTTAAAGATTAATCAGTCTGAGTTGCAGTATTGTCAATTTTATGATCTGTCTGAATAAACTGGTTTAAGAAATCTACAGTAATAACAATAATAATGCTTTTGATCTAGGGCCTTTCATGTCCAAAGATCTTAAAAGTGCTATTCACATAGTCCTGTGTTGTACAGTCAGCCACTGCTGTACGGTTACAACAGTAGTGAAATGAGATCTTTGAAAAACAGTGAAGAAGGTGGTTTTTCCAATGATCAAAGATAGGCAGCAAAGAGGATTTTTATTTAGTCTGAATGGCCAGGGGAATCTGGACAGGCAAAATATTATGAGACTTGTCCTTGGAATTAACTCTTTCACTGATTTCAGGTAAACATGTCAACTTCTGTGGTATGATGCTTTTTAGGTTGCTATTGTCTTAGAAGAAAACACACTAAGTATTACATAGCCATGCAAGCTTGTTTTTTGCTTTTGGTTTTTTTTTTCTTTCTTTCACCTTTTTCCTCTAATGCCTTCTTGACAGAGCACTTTTCATTTTAAGCACCAGTCAGCTGAGAGCAGAGAAATGTTTACCCTGGAGTGCAAGCACTGGTGTGATGAGGGTGTAATGCTGCTCCTTGCTTGATTACATATTTTGGAAAGGAATGCAAAAGGCCTTTCCCTTCCTTCCCCTTTAGGTGGTAGAGCAGATAGTCCTGTTCCCCTGATGCAGAAGAGAAAGCAAGCCAAGTTATAAAATTAAAATTATAAAATTAACATTAATTTAAAATTGAAATGAAAAAGTCTAGTAAAAAAAAAAAAGCTCAATTTCAAAGTTCTAAATGTTGTGAAGGTGCATTCTGATGACCTCTGGGCAGGAGGATTTCACTCTCTTAAGAGCTATGGGAACTGGTCTCTTGGTGGCTTTTGCAAAAAAGAATAGTTTCAAAACAACCCATTTATTTTAGATGGTATTAACTTCTTGCAGTTTTTATCTAGTTTATTCCCAGTCCACTAACAAAAGCTGCTACTTCAGTTGGGAGGATTAGCTGGCAAAATAGATTTTTGTACTTAAAATGTCAACAAAAATGTATGTGCTGTGTTCTGCAAGCCTGCAGTTAGATTTTTGAGGGGGAAAACAAGACCATCACATGCAACTGCATCTGTAACCAAGTGGCTGGTGCTTAGTCAATGCCCAACTCAGCTGCACAAGCCCCCAAGTCTGGGTTTTAAATGAAGGAGAATGACTTCAGCAGCACCGTTTTAAAGTTGAGTGTTCGCTTGTGCATTCAGTCAAACACCCAGACCGCATTGTTCAGCTGTTGGCAGAGTTTGAGCCTTTCATCCCTAGAAAGGACTAGGAAAGGTATGATGGTCAGAAGATTCTCCACACTGGCTTAACTTTGCTCACTTTGCAGTCCGTGATAAAACTCTATTACCACAGAGTACTTTTGAAAATCAGAGTGTTTCTGATAACTTCATTAGGTGCAAAAGCAAGATCTTTACTAATAAATGTTTCCTTCCCCTTCCTCAGTTGTTTCAGCTTAGATATCTTAGCATGAGGGTCTAACCCCTTGATAAAACGAAGAAGCTGCTGAGAACTCACTGACTCCACAGTTGAGTGGGCTCCCCTACACTCCTATTCTGAATAGTTAATCTTCTCTGCCACCTCAAGACTCTGGCCCCTCTGATGATACGTGCAAAGGACACAACAGCAATTCCTATTTGCGTCAGGAAAAAAAGCACCCACTTCTAATCCATGTTATGCTGCTCCGGCTAAGCTTGCAGGGTCTGGATAGTTTCCTTTATGCTTCTTTCATGCCTGGGACCATTCTGGCATGGTGTTAATGATTGGGTTTCAGTATTGGATTAATTCTTTCCCCACAGAAGTCAATGGGAACTGATCCCTTTTGAAAATCCTTTCTAAAGGTCTCAACCAGGGTTTCTATTTCATTCAGTATTCCCTCATTTGGGCAGGTCATGCTAGTTCCCTCCCATCTGGGCCAGAGAGCATCAGAGCATAGGAGCAGGTTCAAATAAGAGGAAAATAGGTGGAAAGTTCGGGGGTTGAGAAAGAGCACCTGTGGAAGTCTGTCTCTGGTTTTCTGTTTAATATTTCCGCAGCTAGTATTTACTTCACAGCTGTCCACCAGTGAGCAGATGGGCATGTTTATAATAAGGGTATATAGTGATTCAGCCAGAATGACATTTTAAGATGTGAGCTGACAGGAAATCAGCAATATGAGATTTGTAGGGGAAAGTTTATAAGCCTCCAAACCCTTCACCTATAGTAGACTGTTGAATCTCAAGTAGGGAGGACTGTTATGTTTAGGCTGTGATTCAGGAAGGCAAGAGAAAGATCAGATGAGCCTCAAACAATTCCTTGTATAATTTTGAAAAAGCTTTGTAATGCTCCTAGCTCAGCCGTTTTTGACAACTCCGTATATGTAGTGTTAAAACAGAATACTTCTGCTCTTGAAAGTCAGTAAAGCACTCACTAGATTATAAACTCGTGGTGTTACTAAATACAATCCTGAATATTTACACAGATATGTTAAAGCTGAAGTATATAAACTAAAAAACAGTTTTGGTGATATTTCTTTAGCTAGAATTTCAGTACAGCAGTATTTTCATTTTAGCACATTATGGGAATAAAATAGCTAAGATTTAGCACATTTAAAGGGAATAGAGGCCTATAACAAACTTTACTTTCTATGCTGCTCTCCATATTTCTAGTATGCTATTACTCCTTTGAACACAGTTGGCAAATTTTGCAGTTGAGATGCTTAGTAACTTTGCTTCTACTGTCTGGCAATTTTTTTTATAAAGAAATGACCAGTGGTAATATCATTGCCCATCACCAAGTACCATGAATGTAGAGAAAATAAAATCCATATGTGTCGTTGTGTCCCCATCTGTATTTGCATGTTTCATTCATTGTCAGTTTGTGGTTTTTTGTTTTGTTTTTTATTTTTTTTGGGGGGTCACATCGTGGTTTAGGAACCCACTTGGGAGAAGTCCCTGTCAGTCAGTACGACAACATCTTTAGAAAGGGAAGCATCAAAGTCAGCACCAAGAAACAAGGTACAGTAAAATGAGCATGTAAGCCTCTGCTCTAGCCGGCTCTTTCTTAGCATCCTTGCTGTACCCATGGGGAAGAAAGGGGTTTGGTAGGAGGGTGAAATTTTTCTACTAACACATCTCTCAATTCCTCCTCTTCAGATTTTCCCATGTTTATTCTGTGTCTCATTAATCACTAAATTAATCGAGTTACACAAAATAATAGGCATTGTTCCCAATAAGTTGGCAGTGTCAGTGCTATCTTTGTAACAATGGCATATTGCAAGCAGTCAGAATTGTTTCAAAGTGACAAGGTGTAAGACATTTTTCAGCCTGTGGGGCTTTAATTCATACTGGCCTCTGCCATTAACTTCGTCTGTAATACTTTTAAGGTGCGATCTTCAGAAAGTCTCATCGCTGAATGAATTCTTCTTCCCATTATAACTGAGTAGTGAGGTGCTCATTGACTGCAGTAGAAGTACTATGCATTCTTGAAAAGCCCTCCTTTAAATACTGTTAAGGTCACAGTATGTCCAGTAGTTGTCTGGTTGGTACATTTTGGTGCAACTGTAATAGCCATTGCTTTGCAGAATTTCCAGGTGCCCCAAGGCTTGTAGTAAGCAGGGCTGAGGGCAACTGATGAGCAACAGAGCTTACTGTGCAAGGTACACAAGGGGACAGGCATGCTGTATGTGTCTGACTATGTAGGTTCTTGAAAATCTGATCTATCCTGTAAATCCCAGCACCATTTGACTTTGATTGCCGGCAGTGAACATCTCAGTTTCCATATTAAGAAAGAGTTCTCTTCTCTGTGTGCTGGAAATCTTACAGTGGTAACTAAAACAATATAGCGACACTGAAGACTCTATAATTTACTGCAGCATCATATACTCCTTTTAAAAGTAACGTTGCTGAATTCTGTGTATGAAAAAGTCTTCTCCGTGTGAGTATTTTGATTTTTAGATCAGAAATGCAACCTAGCTATTCCAAGGCTGATTTAGAGCTGTTGTAACATGAGATGCATGTCCAGAGAGGCTGAATTTCTCCCACAGTTAGGTCATGTTTTTCCTTTAGATCATGCTTTTTCTAATTATGGATAACTTTACAGTAAATAGATAAATCAGACTCCTGCTTTCAGAATTGCAGGGAGAATAAAATGTTCCTCTACTACTGATCTCAGCTCTGTTGTCAAAGGGCACACACACACATTATGTGAACCCAGCAAGGAGGACAGTGTTGCTGTGTCACTTCGTCAATGTTTGATTTGTTTTTTTATCTAAAGCTCTGCTTCAGGCTTCTTACTGGTACTTCAGCCATGAGAAGCTGAATTGTGGTCATTAACTGATTATATGGCACATAAGCCCTGCCAGCTGATATATGACAGGTACTTACAAGTTGTGGGGATGGGTTTGGAAGATGAATGTCTTTGCTCACTGAACTCCTCATCAATGTCAGGAGAGGTTACATCCCCTACAGACAGAAAGATACCTGTTACTTGGGTTTTAAGTCCTAGAGGAGAAAACAGCCAATTACCTAAAATATAGTCTTTATAACCTTTTACAAATTGTGGAATTATTTCTGCTCGCAATATCACCTGTTAAACTTTATCAGTATTGAGTAACTGGTCCCCTTGGACTGCTAGAAACATGTTTTTGTTTTTCTCCTGGAAAATACCGTATTACATAGCCATAGTTGCCAACATTCAGGCATACCACAGGGTTATTACTATGTTTGTCATTTCCTTTTTTACACTGCATAATGTTTTTCCACATCTATCTGTTGCTTTTGTATCACAATTCATGACCTTCGTATGTGTTTTGTGGCAATCTCTACAATAATTGGAAGTAGGTTAAGGTTGTACTGAAGTGAAGCAAAGTGACCTTTAGCTGTTTATTAAGAGGTACGGTCTCAGGTAAGAGGTCACATATATAAATAGCCTTGAGAGAACAAAAGCAAATGAAAGGGGAACTGAATAGGTTATTAGTTTAATGGTTGAAAAGCAGTGATGCGTTTTTTGCAAACTTAAGATCTTGCTTTTTATTACTCCTGTCTGGAAGAACTCTGCTGAATTCCGATTACTAAAAGTGTAAATGATAGCAAGGTAGGAGAGCAGATAGGTACCAATTTGGCTTTATTCTTCTGGCTTTATTTCAATAGCAACTGAGGTGAAAATTTCCTACATTAATACTAGATGTTTCATCCTTCATTATGTGGTTTGTTTAGATAAAAGAAAGTTTAATGGCTTTGCTAGCATTGTTTCCCCTTCTAACAAGCATGTTTTCACCGTTTCCTGAGTACAATATACTCAGGGTAGTTAATTAGTTAATTAAGGAAAGGGTAATTAATGCCTACTAAAGAGAGATTTTTTTAAATTTGCATTCATATTAAATCATTGTCTGTATTTTTCCTGAAGACATCCATGTCCCTGAACAACGACGGTATGAACTGACACCTGAATAAAAATGAGTTATTCCATCAGGTTAACATTCATGAAATATACTGTGGCCACATGAATTAGAAAATGCCTTTAAAATTCTACACAATTTTAGTCTTTAAACATAGATTTTTTTGGTATTTTGCGTGGCTTATGGAGTCTTAATCAACCATGAGCTATTTTCCATGCTCACAGAGAGAAAGAGATTCCTTATTTTCTTACATTGTGAGTAGGAGGAAGAGCAGCTCTGTAATTGCTGTTGCCCTTTTGCTTGTGAACAGGCACCCTTGATAGCACTGCAGACTGTCTCATCTGAGCTGCCATGCTCTGGTGGAACCTTGTGCAAGGGGCATCACTGGGATGGGTAATATTCCCTCATCCAACATTAAACAAAGAGAGAGTCAGAAACTCTGAAATTCGTTGTGTTTTCTGGACTGCCACATGGACAACACTGTTATGCACTTTTCTTATAGCTTATGGCAAAATTGCAAATGTGACCCTGCTGACACCTACCTCAATCAAAGGCTGCATAGCTTTGGTCTATGGGATGCTGCTGAGAGAAATAGAATATTGCCACTGTACAGCTGCTAACCCAGTACAGAAGCAGCTGCTACAGGCTGTCCCGGTGTGATCAGCTATTGCATCTGTTTTGTGATCATTTTCAGCACTGAATTCACTGGATGATGCTATTAATAGCAGGTCATCCTACGTAAGAATGCCTGTCCCAGCTCAGATTTGAGATCCATCTAGCCTAGCGTCCTGCTTCCAGCAGTGGCCATAAGCACATGACCAGGAAGGAGTTAAGAGCAGAGCAAGGCATGTCTGATATTTCCTTCAATTGCTCTTCTGACCAGCTTCTGACTAGTCTCGAGGCTTTCCCGGCCTTGATGTGGTTTGTGTATTTAATAATGTCCAAGGTACTTGTCCTATCACCTTTTGCACCCATGTAAACTTTTTGTTTCCACTATGTCATCTGGCAAGGAGTTCCACAAATTACTCCCTGTTATGTTAAGAACTAATTCATTTTGTTTTAAACATGACTTCTACTAGAGTCATTTGAGGACCACTTTTTTTTTTTAATTGAAGGAGACAGAGAGCAGTCCATCCTCTCTCCACCACTCATGATTTTGTAAATCTCTGTTGTATCCTCCCTACAAGCTACCATGACTTTTCCTTTTTAATGAAAGATTAGTACTGACATTTGCAGGTTTAATCTCTACATTGTCAACAACTGGTTCCTCTATCAGGACCCTTGCGTAGGAGTCTGTCATTAAGCAAACAAGCATGTGTAATAACACTTCTATTTTGGGACACAGGGCCAAATGTTCTTATGGTGTATATTGGATGACATTTTGCTGAAGTTCAGGGAGCTGCACTGCACCTTCTTTATATCGGAAGAGAATGTGACTCCATGTTTCTGTGAAAAACTAGTTTGTAGCCCAGTTAACTAAAAGCTTCACAGTGACAGAAGTTTGCATTTTTTTTAAATAAGGCCTTCTTTTATGTGTTAACAGGTTTTAAATTAGACCTGATGCCCTTTCTAGCAGCCTTTAAAGCTTGAACTGAAAATTCAGTGGGTCAGTTCCCTTTGATTGTACAGTTTTTGAGGCCAAAGAGAGATTAATTAACAATCCAAATAGGGAAGAAAGGATGAACACAGTACTGATAATGAGTTTGTTTCAAAGATACCTTGGAATGCCAAGTTATCAGCACAATAAGTTTGTCTGCATCATTAAAATAGAGCACATTGTATAATCATTGTTCTTACTAACTCTTTTTTCCTAATTCCCTCCTAAGCTAATTGTAATCAAATGCATTTAAACTCTTGTGCTCAAATGCTTTTAAATTCTGGTTTTAGAGTGTAGTGGTGTGCTACAAATACAAAAGAATATAAATTCCCTTCATTGTGCAGTTTATCTCTGAGACTGCACTTCACTGAGGTTGAAACTTAACAATTTTTATGTCCATTCAACATTTTGTTGAAAATGGTAAAAGCACGGGTTGTATTTTCTTCAGTTTGAACTCTGCATTCCAGCCAGATAACAGTGCAAGATGCAAATATGCTGTATGTATTCCTCTTAAAAACAGAGGAGCCAGCACAGTTTATTCTGCTTCAAAGAAGAAAAAGTATACTGAATAAACAAAGGCTAGCTATAATAATAGCTATTTTCTCATTCTGTTGTAATTTACCAAGATTTTTTGAAAGGTTCTCATCCTAGAGCCAGTAGTATAATTATTTGTGATGCGGGAGATCAGGTTCTGTTTGTGCCAGGGTGAGCGTTTCTTAGTCTCTTCTGGTGATGTTAGTCATCTCACTAAAATTAATTTAAATACATAATTGTAGGTAGTTGGTCACCATCACCATTCCATCAGTCCTGGTCTGTCTATGTAGGTAAACATAAAGTGGAATAAATGCAGCAGTAGTTGCTGAGAAAGATGCATTGCCAAACAGCTTATAGCCTGGCTGTGATTCCATCTCTCCTTTAAGGATGCCCTTGACCTACTGTGTTTCTTCATTCAGGTGGGTGGAAGGTAGAAGCTGGTGTACTCTACCACCTATCTTTATTAGCATCAGCTAATAAAAGGATTATTCTCTTGAAGAATAAATAGGGCAAAGAGTATTCTAAGGATGCTCTAATCTTTTCTAATCATTCAGATCTCTATAGTTAATTGGTTTAAAGCTTATATTGAGGTGGAGTCTCATGCATTTAAAACCTGCATTTTGTATGACTTGCAAAGAATCTGCCAGAGGGAAAAAATTGTTTTGCTAGTAAGTTATCCTTACGGAGGAAAAGGGCCTACTGCTTGGGTCAGTATAATGTATGTGTTCTGGGTGCAAGAGCTCGGGGCTGGGTTCACTTGAATGAAGTGAGTTCTTTTCCTAGCTTTGGGGTTATGGACAAGTCATCTGTGCTCTATACTGATTCTTGACAATTATTAACATTTATAGCAGTATTACTGAAGAATCTTATTCTCAGGTCAACAGCCACTGCTGTATAAACCCAGAGCTAAAAAATGGTCTCAGGCATGCCTGAGAGAGCTAATGGATTTGTTGAGCTGTTTGAGCAATATAAAGTACTGTGGAGTTTTGGTAATGATAGTAATGCAGCTTGCAAAAAATAACAGTCCATGATCCAGAATGGGCCAATGAAAGCTGTTGTTATATGGTAAGGTTAGGAAGGTATGAAAGCGTCTAAATTCACTAGCAGATGTAGATGACTAGAAGCTTTGCTTTATGCTGATATGTTTCTGACAGGGCCATTTGTCAGCAAACATTGCTTATCAAAGATAGAAAGTCACTTGGATACTCTCTAAGTTTCCCTCAATCTTCTCCCTTCTTGCTTAGAAGAAAAGAGGTTAGAGAAACTTAGTCCAAAACCTTGTTTTTGACAGTGTCCTGTACAGATTCTGACTATTTACTTAGGTTCAAATACTCTTTTTAGTGGAAAGTTTTCCTAAGTAATAGGATGGCATGGTGGGGCTTGATGCTGTGGTCAAAACCTGCCCGAACTAGAGGACTTGCTGGAGAGACTCTGTTGCTTCATTCAGAATTGACAGATGGGAGGTGACGGTTTTCCCAAGTGGGATTGTCTTTTTGGGGTGTGGGGAATAAAGGTGGTTGGTGGCAGCTGCTCAAAGTGAACAGGAATTCAGATTATTTTCCGGATGGCAACAGTTAGGTTACACTGATGAGTGAGCATGCACAGGTGAGCAAAACAGTGAAGGCCTCTACTGCCTTCCAGAAAGAAGAGGCATGAGCTTGGTTAGTGTCACATATGGTGTCCCTGAGGGTTTTTTTTGTTTGTTTGTTTTGTTTTTTTGTTTTTTAACAAGGGAAGGGAAAGGTGGTAACTGAGAATCAGACATACTCTTCATGGCATTCTCTGGAGGTCCCTAATGGTTTCGAAGAATGATGCTCTGGTACTACTTCTGTTTGAGACACAGGCTTGTCATTTTATGGCTCCATGTTGATTTCTCCCAGGTGGATGGTAACTGGGTCATTGCTTTTAAAGGAAATCAGGCTTTAAAGCAGAAAGGATTTCACTCCACAGTTTAACAAATTTCACAAGCTAAAAACGTATGAATAGAAATCTCAGAAATTTCTGAACTGAATTTGCAAATTTAAGTAGTTCAGAGGTGCACAGAAATGTATATAGCTAATTATGTAATAATTATTTTTTATGCAAACACAGAAGTTGATGCAACTGCATAATTTTTATCATCAGAAACCCAGACAGACATCTGTTCTTTAAGTCTTCCCAAATATGACTTAATTTGACTAGCGTTTGACATTTTTAGTACTCCATGTGGATTGCAGGTGCCTAACTTTATATACACATGTTTGAAAGTTATGACTTATGTTTATTATTTGAATCCCAATAGCAGAAAGTGCTCTAAAAGAGGTAGGGTCAGATTTCTAAAGATGTACAGTTTTTTAACCTCTGATAGTAAAGTTAGAAGTGGATGTAGCTATACTCAAATATATCTTAAAAGACTTAATATTTTTGAGCTGCAAGTTTGCAGGAGATTTAAAGACAAAATATCCTCCAAAATGTACTTTGTCACTGAAGTGTGTCATAATATTAGAAATGAGCACATGTTCTTTCTGCCTTCTGGGATTTAAAGGGTAACATCAAACTGACTGCCAGTCACTTAGGAGCTAATATGTAAGAATGAAACATTGCTAACAGCAGGTTCTCAACTTCAGTCATGTTGGAGGTTCTGGTTTTGCTTTGTTTGTTACAAGCTTACACAGTGGTTTGTGAACCTATACAGCCTAAAAATGTGACTTTTAGGCTTGCCTGGTTCCTTCTGGCAGCTTTTATCTTTCACCTTACATCTTTTGTTTTAGCAGTGGAAAGTCCTTCCCCTTCTCTTATTTAATGTATAAATATGTTTTATAGTTCAAATAAGAGAAAACAGCCAGTTTATAGGTGGAGTCATTATAATCCTGGCTAATTATTGCCTTGTAAGAGCCACCATGGGTTGAAGGCTGGTAGGGAGAGGACAGGGAATTTGCAAGTATTGGAATAAACTGTAACTATGATCTTTTTAGAGAACTGTAGGAATATGTTTGTGTACACTCGGTCTAGTACAAATACAGGCTCTTGCCACAGTCAGTATTGAGCAGACTTGTACAGGTTAATGTTTAACATGTTTCTAGCTAGAGCTTCATGCTGAATTTTCAGCATGCATCTCTCCTGTTCCCTTGGAAGCATTTTTTCTGCATAAACAAAATGCATTTTTATACTGAAACACATCTGTCTGTATGTGCTGTTATAGAATCCATGAAAAATTATTTAATCAAAGGATTATCTGCTTTTAGGCTCACACATTCTTGTTCTCATTTTTCATCTCCGTTCAACTTAATTAAAGCAATTATTGTACTGCTTGATTCCTGCAATCACTGACTGCTACGTGCTCATCTTAATAGAGTTCAGCCTGCGATAAGCCTGATTCTACACTATCTGCAGGAATGCTGATTTCTAACTTCTTCTAGAAACACTGAAAGAGGAATTTGATCTAACACACCTACGTGACTCACTTCTCTGTTGAGTCATTTGTCTGCAATGACTTGAAGTTAAAATTAGAGGTCTACTTACAATGAAGACATAGTGACATGAAAATGGGGGGTAGAAAAGACCTATAAAATCACCTTGAAGATCATATTACAGTATAGAAGGTATTTTCTGATTCTTTTTCTAGTTCAGAGGCAAATGTTGCAGGAACAGGCAGCTTACAAGTCTTTCTAGATAGATTATTACACAGTCTAATGGAATTTCTAGTGGAGTCTTAATTCATTTGTTTTATCATTCTGTATGTAATATCGTATAGCTTGCTGCTTTGGCAACAGGAGGAAAAGTATTTTGGAGATCTTTCAGTGAAACGCATACATGTCATGTCACTTTTTAATTGCCTGCTGTTGATTAGAGGGCCATAAGAAAATGTACAAGTTGAGCTCAGGTATATGTAATACCACTTTACTGGTGTGCTTGGAAGTGCTGTTTCCCTCTTCAAAATCTCTAAGGCCTGAGTCTACTCTTTTTACACAGTTTGCAAACAGCATTCTTCATTGCTGGGAAACAAAAGTGCTTGAAGGTTGGGTAGCTGGAGTGAACCTTTGTGGTCATTATTTCAGCTCTTCAGATTCCTTTGTTAGTTAGCTATACAGTATTGTGGAGCAGGAGAAATATATATGTAAAACTAATTTATTTTCCTTGACAGATCTGTCTACACTTCATGGTTTATTGTGCAGTACACCCTACTGCCACTGCTGTCTGTTAGGCAGCAAATTCTTTCATTACTCTGTAATACTTTGTCATGCTGTGAAGAGGAGGAATACCATACATGGAGAAAGACAGGTTTCTCAACAATTCGTTTGAGTCTTTCCGACCTACTTACATGGTCTTCGGTGGAGCAGATCTGAATTTTGGCATAGCTTCACACTTTCTAATGCAGAAATCCTTTGGCAAACACAAATGTGTTTACACCTAAAACTTTTAACCAACAGGAAGGATCGAGGAATGTAGTGGGCACTGTGCTGACTTACCGCTGTTCCCTGGCTTTTGATGGTCTCATTGCTGTTTGCTCTTTAACACCACAACTGATATCTGCAGAGCATTTACTTTAAGATTCCTTTACTGGAGATGGCATTTTTATTCTAAGGATCTATTGAAATATCAAGTGATACCCATTGCAACTACAGTAACCTACTGTAATTTCACTGTTGCTATTGTTCCAAATGGTCTGCTGCATACAGAGATGAGCAGACAGTCTGCCCTGTAAAAAACTGAAAACAGAAATCACCAGTCGTAGTCAGCATAGTAAGTTCATTCCTGTGTCTCTCTTCTTCCTGCGATCACCTGGGCATGTTTGTGCTTCTTACCCTTAATTCTTACTTTTCTTATTTTTGCAGAATATTCTTATTCTTGGTTCTCTTATTTTTCTTTCAAAGTGAGGAGAGTTCAAAGAAACCAAGTAAATGAAAGGCAGAAGTTACAGCCAGAGGAGTACTTGTTTCTTTAGACAGGTGACCATGCTAAGAGTTGGTTTTAAATATTTATATCATCCTTGCTGTCTGTTGGGGATGGGTTGCTCTGAGTCTACATTCAGAGTGGCAACCGAGGTTTGGATTATCTTTCTCTCAAGAGGCCATAAGCTTTGCTGCTGCACAGAGGTACTCTGGCTGTGGGCTAGATATGTCCATGCAAGGAGCTGGTATGGACTAACCGTTTGGTAGCAATTGCTCCGCCTGTATTGCTGTCCCCATCTAAGCGTGCCCTGAAGAGGGTTCAGTTGGTTCTTGACACTTAATAGCATCCATTTGCCTCTGTCTGAGCCAGTGGCAGAATTGCTATTGATGCAAGGTGTCTGCTGTATGAGAGCAATGTTGGGACTGGTCAGCAAAGCTTCAATAGGTAATTTGAGATAGCAGAATGTCTGGTATTTCATCACCATTTCCACTGTGCTTGATGCTACTTAAAAATACTTAAGCTGAAAGGTAGCCACCAGTATGAAGCAAAGGTCATAACAAAGACTGAGTTATCTGCTGTATCCAAGCAATAGTCCATCCATTTTTCCTGTGTCTGTGTGTGAAACACAAGTGCAGGGGAAAAGAAAGCAAAACGTGTTTACAGTCCAGTAACTGCTTTTAGCTCTGGGACCAATTCACCCCTGTTTTGTACTTGATGGTGGTGTTCACACGTGCATAGACTGAATTCCAAAGCTAAGGGAAAACACAGACATCCTGTTGTATTAGTGCTTTGCCTAGGCGTGCAGACACAGCAGTTGTGAGGCAGGGGAATTTGAGGTCTGTGGAGTTCAAAGATGAATCTGTGAGTGAATTTGCAGGAGTATGTGGGGTCATACATGGGGAAGAATTAGGCTGCCACCAGTTAGCGTGCTAAAGCACTTAGATGAATTTAGAAGGGAGGAACTGAAAAAACTGCCAAAGGCTAGAATCTTTTTCAGTGCATTGAGATCATCTGTGACACAAAAATGGTATTTGCCAAATCATTAGCCCATGGAAATCTTTGGGTTGGGAGGAGAGTGCAAGAGAGGATAATTTCATACTGTCTACAAAAACATAAGGAATTCAGTATTATCTCCAGAAGAAGAAGGAGGTATTTTTGTTGTTACATAATTGTACATGTACACTACTTAGAAATAAGCAATATATCTCCCCTAAGGTGAATGCACTCCTGCTTACTTTGCTTTTGAGCTTTTTTTAGTCCACCAGTGAGTCCTCAACATACCTTTCTCTGAGATTCCTGTTTGATGAGAGTGGATCCCAAATTAGAGATTTAGACACTGCATTTCAGTTTGCAGTGGATTGGCTTCATACTCTGCTGTGGGCGGCTATTCTCTGCCCTCCCACAGACCCGTGACTTGTGAGATCTGTAGATCTCGTTCTTTCCTCTCCACGTGAAGGAAAGTCTCTCCACCTAACCCAGGATGTTACCTGTTCTGGGTTTCTCTCTGTAAACAGATCCCACGTGGCAGTCAGTGATCGCTCTGAGCATGTTGTATCTTCTGGCCTGAGACCCATACCTTTTGTAACATTTGGGCCTCAGTCCCATATATGCTGTACACTTGCAGCATTTTGACAGAACTCAGTAGAGCTGCACAGAGTAGAAGGCTGAAAGGGATCCCTTAAGCAACCTAGTCTGGTCTCCTGTATAAAACAGGCTTTAAGTTCTTGCCCGATTCACTCCAACAATTTTCTGTTGCATAATATGGAGAATCCCAGGCTAGGAGATAGCCTTACTGCTACGTTTCTTGGATTTGAACATTTTTAGGACAGCATATCTGTTGTGTTCAAGTTATATCTTTCTGGAGTGTATTATTTTTATGTTTAGTCTTGGAGAGAATTTGGAATTCGTTCATTGAGTCAGGCCCAACAGAAGCGTCTCCAGTGTTGCTTTTTCCACTGTTCACCCAAACTTTACTTGAGCTCGAGTGCCAGTTATTTTTGATAACACATTTAATCAAGAGCTTTGATATTTAGACATGCTAATTGCACAGGGAAAATGGGCAAATTATGGTTTTCTTAAGTATCAGTATTGCGAGTGTTGTCCCAATTCATTGTAAATGGCCACTTTGCTAGTGCAGTCGAAGTATTTTGTATTAAATTTATTTTTCCTACATATCATACAGCAACGTATTTGTAGTAAGAGTCCATTTTTGCTTGAATGGCTTGATAAGTTATGTGATATGGATTAAAGAATAGAGCTAATGGGAAAAAACGGGGTCAGCACTGAAGTCTTACAGTGAGTTTATACTTGTCATTAAGTCTGGCCTTCTCAGTCATATAAGGAACAGTTCAAACCAGGACAATGACTGCCCAAACAAATAAGTATGGGGATACAAGTAGCCTGAGTAAACCCTGGACAGTGAAGATACAATGAGCATGAGGATGGGACTCTCCCTTCCTGTGCCTCACTATATTACGAGTTTCACTCAGTAGGCTGGTTTAACCCAGCTTTTGAGAAGCAAGACTGGGATGAGGATGAATTTGATCAAAGATTTGCCAGTGAATGCAGCTGAAGGCAGGGGCAGCACTGTGTGGCCCACAGGATAAATACCACAACACTGTTGTTTGTTGATGCTTAAAACAGTGCTGGGATTTGAATTATGTAGCCAAAGCATGCAGCTTCCAGGATACCCCATTTCTGTAGACATCTTTACAAATGAGGGTAGCTGTAACTGATTCCTTTATGTATCTCTGTTTTATCTTGCTGTTATGAAGAACAATGAGTAGCAAGCTCAGATACGTTCACTGAGATGTCATCATTTAAAAGCTCTGATAAACCACAGGGGTGGTTTCCTAAAGGAGTATCATGTGTTTTTAGACCAGAATCAGCCTTATTGTACAGATTTCTTTTTTCTTCAGACTGTTCCATTTGCAACATTTCAGAAGCTTTAATGACTTTGTTGTAGTACAGAAGTAACTGAGGAAAATTGTTACTGTATCTAAGAATCTCCTCAGTCTATATTCCAGATGCTGTCTGTTAAATAAGAGAAGTAAGTGTTTACTCTTCTTCATTCAGATTAGTTCTGTGGAGCTGGTGCAGTTCAAGACAGTGATTTACTTTGATTTGCATATCTGCAATACCATTATTAACTAAACTGCTGTTACAATATGAATTTAAAACTTCAGTGAAGATGGACAGAATTTGGTACAGCAGTCACAAGCAGGTAAATGGTCCTAAGTCTGACAGAAGTAATTCCTGTACAGTTTTAAGTACATAGGTTTTGACAGGTGTAACAGAAGCCAATGAGAAAGTTGTTTGAAGCCGAATTGTGGGATTCCCAGCCAGTGACAAGTGAACTAACTGCAGCTAGAAATGTGGTAGCAGCATAGCTGTACCTGTATTTCTTGGGCTTTCTGAGAGTATTTTCTAGCTTCCAGCCTCTACAGTCATGCAATGTTAATAGAGCTCTTAGATGTCTGTTCACTTTTAAGCATTTAAGCAGTTTTGCTGTTAGCAGTTGGGTCTTTCACATACAGAGGCTGTGGTGAGGTGCTTTGAAGGATTAGGCCCCAAAATATTGTACAGCTTTTTGAAACCAGAAAGAGTCTTGTCCTCATTAAGAGTAAGGTGCAGAAATTCACTTAAAACATCAGAAGTTGGTTAAGCTTTCAAGCACTTCAGAATAGTACCAAATTAAAAGCTTTGATATCTGAGTAGGGCAGAGTACAGAGGAGCTGTTCTAGTGTTCTAATGCCTAAAAATACAAGTAGAGTCAAAGAAATCCAAATGTGGCAGCTGCATAGATTGTAAGGATGACTGAATTCAGTGGAACTTTATAATTTCAGTGTGGCAGTTTAAAAAAGGCAGGGTTTGAGTTTTGGTGCTGGGTATGGAAGAGGATTAGTGACTATATCTTGCAAGTATGCATTATTGCTTATGTTATCTGTGCTGACTCTGTGCTAAACCTGGTAGGAATTACAGAGCTATTGATCTTTGTCTCCCATCGCCAGTAATTTAGGTCATGTGGCATTTTTTCTTTGAGAAAGTGGCTTTTATTAGACTTGCCTTGCAGTAGGTTTTTAAAAATAATGTTGTAGATGTTAGGTGATGTGACTCATCAAGGTGTTAATTTTATTGCTTTCTGTATTCAGTCCATGCTTCAAGAAGTATTTGAGTACAAGCCCATTTTTAGTATGTACAGCAGCCTTACTGAAGTCCACTGTTTGCCTGCTTAAAGTTCAGTCCAGGCTTAAGGACTTAAGTTCTGCTATTATGGAAGAAAATGCCTCTGTAGTTCTGGTATATTTAGACGATGTTGTTCCACAGCCAGTCCAGCATCTTTGTCCCTACTAGTGTGATGTGTATGTCATTCAGACTGTGACTTGGCACGTGTTTCCTCATACTCAGAAATTCTGTGCCATGCTCAGTAGTGTAATGAACCAGGCCCTCATTTGGTGTATAGCAACAGAAAGTGAGAGAAGATCATAAGAAGTGTGCGGAGAATGTCACTGAAAAATCTAATTGCACAATTATCCCTGCATTTAAAAACCCTTTGGGCCTGGCAGAGGTACACTTTTTATAGCTGCAGGAGATCCATCCCAACTGCAAACCCCAGTCTAGGCTCTATCTGTGACAAAATGGTGGTAAAGCCGTGTAGTGTGAGGGCTGGCTGTGCTGTGTAGCCTTTGAGAACCATGCAGGTGCAGCAGAAATACTTTACTCTTGGCTGACTGACTTGAAGGGAGTTGGCCAGCCCAGAAGGAATTTCTTCCTGATTCTCTGGGGCAATTAAGGACAACCTAAAGCCTCCAGCAAAAGTCTGCATTTTCAAGCAAGGCCTAATGTAAAATATAATTCATTGTCGCCTTGGGTAACCCTGGTAGAAAGCTTGCAGCTCTGTGTATGTGTGATTAAAAATCTCATTGAAACAGTTGATATTTTAAATAGAGTGAAGATAATATGCTTGGTTCAAGAGATACTGGTGGCCAAATATGAAACATGGCTGTGGCAGATGGCTCGTTCTCTAGTTATTTGACTTGACAGAACTGGGTAAATCTGGTTCAATGGGAGCTAGTTAGCTGTCAGACAAGAGGTACCTCTGGCTGATAGTCTCCATTTCTCTGTTCTTCATGAAGCAGAAGTAATGACAACAAATTAGTAGATTAAAATACAGGGTTTATGCTGATAGCTAGCTATGATGACATAACCAAAATTTAGACTAGAGTGAAAAAGAAAATGCCTAAATATGAAGTCCTTAAAAGGGTGACATAGATCCTCTTGTTTTGGTACAGAACTCTCTTTTTAAGAGTACCATTTATTTAGTAAGAAATCTTTTTGAATGGGGTTTGTCTGTTATGATTTCATAATTATTTACTTAAATTACTTATACATTGCCCTATTTACATGTTCATGTATAGCTTGGTATAGTGGGAAGTTTTTCTTTTTCTTTCTTGAGATGAGTGAGGTACTTGGAAGAAGCTGCTGATCTGCATCTTCACACCATGTCAATGCGCTTGCACCTAGCTCCCCTTACTAATCTTGGTGTGGAGCAGAGTTGGTCCCTACTCTTCAGGAGCAGAGAAAGATTAGAGTCACCATACCAAATCAGATCTTTAGAGTATATGGTGTATTTATCTTTGAACCTAGTAACTCCTGACACCTCACAGGGAGATGAAACAACCATATAATGCACTTAGTCAATTGTGAAAAATATTCCCAGTGGTTTGTGTGCGACGATGCCACCCTGACTGGTCAGTTTATGCCTACAGGGGAGAGGTTTTATCGCACTTTCTTTAACACCCATCATGACAAATATTTATACTGGTCATAAGTAACTAGCCTCTGTTAAAACTGCAAACAGAATTCCTTGCGTCTGAATGTTCTGAGACAGCGAATCTTGAAAATAAAATGTGGAATGTGGGGTGTAATAACCCCTTGTAGTCCTTTGCTGGTTGGTGTTCTGATTGTTTTTTGTTAGGGTGGTCTGCCCCATCCTCTGTAGGATTAAGATGAATTCGAAATGAAGATGTATTTGAAATTACAAAGTAGCAGACTTCAGAATTGGCATATTCCTTGGTTGGCGCCCCCTTGTTAGGCATTAGCCCATCCTTTCAGAGGCCACAGCCTGTAACTATAACGTAACAGGCCATAACGTGTGTGGCTCAGGCTGAATCTGATCTTTGTCAAGTGTAGTCTGAGGTTAAGCTTCACCAGAGAAAAAGTGAATAAATACTAGATGATTTACTTTTCACCCAAATAAAACTGTGTTCTTTAGGATTGTCCTTGGATTTATCAGTGCCATCTTCTAAATTGAAGGGTTTTATTTATTTACAAAGGTTTACAGATTTCTCTTCTGCAAACCAGTTTAATGTGAGGCTTCTCCATCACACTGTGCAGCTCAGTATGCAGCAGCTGATACCTTCAGTTGGTTTCCTGGGCAGATGGAAGTGTAGAAGAGACGATAAGCAACACAGGTTAACTTTGCATAGTGACGCGGTGTTAAATCTGAAGGGAAAAGATGAAGAGCATTATAAACAAAATGTGAAAGGCTGTGAGCAAAAAGAAAAAGCACAATATTGTTTCCAAAAGTCATTCTGAGGAAAGCAAAATATATGCTTTAGAAGATGTAGGCACAAATAGGTAATGGCTTTCTTTTTGTTTATTAATATTTTTAAGAATACGATAAGCTGAAAACAATTGCCATGTAGACAGGGGTAGCTCTTACCTGTGCTGTAGCGGGATTGGGTCCCTCCCCACTCTAACTTGGTAAAACTTGCTCAAATCTTTGTCATTCTGTCATTTGTCTGCCATGGATACAAAATGCAAAAGAGAGTGTGCAGCAAAGACAACTACAAACCTCCTACAAACTTGTTGAAGTGTAACAAGTTAAAACCTGTAATAGTATGTTACAACATGTAACAAGTTTCCAAATTTGTTTTTAAACGAATACATAACATGTTACAGAGTTCTTGTGTGTTTGTTGTGCTTTTGTAGTAGCCCTCATCAGGGATTTCACAGATTATCTCCAACCTCTCCCAGACGGAATGTTGCAACTCAGGCTGATCACAAGAAGGGGTGATTGGAGAAAATTACAAGATCCTTTACAAAGTATTGGTCGTTTTTTCTCTTTCACATCATAACAATGAAATATGCTTGTCTTCCTAATACTATCTTGATAATACTACATACACTGTTGTTGTTTTGTAAGGTATTGTTCTCTCAAACTTTGTTGCATGATATGCATGCATGTGCACGCAAATCTACTGCAAAATTTTCTCTTGAGAACCACGGGAGCCAAAAAGCATTTGAGCTGTCACTGCCTGTAATTCTTTATTTAATCTGCTTTGTAAAGAATTCAAATTACAGGAAATCTTTGTCCAGGGGCAAATCTTCATCTCAGTGGAAATCCAGTGAAGCACTACTATTATTATAATTGTGCAGGTGGCTTTTTCATGGGATCATTAAAAGCTGTAGTGTGAGATAATGAACATTGTTCTTTCCCATTGTTAATATGGATTAAAGAAATACTACTTAAATGGAAAAGTGTATTTATCTCTTAGGTACAAAGGTAGAATAACTGAGTTCAAAGGATACATTTTTACACGCGCACTTTTTTACTGATGCAACTGAAAACAGAGTTTTGCTCAGAAAGTAAGTAAATGTAAGTTTAATTTAGATTTAAGTAGGGTTGCTGTCACTTGTACGTTATATTGCTAGAGAAGTAACTACAATGCTATGATGTTGTGTTCCAAGGCTATCAATATACTAGGTTATAGATCATCTGGAAAAGAGAATGGAGAGCACTTTGTTTCCTTCCACGTCTTGATAATTTTGAAGTGCTCTAAAAATGTAGTAGTAATCCTAAAATTGACCTTTCAAACAGAATTTTCCCACAGAGCTTGTACGTGATTGACATGCCTTTTGTTGGAACCGCCTGCATCCAAGTGATCTTTTATTGCTAGGAAAAGAGAAGAATTGAAGGAACTACCAAAGCTTTTTTTTCTTCTTTTACAGCATGACAATAGTAAAACTTTTTGTGTATGTGTATATGGAATTTCTCAGTATAAGGAGCTTCCGTAAATCACAGTGAACAATTCAAAAGTAGTAAACAATTTGCAAATGAGGAGACTGATGCATATTGTTCTGCAGATGTTACCTGTTTCCTAGCACTTCTGGTTGGGTGAGGCAGATTCTACAGATGCAGTGTCTGGTAACAAGATTATTTAGCTTCATTAACTGTGGTCTTAAATTAGTATGCATACAGTATGTTAACGGTAGAAAGGCTGGCTTCCTGCTACTTGCCAGTCTTAAATCACTGCTGTCATATGTAGTACATCATACAAGTTGTCTATTTTGCCTAGACCTACATGTGTTTATTGCAGTGTACTAACAGGACAGCATAGAATCTGTTTTAGTTTAGAATCAAGCTTTCTGCTGTTTCAGTAGGGAATTGTGTTTACAGACACAGTTGAGCCTTTTATTTTAACCAGAGTTTTAAGTTTGTGCACATATATATTTACCATTTCTTGTTACTCTTTTAGAGAGCTTTTCTGGTGTGAAGGATGTCAGTTCTAGGATGCAGTGGTAACACCAAAAGGCCCCAGTGAGAGTTGTCCCACTGTCCAGTGCTCTGTGCAAACACAAAAATGTTGGCCCCCCTCCAGCTTCAAAAAGCTAAGTGAGTGACGACAAGTTTTCAGTTCAGAAAAGAGGCTTGAAAACCATTTGTCGGACCCTTTGCAGCCCCACTCGCAGTGTGGCACAACCCTCTGTTCTCCAGGGGCTGCTTCTCTTCCCAACCACTGCAATGGGGGATCTCTCCCTGCCCTGCACCCCTGTCCATGCCCCAGCACCCCAGCCACCTTTGTGCTACTGCCTCCCAGTAGCCTGGGACAGGCAAACCAGGAGGCTGCATGTAGCCATCTGCAGTGAGCAGACTCACTCCACCAGCCTGTCCCATCAGCTCGGAGCAGAGGGTGCGTCAGGGGACTGTCTCGTTTATTGCCTGACTCCTCATTTTCATTCTGATTTTCCACATATCCTTTGAAATCACTGTTGTACAGCTGTCAGGTGCCCTGAGCAGTAGGCCTACAACACACAGAAAAAGTGGACTGTTAGAATAACAGTAAATTTGCATTTACAACAGCTCCAGGATCTGCTCCTTTTGTTCTTGGACAAATAGCCAAGAGCAAATTCCATTCGGTGCAGGATATACAAAATGGCACTCCATATATTCATCGTCAACATTAGCAGCTTTAATAGCAGTATAACCAACACAGTGACACCTGTACTTCCCCATGTATGTCCATCTCAGTATACGCTATAATAGTGTGAGGGGTGTCTTGTTAAATGAGGTAAGAAAACCTTGTCAGAAAAACTATCTAGCAAATTCAGGGAGTTGGTACCCTCATGTCCCAGGGCTTGCTGTTTCCTGTAGTGCTTGCCTCCCTTAATGCTAGAAATAGATAGCTCCCTACCTTCCTTCTCGTTATGTACTGCAGACACTGTCTTCTACTTTTAAATCACAGTACTGATATCCTCTTGTGACAGCTGAGAGCCATAGCCTGATACCTGTATTCTGTGTGCACAGTTCCATTGATGCCAACAGTAAGCAACCACTACAGGAAACAGGATAACAGAATATTGCTGTAAGTGAATAATATTCCAAAGGTGAAATCTTGACTCCAGCGTAATCGCTGGCAAAATGCCCATTGACGTCAGTGAAGGCAGGATTTTACCCAGAGCGTGTGGTCCAGAGGCTGAAACCAGGGGCAGCAGGCAGAAGCTGTCTCAATATATGTCTGGTTTCCCTTTGCCTCAGATATATGTAACATTTATTCTCTTCAAAGCTCAATAAGAAACAGTTTTCTGTCCCATGAAGCTTTTTAGCACACATACATGCGCTTGCACATGCACACATAATGCATTCCAAAACTGTGTTCTACAGAAAGATGAAACCAAAAATATTACAAAAATCTTGCAGAAAGACACTTATAAAAAAAATTTCAGAAGTGATTCCAGAAAGTCTGACTTGCTGTCCAGCAGGTTTGTAGAAACTATACTAAGCAGCAGAATTAATAGGCAAATGAATAATTACAGTCAATGGGAGGCATCAACCTGACTTTGGAGAAAAATAGTATGTCACAGAGGAGCCAGTGAGCACATGTAGAAGTATAGTCAATATAATGCACTTGAATTTTCAGAATGTTTTGTAGGATTATCAAAGGCAATTAAAGAAACAAGGCTGTCATATGATTAGAGGGAAGCTCACTTTATGGATTAATAACTAGAAGGTAATAAAATAAATGGTCAACTTATCAGTGGAGAAAGGTTGCCTGTGAAGTCCCTAGGGATCTGTTCTGGAATCTATGCTTTCAACATCTTCAAGATTGCCCTGCAAAGATGCTGAATAGTGAGGCACAAAGTTTGCTGATAATAGAAGTTCATTAAAGGTAGGAAAAACTGAGAGCTGGCTACAGGGAATTACAGAAGGCCATTAAGATGCTTAGTATCGGGTGAAAAAGTGGTAGGTGAAGTTCTGTCACTAGATGCTAGTTAATGTTCACAAAACAACACAAATTATGTAAATGTATATACTGATGAGCTCCAAATTAGCTGTTGCCTTTCAGAAAAGAGATGTTGATAGTAGCATAACTTGACGAAAGTGTCAGCTTAGTAAGCAGATGTGAAAGCAATTAAAAAGTTGGATTTTAACAAGAAGCCACCATTAAGTCTGAGATACGCCTGCATCTGTAATGCCTGCAGTTTTGGTTACCTCATTTCAAAAAGGATTTAATAGAACATGAAAAGGTGCAGAGAAAGGCAGCAAATGTGATCAAAGGCATCAGAATGACTTCCATAAAATGAGAGAAACTATATAAACTGGGACTTTTCAGTCTAATTAGAGAGTATTAGTCAAGTGGTGTTTATAAAGTCAAGACTATGGGGAAGGTGGGTAGGGAAAAATTATTCACAAATTCTCATAATGAAAAAAACAGGGAAAGATTATCAGTCACCATACCTAAAATGGAAGTACTTTTTTTCTGTCTTTCACAATTTTGTTACACATTGTTTAACCTTGTCCACAGGATCTTGGAAAGGCTAGAGATACAAGTGGACACAGAATGAAACTGAACACAGTCACAATGGATAGGGTTGGTGTTGACCATCAAACACAGAGAACCAGTTGCAACATCCAAATCAAAAAATCCCGAACTATCAGAATGCCAGAACGTGGAAGAGTGCAGTAGAGAGAGAGCAAACCTCTGAACTTGCTCTTCTTCCGTTAGTATCCATTATTTGCTGGACTACTGGACTAAAGGAAGTGGGTCTGATGCAGCAGTAGCAGTCTTAAGGTTTTGTGTGCTTGTATTCACAAGCCTACAAAACATAAGAGGTCAGAGGAAGAGACCTGACCATCCGGTAGATGTGCTCTTTGATGCTTAGAAATGGCATTTTGGATCTAGGAAGCCCAGATTCTAACTCCCTGTTTTGGCTGGATCAACAAAGGACCCTAACACAGATCCTCCATGGCTTGAGAAATTTCCCTCCAGGGCATGTGTTCACATCATCACCCTCATTAAAAGGAGAGGGAACAGGGTAGAGAAGAGTAGTAGTATTTCTTTTATCATCTGTTTCTCTAGCTGATACCAAGAAACAAAGGTTCAGTGGGTTTTTTTTAGTCTGTCTTCTATGATATAGAAAATAACTTTCGATTTGTTTTAATTACCTTTGTTAATTTCACTGTTGCCCCCGCTCTTTCAATGGACACATCTTCTTCTTAAATAGTCTACACACTATTTTAAGAAAATCTACTCTGCCAAGTAGAAGCTTTGATTTATACATATTTTTTATTGTTATTTTGTAGCTTGTAATATTGTTTGCAGTTTGCACACTAGTAAGGAATGTCATTCTGTTACAGATTACCTAGAAAGGCTGCTCTACCCTTTCTTCCTTTCACGTTTCATTTTTATTTTCTTTGCTTCTGTAGATGACAAAGTCCACAAGGGAAGGATCTATCCAGACATGCCTAGCGCCACAACCAGGTCTGTCAGATGGAATACCTCAGTTCAGCCTCCAATTAACAGGCAGTAGTTCGTGTTTGGAGGAGATGGATTTAACAGATGAAACCTCCTTCATTAACAGCGCTGCGTTTTTCTCCAGGTTAGTGCTCCATTTCTGTATTTGTCTCCTTATTTGTTTTTCTTACTTGGTACTTGGGCTGCAGTCCAGCTCTGAGCATTTTGAATACATTTTTTTCCATCAATGCTTATAAAGACAGCATGCTGTGGTGCAAGGCAAAATAATGGGTGTACCCCTGTTGAAGCCATGCATTCCAGTGTATGCCCAGCAAAACCAGATGTGTGCTTTAGTTTGCCTTTCAAGTGTGTGCCTTGCAAGTGTATGAAAGTGGCCTGCTTGGTGAAGGAGTGCAGATGGAAAGGACTGACCTAAAGTTAAGCACTAGAAATGACACTGAGCACGCAAAAGATGCAACCAAAATGTAGGTGTCTTCCCTGAGTATTTAAACGTATTTGATTTGCCTAGGTAGCTGATTTTATTCCCATTTTCAAACGAAGAAGGGAACCTGTCCCTGTGTTACAGGGTTTTTATCTTTCTGGCAGTATTGGTGAGACTACTACTGTTGTACTACTGTGTACTACTGTGGTTTTAATTGATGGCACTTTGCCAACAAGAAGGTGAACAGATCTTACATCAGTGATGGACAGTTTGGTTTCTTGTAAAATTTTTTCCTGAATTCTGAGCTGAACCACTATCTTTTCGTTGTTCTTATGGCAGTGAATTCTCTCGTTCCCTTTCTTGTCGCTCATGCAGATCATGAAAGGTTAAGGTTACTATGGGAAACTGCTGTATGCTACCGAAATATGAGGTTGGCCTAATGTGGGGAAATAGTGCTATTTGCATGTCATGAAACACCACACTGCAATGTCTGTGCATACCAGTGCAGAACACAAAGCAGAGGCAATGCTGCCAGACACATAACTGAGTGACTTCACTGTGTAAGCAGGAGATGGGTGCTATTCTCAGCACTAGCACAGACAGACACCACTCAGTTTACAAGATAGGTTACCAAATTATGCACTAACACCAGATTTCGAGTCATAGTAATGGTGGTGAAGCATAGATATGAAATTTGGTTTCTAGCCTTTGCAGGCACACATCCTTTTCAACTTCTAGCTGTGTCAGCTGTGCAGTTCACTGTCGCCTATCCTGCCCCCAAAACTCCTGCAGTCAGAAGCATCAGGTTAGTTTAGACATGTTTTTATTAATCCAGCTGCTTTTAACTGAGATGAGTTAGGAAGCAATTACCAAAGCACGTCAGTTGGCAAAATTGAGGAGGCAGTACATTTCCACTCACTAGACAGGGCCAAGCAGGTGGGGCTGGGCCAGGAGTTCTGGCCTCTTGCACTGATATGCTGGAGCTGGCAGAGAGTGTGTCCCTGCCTGTACTCTGTTATGTGTTGCAAGGTGTAAAGGAAAATCAAGTGCTCAAGAACTGAAACAAAGAACTGCTGAGTCTCATGTCTGGAAAGGTATGCATGACGAACATACTTAATGAGGTGTTCAAAAAATGTGATTCTTTTGAGAGAGTTTTACATGTTGCAATTGTCAATCTTTCAAAGAAGTATAAAGTAGTCACCGTTACTTTAGTAGAACGTTCCCCCAAAGAGGTAATTATTTGTTGCAGGTATTTATACTTTTCTGTCGGTGCGTAATTCCTCGGAAGAGTACTGCTGAAGTATGGGACAGTTGGGCTGATACCGGCTACAGGCCATTAAGCACCAAATGTGGTGTCTTTGTAGGAGCCTGTAGAGCCTGGCACAGGCCCATAGAAGCCTGTAGAGCCCAGCACAGGTCCATATGAGCCCACAGAGCCCAACATGAACACACATGAGCCTGTAGAGTGCAGCACAGGCCCATATGAGCCCGTTTAAGGAGAAGCAGTCAATCTCCATGCTCAGGCTTCAAGAAGAAAGATGTCTGCATCTCTAATTTTATCTTGGAAATGAATTAGCTGCAGAAACTAACAGTGATAATCTCATTTTGTTCAAGAATGCCTTAGCTTTCTGTCCCATACCACATTTGTGTACGTATTTACCTATTGCAGTTGAGTTTGTAGCTCTCCTGTTAGCTTCTGGTACTTTTCTGTCAGTGATCTTTTACTGCTACTGCTGAAAGAGGAGCAGGCAGGGTTTGCTGTTTTCTGCCCAGCTCGGGGATGGCAGGTTGTGGGGCAGGATGGGGTGGAGAAGAGGAGCCCTTGAACAACACTAAGAGGAAGAGGGTCTCTAGAGGACAAGGTGGGTAGGGTAGACTAGTGCTCTGAATGTTGAGAGAAAAGGGGAGAGGAAGAGTGAAAGACCTGCAGCTATTTAATGGGCTTCTTTGTACCCCAGAACAGCATATGGAGGTCATTCCTGACCACACTGGGGATAAGAGGCCTCTCAGAGTCTCCCCAGAAATAAACCTGGGAAGGGGACACAGTAACAACTGGGCAGGGAGTCGCTGGTTGTGCAGTGTAGGGTTATGAAGCTCCCCGTAACACACGTCGGGGGCAGCTGTCTGTGAAACAATCAGAAACCCTGATTCTCTGCATTAATGTAGCCCTGCAATATATCCAAAGTGTTTTAGACATCCTTTTGATAGTCTCGTGTCACTTCTGTGGAAGCTCACAGTGAGGTATTATCTCAGTGCAAGGGTACATTAGGAGTTTTCACCTTTCTGAGCAGAAGGACTCTGGCATCTGATCTAGACTGTAACGTACTTTGCAAACAGACTGCTATTATTGTTGAGATTTTTTCTGTCACAAGGTACTAGCAGTTCGTATCATTGTTTAATTACATGTAATTATCAGATATGTTTTAGTGAAATGACTGTATCTGCTCAGCTATCATATGATCTTGTTAGAATAAAAGTTGTTCTTGGCAATGATAATCCTTTGCTGTTTCATGAAAATGCTTGTGGTTTACTCCCTTTCCATGCTCAGATACCATGATAGGGGTGGATTAGAAGAGGATAAAGGGCTACACATTTGATCTGGTTACTGATAGATGCAGAACTCCACATTAGCAGACTCACAAGTGTAATTGTGAAGAAATAAGCACACAAACTAAGCCTCTAAGAGTCCCCAGCAAGGACTGTAATCCTTCATACAGATCAGTCATTTTCAGTTGTTTTCCTTTGACATTAGAGAAAAGGTTTGCAGGAGAAAATACAAGATTTCTGGTTGTCTAGTAGTTTTTGATACTACTTAAAATAACTCTGAGTAAGTGTCTTTATACAGTAAACCTTAAAATGAAGATCCACGTATTAAGTACCAGGTGCAATTATGACTCTGTCTTATAGAATGGCTTGCTATTTTTTTAATATTGAAAGATACATATTATGCCTCTTTAACAGTTATGATATTCCTCATTGCAGGAATCTTTTGAAGGTGCTGCTGTCATTTGAAGTATGTGAAATACCAGTTGTAGTCAAAACATATTGCAGAGCGTATCTGTATTGCCTGTTGTCCCTACCTTACTCCTTCTGTTCATGACTGTTGATTTTAAGAAAGTCATATTGTAAAGTTGATATGTTTTTTCTGACCAAAATAGATGGAGCGGTTGTATATACCCATAATCTCTGCCAGTACATAATGTGTGTGTTCTCTTGAGAATTACCTCATTATTATAGGTGTGTGCCAAGGGCAAACTACTTAGTATGCAGTAGCAGAAAAACATGCCTGTAATTCTTTGAGCAAATCCCAGAACACTGAAAAAAAAAAAGGAAGGAAGGAAGTGGTGGTGGTGGGGAGTTTGAAGGATCGAAGATTGTATTCAGTAAGCAGACTTTTACATATTTCTTTGTGACTTCTGTCATTTTTGCAAGAGTATGCTCCTGTGCAGAGCTTTAGAGCAGAGCAGCCAAACTTCTGGACTGTGGGAACCACATACTCTGTATCTTTACCTGGCTGAGAGCAGCAGGACCCACACTGCACACCCCAGGAGTTGTGGGAGGCAGCAGCGTTGGGACTAGTGTATAGGCAGGAGAGGATGAGGCTCCCTGGGGGCCTTACCAGGCAGGCCCTCAGTGAGATGGGGCTAGGCTGAGCTTGCAGCTGTGTGAAGCTGAGAGCCCCAGATTTGATCCCTCTGCTCAAAGCTCTGGTTCAGCAGGCACATGCATAACTTTTAACTGGGATTTGGAGTTTGCCTAGAGGTGCTCAAACTTGCATGCTTTGAATCAGAGGCTCAGATGAATTTTATTTGAGGGACAGGGTGTACTAAGCTTCTAAACGGCTGCAAAAGTAGGAAGGCCTCTTAGAAGCAATGTTCTTAGCCTTTCATGCTAGACTTTATATAATCTGAATAAAACAAGCAAAGAAAAGGGGAAGCCTTCAGGTGGGAAGGAAAATGCTTCTTGCAGCCAGAATGTGAGGCAGGAGACTGTTGATAGTGAGGCAAAATTCATTCCCTGGTGCTGTGGGCACTCCTCTGAGGTACCGGATGCTCACTGCTTGCAGACTTTCATTGTCACCATCCTGACTCTTTTGCCCTTGGAAAGGGCACTGAAGTAGGCTTTACTGTATATTGCCGTTTTAATACTTGCTGAAGCTTCATCTCTTTGCCATCCTGGTACTGTTTTCAAGAAAGATGCTTCTGTGGGAGGACATGCTGTTGTTTGCCCTGTTTTTAGGCTCTGTGCATGTTCCCTATGTGAAACTATCGATGTAAGGAGTGTTACCAGGCACCTTCCTTGTTTGTAACGATGAAGTGCTGGGGAATGGGGGTGTGCATGGCAGCTAGTGCTCAGCAGCCAAACTTTTCAAAAAGCATTGTGCAGTTCCTGAGAGCTGAAGTGTTAGAGCAACCATGGTAATCATTCCCTGAGTAAGCAGACTTCTCCAGTGCTTTCTAGCCATCTCTTTGCGTGCCAAAGATCATAAATTCCTGTTGTGGCCGGACTTGCAGCTGCAATGAGATTTGCCAGTGCAGCTACCCTGTGGCGGCATCCTAGCATGTGCATATTTTCAAAGAGAAGGTTTGTTTATTTCAACCTTTTGTTCACAAAGATCCTTATTTCTGGCCTACCTCCTGCCAGTGTAGGGATCACATGCTGTAATGGCCTCCCTAAAAGAAGGGGTGGGTTTGTGTACCCTGCTGCACCCTGTTCTTAAGGACAGTGTTTGCATGTTCTAGCTGTTGATTGCTGAGGTATGAAAACATATATATTTGTACACTGAGAAGTTTGTGCTTACTATAAACACTCTCTCTATTTGTTGGCATTCCTTTTAGCAGCTGTGGTTTAAAACCAAAACAAGCCAAAACTTACCATTATTCTCTTCTGTGATAAGAACTTGGGTGCCTGTTGTTGCCAGAACAAATCAAGCTGGTGGGGGGGGAGAAGGGATTTGCTTAGCTGACGGTTTTTGTTTAGGTTTGGGGGTTATTTGTTTTTGAAGTCTCTCGTGGCAGTACATTCAGTCCCCATCCGAAGTAATAGTTTGCCTTATCACTTAGGAGCCTTGCTGCCAGGTTTACTGAAGGGATTACAGCCAAACAGCAATCCCTGTCCTCAAACAGCCCGGGATTCTTCAAGCAAACTGCTCAGTGAAGGGACAAAGGTCTTAGGCGTGGTGTGTTGGAAGCTGGTGAAGAACATTCCCTTCTGCATCATTCAGTAGCAGGCTCTGGTGGGCACTGCCCTGAGCACTCAGAGATGACTTTTTTTTATGTAACATATTTTTATTGTTTGTCTCATTCCTTTTCTCTTTAGGTTGTGTTGAGTTAGTTTTTCCAAGCTGACTCATTTAACTTTGAGAGTACATTTGTCTCCACCCTCCTGTGCAATCAATTCCCTTCTTTCTTGCATTGTGAGATGCTGGCGCTAGGAACTACGTTACATAATGAGTTGTTAAGAAAAGCCTTCAGTTTTCTAAAAACTCTCTCATGAGCCACAGAGACGTGATTTATGTTTCTCTCCAAGGTGGGTGACTTTGAATGGTGAGTCAAGGTGTGGTCTCAGCTCTTGCTCAGTACTTCTTGGCTGTCCATAATCAAAATATAATGACAGTCGCAATAACATGTAATTATGTAGATTTTTTTCCATGCAAGTCACCTGGGTGGATTTCAGTTTACTTTTTCTAGCATTTTCCCTCTCTCATCTGCCCCATACAGGTAACTGTTTTAGATAAGGCTTTGTCCGTTAGACTAACTTTCATATTTGCCTCTTACTTCAAGTCATCCTATTTTTTGCCTCTCTGTGCAAAATTTACCTGGTGACAAGTGATTGCATCTGAGCTGGAGAACATTTTGAATATGATGCCCAGACCTGTGCCATGGAAATGGAGATTCATCTTGGAAGCAGCAAAAATCATAAATAAAACAAAGACCTGACCACACTTACATGTAGAAAGCAGCATTTTAATGCCAGAATGTCTATAGGGAAGCAAAAGTTCTTCCTTCATGAGCAAAGTAGATTTGCTTTTCCTGTTTCCTGGGACAGTATTCAGCAGCCTTAGAAACCGGAAAGGGACTACAGTAAACTCATAGCAATTGAGTAACAAACATGAATCCCAGAGGAGAAAAACCTGACTCCCTTTCTCTGTCTCAGGCATTGCCCTTTCAACTAGAAAGATTATTTGTTTTGTCATCTTGTTTGTTTTTCCTTATCTGCTTTTGCTGTGAGGAGAAAGTCCCTTCATCTCATGAGGCTGGTGGCACACTGGTGCCACCTGAGTCAGATAATATTTTGCTGCAGGAAAGAAGGTGCAAACGTCTGACAATTTTGAGGACCTTTTCATACGAAAGGATTGGTGACCTTTTAAGGGAGAACACAGTGTGGACGATAAGAAATTGGCATCTGTGTTTCACAGGGAAGAGCTGGAACCAGCAGTTCTCTGCACTGTGGCTTTACTTATTTTTTATTGCAGTAAATGAGCAGTTCCCTTTCCCACAGCTTCTTAGCCTGTCTCCTGATGTGCCTGTTGCATTGCTTAGCTAAGAAGGATCAGCATAGTTGATCTTGTTTCCGGTAGCTTTGCAGAGCAAGCAGTTTTCTGTCATCTGAAGCTCTGAGGCATTCCTTCCTGTGCTACTTCCCAAAAGAGACCTCAGCCTGCTTCCTGTAGGCAGTCTGCAGGAAAATCAGCATACAGAGGTCACCAAGTTCTCAGCCAGACTTGTTTGCTGCTGTGATTTCCTGGTTCAGCTGCAAGAACCATGTATTTGGACGTTGTGTTCAGCACGTTGTGGTGTGGGCTGATGGAGTTCAGCTGTGACTTCCCATGACACCCATTTTTAATCAAAATGGTCAGCTGTCTAATAAGAGACTGGGGTTGCAGGGTAAGGTTGTCACTCTGTGCTGTTTTCCCTTTGCTTGCATCTGTTTGTCCCTGAGCAGTTTCAGTGTTATAGAATCCTCCTCTATCATGGTCAGTGGCAAAAAGAGATTTCCTCTCATTTTATCTGTTGTAGGGAATTTGGTTCCTAAATGACTGCTTATCTACAAATTACGCTTTCTCATACTGGCTTGGTGCCTTCCTCCCAGCCTGAAAGGGTTGCAGTTAGAAAGTGTGAAGATAGTCCTGTCTCTGAAGCAAAGTTTTCCATTCAGTTCTGCCCAAGATGGAGGCAGTGTATTTGCAGTACAGATGACTGAAAAGAAAGGCCACTGGGCCATTGCAAAGAAATTACTAAAGGCTGCTTGGATGTTAATAACTTCCAGTCATTAGCAGTTTGACGGAATTCCCTTCTGAAGACAGCAGATTCCATCACCAATTCATCAAGGCCTTTCACAGTCTCCAGGCTGTCTCAATTCAGAAATTTGGGGTCATGTGGGGAAGGATTAACATCTAATAAAGGTAATATTTTTATTTTCTTGCATTATAGTTAGGAACCACCCAATCACCGTGAAGTAATTACTGTTGGAAGCACTGCTAATGTGCTGTATGTTTTATAAAATTTATAAATGCTTCCCTCCAAAAAAAACTTCAGAACTCCAGAATGTGTCAAATTGCACAAAATCAAGTGTCTACCATCCTGAGCGTCTAACTATTACTGAGTGTCTTAGAAAATAAAGAAAGTTTCCTCTAAGATCTCATTAGTTTTTGCTGGCTTTATTCACCCCAAGTAGGAGAGCTTAGATTTTTCTAGGACTACAGAGGAGGACTGGGAAACTGCAAGCTTTTAGTCCCTTCTCTTGTCATTCTGGATGTCTCTGGTAACTAAAGGTAGGCTAATGCTGAACTTCTGTTTGTCTCCAAGAACAGTGTGTGGCACTCCTAGCAAATTGTCAGGCTGACCTCTGGCAGAAAAGGAGTGTGTTTGCACAGCCTGGATAGATACTGGGTGTAAGGCTCACATTCAGTTTTGCAAATAAGGGGTGCAGCAGTGAGCTGCACTGCTTATAACACTGCCTAAGCCCAGCATCATTGTATTTGGCTGCCCATAAACAACAATTAATATTTCTTGGTGTAAGCACAGCTAGGTACAGGAAATAGCCCCCAGTATTGGACTGAGAGGGCTGTGCTCCAGGCAATTGCTGTCAGGTTTTAATAGATCTAGTGAGAGTTGTCTTTTAGCCAGGGTCTCCCTTGCTTCCATGGGGGGTGAGCAGAGAGATCGAGTTATTCTCACCCAGCTTACTCTTCTCTTAGTACCTCCCAACTGGAGTCAGCCTCTGCAGCCAAGTCTGAGCCCAGTCATCTTTTCCCACCACCTGTCTCATGAGCCAGAAGAGCTGTTGGATCACTTCTGCTAAGGGAGGATTCCTTTCTGTTATGTCATTTTCTGAAGAAGAGCTATTTCTAGAAGATTGTTCTGGAGGGTAATTCTGCCAGACAACCCTTGCCAACAAGGAAGGAAATTTATCTCTTGGTGAAGCCAAGTTCACTGAACATGAATCCCGTGGCCTTCTCCACCTGCCACTCCTGCCTTTTGCACAGCCTCAGCAGTTTGAAGCACCACAAAAGTCTGCAGACCCATAACCCCTTTCCCTTCTTTCCAGTGTTATCCTGGCTGTTTTTTGGTCCTCAATCTTGTGCTTATCGTCTGGCAAGAAATCAGCAGCCCCTTTGAGACGTAAAGGGGACCCATTCCCCAACAGATGCAATTACAGGGTATTCAGACCCCAATGAGAAGACACACCTCTGTGTCCCACCACTAACAACCATCCAGCTTCTGGTGGTGATTGTTATTTTTGTAAGGACAAGGGTGAGCTATAAAGCATTTCACTTGAAGATACTTGAGAAAGCAGGAAGCATAATGGGTGCAGAAGTGTGGAGTTCCAAGGATGGTAGGGTTGTTAAGGGTTTGAAGGATGTTTTTTAAGAGACAGGAGCATGTGAAACCAATGACATTTTTGGTAGGGAAAATAAATAACTTGGGGAATACCAATGGGTCAGTTTAAAATTTTAGAATCTTCTCCCAGACGAATGCTTTTTTTGAGTGCTTTTTATTACAAACCTTTTAGTTGGTTTCAAACAGCTGAATTGTTACAGGGGTTTTTGTGCACACTGTTTTATTGAAATAACAGTTTAGAGGAGTGGGAGAAATTTGTTAAGTATTAATGTTTAGGAATTCCATGAGATTAGCAGAGCTTTGGGAAAAAACTGCTTTGAAAACAACTTGTATGAGATCAGGCTTCTGCTTGTTTGCTTGCTGTCCTCTGTTCTGGCACTTAAACTAACTGGTGCAAGTGAAGAACCTAGTGACCTGTTATACAGCATGCTTTACCCTGTTCCCACAGCAGATTAGCTGGCAAAACCATTCATCACTTGACACTTTCCCAGAAAACCCTTTAAGAACCTACTCCCAATCCTCTTCCTCCTCCAGGAGGGAGGCCAAGAAATAATTTCTGTGCCATCCCATGGGGTGAGAGTCCTTTGCAACAAGTTGAAGCGGCTGATGGCGGGTGTGGCAGGGCTTGCAAAGGACACTGCTTCTTTATGAAGAGCAGCCACAGCAGCTAATCCAGGGAGTTTGGGGTGGCCCACTCTGGGGGAAATGTACCTACATGCTTATCTGTTGGCTGGGATCAGAAACACTGAGAACCTTTTAGCTTAGTGTTTACTTTTTCCTGTCCCAGCAAGTTTAAGGAACAATTCTGCAAGATGTTTCCTCCTTAATAGATTTTAATTAGCTGTGTTTAAAGGTAATCTGGCCCTCCAAGTTACAGTAGGGAACAGAAGAGCTGTAGTGCAAAAAACAGTCAGTATTCCCCATGGTTGTGCCGGCAATAGTTATATGCCAGTGCAGAACATAAAAGGGGTAAAATGTAATCAGCTTAGATGAAGAGTGACCTGCTTCTCGTTTGGACAAGAGGAATATTAGTTAAGAAAATGTACAAGATAGTTCTGCAAATTGTATCTGGGCAGTTTGTCTAAGGTTTAACATTATTCTACAAAGGCAACCGTAAAAAAGCATCTGTTGCAGACAAGTTATAACAATTAGAATACCCCTGCATTGCTAAAAACACAGCAGTTGTAATACGAATATGGAGGTATCATCCTTGAATGACTGATCTTTTCTTTGTCAAAGTTAAAAGCACCTTTTCGTTACAAGTTTCCCAACAAAGCCTTTTTATGCTAGTGTGTGTTTGAGCTTGTGAAAACTTTTTATGATCATGTTTTTTCCTGTTCATTTGCTTACTGTAACAGCAAGTCTAGCACATAACTCACTGATATATATGTTCTGTACTCATTACATGAATATCTTTAATAGAAATCTTCCATTTTTTTGAAGTTTCATTTTCCTGAGCAATTTACGAAATGAGTAATTTTGACCATTTAGGAGAACATCCCCAGTTCTGTAACTAAGGACAGAACTATCTCACTTCCTCAGTAACTATGCGTATGAAGTCATATATTGTACAGAGAACTTTAGCCAGCATGATGAGACCTAAGGTGATTTCTTTTACTGCTATAGGGGACAAAATTGTCTGCCATATTCCCCCTTTTTTTTTTCTTCCCTTATAAATCATGGCTCAGTAACTCCCTGCAATCTATTGCTGATTTTGAGTTAATGTTCCCTGATCCTGGCTTAACTGATTAGAGATCCCAAAGGAGGATCCAGAGGAGCCACAGTACCGAATGATTATGTATTAAAATTTGCAAGAAGGTACTATCAATCATGTGTCCCATTTGAAGAAAATTAATTTGAGCAGAATCTGCAGATTGATATGGTTTTAAGGTCAAAAGAAACCATTATTATAATTTAATGATTCCCTGCATATGACAGGACCACAATTAATTCCAGGATTAATTGCTACTTAATTCAGCAGCTGTGATTGCAATTTAGCATACAAAATTCTGCAGATAGAGCTGGGTGGTCTCAGTCCCATGTTTGACTTATGTATGGCTGCATTGAAACATGTAGTTCTTGCTTGCACACAGCATATAAAAAGAACCAGATTATTTTGTATTCCTTTTTCCATTTCTTTCTCCCTCCTCCCTCTTTGGATCATCTGCTTACTTGGCCAGTATTATTTTACATTTCCTTTCACATCATTCATAAAATTATTAAGTGAACACCAACCTTAGAAAGTCTCTGTTAGGATGCTCAGCCACTTTCTGAGGATTACTAAATTACTTTACTTAATTACATTTTTGATACATCAGTTGTTCTTTCTACCTATTCTGTTCTTTTGAACCGGGCCTATGTAATCTTCGCTTTGCGTTATTTGGACGTTAAGGGCTACAGTTTCCAAATACGGTTTTTGTTTACATGTGCCTTGCTTATTTGCACACAAATCTTCTGGCCTGCAGGAAGTTTTTACAGTGTATTTTTCATTTGTAATTGCAGCTGTTTACATGCACAAATACTCTTAAGAGAAAAAAAATGCATGTATCGAATGTGTACATAAGTCGTGGTATTTTCTAATGTGTATTAGCGGTATTTTGAAAAGTACATTAAGCTTTAATTTTCAGTGTGACTAAGGTGTGCTGATATCTTTGCTTTACATTTCGTGGTTCTACAAAGGGGAAGTTATTACATAACTTAATATATAGTAAAGGAATAGATTGATGACATTGAGCAGAACTCCAGCATTTTAAATAACCTCAGATTTTATCAAATGAGGCAAGATCTTTTTTTCTTAAAAAAAAAAAAAAATCTGATTTGTGTTTGACAGTGCAGGGAGGCAAGGCACTACTGCTTTTAAAGACACAGTCACAGCCACATCCTCATAAAATCCATTAACTAGATCAGTTATAAACTCTACCCTCTGGTGCTGTGCTGTTCACAGATGATCTTCTCTTATTGCTTTATACTCTGAGAAAGGTACTTACTCTGCAGCTTAGTGTGAAAAGGAAAGGAGAGAAAGCAGTCCTGTAATGATGATTGACAGGACACTTCCTTTCCAAATGTGTGTTCATTCTTTAAACATTGGTGGTGGAGGGGAGAAGCAGTGTGATTGTTCATACTTAGCTCCAGCCAGTGCCTTTTTTTGTCTTTGCTGAATCTCAGTAATAAATTTGCAGATCAACACCTTTGGACCCGGGGGCAGAGGCGTAGCTGCAAGTGTTGATATTTCGGGGGAGGCTTAATAATTTTTACCATTATTTGTTGTTTGTTTTCCTGTAATATTCAGAATACACTAGGGAGTGTGCAGTTATCAGTGAAGATGCTGTGCCTGTCCTGAAGGAGGGGTTTTTTTCTTTTCCCATTGTGCTTATAACTTTTTATGGTGTGTGCATATCTTCTGTAGTAGTGTGAGGACTATGCATAGCATGATTGTGGTTCGTTCATTGCACTCTAAGCATTTTTTGATACATGGCTGGGATGAACGGAAGTTTAAAGCTCTCCAATAAGAATGGAGGGAGAAGGATATGTGGGTGTATCCTGTAGATGTATGTTTGGTGGTAGCATAAATAGCCGCTGCAGTGTATTGTTGCAGCCAACAAATAAATTTGGCTGTTCTGAGCAATAGGAATGTGAGAGCTGTATAAAACTTGCATAAGAGGTTTTGTTTTCCCTAAACGTGGGAAAATAGATTTAACAAGTACAACCAAATCCAAAACAAAATACTGTAATAATGCCAGATTTTATATGTGATAATCCATCCTGAATTATGCAAGTTAAAGAAGGATGCAAGAGTGTAGGAGGAAGGGTAGGAATTTCTGCCTCGCTCAAGTAGCAAAGTGGCATCAGTGAGAAGAAAGGAAAATTGTTTGGAGATGAGCCTTCAGTTTTCTGGTAATTTTTGTCTGCCTAGGTTGTGACTCAAATACATTGCTTATGGTCTGTACCCATGAACAGGGGAGATGAAGAATTAGTAAGTTTTGTGCTGATTTAGCAGGGTGACAGGTTCAAAAGGTGCATTCAGATGATGCATCTAAAGTAAGGTGACATGCACTGTGGGATGGTTTCCTGCTGTTTGAGTAGCAGGTAGTACTGCTCTCACAGAGGGTTGGCCTCTGTGCCCTAAAGTACTTATTTTGATTTCACTCTCTTTGACATTTCCCTGTGTTAAAATCTTTTATTGCCATATCTGCAGCTACTCCGGAAATAATTAAAACCTTGGGAAACCAGCACTGCTAGCAAAAGGCCAGCAGCTGCATTTTTTCATCTTTGATCTCCCTGCTTTTAATGGGCATTACAGTTACATGCCAGTGGGTGTGCTGGGAAACATAAGCTAGGATACATTCTCTCAGTTGTGATGTTTTTGGCACTGTCAAAGATGCAGATGAGGAAGGGCAGGTGAAAACTGACAGCCCATTGAGGGAACTCCAGAAGAAGAGAACAGGAGCAGGAGAAGGTGAGTCTGAAGGTGTTGATGGCATAGGGGGCACTGGGCAACTTTAATCGATCTGGTTGATTTTAGTACAGTGCCAGGAAGTGACCTTCTTTACTGATGCTAATTCGTAAATTAATCTTTCTGGTAATTTCAGCTTCTCTTGTCAGCAAATTCTTTGTCATGGATCTTAGTACTTTCAAGCCCATTTATGTGGGGAAGTCACATGGAAGTTATGACAAAATACCTAGGGTATAAATTTAGAGCACAGAAGTTATTTGAGTTATTCCACTTCATTTGATTCAGCAAGCTGCTCTAGAAAACCCTGGCTCATTCCTGATGTAGACAGGTCCATAGTTAAATGTGGAAACTTTTTTTTTTATTGGTATCCTGGTGGTAACGCTCAGTTTATAGAAGTGTAATAAAGTATGAATAATTGTGTGTGTATAAAAGAAGACTGGGCAAGAAGAGGCAATTTTATTTAATGTCGACTTGTGAAGCAGTACAAAGTGGTTTTGTCTTATACTGAAGAGCAGTTTTGTATATCAGAGTAAAATCTTTTTGTGTGGTTTTGGTTGTTTAGGAGCACATATAACATGTTTAATCTAACAGGAAGTCACCAAGATAATCACTTAATTGACACAGATAGCAGCAGCCCAGATCCGTGATGGCAGAGTGCTTTATCAGCGTTGCTGACTTTGATAAAAAAGGGCCCTGTGCAGCGCCTAGCGTGACCGGGGCACAGCAGAGCAGGCTTGTACTCTGCGGCAATTGGCAGAGGCATTACTAATGCACAATGCACTTCTTCCAGTGAGCCTGCCCACAGCAGCAAATATGAAACAGGTCAGCACACTGAAGCAGAACCCCTCTTCAATTGACCTCTGTGTTTGTACTCCGTGCCACTGCTTTCTGGGACTGCATCTGACCACTAGCCCACTGTTTTTGTGTTTAAAGCACAAGTGCTCCTGCTTCCTGTTGAGAGATGTCAAGACAAGCATCTTTGAGGCATCCCTGTGAGATGTCTGGTATCCTTCTGCCAACCTGTGAGTGTCTCCTGCTTCTCCAGAAAGCTAACTTGGCTAATGACTAATTCACATGACCTACACTTGTATGGAAGTCTTAAATACACAGTTACTAGGCTCGGGCCACAGCTTCCCCCAAACCAGTGCCAGTCCTCTCTGGAACTGAAGGAGGATTGTGCTAGTAGTTTGGACTTTAATTTTACAAGATTAGCCATTAGGCTTTCTCCTCCTAAAATGTTGAAAGGCTCTAAAGGCTCTGTTCTCTTATGCCCTCCATCCGTTTGAGATTCTCCCCTTGTCTGTTGCAAAAAGTGTGCGATGCAGTGACATTGTCATCTTGCAAGACAGTGGCAGAAGTGTTTCTGTCTAATGTCGGTGGAAGTTGAAGATGATTCCTTAGCAATTCCAAGGGGAGGAGGTGCAAAGGTAAAACTTATATAGAGTATGCTCCTTCAGCAGCCATCAAATGTTTCAGTGTAGGACCTTCTTACAGATTTTGTACTTTGTTTTCCAGAACTACCGTGTCATGGAAAAACTGGAAAGTAGCACAAGCATTCTTTTGTTATGTCTCTACCCATCCCCAAATCTCCACCAAATAAAAGGGTGCGATTCATTGTTTCAGAGCAGTATTTGGTCAGCAGGCACAGACGGAGAGGCAGTAGTTGTTGAGACTGGCCCAGTGGGAACATCAGTAAAAATAAATTCTGCTTCTGCAACACCGTCTCTTCATTTCGAACGGTAAATGAAGAGTCCTTGTATGCTGCTCTTCCCTGTGTGTCTGGATTGACTGGCTGATGACGGGCATAAACCTTGTGAACTACAATAGCACCTACTGAAATGCAAAGGGATGATGAGTAAGAGCAAAGGTCCTGTTGTGCCAGGCCCTAGAGACCAACCAGGTGAAGGTGTGTGTATATGTGTGTATACAGCAGCGTGGCACAGTGCGGCTTGCGTGTCAGGAGTAGCCCAGCGACGGTACCGTAGAGCTCTGGGTGGGCTCTCTGGGCACCCTATGACGTGCCTGGAGGCGTCCCACCCCAGCGAACACCCAGCTCTGCTGGGGCCGTGGGTGGGTGCCGGGCACTGCCTGTTGCCTGTGCTTAGTCATTCCATGATATGACATTTCCAAAGCACAAAGGGCTTTTTGGTCATAGTTAAATTGATAAAAAACACTTTATCTAGTGTTTTTGTTAAAAGCTATCCAGCTGTATGTACTTGGATTAGGCCTCGCTTTCTGGCCTTTCTTGTGTATCTAGGATGAGCTCAACATTAGAAACCTCTCTTGATTAATATATGTATGATTTTGTTTTTCTTCACAGTAATTCCGTGTTGACAAAATCTGTAATGTGGATTTGGGCACACCAGCTTAAGAAGGTGATTGCTAGTACAGTTTATATCATTTGGAGAACTGACAAGATGCACTTTTTGATCTGTGAGAGCCATTTCTACTTTAGGATAACTTGTTTGTAAAGTCCCAACTATTGGCAAAAGTTTTCGCCTGTGGACCGGGCCTAAAATCACGTATTGAGCAAAAATGTATCCAACAGCAATTTGCAGTAATTAGCAGCCTTATTGTAGCGTGCTTGGTTCACTTTGCAGCCTGAGGGGCAGTCCCCCATTGAGCAAGCTGAAAGGGGGAGGCCGTGCAGGAGGAAGCCCTGGATGGTGAAGCCACCTTTGGGCCAGGGGCTGTCACTTTGGTACGTGCATTTATTCAGTGCACGGGGCACCCCCGTCTTACCGGACGCTGTGTGGCGCCTGGATGCGGCACTCGGTGCTCCGGGGGGTTCCGGGCCAGGCGCGGCGCGGCGCTGCAGGAGCGGGCCGGGCCGCGGGGGCCGAGCCCGGCCGCTCCGCAGCAGGGCGGGCCGGTGTGAGCGCCACCCCGGGGCCGGCCGCCCCTTCGCCCCTCCCCGGGGCCGCCCGCCCGCCCGCCCGCCCGCCCGGCGAGGCTCGGCGCGGCGCTGGCGGGGCTGCAGGCGTTGCGCGGGGAGCTGCCGCGGGGCGAGGCGGCGCGGCGGGCGGCTGCCGCGGGGCCCATGACCAGCATGGCCTGCGAGATCATGCCCCTGCAGAGGTACGTGTCCGCCGGTCGGCCGGCGCCGCAGGCCACCAGCACGGCGTCCGGGGGCAGCTGGGGGCTTGTGGGGTTGCGTTTGGGGGTCCCTTCGGGGGAAGGCGCAGAGGCGTGGATGCTGCTCGCCAGGACCCGTGCGGTGCCTTCATTCCCGACGAGCTCGCTGCAAACCGCTGTGCTCGCCCGGCTGCCTCTGCCCCTCGGGAGCCGATGTGGCAGGGTGAAAGCTGCCGGGGAGCTGGGCCTTGCCGGGAAGGGGCACCACCGCTCCGGGCGGGCTGCCTTGGCCCCCGGCCACCCTGGGAAAGTGCAGTAAGTCGATTTATTGAGGAGGCTTTGGAGGATATCTATAGTTTCTTTGTATGGATCGATGGGGCGGGTGCAGTGCTCTCTAGTCACTGCAGCCCTTTCCTTGAGGGGAGCCGGCTGTGGGGTTAAAGCACTTCTGAGGGCTCTAGGGAAGTAGGTGCTCCAGTGCCATTGCCTGTCCGTGGGAGCTGGGTGTTGAGTGCTCAGTGCACCTTGCAAACCTTTGCCTCCCTGAGAGCAGGCAGGGCCCTGTTCCCCATCACTTCACTGCAGCAGAGGGCTGTAATGCAGTAAAGGACGTGGACTAGCTGGCCCGGCAGATCCTAGCCAGATATGTTCCTATACATACCTTACAGATATTTGTGCACTTAAATAGTGAGTGTGGTCTTATTTTTGCAGTTGCCTGAAAAGCATGGAAGAGAGGTTTAGTTTTCAGAAGAAAAGGGCTGGTTTGTTTCCGCAGTGCTGAGACACACCTCTCTTCAGCACCAGCTATGAATATATACCTGTGTTGATGTGTACTCATTCCAGAACATCATAGGGATAACTGCAAGGAGGCTTTTCAAATGGCAGTGCACAGCCCACCTTGTGGGGAGGGGAGAGTATGCATTCCTTTTACTGTGCCATTAAATATTTTTACTGGTTGCTCTGTCAGTTCTCAAAATTACACATTCCCTTCCTTCTTAACCTTATGAAAACAGGGTGAATATTGATCCTTATGTAATCTACAAAACCGTAAATAAGTGATTTAGTATGCTTTTACAGTACCATGGTGGTGCTGTGTTGCCAGAAGCTATGAAGTTGCTGTTCACTTCGACAGGATAAAATAATAACTAAAATTGCTGTCCAAACTGTTATTGTCTTGATAAAACACACTGTCATCTGCAGATAGCTGTGGAGGAAGTCTGTTCTGTAGTAATGCAGTCATGAGGCTTCCATATTGGTGACTGCAGAGAAACGGGAATACTGCTTGAATGTCTTAAAGAAGTAGTCATAGTGCACTGTACCTATTTGAAGGGCCAGTCTCACCTTTTTTTTTTTTCTTTTTTTTTTTTTTAAAAAAAAGCCTTTTTGCGTTCCAGGGAATCTGGCTTGTAGCTGCTGTCAGAACAAGTGGTTGTTATTGTGCTTTTGACTAAATGTATTCACCCCAGGGGAAGATAGATTTCACAGGGTAGCCTTAATTAGATTCTTTGTTTTTGTTGTTGAAAGGATTAACTCTCCATCAGTTAGAAATGCACTCAGTCCTTGAAGATTTTTCTGAAACTTGCATGAAAATTTGAATATGGTGCAGAATTATGTTAACTTTGCAGTTACAAAAAAAGTAATTTACAAAATTCTGGCTTCTTTTCCATCTCCTTGATTTATTTTTAATATGTGTATGCTATACTTTTAGCACCTAATCTTCTTTTGACCTAGGGGCAGACAAGTGCAGGCTCCCAGATTCCTTTACAGCAGCATTCTTCAGATTGCACCTTTTTTTCTATTTTCCTCCTTAGAACATTGTCTCTTCCCTTCTTAGGGTTTGTTTTTTCTGCTGAGGAAGGTCTTCTTGGCTTTGTGTTTTGTGGTTTTTGTTTTTTGTTTTTTTTCGCTTTAGAAGGCATGATCCGTGGTAATGGTTAGTCATACCCCTGTAGTATCAGGAGTGGATAGCAATTGCTTGTGGTTACTGTGAGGTAGAGAGGCTGATGCTGTAATTCCAGCGCAGGGTATCCTTGTCAAGTTAGTCTGCCACAGCAAGGCATGGCCTGGCCTCCCCTAGAGATTTCCAGACAACTCGCACGGCACAGGTCCTATTGGCAGGATCTAAGGAAGACCAGCGGCAACCTCCAGGTGCTGCTTCTCAGGGCAACTTTCTAAACTGTGGGTGTCCCTTTTCCCCTGTCAAGAAAGGGCATACGCTGCCAGCAGTAATCACTCTGAGTTCCACTCCTGTGCAGCTAAACCCCATCCCATCTGTCTTGCATGGGCACCACACGCTGTATGTACTCCATTTGGGCCACAAGCTGGCTGTGCTGGGTCTGCTGTAGGAGCCCTCATGTGCTGAAGCGATAGGAACGTATGTCTGCGTGGTCATTGCATAAAACTCGGGAGAGGGAGAAATGCTCCTGTTTAAGTAACTGTGACATTTAAATAGCATTTATCATGAGAATAGTGAAGTATGCTATCTACCATGGTATCTGTAAGCTGTGAGTCTGTCTTCCTGACAATCATATGATGTGCTTGAATAGAGCTGTATGTACTATACATTGTCATTTCATTCTATATATAGAGGTCTGTGGAATGGCACATGGTGGGATACAGTGGCCTGCTGTGAGGGAGCTACAATAGGGACTTCAGGGTTATGTTTCATTGCAGGGCAAGAGGTGGGAGGTTGACTCTGTTGAACCCTCTACTGCAATATGGACCGTCTTGCCCAAACGCTGTAAAAAGCACAATGGTTGCATTCCTGGTTTTCAAACAGCCTATCCATCAGTGATTGTGTCTTTTATTACTAATAGGCTAATAGGTTTTCTGAATAGCATCAGCCCAGTTTAATAACTTGGATTCCTAGTTACAGTCTTGCTAGTACTGTTAATTTGTATTTTAGCTTGTTTATTCTAGCTTAATGCATTGTAGATCTAATGAAACTGTGTGAAGCTGAAACCTGTGGCTGCCTTTGCAAATCGCATCTGTCAGTTTCTGTAGGAGATAAGAAGGCCAGGTACATGCTTAGGCCTCCTTTGTGACCAGTGGCTGCTACTGCTTTGCGCTTTGCTGAAACAAATCAACTGTGAGGAAAAAATGAAACCATCACAAATATTTTCAGAATGTGCATCTGACAGAAGTAGAGAGTACGACTGATCTGTTTCTAATCTGTGCAGCAGCAGTTGTCTGCATGGACTGTCTCGTTTGCAGTCATCATTGGGATTGTTTAATTTACCTTACTGGTTTATTTGTTTGGGTCCTTTATGATGACCGAATATTTTAGCTGAGAACACCGTTTCTATTCCACTATGTTTTCTTCTTTTTGGAACTGGGAGTGTGCTCTCTTCAAGAGATTAGTGAACACTCGTGTGTGTAAAGTTATATTGTAAATAATTCCGATCCTTTGGACTTTGTTATCACTTTCTATCTAAAGTACTCAGAGAGCTTTACAAATGTTAATGAAGTATGTTCTAGAATATCCCCCTCTGAGAGGGAGACAACTTGTATAAATTTTGTTTTCTGGTGGAGAAATTAAGAGAAATTCATACTTGTGGTCCTGGTCTTGCCGAAGTCCTAATCATATCGTACTACAAAATGCTATACAAACTTTTGGTCTTCTAGGCTCAGATTTGGTCAGATAGGTAGTCTGTCTTCTAGCAGCTGCATCTTGATGCCCGTAAAAGCCAGTGGAAGCTTTCCATGGGTGCCATTGGGTGGGCGTCTCTGACTATAGGAGGCAACTGATGTGGAATTTTTCTGTGGTGTTTGCCTCCATGGTGTCCATCTGATTAAGCAAGAAAATCTGAACATTGTACTGAGAAATTGGGCTCCTAGATATCTTTATTTGGAGCCTGCAAGCTTGTAACAAACAATCCTGAAACCAAAATCACTGGTTACCTAGTAACAGTTCTTCACTATTATAATGCAACAGGTATCTGTTACGCAACTTCACACTATTAAATTCTGAGAAAAGGTGAGACTTTGGCTCCTACATTCCTTCCGCCTCTTTCTGACCCATTTTCTAGTTTTATCCTAGGGAGAACTGTTGCCAAACCACAAGCAGAAGAAAAGACACTGCCCTGTCTTTCGTCATAAGCCCCAACTAGTTTAAGAAGTAGAACAACAAAAGCAAACTGTTTAACACTGACGTCATTTTAAAAGAGATAAACCTATTTGTAATCCAGGAGGAAAGTGAGTAGAAAATAATTATACAAAATTATACTGTCAGAGGTTCCCACAGATTCAGATATATTAATATAAATGTAAAATCAGCTTGTTGCTTGCAGTGGCATTTATCAGGGA